>NC_092688.1:35376407-36126407 GCF_964275005.1 Diadema setosum | reverse complement strand
AACAGTCCCACTTGTTTAAGGTAGCAGTATATTTTGATGTAGATTATTATTGAACAATTTGCCTATATTAATGGTACTTGTGTTAATTCTTTTCACTGAATATCATGAACGCGACTGAACCCGAGCGAGCGGAGCGAGCGAAGGGGGAGGGGAGGGTGTGGGAGGGGGGTGTCCCCCCTCCCACGTTGAGAACTTTTTGCATTTTGATGTTGCAAATGGTGCAATTTGATGCATGTTTTTGCGTGTTTTAACGAGTTGAAACAATCCCACTTGTTTAAGGTTGCAGTATATTTTAGTGTAGATTATTATTGAACAATTTGCCTATAAAATGGTATATCATTTAAATAATCTTCTTGTATTAATTCTTACACTGAATATCATGAACGCAGTTCAGCAATCAAACATAAAAAGCATTCACACGAGGGTGTAGATAGGGGCATATCCCCTCCCACACGAAGGTGATTATGCGTTTTCAGACCTGAAATTCAGCGATCTGGTGCAAATTTTTGGTGCAATACTTTGTCATCGAAGTGTTAAAATCACGGAATTTAGCTCTTATTCCGAATGTGCACCATCTGTGTGTATGTATAAAGTCTAGTGAGGTAGAGCTTAGGGGAAGGGGGATTCCCCCTCCCTCTTTTGCGTTTTTAGAATTGAAATAAAGCGATCTGGGTATAGCCACAGTCTACTTCTATGCATGGTGGAAGGGGGGGGGGGGAGGGGCGGGCGAGCAGGGAGAAGGCGTGGGCGAGTGTTATCTCCACCCTTCCCTTCCGATGGAGCTTTTGCCTTTTTAAGGTTGAAATTGAGATATCTCGTATACGCATATTTGATGGAATCAACATTTGGGAAATCAAAAAAAAAAAAAAATGATGGGGGGGGGCGGCTGAGGGAGGAAAGGGTCGATTAAAAGGGGAAATTCCCCTTATACGTGAGGGAACCTTGAGTTTTCGGAATATAAGTGATAAGTCTTGTGCACTCAGAATTATTCATATATATATATATATATATATATTTTTTTTTTGGAAATCTAAAAAGTGTCAAGAGGCAAAGAGGGGGAGGGTTTGGGAGGGGGATACCCCCTCCCAAGCACGAGAGATTTTGCATATTTTGAATTGAAATTCAACGATCTGGTGCACACTTTGAGTGAAATATTCAAAAAAATATCTTATTTGATGAAAGGTTGCAAAGGAGACCCGCTTCATGTGCATGCATACAGTATACACGCATTTTTTTTTCCGCCTTCCAAATCCCCGGTCCAAATCTTAGGGGGGGGGGGGGGCGACCGCCCCCATCGCCCCACCCCCCCCCCCCCCGGCTACGCCAGTGGTTCAAACAGTATTTCAGAACCGAATAAAAGTTTGCTCAAGTTTTCTGTTCATAGAGCAGGTCTTGGTGTAAGTTTTGTTTGTTTGTTTGTTTGTTTGTTTGTTTGTTTGTTTTTAGATCATCAGTTGTTGATTTCAAAACTTGGTCAAGTATAGAATGTAATCATGTGCAAAAGTAGTGCGGAGTAAAGGTAAATAGAATTCGTTCGACCGTCTAGTCACGCACTGATTATTATATTTCCTCATTCAATAATGCCGTCACTATATTCATGGTATAATGTAAGACTCTATAATGATATTGGGAAATTAAATTATGTGTAGGGGAAAATGCTTTTGAACAACTTGTTAATGATGCCAATAGTTTGCGATATAATATTACCATCTTTGACGTTACATTTCCATGATAATCTATCATCTACACATGAACATGGAGGAATTTATAGTGGTTGAAGCCATTTCAAACGGAGTGTCATCAAACACAACTTTCCCTAGGCAGGGGTCTAGCTCAAGTGAGCTGCTAAAAAGCATGAACTTAATTAGTCTTTTGCAGGTTTAGAAAGATAATTTATTGACCCCTCACTAATCATATTGTTAGTAAAAGAGTACTGGGGTCCTTATTCGAATAAAGGCAATATCATATTCATCGGCAGACAAGATGACAGAGAGTACAGGTATATGTATGGATAGAGTTAGGACAGTCATATAGATATATAATGTACGTTGAATATTGTAATATTGATATTTGTGACTGAAATCCGAATAATGATAATGATAATGATAATAATAATAATAATAATAATAATTATTATTATTATTATAATTATTATTATCATTATATATATATATATATATATATATATATATATATATATATATATATATATATATATATATACATAATACATAACAGGCTACTTTAGGCTACACCAATCACACATCGTAGTTGCATGATAGTGCACAGAAACAGAACTTCTGTCTCTTGCATTATAGTTAACTCCTTAACCACGCGTACACGTACTCTAAGGTCTTTCCACGAAAGTCATACTGTGGAAACTTTTGGAGTGAATCTCGTGGTTGATAGATGTTCATTGTATGTGAAAATAATTATGTCTAATAAGGCAGTTATTTGGTTTCTGTGACCTCCTTATGGCGCGGTTACCTATCGGTGGTTACCCTCTTATCTTGTTACTGATATCACAGTTTCATTAAAACATGCGAAACTCAGTCAACTTTTGTTTGTGTGACTCCACCGTCCTTGTCATTACCAACTTGATTGATTGGAGTGTCGCTTTATTAAACAAAACAGCCGAGTGAAACATATTGGACCAATCAGGAAACTATGTTTGAATGTCCCTCACTTTATCTGTCCATCATCGTCTGTTGTCGGTTGGAGTGGGCTGTACTGGGACCACAGGAAATGAGTTGCTCATGTTACTCTAGCAACGTGTCGACTAAGCTTGTATCCTGTAGGCCTTAATTTCACCGCCTATTTAATTCTCAAGTAAATGGGCAAAATGAAAGATACCAATATCCTTTCATTTTTATCCTATGTTCCGTATACAACTCTAATTGGTAATCACACGGATATGTCGACCGATCCCTCCCTCAACTCTCCATTTCGTCTTTGCATACCACGCCTTAATTGTTAGGGGCCGCAGGAGGTCTATGGTATGTCTACAGACCAATTTGGTTTGGGTACTGTTTTTTTTTAATGGTAATTATACCATGGACCTTATACTAACTGTTATACTAACTGGGGCCTTCAAGTATGCCTAACACAAGATAATCAATCTGACCAGGATCTGACATAGCAACGCACCTGTCTAATGGCATAACCCCAATGCAAGTGCTTTCTTCGGAAGCCCCCCAGTTTGGCCGTCATATAGTGCTCTGAAGTCGGATTATCTACAACGTGTATAGCCGAGTCCTCCGGCTGAGTCCAAAGGTTACTTTACACAATATACTCAGTGTTTATATGCACTCGGACTCGCGCATTGAGGCCGTGATGTCTCCAGTACCCAGCAACATGTGCTGCAATACAGCTGGCTCGCTCGCTGGGACAGCAGTACATTCTACCTCCCAGGATTTACCCTGTAGACCAACACCGCTCACTGAGCATCATAGTAGAGCTTTGCTTATAACACCACGGAAGTACAGAAAAAAGCAACAACCGACCAAAATCTGTTCACTTTGTAACGTGTGAGTATAGGTGAGTGCTAAAGATCTAATCGCAGTAAAATTAGTATTGGCTATTCGTTTCCGTCCAGGTTGCTGTGGATGCCAAGGCTTACGGCTCAGTCTGGCATGCTTCTGCGGGGGATGTCTGGCTCTCCGACCCCTTTCGAATGCACCGCGTTTGGTACGTGCGTGGATGATGGTGCTGCACGTCCGACGAGCCAAAAAGGACCCCCTCCCCTCCTCCTCCTCCTCCTCCTCCTCCCCCTCCTCCCACCTCGCCTCCCATCCCCTCCCCTCCCAAATTGGATGACAAATCACGATCAGGGGGGTGTTTCATCAACGTTAGTCAGCGCTGACAAGTTGTCATCGCTGACGATTTCAGCAAAATCCTTGGTTTTGATTGGATGAGATGCTCTGGTCACTAACTGTTACTATGGTGATTGTCAGCGCTGACTAACGTAGATGAAACATCCCCTGGGCGTCCAAAATATTTGCTTTCTCTGGATAAAGTACCTGCATTTCGCAAATCATGATATTGTGCCGAGCGATGATTTCTCAATATACACTTGCAACTGAACATGCGTTTTGCTTGTTTTGAGAGAGTTAACCCGTTCCATACTGAATTCTAAAATCCTCATAGCTTTAATACACAGGCCACCAGGTTCCCATATTCAACGGGTTAAAATCTAATTCTGCGTATACATGTAACTTTTAGATTTTAGTGCCGTTTTGTTTTTATCCAGGCTGGCTGTAGGCCGTCACGATTAGATCAAAGCAGGAAAGCGTGTTTAGAATGTTATCGTGACGCCTTTCACAGAAACAGGTGTTCGAATTGATCTAGCGATGTATCTCCATGTTTACTATAGGCCAATGATCACACAATGCACATGTTCCAACTATGCCAATTTGAGTATAGGTCAATCCGTGTATTCGAGCAGATCTGCGTGCATGGTCATGTTCGTACTACTTGTCCTCTGTATAGCAGTACGTACATATGCTACTTATGTGAATATACTGGGAAGTGTTTTAATTTTGTACATTCAGGGGCTAGAGATCACACCTGATTCAATGTAGATTCATATATATTGTAGTCGCAGTGTGAATACGCGATGTCACTGATTGTCACTTCCAAGAGATAAGAATTTCATATTCATAAGAAAACTATTTATATTGCATGCTCAACACATTGAGGGAAAATAAACATTCTGTTCACGACTTCGACTTGTCTTCAATCAGAATAACCGTTTTGGCTGTGTTTCGATTGGATTCACAACCATCAGCGAGCAGGGGACAGTCAGGATCGGCGGTTATAGGCTGGAAATCATTCTAATTTGCCGAATGAACTGTAGCGTGAATTAGTTCTCTCTGGTTCCGATTTAAGCCTCATATATTCATTTATTTTGTTTTATTTATTTTACACTGCAGGGTGGCCTGTTCAGTTTTGTAAAACTGCAGTAGAGTTTCCAGAGGTGCCCTGCAGTAATAGAAAACATCATATCTTCTACATGAAAATACAAAATACATAACAGTTTTAGGTAACGTACTAAAAACTACAAACGTGGAGAGTGGATATATACATGGATATAATTATAGCAGTGTTATGAATTAATTGAATTGAATCAATATATAAGGCTTTGCATCGTTTGTGTGTGTGAGCGTTTTTTTTTTAATCTATGAAGAGATGTAGGCCCTACATGTTTGAACATTTACAGGGAGTGCATTAAGCAAACTGGCTCCGACGTATGCAAAAGAATTTCTCTACGGCTGTGATATTGCCATCAACAACCTGTTTCTTTTAGTATCGATGGGGCATGCAGTGCGTGAGTTTTCTCTTCTGGGAGGATCAGTTGTTTGTCCTATCAGCATGCCATAAAGGATTACCAGGTCAACAGTCGAAGCCATACAGACAACAAAAGCTTCCCTTTAAGCTTTTGTCGTAAGCTTGTCGTAAGCTTCCCTTTAAGCTTTTGCTTCCCTTTATTTACAAGCTTTTGCCGTAATTGAACATGTTCAGCTTCCCTTAAGCTTTTGCTGTTGTATTGACTGACGAGCATTTAATACAAACGAACATAACATGCCTGCAAATGTGATCGTACAATTTTTGACTCTGTACGTTCAGGGAAGGAAATGAGTGACCCCAGCAACCAGTCAATATTTGTTTTATATAAAAGTCACCACAGATTTTACCACTGGAAGAAAAATAGATCCTCACACAGAATGATGGCTGCAGCAACCACCACCTGCACTGGTGCCAAACAGTGCTCACTCCGATGATTTGTGCACTGCACAATAATCACCCGCCAGCATCTAGCTCATTATATCGTATAGATATGCACATAATAATACGTGAAGACTCCTGTTCATTTACACCATTCCCAGTGTTTTATGGTATAGCCATAGGTAACAGTCAATGTTCTTCATGTTACAATACATTGTGAACTGTTGACCTCCTGGGGGCCATATACAAATAGAAAACTATTTTTAAGTGCCACAGTCGACTTTGTTCCTTATTTATCAACCATTGCCGACATTCAGGAACGAATGTGCTGTAGCTGTTTAGTGTGTGACAGAGGACGATTCACACAATCTCCACAGGATAATACTAAGAACTGTTAGATGTTGGACATTGTGGTATAGTGAATGAGGCTCGATCTAGACTCATAAACACAGGGCCCTGGATTCAAATCTTTTCTCACAGCAAATAGACCAACATGTCCCGTGCATAATACAGAGCCGTCGTGGCTAATTGCAATGCTCAAGTAGGCCTACTAATAATGACATGTTCCTTTGTGAAGACGCTGCTGAGTAAAGATAGATTAATTGATTAATTTAAACTGTTCTTTCTGGGGTTTTTTATTCAATAACACTATGTTATGATTATTATGATTTTATTATAAGGGCAATTCCACGGTAACTCGCGTTACAAATAATGGGTACATTTATGGGATAATGAGCCAATATCTTTGTAATTGGAAGGATCCACAAGTTACTTTTTTCATCATTGGTTAAGTAGACATACACCAACTAAATGAATCCAAAAAGAAAAATAAAGGACAAACATGTTGGGATTCTTGAATCATTTAATTTCGGTAACTCGCGTTACACAAAAAGGACATGGTCAATTCTATAAAGGCCTCTTTTTGGAAAGTCTCCTCATACTAGACAATCCTGATAAAAGTTTTCCTACCTTGAATTGATAGTGGGTTAGGACTCATGAATTAACACTATCAAAGTTGAGTAACAATGACCTGGTAAAATGTAGGGAGCCTTTATATCGGTAACTCGCGTTACGGTAACTCGCGTTACATTATGTCCACTAACACAGGGTGACACAAATTGATGACATACAACTGTTCTGATGGCACTGAATCTTGTGTTGAATATTTTGAGAGATGCTTAGTACATAGTAAAATGAATAAATGTTAAACAAATATTTTACTAATCAACCCAATTGATAGAGAAGAATGTGTTTAAGACTAAAAAGAGCTTCACTCCTCATAGAGACCCTGAATATGTTTCAATATACCCAGATGATTTAGGTGTATAAGTACATAATTTTCAGAGTGTAAAAATGAAAGATATTGAAATTTTTTAAAAACAAAACATAAAAGTATCAAATCCTATCGACAAGTTTACAAAAAAGCCTATAATCTTTCATAAATTAAAATCCTGTCTTTTTGAAAACTCTCATTTCTGTGCAACTGATTGACAAATAGACCAGTTCGTAATTCCACGTTGCGCATGAGCAGAAAAAGTTCATTTGTACCAATGGGCATTTTGGTTTGTAAATTCACTGATATAAGCATCTGTGATGCGATGATTATTCATGTGATCCTTATCTAAATGATGCTTACCAGCACATCTACCTGACAGCAAGAATGGTATTTTGCAATATAAAAGGAAATAAGCTGTTACTGCATTCAATACAGAACAATGAAATGGATGCTTGCTAAATTGTAAACTGATGGGAGTATTCTGATCCCCTGATCCAAATGCAAGTTCATTCTTTTTTTGAACATGAATTCCATAAATTGTTATGTCGGGCAAGTTTTATGCATTATGCCGCTTTGAAAAAGAGTGAAGTGCCGAACCAACTGAGAGAAAAGAAAGGTCATTTGTACCAATGTGTACATGAGCTACAGTGCCATTACGAACTGGCTTATTACCCTACATCAACTTAAATTTATTAAGCACTCAATTGATTAGTGTTTTAGTAGTAGCCATGATTAAAAAGTCATGGGCGTGCATACTCGAGCAGTATTCGAACTAAGACCTCCTGATCTCCGGACGGGCATCATCTCGGAACTAGACCACTGAACTTCCGCCCAACAGGAAGTGTTGGTTCTAATCCTTATATCATGCAGCGGGTACTGCATAATTATTCAAATTCATGAAATTCTTTCGTTGAGATGTTATTATTGCAACTAATTGACAAATTGCCCTACATCAACATAATAAAAACTGAATTGATCAGTGTTTTATTGGTAGCCATGATAAAAAATCATGGGCACACATACTTGAGCAGGCCGGATTCGAACCCACAACCTCCTGATCTGCGGACAGGCGTCATTTTCACTAGACCACCGAATAAGGATTAGAACCAACACTTGCTGCTTTATAGCATTCTGTAATAAAAATTCTGTAATACTAATGCAGGAATTTCAGAAGATAAATTTTAGGTTAACCTCGTTCACTGCTGGATGTACATGTACACATGCAGTGAAAGCCTGGCTAGACTCCTCAATGTGGCATGTGATCAGTGGCCTTGATGCTAGTATTATACAATCACAGTTTATTAGGCTACTCTCCTTTGTTTCAGTCCAGCATAGTGTGTATAACACTGGATTTGATTGTTTTCACCATAATATAGCTCAATTAAGTGTTCAAATTTGCTTACCTTGGTGGAAACTTGTGTTTATAGTCGGTAACTCGCGTTACATATCGGTAACTCTTGTTACATGGTAACTCGCGTTACACTTTTCATTGACATTTTTCAATGTGATGACAGTGTTTATTCAAGTCAACATCCTGTGTACAGTATCAGGGTGTGATGAATTTAGAAAATTATGATTCCCAACAAATTACCTCCACTGCTTCCTTCAGAATGAAAAATATTTCTTGTTTCGGTAACTCGCGTTACATGGCTCAAGGCCTGAACTTTAAGGTGGTGATAAAAATTTTTTGAAGGTGGTATAGAAATTTTCTCATGGGAGACTGAAGTAGAACCAGTTTGCTTCTTTGAAATGAATTAACTGAAGTGCTAGCAGAATTTTTCTTTAAAAAAAATGTATATCAAGTTAAGCATGCATTTTAGCAATTTGGATGACTGAAAAATTGTCTTGAACATTTATAGCTGTTTCTCGGGAAATATTTGACCGATTGATATAATTCTTTGAGTTTCTTCAACTTCAATATATGGGTAATACATAATGAGTAATTCTTTTGGAATATAATAAACTTGAAATTTTAGTGCCATGTCCACATTCCCATGGAATTGCCCATCTATATATATAAAAGTCTCGAACTACTGCTGCTGCTGCTGCTGCTGCTGCTGCTGCTGCTGCTGCTCGCACTTGCTCGGTGCACTCAGGCGGAACGCCAAGGGCATTCATAGGTCATTGCATTGAAAAACTGCCTGTGTCGTTCCCACTAGGCAGGAGGGATGATGCGTGTACACTCGTGCAAATGTGCACTTGGTTGACTCAATACAGCACTAGTTTATGTCAATTTTATGAAAAGAAATAATAAACTGTGAAGGTGTAATGAAAAAATATTATGTTTCTGGGTATTTTATTCATAAATCATCTTCATTTCAACCTATCTGTAATCACATCTCACCCACTTGCAAATCGACGTGTCCGTAGTGTCCTCGAGCCCCCGAGATAGCGCTGGGACATTCCATTCAATGACGGGGTTTTTATTTTGCAACGTTATCAAGTAACTCTCATGTAAGCAAGTTCTTGCTATGGCTAATCTATTCTATAATGTATCATAATCTATCTATGCTTAGATAGCCTAATTCAATTTTGCAGAGACATAGAAAAAGATTTGTTTTACAATCGTGATACGTTCAACTACTCATTTACCCTGTGCTGAATCCGCATGTCTGCTCCGCACGTGTTATCGCTATCGCTCAAACTTCGATCGCGATGGCTTGTATGTAGGGGAAGCATGGGAATGAAAAAAAAAAACATGCAGCACGTGGCATGGTACAAACAAATCGGACGTAAGAAGTCGTACATTCAAGAGCTAAAACAGACAAATAGCGAAATCAATGTCCACTGAAAAGGTCTTGACACTGTAATGTATGTTCCAAAATCATGTTTGGCTTAGTTTTGAGAGGATTTTCATGGTTTTCCTCGCTCGAGATCAGGAATGAGATAGCTGAACTAGGTACTCATACAACGCGTACTGTAACATGTGCAATGTGACTGCTGCATGCATCGAGTGCGACAAGAACGCTAGGAATGCACCAGCTACGCGGTGTGCTGCAAATTCTTGGGGCGAAATTAGACTTCATTGTTCAGCCCGTCTAGTATTTATATTTTCATAATAATTCTAATTCTTCATAAAATCACGATTAAAATACTTGATATATTCGTTATATATTTTAGAAGCGTAATATGATTTTTTTTTTTTTGGGGGGGGGAGGTTTCAGTCTGAGAGAAAAAGACTTTTGAATAAAAAAGTAATAATAAACAAATATTCTTAACTCAAGTCTAAATTCCATGCGCATTCTTGCTGTTCCCCGCAGTTGCCCATGGATACGATGCATTGTAATCAACTGTTTACAGAAGGCGTTTTCACATCAGCCCGATAAAAATCCAAGCTCGAGATATTTTTTTTTTATTCCCCCAAGTCAGAAAATAGCGCGCTATTTCGAAACATCGGGCTGATGTGAAAACGCCTAGAGTCGTACCTACCCTACTGCTCCTGTTAGATTGTAATTGAGAGCGATTGTGATTTTATCGGTGGTGTTTATAGTTTTATAACCCAAGCCAATAAAAAAAGACAAATTCAAACATCAAATGGTGTGACAGTTTTAGTCAGAATTCCCTATCGATATCACTTGTTGCCACGATAGTTTTCAGATTTCACTTGCTTCATTGTCGAAGCTGTTGGACGTTTGAAAGAACTGCTTCACAAGAAATTACCTTTGATTTATCATTTATTTTCACAAATAAGAATTTTTATCACTTACATATTTCTTTTATCAGTTTAATGTCATAATATTTCATGATGGTATGTGTTCTGTCTTTACATGGCAAGATGGGATTTTTTTTTCCATCCAGGGTCAAAGAAGAAAGTGACAGCAAGGAAACAAAAAGGATAGGGAGGAAATGAAGAGGACAGAATGAAATACCTGCTCAGCAGGCGCTTTTTTTATTGGTTTAACACAATGGTGAACGCAGTACATCAGATTATAAGTACAATTCTAAATAATTTATTAGTTGAAAAATTAGCACAGAAAACGGGATTTCATCAAGTTCTAAATGAAAACTAAATAAATTAGCATCGCCATTTAGATCTAATATTCACTACAGAATAGACCTAATGCAAACTTATTGTCAAGCTTTTGGTTGAGTTTCTTTAGAGACAAAAATTTTGGTAGCACTAAATCCGAGTGAACAAGCAAAATGAAAAAAAAAAATGATAAAATGCAGGTCTCTAGACCATTCCTGTCTGTGCACGAGCGAGCATCAGCACCGTTTCAGTGTCACTCCCGTCATCGGCATAGGCTACTCGTGTCATGTCGTACTCGCCATCAACGTCATGCTCATGGTCACACGAAATAAATTGCATCATAAGGGTTCGTACATCAACATCACCAGAATCATGGACATTATCATCATCATCACTACCATCTCAACCACAGCAAATCCCTGAATATCACTCCCATCATCATCATACTCTTCACTCTCACAAAACACATCAGCAAACGAGACCTAGCTAGATATTAGTTATACACAAAAATGAAACGGAGGTGGAAAACAAGTAATGAATACACGAAGACTATCGACAGTGGTATTTTACCGTAGAAAAAAATACACAGAACATCTTGCACCAGAAAAAAAAAAATCCGAGGTGAAAAACTACGATGAGGAAAACTAGGGTGAAAACCCGATGCCTGGAAGACGAACGATGAAAACACTTTACGGTAAAAATGCTAACTCGAAAACAAACGAGTGGGTACCATACAAAGAACGATGTTCTCGCACACACGTAGATAATCTACATCGTGTTCAATCAAAAACTCAACAAACACTCGAACAAAAACTCACCTCTAAATTGTTGCAAACGAGATAATCACTTAAAATAATGAACAAAACACTCTCAGAAGTACGATTGTACTCTGAGAATAAAAGATATAGAATGATACGAAAGCAAAAGAGAAAAAAGAGGGAGAAATGGACGGGAAACCTAGAGAAGTTACGCAACACTCACTAACGTAGATGGAATTCGACACACACAGCTAGGTACTAGGTAATATAATCAGATATCCACGCACTCTCTGAGGAGATCGATCGATATCACGATACCGCGCGTAAGAAATCACTGCAGTTGCTGGGGCAACAAAGATACATGCGCGCTGTAAACATGAATATTGATTACTTTCTCAGCAGGCTCGAACCCCTGGTAGGTGTTTTGGCCAATAAGAGACATTCTAAAATACATGTACATTTCTTTGCTTGTAATAATTTTTCTGAGTCCATGAAGGATCTCTGTGATTGGCTAAAATTATTCTACAGCTCCTTGGCTAAGTCTGAGGTCGTAGGACGCCCTCTTTTGGTCATAAGTAATGCACCCCACTCTGGATGTTTCAGATTTTCGCGAAAAACTGTTCGCAGTCAGTCCGCAGCACCCGATAATTCGCTCGTATTTATTCAACTCGTATGCACGCCCGCTCTAGGCTTGCATGCGTAATGAGCTGCGTAAGGGGATTTTGTCCTTGGGCTTTCGGCAACAAAAATACACCCTATGTTCACAAATCTGGTATCAAATTCAAGGAAAATATGTAAACTATCATCATATGTTACTCAAATTATTGTAAATGAAAAATATCATAGCGTAATTTGAGCTTGAAAAATGATGAAATAAGTAATTCGTGCAGTACACGTTCAAGACGTCAAAAAAAATATCAAATATACCTTGCGTTTCAATGAAAATGCTTTATTTTGTAGTCCATCTCCTAATCTTTGTCTCCATGTAAATGTCTTGACAATTTGTTGCTTAATCCGGTCAGGAACCAGTAAAATATTCATCGACGTCAGTGCTGATCAGCTTGAAACCGTGCAATCTCAAGAGTAAACTCTCTCATTGGACAGCGCTTGCATTCAGCGCTTGCATTACGTCATTACGCTGCTACATAACGGTTTCACGCCACTTGCGGTTTCTTGGCACGCGTGTAGTTCAAGCGCTGAATGCAAGCACTGTCCAATGAGAGAGCTCTTTCGCGCCACTGTACACTTTGTGTGGAGCATACTTCCGGCTTAGGAGTGAATTTTACAGACATTTCAAAACGGAAAAACTAGTATAAATCATGCTTGCGTCTCCTTGACTCCAATATATGATGAGCATCTAAGTTTCCTCTCTACGAAAAAGCCAAAATCAGAAACAACAGATTTTTAATCCGGTCAGGAACCAAAAAAGAACTTTAGACGACAAAATCTTCCGTGAAAAGCAGGTAAAATTTATGCAAATTCAACTGATTATATAGTCATGATAAGATATGATGTTATACGCAAATTTAGTATCAAAATAAAGATCAAAGTCTGGAGAACAATTTACCGTGACTTGTAGCCATGACGAATGTATGTACAAGTCGCTACACTGTGAAAACAATAGCCCTATCAAAGTCTCGCAAAATCTCGCACGACGAGACAACTTTCGAACGCAAAGATCGTCAACGAGAGTGATGAATAAATCTTGCCGGATCTGCTCATTAGCATACGTGCTGCGGACTGACTGTTCGGTTTTCACCACAATTTGCTTGGTTGTGGTGGCCCTGCCAAGTTTCCAGCGTACTGAACACATTCCCGGTCATAAATTTTTGTTAAGTGTGCTTAAAACAATTTAAGCGGGGTGACGGTATTTGGGCCCCTGACGAGGTGCGGGCACCTCGCTATACTTGACAAGGGACTCCGAGGCGCGTAGCGCCGAGCCTAGCTGCCGAGGCGCGCGCGCAGCGCGCGCCGAGGCAGCTAGTAAGTAAATATTAGTACCACTTACTCCTTTGTCAGCCAGCAGTGAACACGGACGTGTCATGGTCCAGTGGGTATAGGACCCAATCAACAATCAGTGATAGATGGGAACAGGGATTACTCCTTCAAGGTTCAAGGTTCAAGGGTCATGGACGATGTTGCACCTGTAAATTCCAGCAAGAGGCTTAATGATGAAAATTCATTCTTGATTTGATAAACGATAAGCTTGCTACTGGCCAGTCTATATGCACTGCTGGCACAATCGCAGACTTGATAAATACACATTCTGAGGTGAAAGTCCCTTCAACGGGAGGCGAGATCCATTCTTTTGTTATTTGAAGCACTTTCATTCTTTGCTAGTATACTCTTCCTTCTCAATCTGTGTACAGTTTATTATACAGACTTGCCATGGGAATGTTTTCTCTTATTTGATCCAGTTGTTTCACCCATCACCTTACCTGGCAATATATAGCAGTGTATAGGGTGAACGACCTAGGGTACAATAAGGTTGCATGTACGTGTACGATGTTTCGTATCTGATACGTACGACGATGAGTCTTTCTATTTCTTTCTCTCCTCTTCTTTCTAATTATCTTCCATTTCGCTATCTCATCCCTTTCTTGTTTATTAGAATCACCTGCGTACACGCTTATTTATGTTTCGTTTTGTAAAATAGTTTGCTATTTTGCTGTAGTTAGTCGATGGTTTATGAAAATTGTATATTTATTTCTTTGTGTATCCAATGAGACCCAAAATGTTAATCTTGGCTTACTGTGTATCCCCCTGTATGGCAGTCTGATTTTTTTCTCCTTTAATCATATCTCTGTATTCTCTTAAAGATGATTTTTCTATCTCTCATGTGCAAAAGTTAGCCATAATAAAATTGCAAATCATGTTTTCTAAAGTGATTTGGTAATTTGTACCGTGCAGAAACAATAAATTGATAAATGAAATGAAAGTCCAAAGTGAAAGTTTGTTTGATGAAATATAATGAAATGAAACTCGAAAGTGAAGTTTGTTTCTTGGATGTTGTGGTTGTTGCAATCAAGAGCAGCAGACCAGCAATTAAATGTTTATCCCCGGTTTCTGAAGCAGCTCCTGAAATGTCAATCGAATTTGCTTAGATGCAGTTTAGCTTTGAACTTTGAACTGTGAACTGTGAACTTTATTTCTTTCGACCCCTTCCGGAGTATGAGAAATATAACTATTTACAATATTGCACAGCATAAAACAATTACTAACTAGAAATGTCGCTTTGGCGACTGGTATGCCTCCGCCATAATGCATGATTTTCCCAATAGGTCTAGATAGTACATGTGGACAATGTGTGATTACATTTTCACAAAATTGGCAAAATATTGAAATGACAAGTTTGTCACAAATGTGTTGAATGTTCACCTTCCTTGACCTAGGTTTAATTGGATGAATAGGAGAGCATGTACCTAGGGATTTAAGGACTTTAACTCGACTTTGACCCATTCATACATTTAGGCATTGAGTAATTTTCAAGGTACAGGTGTGGAGAAAAAGTGCAATTTCTGAATTGAATAGTAAATTGCTACCATTTTCATCTGGCCCTTGACCCTAAAATTCATAAGATAATCACTTTCAGGTAGAACATGCATAATATGTACTAAGTTTCAAGATAACTTGAGCCACTTCCGAGATATGGAGGAAAAAGTTAGTTCAGCACTTTCACTTGATCTTTGACCTTTTGACCTTTGAGGCAAAAAAAGAAGAAGAAAAAACTTTCCAGAGAATTTCTATTAGGTTACACATGTATGCATACACCAAGTGTAAAAAAAAATAACCCTGCTGGCATTGCATGATAGGAGGGAAATAGTAAAATTTTAAAGTGTTGCACTTGACCTTTCACCCCTGACCTTTGACCCCATGAACCCTACATTCTCTAGATAATCACTTCCAGTCAGTATATGTATATACTATGTTCCATGAAGATACCTTGAACAATTTTCCAAGTATGGAAAAAAAAAGTTTTAATATTTTTCTTGACCTTTTGACCTTTGACCTTTGACCTTTGACCTCATGACCCAAACTTTCACCAGAGAATCTTAATTGGGTAATACATGTATACACTAAGTTTCAAGAAAATATCTTCAGGCATTCAATAGATATGGTGGAAATAGTGAAATTTTATGTATTTGACCCTGACCTTTTGACCTTTGACCTTTGACCTCATGACCCAAACTTTCACCAGAGAATCTTAATTGGGTAATACATGTATACACTAAGTTTCAAGAAAATATCTTCAGGCATTCAATAGATATGGTGGAAATAGTGAAATTTTATGTATTTGACCTTGACCTTTTGACCTTTGACCTTGAGCATGTGCACCCAAAAGTTGATAGGCACAACTTCACCCCATAATACACATACATGCCAAGTTTCATTAGGATACCTCAACAGGTTTTGATAGTTACCTTGTCCACAAAATTCATTACGGACGGACGGAAGGACGGACGGACGGACGGACGGACGGACGGACGGACAACCCGAAAACATAATGCCTCCGGCACCACTTCGTGGCGGAGGCATAAAAACAGTCACACGAGATTTTAGAAGGTCATGACAATTTGAACATCAATTGCCGATATCTCCTATTCAGTCTGATGGGGACCGAGAGTGTAACTACTGGACTCTACTCTAACATCTTTGGTGCAATGATCTTTATGTCATTTTCGGATTACCGAACTTTCGGAATTTTATTTCATGTTCGGAATAACGCACATTATTTCATATGCGGAATAATGAACCTTATATCATGTACGGAGAAACGACCCGTATTCAATTTTCGGAAATACGAACCTTCGGAATAACGAATCTTCGGAATAACGAACTGTAACCCCAGGACACGTGATGAAGTCAGCTCTTGCGAATGTAATTTTAATGCTGGTCTTTGTTTAATTTTCTTTTTCTGTTGTGTGTGTAATACACACACACACACACGCACATACATACACAGGCATCTGAGAGGGATCGAGTATGGAGGACCATGCCAAGCCATGGGTGCGTACCTCCGCAGATTTCGCGAATATGCCGACGCCGGTGCAGGACATCATCCGCGAGAAATTCCACGTGGTGATGACGCCCGAGTTTGAGAGAGAGCCGGATAGGTTCAGGACGAAGATACAAGGAATTCTTACGATGGGAAGGCAGGACTTCGAAATCACTGAAACATCCCTGGCTTCGTGGCCGAATGTCAAGGTAAATTGTACAATTTCTCTTTCATATTATCTTTTTTCCTTCAAATCCCGCTTAACTACAGTGTTAGATTCATGGCAGGCGCAAAAACTAGTGGGGGCCCACTTCCGGGTTTCATGAGCTAACAGCTAACAGAGTTAAGCTTCTGGTGATGACACCATATGTATTTCTATGTACTGGTGCAAAAAACAAACAAACAAACAAACAAACAAACAAACAAACAAACACAAAACAACAAACAAACAAACGTTTCCGCCGGCCCTGAGATTCAAAGAGGTGACAAGGACAATGCAGAATTCTCTCTCTCCCTCTCTCTCTCTCTCTCTGTGTATGTGTGTGTTTGGAGGGGGGGGTGGTGTGAACAGGTGTGGACAGCCTAGGGATGGGTGGTGCATGGGGGATTGATGGTTAAAGTTTATTTAAGGACATGGGTTACAATGATTCTGATATTAAAAAAAAATAGATAAGGATTTCGTTTGATCAATTCAAGTAATGCTTTTTGAGATTTTACTTCATTTCATGCTTTCATGTCAAGCTATCATTTCATTTGTCTATTTTGTACGATTAAGCAGAAGTTTTTCAGTCTGATCACGTTGATCAAGGTGAATGTACTTTGTATTCGTTTCATTTTGAAAACATTGGTTAGACCTTCATTCAATGGAATTCACACAATATATAGAAAAGCTTAAGGTGTGTGTGTCTGTCTGTCTGTCTGTCTGTGTGTTTGTCTGTGTGTATGTGTGTGTGTGTGTGTGTGTGTCAGGCGGTAGCCTTAGGTTATATTTCCATTGCCTGCCCGGGTGATGTTCGTTATTCCAAATATTCGTTAATCCGAAAATGAAATAAGGTTCATTACACCGGTAATACCGAAGGAATGTTATTCCGAAACACACAAATTCCCAATACCTATACATCATGTTCGTTAATACAGGGAGGTGAGATGGGTGAGACGAAATGGAGTTTGTTGATCCGATCCGAACATCACTTTATGAGGCTTTATTCCGAAGATTTGTCGACAATGACAATGGGAATTGTCATTGTCGACCCTGAGGGAGACGAATGTATTCGTCGAAAATTTGGTCTGAATAGATAGCACTGTTGGACTGTCAAAATGCATTACCACTCTACTTCTTCATCTTTTATATATATATATATATATATATATATATATATATAGAGAGAGAGAGAGAGAGAGAGAGATTTCATATTAAAGATTGGGTTTTGAGAGTAGCGATGATGACACGATAATTTCTCCATAAGCCAGAATAATTAATCTCAAAATAAAATGACGAACACAGGATGGACTCTATTGAGTGATTTCCCCGATGCGTTATAAGATTATCCGAAAGGGATAGTCCCAATTTCAACCGTCTCGATTTGGGATTGTTTCAGCATTTGTTCGAGACGAAGTTTATTGATGATGATGTTGTTGTTGTAGTTGTTGTTGCTGTTGTTGTTTCAAGGGAATGACTATTCTGTATTCCCTTTTTACATGCGTATATATTATAGTATATGATATAGCTCTTGTTTATGCAAAGGTTTACAAAACAATGTAGCTCTATTTTGATTTTTATAGATAAATTAAAAAATAAAAGAATATTTAGATAATTAGATCAAGGGAATTAGACAAAAATCAATCGAACAGAATTGCAAACGGTTCATGGGAGTTTCGCGAGAAGTTTTTGGCCAAGGATCTTAAGCTCCGTGATCTTTTGCCAGTGAGCCCGCGGCTTAGGGTTGAGAAAAATAATTGTCTACGCATGCACTTTCACGAAAACAAGTAGCTTTTTAAAAGCTAGTTAGTTTTCATTTGGAAGAGAGAGTTGCATGTAAAGTGAATTTTAAAAGATATCTTACTCTTTTCTCCTTTTAAATTACGAATGAAGCCGCTTGTGACGTTGTTATAGTTGCTGCTTTCAGATTCACGATGAAGGAGTAAAAATGAATGAATTTTCTGTCTGTGTTGTAACTTTCATTATGTGTCATGATATTTTGATGTTCATTCTCTTTGCATGGGACTGTAGGGGAAAGTGATTCCTTCAGTATAGATCGGCTCAAAAGAGGGAATGTTGGTTCTTGTTTCAATTAAGAAAATAAAAAAACACATGTTTGTTGTTGTTTTTAAGGTGGTGGCAACAAATAGCGTTGGAACAGATCACCTAAATGTCCAGATGCTGAGAAGTCTGGGGATACAGGTCGGACACACCCCAGATATCCTTTCTGACGCTACAGCCGACCTGACCTTTGGACTACTCATTGCAACAGCAAGGAGATTTCAAGAGTGTGAGTGTGTTCTGAATCGTTCATCCGAAAGCGAAAAAAAAAATCCTTATTCCGAAGGTTCTATAATCTGAAAACGAAGAGAGGTTCGTAATTCCAAGGATTTCTTTAGTAAGAACCATCTTTACGTTTTTTGGGTTAACCAACATTGCAAAGTCGCTTTCAGGTGAACGAATTTTATCTATTTTCGTCGGAATAACTAACCTTTCATTTTCGGAATTATGAAACATCAGAATAAACCCTATTTAATTTTCGGAACTACGAACTTTCGGTATAACGCCACAGATGTTTCGGACTGACGGACCCTTTTCCATTTCAGATACTGACCTCTATACACGTGTAGGCCTGTAGGTATAGCCCGTATTCAGAATTCGTGTCTTTCGGAATTAGGAACCTTCGAAATTACGAACATGGGCCGTTTTGATATCTTACTCAAATTGGCGGAAGTGATATACTAACGTCATCAACTTATCATTCTCTCTAAAATGTATGTAGATCTTCACTAAAAGTTTCCCTTTAAAATGAAATAAATAAGAATTGAATATTCAATTGCTTCAAAATTAATTATTGAAGATTTCCAATAATTCTTGAAACGGTGGTTTTTATGGAAGTCTGTGGAGATATGCCGTAGCATAGTGGTAGACCTATGACAATCACTCTAGTCTGAGATAAAAATAGATGATTATGCCTTCCACACCATTATAGATTCATGCTACTACGTGGTATAAAACCGGTTCCATTTTTGTGTATGAATCTTGTCCACAGATGCTCATTTAATCCTCCACACACTGAATTTGGAATTTTGTGTCGAAATCTTATGAGGGAAACTGTGATCAATAATCTACTCTGCTAGGGTTTCGCAATCATAAAGCAGTGCTGCAGATCACCCTAATGATACTATTCTCTGCAGTTACGAATTACATCTATCTTTTATTCTTTTCAAACTGCAGGCGCCATGGCTATGCACCAATGGGGCAATTACGATCCGTCTCACGTGATCAATTGCCGTGTCGCTGGGACGGAAGTGACAAGAGCCACGCTTGGCATTGTGGGAATGGGGCGCATTGGCATGGAGGTGGCCAGACGGGCAAGGGGATTTAAGATGCGCGTGCTTTACTACAACCGCACACGAAGGTACAGAATGACAGGCTTTATCTTTAAACTTTGCTGCAAGTGAAAAGAAAAAAAATCCTTACATACTGAAAATGCTGAATGCTAAAAAATTAAATGCTCCTCGGTGAAAAAAACAAACAAAAAACAGGTCAATTATAAACGGTATTTGGACAGTAATAATTGATATCTTTGATGATTTCTTTTTTACTTTGTTTCAAATTCCATAAATCATGTTCTATTAGATTAGAATATTTTTTTTCATGAAAACACATTTAATGAAAAATTGGACCAAAATGTGGGTCCAATTTAGATGAAACCCACTTCCATTATGCTCATCTGATTGTACTCTAGTAGTGTCGGCGAACGTGGTGCGGAAAATCGCACTGTGTAATGCAGATAGTCGGGAGAGTATAAAGTATGTACATGTACAGAAGTGATGATGTCACAGTCTTTTGTTACATACAGTAGCTTGGTTTGGAATCCGGTGAGAGCATGGTCAACAAGAATAGTGCATATTCACAAAAATCACAGATATTCAGGGCCAGGTGAGGTTGTTTTAGAACCACGCAGTTTCCATGACGATGATGAATGGCTGATGCACCAGACTTTCACTCTCTATTTCCTGTCGCGGATCCAGAAGGGGGCGGGCCCGCCTCTCTTTATTTTTTTTTTTTTAAATCAAAATAACAGAAATCAAAAGACAAAAATGGGGGGGGGGTGTGTTCGCCCCTCTTTAATTTTGTAAAGGCACCTCCCCTTCACGGAATTCCTAGATCCGCCCCTGATTATCATCCTACTTTGAAAGAAACTGTTGCGGCTTCTCTCGACAGGAGCGAGGAGGTTGAGAGGGAAGTGGGCGGTGCCACCTACTGCTCATCTCTCCGGGAGCTCCTCCCACAGGTGGACTTCCTCGTTGTCATGGTACCCTTCAACCGAGACACCGAGCATCTCATCGGCAGGGAGGAGTTGAGGAGTATGAAGCCGTCTGCCATCATCATAAACACATCCAGAGGTAACTTTTGATGGACTAGGTTTGTTCTATACCCTTGCAGATCTATAATGTCGAAAATGTAATACTCTTGTGTTTAGTTGTTGTTTTTTGTCGCACAGCAGAATTTTTACCCCCCCCCAAAAAAAAAAAAGGGGGGGGGGAGAAAGAATGAACAAAGCTAAGCAGCTTTATCCGTGTGTATAAGTGCATTAAAATAATTATCTACATAGTAAATAGACGTAAAACAACCAGGTAATAAAATATCGTGGTACGATATTTAGTTTTGTTTGATAATTTTATGCGAAGTATGCTGTGTCTTCATTCATAATACATGTATACTTAATGAAACAGCATATGACATGATTGGTGAAAATTGTAGGAATGTGCATTGTTTGTAATTAACTGTTGTTTGATTGCAAAGTTGTGCAATGTTACATAACGGCAGATTCATTGACCAGTATAATGACATGAAAATTATGCAAAGCAAGCAGTAGGGAATTTAAACTTTCGAGACTGTATCAACTGGAAATTCGTGATCAGTCCTCGACAATTCAGTGTCACTGCAGTCTACCTACAGCTTGGAAAAAATGGCACTCGGGCTGATGATGCATTCACTGTGCATTACTGACTAGTGTAAACATTATGCATTTGAAATCATGCGCTGAATAAGTGATATTTTACACGTCAACTTGATTTCTTTGCAACTGATTGACAAAGTGCCTTTCATCGACGAGGAAGCACCGATCATTCGGTGTTTTGGTAGTAGCCATGACAACAAACGTCGATGATTATGAAAGGCAAATTGTCAATCAGTTGCTGTAAAAACAACTGGACGCGCAAGAATTCGAATTCATGTGAACAGCTTGATTGAATTCATTCAATAAAAGTTCTAGCCTTTGTCAAGGCCCTCTAGCTGTATGATGAAGAGAGTCCATCCGAACGAGAGTGGGGTTGCGCGCTCGGCTGGGCTCGCGTCGCTCGTCCGTAACAGCGAGAGGGCCTTGACAAAGGGCTATACAGGTTCTAGTCATAGAATGAATCAAAATGTTCCTTGTTTTCAGGCAAGGTGATTGACCATGCTGCCCTCATTGAGGCACTCGAGTCAAAGATCATTGCCGGAGCGGGACTGGATGTGACCGACCCGGAACCCCTCCCGGCGGACAGCCCGCTGCTCGCGATGCCCAACGTGCTCCTAACGCCGCACGTTGGCTCTTCCACCGTCCAGACACTGTGCGCCATGGCCCGCCTGACCACGGAGAACCTGGCTGCTGGCATTGAGGGACGAGAGCTACCGGCCGAAGTTCCTCTTTGACCCACCGCAAAAAAAAAGGACACTTACACCAGCAAAGATTAACCTCCATGCAGCTTATTAGCCAGTTTGGAGTTACATATTACATTCTGCGTACGAGCAGATGAAGATCTGATGAAAAAATGACATATAGGCCCTTCTGAGAAACATGTATACATATCTAGAGTGAACAATGTCGTGGACAGCGCCTGAACAGTATCCTTGTGTCGCAATTGTATGAACATTTTCAAGAGAGCCTGTTACCATAAAGAACAATCCATTTTGAATACGTAAGGTGGCACAATATCCAGCTGTACGACTGTTTTGTTCCGATGGTTTAACCCTAAAAAGACTGGGGGGGGGGGCCTAAAAGGCCCCCCCTCAACATTTCGCGCGATAACTCTGCAACGCGCAATGCTCTCGCCGCGATGTTCTATGACTTTTTTCTTTCGAGTTTCCCGCACATTTTGACACCAAATTTGTGACGCCCGGGGGTACGGTTCTGAAGTTACATAACTTTTTGTACATGCACGCGAGGCCGAAAATGGCTCAAAAATGTGATTTTGTGTACAAAGTCAATGCAAATTGAGTTTTTTCACATGGTTCATATAAATATGCTTATTTTTACTCTCAATGGCTAAAATTAATTTGTTTTAGGAGTATTATGCTTCAAAAAGTGTCTGCCACAAATTTTATTAAAAAAAACAACAAAAACAAAAAGTCACAAAAACAAAGAAATACATAAGAAATTCATAAAACAATAAAATAAATAAGAAATTGATTTTGATACCGAATTTTTTTTCAAGTAAATTTGCTAAGAATGCCACAAAGAATAATTAGACCAAAAATGAGCACTTTTGGAGCTTTATTTACTGATTTAGATCAAAGAGTCTGATTTCTCGCATAAATTAGCATAATTAATCAAAATAAAATAAAAGAAGACTATTTTGTAAAATTTAAATATACGATCTTGTAGATTACATCGCACAATACCATTGTGCAAATTTCCGCGGCGATCGCGCGATCCACGGCTGAGATCTTAAGGGGGGGCCCTTTAGGCCCCCCCCCCCCAGTCTTTCGAGCTACCAAAATAGCCCAGTCTTTTTAGGGTTAAAATTCGAGCTCATTTGAACCACCGCTATAATTGCAAACTGGTCTAGTCCTTCCTCATTGTCGATCTTCTCCTAACTCCTTGAGCATATGGACATCTGATTCATTCATGATAGAAAAAAAAAAATGTACCCTGTGCATCATTCAAAATGACGGTTCCGAAAAAACCCCAGTGTGTCAAGATTTTCCTATAATTTTGTATTGTGGTTAGGATGGTGGGTTTTTTGGGTTTTTTTTATGATAGACAAATTCGCCAGAATCTCCATTTCCTTCCGTACTGTTATTGTCTCCCTCCTAGAATGTGGACATATGAAATGTTGGATTTTAAAAAATAGATTACTCTTTATGTCGTTCAAAATGACGTGACGAAAAATCTGCAATGTGACGAGATGTTCATGAGTTCGCACTGTGCTCTTCACAGAGCTGTTTGAATTGTGTGTGTGTGTGTCGCGTAACATGCAAACACTGCAGATTTCTTTGTTCGCGTGTGAGCCTCATGTTGAATCTGTATAGATTTGATTTTTTGAAAACTGTAGGCTCGCCATGATTTCATGCCATATTAAATTTATGATCTGAAGTGCGATAATTGCTCGACTTGCAATCATTGTGACGTCCTTTGTTTTTGTTACTGTCCAAGGCCACTGGGCAATTAAAGGGGAGGGCTAGTATAGTAACTGATCACTGAGAATCAGTGGGAATGCTGGGGGTGATTGTTCCAATCCGTGTGGGATTCATTTAAGAGTAGGTAACCCTACATTATATATCTATTGTTGTGTGAAAATTATTTGCTTCAGATTGGTCTCATATTCAAGTAATGTGCAGTTCAATATGTTTCCAGGTTAGCATGACTGTAGGCCCCTACCGTGTCGGGCCGTTAACGATCGCCCCGACAGTCAAAACTTTAAAGTTTAGAACCGATGTGGATATTAAAGACCCCAGGTGGGGTCGATCAAGACTAGTGACCTGCTGAATGGTCTGTCAATTAACAATTGGGAAAGTATCCATTTAGTTAGTTTACGTTAAATGTATTAACATTCTTTCTTATAAATACTGCCTACCACTTTTGCTGTCAAGTAGATGTGCTCCACCACCATTTATCAGTACATTGTATACTTGAATAGGCCTAATCATTACATCATGAATGCTCATCACAGTGAATTTAAGAACCAACGTGTCTTGTTCGCTATTTCATCTAGGGCATTAACTCGTCGTGGATGTGAGCAGACAATCTTTCTGAGCAGAACTTCTCATGATCTATGATGCGGTATTTCAAAAATCGTATAGTCCACTTTTAAGTGTGGAAACTGGACATAAGCCGTATTAAAGTCGCCTTTCAACGAGCTCTTTCTCCTTTCATGAATGTCCCCATGATCGAGAAGCTGCTTTTGGGATTCCATACTGCAAATAAAAGTCTGTTCCATAAATGTGAAATTTTCGATATCATACAGATGCAATTTATATGAAAGAATCTATATATTGATATTTTATACGCATTGTACTATGTGTTACAAAAAACATTTCCCACTTTTGATCCTTAATATTTCAAAAACTATAGTACTCAGAATGATAACACTTACATTGATATGAGCAATAGCTGAGCAGTGTTCAGTTTTGTTGGAGGCAATTTCAGAATGACAGCATAATTCAGTTTCATTAAATTAAAGGGGCCCTGAAATCCAAATGCATGTTGATTTGTGTTGATTTATGATACCCTCAACATCACTTTTGCGGTGAGACGAATATTTAGAAACATTTCATATATTTTTAACGATTTTTCTTCTATTTTTCTTCAGATTACTTGGGAACGCCCACAAAAAATCCTTCCAAACCAATATTCTTGAGATGACCTCATCTGTCAATCATTTTTAAGTACTGAAATGTTTAACAAAGACATTGGAATGCACCTTCCCCTCGACTCAGCATAACTTGCATGTTCCCTTGCCATGTCTTTTGTTAGTCACATTAATATCACGGAAACATGCAAGTTATGCTGAGCCGAGAGGAAGGTGCATTCCAAGGTCTTTTGTTAAACATTTCAGTACTTTAGCAATGATTGACAGATGGTTTGGAAGGATTTTTTTGGGCGTTCCAAAGTAATCTGAAGAAAAATAGAAGAAAAAGTCGTTAAATATGGAATGTATACATTTGGATTTCAGGGCCCCTTTAAACATTAATTTTTCAGCTAGGTTTCAGATTTTGCTCTACTTTCAACCATCTGTACAAAACTTTAACTTTGCACAGAAGTCAATTGGTGTGTATGGGAGTGTGTTGTTGACACCCAGACAATGGTCCTGGACAATGCCCAAGATTGAATGCTCCATTGTTCATCATGAGAAATTCCACTATCACAGCTAGTCGTTATTCATTCTAAAATGTGATGTATGCAAGCACGTGAAACATGTGCTTACTTTTTTCATGTGCATGCATTTCACCCTTTGCTGGGAATTCAGACTAGCAGTGCCAAGGCAATCCATCATGAATAATTAATAAAGCATTCATGTGCCTTAGAGCAGACCTCTGAACAGGTGGTGGTATCCAGGTCCATTCTTCAGGGTCATTGTAAGTACACACTCACATACACATCATTAGTTCCTGTATAAAGTTCAAGGTTTTGTACAGAGGGTTAAAATTTGACCAAAATCTGGAACGTAACTTTGAAATTAATCATCGATTTCATGAAACTGATCTAGGTTTTCATATTCAAATCACCTCCAACTAAATTGTACACTATTCGGCTATTACTCATATTAATGACAGTTTTATCTGATATATAATTTTCGAGCTATTAAGCATCAAAATTGGGAAATGTTTTTGTAACACCTAGTAATTTTAATACAGATATATTTTGAAAAAAAAAAAACAAACAAAGAAGAAGAAAATCCTGTTTGGCATTCTAGCATCAGCAGAGACTCGTATTCTGCAGCGGGTATTAGGAACGATCACATAATAGTCCGGGAGCCAGCGGGGGTCAGCCTAGCTGAAAAGGTTACCAATTTTTATGTGTATAGCAATTTAGTACATATGCCCCTGAGTATGGAAATGCACGTCTGGCTGGTCGTAGGTGGTGGGTGTGGCCAGGAGGGCCACAAAAAGGACCCCTCAAAATTAGGCTAGCCTAGCTGGAAAAGTAACCCCATGAAAACAACTGGAACTTGTTCGTTACACTTACAGGATAAATGAATGACCATTGCCAGACGTTTTAAGTGGTGGGGGGTAGCCGCCAGACGCTCTTAAAGGCCCAACTCCAGCTAGGCTAGCCTAGCTGAAAAAGTAACCTCATGAAAACCACTGGAACTTGTTCGTTACACTTACAGGATAAATGAATGACCATTGCCAGACGTTTTAAGTGGTGGGGGGTAGCCGCCAGACGCCCTAAAGACCCAAATTTTTCCAGCTAGGCTAGCCTAGTTGGAAAAGTAACCCCATGAAAACAACTGGAACTTGTTCGTTACACTTACAGGATAAATGAATGACCATTGCCAGACGTTTTAAGTGGTGGGGGGTAGCCGCCAGACGCCCTTAAAGACCCTAATTTTTCCAGCTAGGCTAGCCTAGCTGAAAAAGTAACCTCATGAAACCCACTGGAACTTGTTCGTTACACTTACAGGATAAATGAATGACCATTGCCAGACGTTTTAAGTGGTGGGGGGTAGCCGCCAGACGCCCTTAACGACCCAAATTTTTCCAGCTAGGCTAGCCTAGCTGAAAAAGTAACCTCATGAAACCCACTGGAACTTGTTCGTTACACTTACAGGATAAATGAATGACCATTGCCAGACGTTTTAAGTGGTGGGGGGTAGCCGCCAGACGCCCTTAAAGACCCAATTTTTTCCAGCTAGGCTAGCCTAGCTGAAAAAGTAACCTAATGTAACCCACTGGAACTTGTTCGTTACACTTACAGGATAAATGAATGACCATTGCCATACGTTTTAAGTGGTGGGGGTAGCCGCCAGACGCCCTTAAAGACCCAAATTTTTCCAGCTAGGCTAGCCTAGCTGAAAAAGTAACCTTGTGAAACCCACTGGAACTTGTTCGTTACACTTACAGGATAAATGAATGACCATTGCCATACGTTTTAAGTGGTGGGGGGTAGCCGCCAGACGCCCTTAAAGACCCAACTTTTTCCAGCTAGGCTTGCCTAGCTGAACAAGTAACCTTGTGAAACCCACTGGAACTTGTTCTTTACACTTACAGGATATATGCATGACCGTTGCCAGACGTTTTAAATGGTGGTGGTGGGGGGGGGGGGGGGGTAGCCGCCAGACGCCCTCAAAGACCCAATTTTACCAGCTAGACTAACCTATATATAGCTGGAAAGAACCTCCTGAAACCCACTGGAACTTGTTCTTGTGATACACTCAAAGGATAATTGAATGATTGTTGCCAGACAATAGCCGCCAGACGCCCCAAAGACCAAACTCTTACCAGCTAGGCTAGCCTAGCTGAAAATTAGGAAAGTAACCCCATGAAACCCACTGCAACTTGTTCTTACACTTATAGAATAAATGCATGACCGTTGCCAGACGCTTTCAGTGGTGGGGCGTAGCCCCCAGACGCTCTCAAAGACCCAATTTTACCAGCTATAAGGTTCACATATTTCAGAAATAATAGCAGTGTAATTCCATAACTATACCGCTTGCTTGCGAGTTCACCTGTCTATGCATACCTTATTCTTTTGTTCTGCTTCCTTGAGCCCCAACTCATGCATTCTTATGGTGACTCTCCCATGTCATCATCCTTGTTCATTGCAGTTTGTTCTATTTTTTGAAAATATTCTTATTCTTCACCTCAATTATCACAAATTCTGGAACTCTGTCCTCAGTATGACTAATTCATAGTTGTACAAATGTAAAAATCTGAGAATCACCCGGAGATCTCCTTTAATGGGGGAGTTTCTTGAGCGCACAGGGAAACATGCTTTGAAATATCAATAGGGCAAGTGTTGAGACGAAATACTATAGAAATATGAGAATATACAGTGCTGTGGTTTTGGTAGAAGAAATAGGGTATCTGTATTTGTCCTCAGTGATAACCAAAAAACTTATTTGGAAAGAATGATAGACATCAAAAAAGAATTGCCCAATCAAACATGTCGGGATTTTTCTCAAACATCAGTGTTCTCATTTTCTTTGCAGTGTAAAACAAAAATAAAAAACAAAAAAGCAGGGCCGGATGCAGTATCCGGATGGAAATTGGTGGGATGGGCGTAAACCCGCGAGTATTATAACATACTGACGTGAAGAAAAAAAAAAAAACAAGACCAAGAACTACTTTCTTTCTGTGCCCTGGGGAGAAATATTCATCAATTGCATTTTGGAAATGTTGGAAATCACAACTTTTGATGAAATTGTCTCCTACAGTATCTCTTCTTATATCATGAAGGCTTTTTTATATAATTAAGTTTCTTTCCTCTATGACCATGATAAAACAAACCCCTGATGATTAAAACAAAAGACAATCAAAACTTGGCAAATGAACTCTTTGGACATTAGCAAAAGGGAATACATTAACAGCTTTTGCAAACACTTTATACAATTGTCTAATACTCCATCAAGCTCATAAAAAATACAATTCTACTGCAACAAGAAATCCATTCAGTAAGACTCGTCCTCGGTGTACATCGCTTAAAATGCCAACTTGTTAAAAATAATGCCCCAGCTCTTAAATTTACTTTAAAAAGGGGAATTAAAGCTCAACACCTTTGGCCTATGACTTTTTTAGGTACCGTATCACCTTACGGTTGAGGAGATGGGTAAAGAAAAATTATTAACGGAGATGGGTAAAGAAAAATTATTAAAGAAATAAAACTTATAGGAACATGCTTCACATGACCTCACCGTTTTCTTCTCTTAAGAAAGAAACGAAATCTGAAAATTGTTCAAGAGTGTTTTTGAACTTAGTACATTGCAAAAGCAGAAAAAAATCAGTGTTTTTAAGAAACATAACTCACAACAACAAGGAATTCCTGTCGTGTCTAGTATTGCACGTATTTTGGTTTGGAGGGTTTAGGATGCTAATATTTCAAGACAAGTTTATGCTCCGGCACTTCAATGAACTTAACTGTAAAGTAATGATCAACCTCTCTTGGCAATAAACTCAACATTTGCTGTTCTTCAGTAAAGCATATGACAGAAACATATGAGAAACATGTCTAAAATTCATATGAATAAGCTCACGGCAACAACAAAAATACTATTGTTATCTATAAACTAATACTGCATGTACTTAGTTTCGAGGGATTTAGATGCAAAATGTTATGACAAAAGCCCCTACGTGGCTACCAGCAATTAAACATCCTTCAACTTCTTTAGCAAATGAGCTCATGTGTATCATCTTCTTGTTGAGAAGACGAAGATGAGTAATGATAAAATAACCAAACTATCAACTTTCCTTAACATGTTTTACATGAAATCATTATTGCCTTCTCGTAACGAAATAGAAAAAAACCAGAACATCTGAAATTGTTCAAAATCGCTTCTTGATAACGATGAAAGCAAAGGAAACTTAGTGTTTGTAACCACTATGACACGTGTCTACAGATCTGTCATGCTCATAAGAAACGTAACTCACAGGTATAAGTGTAAAAAGTACTTGGTTTGGAGGACATTTAGATGCCAACTTTTCAAGAATAATACACCAGCACTGACATTAACTGATGAAAAAAAGTAATGCTTAGCTTCTTTATCCAATTAGCCCATAGGTAATTCCTTGTAGTTGAAAAAAAAAAAAATATAGACTTTCCGTAACATGTATCACAGGTCATGATCTCCACATTTTTGCTCCTCTTAACTTAAAAGAAATAAATATATATTTAAATTTATTTTAAATGACCTTTAAACAATATGACGAAAAAAATTCTGTGTCTGCAAAGGCTTGACACGTGTCTAATACTGGGTCACGCTCATATTAAACGTAGCTCACAGGAACAAGGAATTCACGTGTGTATAAAATAATACTGCAGAGAGGGTGCAAAGTTGAACCCTTTATTGAGGGTGCGAAAATGTTCCCTTGGATACATCTTTCCACCCACACTAAGTGGTGCTAGGTTGCACCAGTCCTCTTCTTGAGGGTGCATCTTTCCACCCACACTAAGGGGTGCTAAGTTGCACCTTTCTTGAGGGTGCGATCTTGCACCCTTTACCTTTCGGCGCACCTTTGCACCCCGTGTAGCCTTTACATCTTTGTGCAACTTTACATCCTTTCGTGAGGGTGCAAAGAAACACCCAAAGTTCCAAGATTGTGCCTTGTTTTGAGGGTGCAATCTTGGAACTTTGCGTGCTACTTTGTACCCTCAAGAAAGGGTGAAAGTTACACCCTCGGGAGCAACTTTGCCCCCTTGAAAAAGGCGCAACCTCTTTCCTTTAGGTGCAACTTTATGCCCGAAGGATGCAAGAATGTACCCTCTCTTGAGGGTGCAATCTTGTGCCTTATTGGTATGATGTTGCACCTATGTGGTGCTTATTTGCTCCATGACTGCTGCAAAATTGCTCCTTTAAAGGAGCAAGTCAGTGTCACCGCCTGCTCCTTTATAGGGGCAATATTGCCCATCATCTCAAGGTGCAACTTAGCATCACATAATCGGGTATAGTTCCTTAACTACTCTAAACCTTGAATAGTGCGAACTGATGTAAGCCTATTTGCTCAGAATATAACTTATGTTGTTGCACTCTGCAAAGTAAATAGGATTAGTGTAACTTGGATCTTGTGAATCATGAAATGTGTGTGCGTGTGGAATTTGTGAGTTGTGAAAATGTTAATGTAAAAGTTAACTTAGTTGTGTTTGAATAATATACTGAAACCAAAAATTTACCCAATTACCTTTTCAATATTAAAAAAAGGTGAGCACTATATCTATCAAACAGTTAACCTTCTCGGCAAGAGTATACATCTGCATGACGGAAGAGGTGAAAATATGATATGCAGTTGTCTGGATACGTTTTATTCAAAACGTTTGAATGCGTACTTATTCACATAATCTATAAGAATAACATATTATGCTTCTTACCAGTACTCAAAGCCTCTAAAACAAGAGCATGCTTCTTACACTTCTAAAGTATACACCATATCTTAAAAACAAAATGTAAGAGGATTTAAGAAGCTGTTTGTATGCATTCAAACGAATCCATATTTCTATCTAAAATCTAAAACGTGTCTTGTAAAAGGGGAATTCGTTTTATAATGACGATGTTGTTGTTGTTGTTATTTTAAAGATCGAAAGGAGAGAGAGAGAGAGAAATGGGGCCCTATACAAATAATTTGCCCCAGACAGCACTTATAACATAAAACAAACATTATAGATCTTAAAGAGATATAAACAAGAATATTAAATGCATACCAAGTCTCCTCGAGGGAGCTCATATCGTCTCCACGAGGGAGCTCATATTGTCTCCACAAAGGAGCTCATAAAGTCTCCACGAGGGAGCTCATATTGTCTCCATAAAGGAGCTCATTACGTCTCCACGAGGGAGCTCATATGATATTGATGAATACCTCATATTATTCTTCAGACAAACTCAAATAATTACACAATACACGCGCGCGTGTACCGCACACTAACTCATCCACGTGCACATACTCAACCACATACACACACCTTCAACCACGCACAGACACATCCATATCATGGTTCAACCCAAAATAATGTACAGTATTTAAATAGAGCACACACACAATGATATGTTTTTTACAAAATAGATAAAATTACTATAACTGTATCATTGTTTCGAAAGAAAGAAGAAGAAGAAAAAATATATATATACAGTGTTTATATCAAGGAGCTCCAAGGCGTTGATACAGAAAAATACTTGCATATACAGAAAAATATTTGCAGTGTTTATATCAAGGAGCTCTAAGGCGTTGATACAGAAAAATATTTGCAGCAAACAACGGAGAAATATGATACAGATATAATCCTGGAATCAAAGACGTATGAGTATACCTGCGGGCTTCAAGCCCCCAAAAATAAAAAGTACAATTTAGTGCCAGAAAGTGGGAGTCATAATAATCTTCAAAATAAATTCAAACCACAGATTTAAAGTATTAATTAGGTGCAGGCGACTCATACGAAAGGGGATTAACAAATATTTTTAAGTTGTTCTCACCACAAAAATGATGAAAGGTGTATCATTTATAAAATTACACTATAGGTATATGAACGAAAGGATCCCCTGTTCTTGCTAGGGAAACGCACGCAAGGAACGTAAGACAATATACATGAATATATTTTATATAATAGAGACCCATTGAGGGAGATGCCGGGATCTGCAGCAGCGAGTGACTCCCCAAACCCGCTTGCTGCAGATTCCGGCACCTATAGGCGAGGTGGACGGATGGAGGCCTCGACGTGACGGCTGACCAATTCAAAGGTGGGCTTGTTGTCGGAGGGGACCGGAGAGCGATGTCCGCTGCGAATGTCGTGAAGGTCTATTACGCTGAGGATAGGGGAGAATGAAAGTCCTTCCCCTGTGTACTGGGAAGGGGAAAACGAGACTAAATAAAACATAAGTGAGATTTATCACAATCAAGCATGAAAAAAAGAAAGAAAAACAAAACAAAACAAAACAAAACAAAACAAAACAAACAAACACAAAAACCCACATATCATTGATAACCAGATATATGCTAACATGACGTGTGTATAGGCAACTCGCAATTATTTATGAAGATGTATGATACATGTACATACCTCTTCAAATGCATTCCACAGCAACGTGGGAGACATTATTAATAAACAAGTAATTGATAATACCAATAATGCATAATAACATATAATACGACTCACAAAATATCTTGAAATCTACGTTTGCAAAATGATAAAGTACATGTACATTCTGGAAGACTTTGCAAAGTCCATGCTACAGCAAAGTTATGCAATCTTAAATACTGTGATATTTGTTGGTTTCCTTGACATAGGCAATAACTGCGTCCAGAGCTTTGTGATTTGCGAGTAAATCAGAGATGTTTAGTGATTGCTTATGGATAGCACGCATGAGATTTGTACGTTGATTTGTGTGTTGTTTGCAGTGTAATAGATAATGTTCCACGGTTTCCAGTGCATTGCATATTGAGCAAAGACCAGTGGGATGCTTACGGATAATATGATAAAAAGTTGCTAATCTGGCTCTGCCCATGCGGAGTCGGTGAGTTATTATTTCATCACGTCTATTCAGACTTTCAAAGGTGAAGGTGTTTGAGGCACAGGGTTGGATGTTGAAAAGATGGCGTCCTTTCTTAGACGAGCGCCATAACGCGTTCCAAGCGTCAAGACACCTATGTTTAATTACATGTCGTATATCACCAACACTTAGAGGAACACTGATTGTAATATTCTTACGTAAACTTTGTTTGGCAAGATAATCAGCTTTTTCGTTGCCCGCTAGACCACAGTGAGCTGGTACCCATGCTAAAGTGATGTCACACCCATTCATTACAAGATTTGAGCATTTAAGAAGGACTTCATTGGGAAGGTCAAGGATATTTGAGGTGTGGTTATTCAAAAGTGTCAAGGCACTGAGAGAATCTGAGAAAATAACAGCTCTGAGAGGGGGAGAGGATTCCAGCCATGATAGGGCAAGAAGAATTGCTACCAGTTCTGTACGACAAATTGAGATGGGTGAAACCCTTTCACTTATTTCATGACGATAGTGAGGTACGTAAATTCCAATGCCAGAACAGTTAGTGGAGGGATCATGGGAACCGTCAGTGTAAATTGTCAGGTGGTTTGAATATGTGGTCTTTATGGTTTGAAGAGCAGTTTGATGTTGCGCTGAAGGGAGGGCGGTCTTGGGACATGAGCTGTGAAGAGAGAAGTCAATATTGGGATGTTCTTTGGACCAAGGGGGACTGGGATAAACATGCATTGGTTGCAGCTTTAGGAAAGTGTCCGTAAGCGGCTTTACTCGGAGAGCGAAAGGAAGTTTGTTTTGTGGCCATTTATTCGAAGAGTATTGCCAGCAGTTGACAATGGCTTTTCGGACGGGGTGAAGTGGGGACAGTGTGTATATGTAGGCGCAGTAATTGAAGGCGGCCCTTTCACGGCGTATATGGAGTGGTGGTTCGTTACATTCTACTTGAAGTGCATGCAGGGCGGTGGATGGTAGCGCGCCGGTGCATATTCGAAGGGCATGGCCCTGTACTGTATCTAGTTTGCTTGAAAGGAGCGGGGATAAAGAACCATAGATTTCACAGGCGTAGTCGAGATGAGGGCGAACTAGAGACCGGTAGAGTAAGAGAAGGATTTGTGTATCGGCGCCCCAGTTTGAACCGGTTAGCGAACGGAGGAGGTTTAACCGTTTGTTGCATTTCATTAAGATGTCTTGAACATGAGGGGACCATGACAAGGAGTAATCAAGGGTAACCCCTAGGTATTTATGAGAAGGGACGACTTCAAGCGGAGCGTTCTGGAGACGAATGCAGAAACCTGTGGGAGAAACTGGGCGAGAGTGAAATATAACCACTTTAGACTTATTAGTAGACAGAGAGAGTCCATACTGTGTCATCCAATCAGAGATGCTATTCACATCGGACTGGAGTTTTGTATTGATGTGACGAAGACTGGTAGAAGAATGCCATAAAGCGATGTCGTCAGCATACATAGACACGTTTGATGCACAATAATGTATAATTTCATCAATAAACAAATTGAATAATAGAGGACTAATGACGCTACCTTGCGGGAGGCCAGCTTGGCATGTACGAATGTCTGAAAGTGTGGAGTTTATTTGCACCTGAAAAGTTCGTGAGTCCAGAAAACTTTGTACCCAGCTTAGAAATCGGCCTCGAAGTCCCACTGAGTATAGTCTGGAAAGCAGTACCTGATGATTAATAGAGTCGAAGGCTTGACAAATGTCAAGAAAGATAGCGACCGTATATCCTTTACTGAATAGGGATTTCCTTACTTCGGATTCTAAGCAAAGGAGATTATTGAGAATTCTACGATGTCGGAGGAAAGCTGACTGATGGGAAGAAATTAAATCATATTTATCAATGATGTACGAGAGTCTACGGACAATCATACGTTCCATGAGTTTACATACAATAGGTGTGAGAGAAATTGGGCGGTAGGAGCTGATGGAGTGTTTGTCCTTGCCAGGCTTTAGTATGGGCTTGATAATGGAGTGTTTCCATTGGGGCGGGATCACAGACGTTTCCCAACTCATGTTAATAATCTCTAACAGAGAGCAAAACATATTGTCATTTAAATGGCTTAACAACTGTTTGTTGATTCCATCGCCCCCAGGGGCTGAGTTTTTGGAAGCTTTGATCGCCATTTCGAGCTCTTTGGGAGTGAAAGGAGCGTTGAGAGGAGAATCATTGTCATGTATATAGGATGGGGGTTGGGAAGTAAGGAGAGGGAGAGTGGGAGTTAAAGAAGGCTTTTGAGAGAAAGCAACTGCCATAGCATTGGCGATACAGTGGGCGTCATGAGTATAAGTATTGTTTATAAGTATGGGTGGGAAGGTACTCCTGGTGTTATTGTTAGACAATAGTTTTACTTTGCACCATACATCTGAGAGTGGGGAAAAACGGTTCAAAGAGTTGCAAAAAGTAGTGAAATGAGAACGTTTGGCTGATATAATGGTGCGCCTGGCTGCAGCATTGAATTGTAGATAAGTGATTAAGTCATCGTAAAGATATGACTTATCAAGCTTGCGTTTGGCACGATGACGGTCGCGGACAGCTCTCGAACAGGCCGCCGACCACCAGGGAAGAGGTGGGCGACAGGTCGGGGTCTGGAGGGGAATAGAAGCATTAGCAGCTTGGGTAATACATTGTAGAAAAAGATCATACAAATCGTAAATATTTGCTGGACGGGAGCTGTGTGAATGATGTAACAATTCTAGTTCACGCTGAAATAATTCCCAATTGGCTCTTCGAAAAGCCCAACGGGGCGGAAGATTGTCATGATTTTGAGAGGAAGCGCTGGGTATGGAAAGTCGCTTTAATGGCAAAGTAAAATGAACACTGCAATATATAAGGTAATGATCACTCCCGAGGGAAAATGGGGATACCGACCAGTTACAGTGGGGGGCTAATGACGGAGGAACAAGAGTGAGGTCAATTGATGTGGAAGATCCTCTAGCAATGTCAAAGCGTGTTGCTGAGGAATCGTTAAGCATAACAATATCGTGGTCATTGCAAAATTCAAATATGACTTTTCCGTTGAGGTCCATAGTGGTTCCTCCCCATGCAGGATGGTGGGCGTTAAAATCTCCTCCAATGACATAGTATGGCAGGCAGTCGACTGTAAGTGAAAGTAAATCTTGTGTGGACAATCTTTTTATGGGATTGTAAAAATTTATCACAGTGACAGAAACATTTCTATACAGAATATTGACTTTTAAGCCCTCTAGGTGAGGGAAATAATGAACATTGCTGAAATTTACGTCTTGATGAATAAAAATTGCACAGCCACCTCCACGTGATGAGACGCGATTGCGCCACAGAGCAGTATACTTAGGAATGGAGAAATTTGTGTCATCGTGACACCAGGTCTCTTGCACGAGGATAACATGTGGGGGAGAAGGGGAAGAGTAGATGTGTTGAGTCAGCTCCGCGCCATTAGAGGGGAGCCCTCTGGCGTTCCACTGCCAAATAATGAGGTTCAGATCCATTATTGGTTCTGGTGTAGGAGTTCGAATATCTTTTCCTGGGAAACGACCACATCGAAGCAAGTGTTTGCAGATTGAACAACTAACATGATTCTCTTGTGGTCAGAATCAGCCGCATGAAGATTGTTGATAACTGTGCTCACAAAGGAGACTAGTTTTTCTACTAGGAGAATGGATGTTGTAGGAGGGAGTTGCCGTTTGTTAGTTTGAGTGGAGGCCGTATTTGTATCTGTGGGGACTGGGAGGCTTCTGTGAACCTGGGCCCTGTCAGTAGCCTGTTGGGGTTGAGTAAATGCATGGGTCACATTCACAGTGGTAGGATGGGAGCGAGAAGTAGTGATGGAGGAGGTGGTAGGGTTGGACTTGGAGTTATGAATGGGAGCAGGTATGGTGGATTGAGGAGGAGAATCGGGCACATGAGGACCTGGGAGATGTTGCGGGTCAGATTGATCTGGGTTAGAATTCATAGCCTGGGTGTTGGATTGGGTAACCTGTAATTTTTTGGCAGCTTCAGCGTAGGAAACATGATTCAAAGTGGAGTAATTTTGCACTTTACGTGCAAGTTTGAACTTTGGGCAACCTGCGTATGCCGCGCTATGGGGGCCCCCGCATCGCAGACATTTTGGATTGGATTTGGACGGGCAAGAAGAGAGATCATGGTTTTCTCCACACCTTACACAACGCTGTTTAGATCTACATGTATCTTTTGTGTGACCAAACCTCTGACAGTGAAAACAGCGAGAAACAGGGGGAACATATACACTTACTGGGAAAGTTTCGTAGCCAATGCACACTGATTCTGGAAGTGAGGGGCAGTCGAAAGAGAGAACAAGTACATTGGTTGGGGTGGGACCATCGTTTGATCGCTTTGAGATGCGCTTAACTTCGGTCACATCCTGGCCCGCCAGCGCCTCCTTGATGTCTTGTTCCGTTAACTCGGGCGAGACGCGTTTGATGACACCTTTTAGAACAGGAGAGAATGACTTGTCGTTAGTGACACGAATTGGGGTTTTGCAGAATTCATTCAGTTCCATAAGAGTACGAACCTGTTTAGGATTGAAACATTTGATAGTGAAGGATTTTTGTTTGCGTTGGACTTGAGACACTTTTCCTACTAGCTTGTTTATTTCACGTGCGATCTGGATGGGGTTGATGAGAGTAATGTTTTTGACTGTGCCAATGATAGTTACATGCGGGTTGAAGGGAGGACGGGTGGGTGTGTGAAACAGATCAGATTCGTCATCGGAGTAGGGTTGGGAATTCGGTCGTTGTCTTTTTCGTGATACTTCAGTAAAGCCAGTGTCGCGGATAGGAATCGGAGTGGGGTCAGGTTCTATCTCTGAGAGGTTGTTGGGGTTTTCTTCGGAGTCATTAGCGGGAACAATGAGGGGAGGGACGTCCTGAATTCCAGACATGGCCGCCATTGTGACGGCCATGTAGGGAGAGGATCGAGTGGGGATAAACAATAGAGTGGGGCAGGGAGAGGCGAAATGAATAAAAGGGAAAAGGAGGACTAAAGGCGCACCGGACCGTACGAAGAAAAGGAAAAAACCAGGCAATGACAAGAGAGACCAAGCGATAAGGAACTCTAAAGAAAGTATGAGGCCTCTCAGTTATAAAGTAAATAGGTCGGATAGTATAGAACAAAGGGAATTACAAAAGAGAACGCGTGTATAGAGGAGGTGAGAAACAAAATGGCAGCTACATGTAGCTACACACTATAGCTTTGGCAACGTGCAGCGACCGAACACTGCAGTTTACACAAGTATACACAGAATCAGATGTATTTTGACACCTGGGTGTAAATACACAGTGGATATATAATAACACAATAACAGACAGATAATACTTTCCTTTCACAAATAAACTACAGGTGAAGTCAATCAAAGATATAGATATATGGATAATACTAATAGTGGATACTATAACTCAAAACAGAGGAAAATAGGCCTACACATCTAAGACAAAAAGAAAAATAATAATTAGACAATATACTGTTCGCTACAATGAATGATAAATGATCTTACGAAGTATATAACATCAACACAACAAAGTAGTAAAGTAAGTGATAACATGTATAAATCACGGTAACTCAAACTGTATAGGGCGGAAGCTAAAGAGCAGCGGACGTGCACTCACTGCGACAGACTGTGCAAAGCAGTGCTTGACTGCCGTGAGTCGAACAACTTACGATGATATGCGTTGTCCTTTGGGTTCAGATCCGCAGTCAAATTTCAAGACAAGTTCAGCAGAAATGTGTCACATAAGGATCAAATAAATGAAAAACAGGCTCACTCATATGATCAAGAAGAACAAACAATATTAATCAAAGCTGAAAGGCAGAAAATAGATGCAAAATTCGGTTAATAGTACAAGTAGAACAGCGAGAGCACCACGGCACGTCCGCACCCTTCGACCTGCAAGAATAGAAATCTGCTTGCTTCAGAACCTTGTAGATGTAGATGCCGTAGCTCTCCTTCCTCTTCCTACGCCTCTTCTTGTCGGCATAATGACGATGCCAATTGTCTGAAAGTCCTTATCACGACATGTCTTGGAGTTTACGCTTATTGAAAACATGAGATTCTTGGCAAGTAGATTACAACTATGGTTTAAAGAGTTAACTGAGATACCCTACGCATACCGTATACGGGCATTTCGATGAAAACATTTAAATACAAGGCACTGTAAATAATATGAAAATCAAACTTGATACCAGCCCTTATCGGCAACCAATAGAGACTATGGAGGACTGCAGTTATAATTGTGTTTAGATATTATTGTTTTGGGTGATACACGCATGCCGACTGATTTGGGATCAATTCGAGTCCCTCGAGCTGAGATTCCGGAACTGCAATGAGCAAACCATCATTATGCATAACAAAGTGACTGAGAATAATGCATGAACCAGTTTCTGTTTCGTTGTTCTATACACAGAAAGTTGTTTCGTTTTCCAATCCTGTGCAGGCACACAGATTTTACAGAATTCAATCATCTTTGGCTATAACGCCATGGTCGCGTGCAAAATGAATGCAGCTTATCTAACTTAACTTGTAGTTACTGAATAGGGGACTATCAACTCAATTTGTACATTATTAATCGGATGATAGAACCTGTCAAAGAGTAAATTGCGGATATCATATACCATTGTCAAATTCACTTTAATTCTATAAATAGTATCAATGGAATGTTATGAACCACTTCAGCATTAACAATCATTATCATAATTATTTCCCTGAAACGGCTGCATTTGTATGAGAGGGAAGAGTTTGGCATCATACATAGCAAGAGTCGTGACTACAAAACTAAATTCATGTATTATACAAGGTTTTAGGACACTTTGAATCATGCCCCCCCCCCCCCAAAAAAAAAAAAAAAAAAACAACAACAACAACAACAAACAAACAAAAAACAAACCAACAACTTAGTGAAATGTTGTACAATGTATGCCCTACTTCCATTAACCTATGATCTTTGACCTTTGAATACATGGCCCGCATTTTTTCAACGAATAGGCATTTGGATGCAACGTAAGTAATAATATATAAAAGAAAAAATGTTTTAGGAAAATACATTCACTTCAGAAATAATTATGGAACAAAAATTAATAGCAAAATATTGACACGTTCACTTCTTCCGTAATGACATGACAGAAAACTTTCCTCACCGAATCGTTCTGCCGTAATTCATGAGCAAGTCATGGATATAATTAGTTCGATTAAAAGTATACATTGAGTCATTGCAAAAGCATTTAATGAAAAGTATGCTTCAGAACTACATCATTGTCATTTATTCTATAACACTAATAATATAGAGTTATTGGTCCGCCATATTGCCGAACAGGCAATATAAGGCACAGAATTTAATTTTGCACTTACTGCCAAAGACTCTAATCTTCTTTACCGCTATTCCCAGACATGTATGTTGGTGCTGTATGAATTAGAAACGGAAGCTTACAAATATTCACCATCTAACAAGGCAAAAGCGAAGTGATGTCTCGTCCACGTATCGACTTTCTGATTACAGAGATTTTCAAATGGCATAGGCCTAGTTCATTGACTTTTTGACTGTTGACGTAGTCGGACTTCACCAATATTAACACTTGACAGCAATCATTAGATGATCTGAGGAGTGAATTTGGTGGTCATATAGCTCAAAAGTGTGGAACGTTATTGAAAGAACACCAGAATACTATGTCGACAGTGTTTATCAGGTGAGATACAAACATCGAACAAGTTCCAGTGGGTTTCAGGAGGTTACTTTTCCAGCCATCAGGGCTATAGTCTAAAATTGGGTCTTTGAGGGCATCTGGCGGCTACCCCCCCCCCCCGCACTTCTTAAAACGTCTGGCAACGGCCATGCATATATCCTGTAAGTGTAAATAACAAGTTCCAGTGGGTTTCATTAGGTTATATTTTCAGCTAGGCTAGCCTAGCTGGAAAAAGTTGGGTCTTTAAGGGCGTCTGGCGGCTACCCCCCACCACTTAAAACGTCTGGCAATGGTCATTCATTCATCCTGTAAGTGTAACGAACAAGTTCCAGTGGGTTTCATGAGGTTACTTTTTCAGCTAGGCTAGCCTAGCTGGAAAAAATTGGGTCTTTAAGGGCGTCTGGCGGCTACCCCCCACCACTTAAAACGTCTGGCAATGGTCATTCATTTATCCTGTAAGTGTAACGAACAAGTTCCAGTGGGTTTCATGAGGTTACTTTTTCAGCTAGGCTAGCCTAGCTGGAAAAATTTGGGTCGTTAAGGGCGTCTGGCGGCTACCCCCCACCACTTAAAACGTCTGGCAATGGTCATTCATTTATCCTGTAAGTGTAACGAACAAGTTCCAGTGGGTTTCATGAGGTTACTTTTTCAGCTAGGCTAGCCTAGCTGGAAAAATTTGGGTCTTTAAAGGCGTCTGGCGGCTACCCCCCACCACTTAAAACGTCTGGCAATGGTCATTCATTTATCCTGTAAGTGTAACGAACAAGTTCCAGTTGTTTTCATGGGGTTACTTTTCCAACTAGGCTAGCCTAGCTGGAAAAATTTGGGTCTTTAAGGGCGTCTGGCGGCTACCCCCCACCACTTAAAACGTCTGGCAATGGTCATTCATTTATCCTGTAAGTGTAACGAACAAGTTCCAGTGGTTTTCATGAGGTTACTTTTTCAGCTAGGCTAGCCTAGCTGGAGTTGGGCCTTTAAGAGCGTCTGGCGGCTACCCCCCACCACTTAAAACGTCTGGCAATGGTCATTCATTTATCCTGTAAGTGTAACGAACAAGTTCCAGTTGTTTTCATGGGGTTACTTTTCCAGCTAGGCTAGCCTAATTTTGAGGGGTCCTTTTTTTGGCCCTCCTGGCCACACCCACCACCGATGACCAGCCAGACGTGCATTTCCATACTTAGGGGCGTATGTACTAAATTGCTATATACATAGAAATTGGTAACCTTTTCAGCTAGGCTGACCCCCGCTGGCTCCCGGACTATAATGCTGAAATGCATCACGGGAGCAATCCAATCGTACCTGACTTATTGTTTGCTGCCATCTGCCGTTCAAAATTTTACGGTGAGATTAACGCTCTGTTTTTCAGTCTACCAGCACATGTACCCGTGCCCCTATGAACTAGGGAAACGCTTTGTGAAACTACCCTGACAAATCAGTGAAGAAGGCAGATTAATATTTCACACGGTACCTCAATCGGCATTACCTATTACGGGCCGAGAATATCGCTGCATTTTATCACTGTAACGTGTGTGTTAAGTGGCACTTGATTCCGAGTTCCATGCCTTCGCTATTGTAATAGTGCAGCGTGAGGTAAGTCAACTCAAACCCGACAAGTTTGTTGCGTATTGAAATATATCGTTGTTATTTAACAAGGGAGAGTAATTTACATCATTCTTTTCAATAAATTGTTGCGCAGTATATAATGGAGACTTCAACTCGGTTCCCTCTCTTTTGATTTAATCATGTCAACTCTTAAGCGGTCTTAATTAATTCGTTTACCCTGAATGTGTCGGAATAATAGTTTCTGTGCATATACAGAGATAATGATGAAGCATAGAAGCCATCCATGCCTGTTGTACATTGTGATATTAATGCGGGCGCTCAACATCGATTTATTCAGGTGAAGTCGATCGCTGTCTATTCTGACTCGTACGCACATATCTCTTGACTGATATAACACTTTATCCAAAACAATCATTGCTAGTTTGCACTATCTAGAGGTATGGCTCCTGATGTTGAGAAGTGTGTATCACATTCAGCTTAAGCCATTGTATGTACCAAATTAGTCTTATTCACTTCTGAACAATCAAGGTACTAAACAACGATAACATTGATTCACCGCTTAAACGCCGGTAGGAGAATTCTGGTACACGGGACACCTTGTTGGACACAGTGTTAAGAATTTATAGCATTGAAGGAAGAAAAGTAAATTGAAGGCCTAAATGGGAACTAGGTTTAAGAAGGAATATTTTACAATATGAATTATTGCCGGATATTGCCTAATTCAGTCAACCGACTCACCGAGTTCAGGCTTTCCCCAGTCAGCTTCCGGGACACCTCGTGATGGTGATCTGCACTCCAAGGGTGACACAAGGGCTGAAATGGCAATGTACTGCATTGCTGATGATGCCTTCAAGATTTAGTGAGTTTGAATAAAATTACTAACGACTGACGGAATGACGGAATGACGCGATCAAAAGCCCCGGTCAAAAAGACTTGCGGACGGTACTCACCTAACAGTCGCTCATCTCTTAAAACTGATGGCTAAAATGCGACTTATACAATGTACTACCCAAGCTATGTCTATATGCGATTGCCGGCTCCATGACATTTGCTCCTGCGACAATTGCTCCCATGAAATAGGGTCTATCTGCATACACGCTAAAGCCAAACACGAATTCTACCCACAACCGTAACCCTGAAATCCTCTCATCAAACTAAATCTAAAACCCTATCACATCCCTAACCCTAACCCTAAAGACCTTGGAGAAAATAAAACCGGAGTAAGATTGTCGCAGGAGCATACTTCGCGTCATGTCAATTGCTGTAAAGGAAGCAATATTGCTACACCTATTTTTTCTTCATCCTTCTCATTATTCTTCTTCCCTGTCGCCTCTGTCTGGCAAATTTCTCCTTCATGTATTAGCTTCAGCTCCGTATGTTCCTCTTCCTTTCCCAATCCTCAATATAAAGTTGATGATGCGTCTCCTCCTCCTCATCTCTGCCGACATCCAATAGTTTTATCTCTTTGCTGCATCTTCCTCATCCTGATCCAATTCCTTCTCAATAATGGTCCTCTTATTCCCTGCTCCAGCTTCTCCTCTTCCTTTCCACTCCTCCTCCTCCTCTCCCTTCTATTCCCCAATCTCCTTCCTTTTCCATCCGTCGCACTTCTTTACACTCGGTACAGTGGCGGATCCAGATTTGGGGGGGGGGGGGCGCACCCCCTTTATTTTTTGTTAAAAACAAAAGAAGTAAAAAATGAAATGAAACCCGGAAGTGGCACCAGAAATATTATTTGCGCCCCCCTTTACAGTATTCCTGGATCCACCCCTGTTGGTATATCTTGGTTGTATAGCCGATGGCTCAATCATTCTATTTCAACACGCTGGAATTACAGCTCTATAGTGAATGCTATCAATCTAATCCTCATGTAGCGATGTCAGCGGGGTCACCTTTAACACATTTCCTATTCTGCCGACGTGTTACAAGGTCAATTTTCATCAAAGCACTGTGGCTATATATACAGCTTTAATTCTTTTAAGAAACATCGGTAAAATGCACTATAAATTACTAAAAACAAAAAGTTTAATTTGGATCACCAAAATTATCAGGAAACTTGCATTCGATGACATTATCGTGGAGCTCCACATTACACGAAGTACATCATGCAAGTAGCCATCTTGAATAAACTGACCCCAAATTATTTCTGCTTCCGGGTTGTTTTTTTCTCTCTTGCCTGGTTATATGACGTAGGTGTGTAGAGATATTTACATCGGTACATCTCCACATGTTGCAGATGCGAAATGACCAGTCAGAACTCGACGAGCAGTTCGTTTTCCCCCTAAAAATCCTGTATTTTGGTGAAGTTTGGATAAAGAGGCATCAATTTTGTGACTTTGGACTCTGTTTTTTATGGCAAAATCTCAAGGGTTTGAAAAAAACCGGTCTTTATTTGATTTTTGTGGATGTTTTAAAACTAGAAACCACTTGCATTTACAGTAAAAACCTGTCGCATTTTGTCGCAACAAGGATAAGCAAGCCGGTGTCGGGGGATCCCTCGGGCATCTTTCGGGACGCAGAATCACGGTTTCGAAAGTGATTACGTAGGTTCGTATTTAAGGCCACCTTACGTTTTTCAAGCATGGACTCTATAGATATGGTGTAACCGTTACAAGTGAAGGGCCTGCTACTACGTGTTGTGCTAATTACTTCACTACTCTGCCGTTTTTGCCCATAGAATTTAATTGATTTCCACAATGATCGTTTCCAAAATAAGTTTTCGTTGTCAGTCGGTTGTTCAGTACTTGTAAAGTATTTTTTTTTTTTTTTTAATATTTCAAACCACCTTAACACTAGTATAACAGTAACACTTCCAATAGTTCTAACCAGTTACTAAATAGACATTCTAACGTCAGGTCTAAAGAAAACTTTATGATAATGTATGTTTCACTTTTCAAATTCAGATCTTTAAATTCTGACATTACATGTAACAGTTTAGACAAAGTCCAAGTTTAAATCGGCAAATTACAAGTAATTCAATCTTGTCTTGAGTTTAATTTGATGAAGAAGATGTTGGGTTTTGACTTTGAAGTACAAATGTTTACCAATGCCCCTCTGTATGTATGAATATGATTGTTGTTGGACAGGTTAATCATCAATTATTATCATTGGTGTATTGTTATTATAATTATTATTATTATTATTCAATATTTAACATTAGTATTATTATTAACAACTGCAGAATATCTCGCCAAGATGTTTGAGGCATGCACGAGATTTTCTTGTGCACTGTGTGCGTAGTATCCCGGACGAAATAAAGCACAGTCAGTATAGTCGAGAAATCTCGTCTGGAGATCTTGGCGGGGTATTCTGCAGTTAAGCCAATTATTGTTAATATTTATCTTAACCCTATAAAGCCCAAGCTATTTTGACCCCTGCCAGGCCCAAGGGGGGGGGGGGGGGCACATTGTGCCCCCCCCTATATAACTTCTTTATTATATGATGTATGACCGTCATATTTGGCACATGGGTAGAGCAACTCGTACTCTACATGACCCAACATTTGAAATTTCTCAAGGTCATCCACTGAGGGCGCTGTTTACCAAAATATAAAGAAATACATAGGAAATACGCCAAAATCATGTTTTTTTCTGTTTATTTCTTTATCCCCAGTATATATCTTTTTTTTAATATCAATCATTTTCATATTTACCACAAAGGAAAAGCAAGTCAGCCTTCAATGTTTGTTATGGTTGACATTTCTCAAGGTCAACACATGGGGGCGCTATTCATTACAATATAAAGAAATATATAAAACCTATAATGTATTGCTTGGAATGAATACATATATTGGTATTGCATTTCATATTTCCAAAATATTGTAATTTTGAGTTTGCAGATTGATAATATGATGAACAAATGATATTACAGGCACAGCTTGTGTGAAAATAACACAAAATAAAAGGGTAGTCTTTGGAAAATGCTGTATTTTCAATTATTTTTATTATATCTATTCTTTGATGCCTATGTCGTATAGAAAATAAAGGAAATAATAAGAAAACCATTTCAGGGTAATTCACAACCATAATTCCTTCACCCTTTGGTTCTTCAGCAAATTACAGCCAAGAAAAACCCCATTACATCCATTATTATACTGTTAAGTGAAATTGGAACAGAAAATCATGCAAAATCTGACGAACATGGTTGTCAGTTTATGGTTGCCATGGCAACCAGCAATATCGGACATAGCTAAATTAAATATCAAAATGTGCGCAATAAAATTTTAGGAAAAGTCACCAAATTTGGTTGAAATCGGGTAAAGGGTATAGGAGCGGCAAACGAAAATATGGTAGGGGGGGGGGGGGGGCACAATGTGCCCCCCCCCCCCCCCTTGGGCTTTATAGGGTTAAGCTTATTAGTAATATTAATGTTTTATTGTCAGGCACTAACTTGGTTAATCATAACATTGGCATAGAGTCTATGCCTAATTGATTAGAATTGATTAGAATATTATGATTTTGATTTAAAATGTAATTTTGCAATATTTTCAGGCCATTTATGATATTATCCAGCAGTGGATCCAGGATCTGAAAATTGGAGAGGAGGGACGAAATTCAACGAACTTCACTTGTAAAACTCACAAAGGAATAGTGGAATACCCACCAACTCCACTTGACTTTTTGGAGTCTTCCTCGATTAGTAACATTAACAATGTGAATGAAAAAAAAATATAACCGTATGAAAAAAACAATAGAATAAATTAAGATGAAGTACAGTTAACTTGCTATTTAACATTTTTTTTTTGTCTCTACATGTCTTATAGAAACAGCTTCATTTTGGTGCATAAACCATCTTTTTTTTTCTTTTTTTTTTTGTTTCGAAAACCTGCATAGGGGAGTAATAGAGTAAGGAGAAGCAATTCTCCATAAATTGCCGCAGAAGACATACAGTTGAGTGCGACATTCGACAAGCCATAACTCAGTAAATACATATCCAATTTCAATTATCTCTTCACAATTGGATTTGTCTCGCTGAGACCTTTAATATGATATATGGTTTGGCCATATTTCATGAATTTTTTTTTTTGATCTAACATAGCTACCTCATGGCTAATGGAATTGTGAGGGAATATCAGGAAACATTCCATACGGATTTTTAAATTTACTGGTAACCAACAAAGCGCAAATTACTAGTGATATCCTAAGCAGTGCTGTATATTATCTGCACATCAATTTGATGCACTTTTTCACAGCCCACTATCAGGACAATTAGATCACTTAAGGGTCATAACTTGCACATATGGATACAAATCTATACTTCCACACAAACTTATAGGCACAGTGTAGGCCCTATATACGCCAGTTCTCTGTCATGCACTATACTCCAGCACCACATTAATACAATGGTGATGGCATGTCAGCCCCGCATGCTTCGTCGACTCGCGAAAGCAAGCATTATTGCTAGATACGCACAAAACAAGGTTAAAAGGTTACAAAACAGAAATTCTCAGGGCTGGAAAAAACTGCTAACGAGAAACTACGAACATCAATTGTTGGAACGAGAAGACGAATCGAGCGTGAAAAAGACAAAAAAATCTTGCATATTAGATATACGAGTTTATAGTGTTGTCAGTCATTGCCCACAAAATGTAACATCCAACAAACTCTTTCGCTCTCTTGTACCGAAGAATAGAAGTTTATGGAAAAGTCATCTTTCTTTTTGTTTTTGTTTTATTAATTTGGATGAAACTTTTATACCATTCTACACGTCACCAACAAAATTACAATCATTCATATCCAGGCTTCTGACTTTGAAGGACAAGTTCACCTTCATAGACATGTGAATTGAATGAATGTAGCAACATTAGCAGAACATATCAGTGAAAGTTTGGGGAAAATCAGACAATCCGTTCAAAAGTTATGAATTGTTAAAGTTTCTGCTCAGTCACTGCTGGACGAGAAGCTTCGAAGACTGACTACAGCTTATGATGTCACGTCATGTGTACAACGATATAAAGAAAACTAAAGGAAAATTCAACAATTTCACTTTTCTCGCATAATAAAAGAACACTTGACTTGCCACTTTCAGAAGGTAGGGGAATTATATTACCCTTGATATACGTCAGTGACAAGTCGAGGAAATGTGCTGTTTTTCTCAAGAAAATAAAATTTTGTTTGCGAAGTTCTCTTTATATTTCCCTTATATCGTTCTGCGCATGTGACATCATACACTGTAAGAGTATAGTAGTCTTCTAATTCACTCATTGGCATTGATTGTTTGATTGATTGATTGATTGATTGATTGATTGATTGATTGATTGATTGATTGGTTGATTGATTGATTGATTGATTCATTCATTCATTCACTCATTCACATACGGTTGTCTGACATCAGCCAATAATGATCCAATAAGAGCACAATCCAACATGAACTATACATGTAGGGGCCTGGAAACATAAGAAATCTAAAGTTTAATGAACATTAGAATTGCAAAACAGACAAAAAAGAAAAAAGCGTTATCAGTAGCTGTCCGACGTGGACTTTGACGTATTACAAACATACCCCAAATCTTACTGTCATTCGTTATACTATGTCTAAAAAACAAACAAACAAAATATACAATTGGATTTTCACATTGATAACTTCCAATATGATAAAACTGTCTGAATGCTATTTCAGGGTCTTATAAAGATTGAGTGTTGTATTTTGCAGAAAACCCCAATCAATTTGGTTAAGTGGTCACAGAGAAAATGCGAATAGTTGTAAAGCATGCCATGGCGGGTCTGATTCTTCCAAATTTAGCACTTGTCATGGATGCTCTTGGAACTGCATAATGTGTGAACACAATAAATGGACAGAACTTGAAGGGAAGGGATTCCTGACATTTCTCTTCGACCACTGAAGCAAATCAGATGGGATTTTCTGCAAGATGTGGGTAATTAGTCATAGTTTCTACCGTAAAATTATATTTGGATTGATTCACTATTTTTTAAGTTATCGTTGCGGGGCGACCGTTGTATTTTTTTTTTTCACATACGGTATATCACTTTATGGAAGCAAAGTTGAGAATCTCTATCACTTATACACTTAATTCTGAAAAACTAAAAATATTAGTGAAGGAAGATCAGTCATAAGAGTAAAAATAAAAATGGAATTAGCAGGGGGCCTCACTCGAGCGCCGATGGTTTTGATTGGTAACCAGTGATACAGTCGCCGCCCAGTGGTAATCTTGGTAAAAACTGGTACAGTACGCTCCGCAGTGCGACACATCTGTTGTATACAGTATACCTACTGTACGAGACGTCTGCACCAGCCCCGTGCAGGATTCATGACCTGGGAGGTAGGTGTCTTACATAATGTATATTATTTGACAATTTCTCGACCATTTCCTTTCAGCTAGTGTTTGTAGTCGATGAGGAACAGCAAACGCTATGCTCTTTCGTTCGCTTCTGGCAGTCGGTGAACAAACACGTATCTTGAAGCCGGGAAACGTGGGAGCACAACGCCAAGTGACCGTCAAGAACTTGATCGCCTCTTATATACCAGGTACTACAGTATATACATGACTGCGGTGGATACCACTCTACACATTGAACATGGTCATTATACTAATTGGATAGTTCAAACTTTCTGCCCAGTATTTGGTGATCCTGCTGTAAAATCTGCATTTGACTGTGATTCTGTAGCTATATAGTCACTGCCTGCATGAGGCTGACGTGTTCTTTTGCACAGACATAATAATTATGCCTCCTTGGGCTTACTGCATCAATCAGCCCATATGGTTTGTGTGTTATAGCGTTTGTGTGTTTGCATGTGATTGGGTGTACATGGAGGTTAATTAGGGGAGGGTATTGGCCAGGAAAAGTGGGGGGGGGGGGGCGGTGAAGGGGACAGGGAGGTGCAGGGTTGGAATGGGAGGGGCATGCAGCTTTAATTATAGGAGATTTGTTGGGTGAGGGAGGGGTGGGTACCGAGCTTGTTGGTCCATAAATGCGATATGATATGCTTACGAACTTTGTTCACCTCAACAGTTAAACAAATTGAATATTCAATTAACTTCGAGTTTCCACGTCTACTGTGCGAAAAAATAGCACGCAGTTGAGATAGGACACATTTCAACACGTGAACGAATACAGTACTGTATAGGCCTACGTACAAGGCATTCATATAGTGCGACTGAATGATGTAGTCTCGCGTGTTCGGGGTTCCACTTTGAGCATGAGCAGAAAAGGTCATTGTACCAGCAGAGCGTGTTGGTTTTTTTAAAATCACTGAGATAAGCATCTGTGATGTAATGATTATTCAAGTAATCCTTGTATTAAAGTGGTGCTTGCCATCCCATCCACCTGGCAGCAAAAGCAGAATTTGGCAATATCAATAGAAGAAGATTACATTCAGTGCCAAATATATGGATGTTTTCCGAAGTGCCAATTGATGGGTCATTCTGTCACCTTGTCTACGCGAGTACATCCTTTGTTTGAACATGACTGATGAATTCCATGAATTGTTACGTTGGGCAAGCTAATGCATTCTGTTGTTTGAAGACTAGTGGAGTGCCTAATCAACCGAGAAAGAAGAAAGGTCATTTATACCCATCTGTACATGAGCTAACCCCGAACTGGCTTATTCGTATTGAGAACATTGCACATTCAACCAAGGATTAACTATACTATGATCGAACCAAGGAGGTTGAAGAGATTGAGCAACAACAGAGTTATTCCCTTTGATCTATGTTCGAAGCCGCCGCTCAAAAATATTTGGAGCATGTGCCAAACAGGATCTGCCGCGCCGATACGAAGACAATTGACTCGTGTCTCATTGCATAATCACCAGCCACTTTCAAAGGATGATATGTCTTTGTGATGGTAATTACTTTTCGCTATCCCTTCTTATAAAAGCTAGGTGGTACAGACACGAGGATGCGCGAACAGAAATTGAGGAAAAAATGCTGAAATGAAAATGAAAATTACTCGACTTGGCATACGCGGGCACTAATCTGATATATCTATCAATAAAGAATTATACTTGAAGATTATTACATGTTAGTTTCATTTGGGTAAATTGAGTCGAAAAGTGATAAAACCAGCTTTCCAGGATGGTACATTTTCACGTAATACAGCTCTGATTTACACTTTTGCGCAAATTTCTGAACGGAATTGACTTTTGTTTTACATGCTTTATTATTAAGTGAAATTTCATTTCATTTAATAAATAGATAAGCAAAATATGGCCAACATTATGATAACGTTCAAAATGAATCTTCATGATTGCGCAGCAAGACGGCGGCTTGGAACATCGATCATCAAAGGCACAAGTGTACCTGTGGTCGTACATCAATAGAAATCTGACAACTGTTAATGAATAAATTACAGCCAGTTGGAACTCCATGTATAAAACCTCCTTGATCGAACCTGCATGCGCTCGATTAGTATTAGTACAATTAATGCTTGCGTTGCACGCTGTCTATGACGTAAAGCCCACAGTGTCCAGGGGACCTCCTGTAAGCTATGGGTCTGGAGCGAGTAGGCCAGTCTACTGGCCAGTCTACTCCCTTCCACATGGCTATACTGGTCAAGAGGGAACTATATCTATATAGATATACCCGGGAGCTTTACTTCTCATGTCATACGTAACCATATTCGTGCGCCTTTTATTGTAATCATGAATACCGCCTAATATTTCTGGTGCCACTTCCGGGTTTCATTTCATTTTTTTCTTTTTATTTCTTTTGTTTTAACGAAAATTAAAGGGGGCGCCCGGTGCCCCCCCCCCCCCCCCCGGATCCGCCACTGTAATAAGACATCCCGCGCCTCGCATCTGCATGCGCCTGGAGTCGACGATGTATTTACAGGAAGTGGTTAGGAAAATACATGTGAACATCACAAATTCGTTTTTTTTTTAATTTCGTGATCCGTTATAAGGCATAACACACGTCATGTAATCGTATACTAGTACATAACAATGCCGAAGTGAACGTGGTTCGTGGAATGTGAAACAAAATAGATTTAAATCGAGCTAAACTTTTCAAATCAATCACACTAACTTATCGAACTGTAAAATACGTCATAAATGCATGTGATGAGGTAAACTGAATATTCGTTAAAACAGTTATTGGGTTTCAGTACCACATTAATATTAAATTTAGTGAACTGGCCTGAACCGGGTCAGCAAACCAGGTCAGCAAGCTAGGTCAACTATAGCTAGGCGTTTAAATGTTCCACTCTGTCTCCTCAAACTGGTGAATATTACTGAAATCTATAAACGATCATAACGGGGCAAACAAAATGCAAAAAAAAAACAAAAAAAAAATGATTTAGGCATACAAATAACAACGACGCAACACAACAAACGGGCATAAAGTGCTGCTACAGTATAAATCATTATAAAATTGATATAAAAAAATGGCAGCAATGACTGCTAAAATGATAGCACATTGATTATGGTTACTACTGCTATCATTATATCAACCTCTATGACAGCTGACTGGAACTCTCGAATCATCTCCTTCCACGTCATGTGTGCACTGCTTACCACATCCAGTCGAAACAAAAATCCAGCTTTTTTAGTGCTTCAAAATAGATCTAAAATAAGGGATAGAAATAACCAATGTAAAAATGTTAATCAGTACAATCAATGTTAGGCATTCTGAAATCGACAAAATGTGAACAATGGCTATCATTCTTTCTGAAATAAACTGTCTCCAGTTAGAGTTTATTGAGAAAAATAGTGATATCTCCGTGTATGTTTTAGGCTTTATTGCGAAGTTTTCATATTATGGTGATGTTTTGTGATACAACTGACCCATACACATATTCATCAAATGTGATTTTAACTGATACACTCGAACATCTTTCAAATCACTGCTCTCAATAGTAAACAATACCTTTAAGCGCAAGTTTGATTCCAGTGATTAGGGAAAGCAAGTGACATGCTTTAGAAAGCTCTTGAGCCCAGGCCTGATCAAGTGCGTTGAAAGCAATGATTTATCATGGTTGTAGGCCTAATTGTTAACGTTATTATTATTATTATTATTATTATTATTATTATTATTATTATTATTATTATTATTGTTATTATTATTATTATTATTATTATTATTATTATTATTATTATTGTTACCATTATTTTTATCATCATCATCATCATTCTGGTATATTTCTTCTGCTATATTTCGAATTGAGATCTATTGCACAAACTTCGTCATATTGAAATGATATTTTATCCAATTCAGTGAAATATGTTATTCATTGAGTTATGATTATATACATTAACTCAATTTCCCTGCCTTCAACCCCTCCCGTATTCCATCTTTGATGGACTATAAGATACTCGACCGTCGCCATGGAGACCGATGCCCAAGATGACTCAGTTAAGCCTTGGATTTTGACGACGGCTACACCTTACAGGGAGTCGTCAAAGCGGTTACTCCTGGAGAACTTTCGGGTGGTGATCTGGGATGATTTCGTGGCGGACCCCGTGCGTTACCGCGAACGGATCCAAGGTTTTCTTCACATGCCCTTCTACAAGCCGGAGATAACCGAGGAGATCTTAAGAAGCATGCCCAACCTCAAGGTGCGATGAGCAGTGATGGATCTCGATAATTATATTCAATGCCCTCTTACCGCAAGAATTTCAAATTCAATTACTCTACTTCCATCCAACAGAAGGTAATACATCATGCAAAGTATACATTTCAGGAGCGGATCCAGGAATTCCGTAAAAGGGGGGGGGGGCGCAAAGCAAAATGTCACTTCCGAGTTTTATCAGCTGACAAGCAAAAAAAAAAAAGTCCCCCTCCTGGATCCGTCGCTGCATTTGACAAATCATATGTATTATTGTTTTAACAATTTGAAAGAAGTACAAGTCCTATGTAAGTATGATACAAAGATTTATACCAATGAATGATAGAAACAATACATACTTTGCGAGGACAACAAAGAAGTGACTATTAGCGATGGGAAGGAGTGATCTACTGAAAACTGGAGCTTGTAAGACGTACGTAGATCATTTGATTTGATTTGTAAATAAAATATTCATTCGAAATTCATATATGTACAGCTAGAGCATACAATAAAAGCATATTGTAAACAGTCCCCCTTTCTTTCAAAGTAAAGACGAAAGAGTGACGATGGAATAACCCTATGCAGAATCTAATCGCATATAAAAAGCGATATAACACACAAAATATAATTTCAACCGGAACTTAATTCTTTTTGCTGGAGACATAAATGACAATATATTTGAAGTAACATCAAAGAACAGTTCTCAAAACATGATGCATCGTAATCCAACAATGGATATTCTCTTTCCAGTAGCGAAATGGATATTCAAAAAAGTTTCTCGTTCTGTAGCCACCGTAGTGGTGTATTAAAAAATAATAATATCTTGAAGGAAAATGGCTGCTCGTTACTGATGACAGCTATACACAAAGTCATACAATGGGCTAGTGAATGGATTTGAATGAATTCACTTGCCTCTGTGGGGGCACTGTGGCTAGAGTAGACTCCGACATCCAATCGGAGGACCCGAGTTCGATTCCCTCCCAGTGCTTACGTCCTTGGACAAGATGTTGTTACCCACTATGTCCCTCTCGACCCAGGTGTATAAATGGGTACCTGGCAACGCTAGGGTAATAATAATGGCAGGGCCATCTGGTAGAGCAGTGGCAACATTGTAGAAGCTATCCGGGATAAAGAAGACCTGTACCTCATTATAATTCTTCTTATCTTATTGATGGTTTAGGCCTACTTAAATAAGTTTGCATGGTAATGAAAAGATCTTACAAAATCATTAACATAAGAGAAGTAGCCAGCAACTAATGTTATACATTAATTTGTCATCTGTCATTTTTTTTTTTGTCTCTTCAATTTTTATCTTCCCTCTCATATATCTTGCAATGATTCTCCAGGTTTTAACGACCCACAGCACAGGTACCAATCACCTTAATCTCCCGTTGCTATGGAAACTAGGCCTAAAGGTCGGCCATGCTCGGGGCATCCTGGATGACACATGCGCCGACTTCGCTTTTGGGTTGCTGCTCGCCGCAGCGCGGAAACTTCCGGTCTGTGAGTCAATGAGATCTCACCACTAATTAGCTACTTTTATCATAGCTGTCTGCACTTTCTTCTGAGCCACCTTTGAGCACATCATGTAGGTGATACTGTGTATTACAAAACTAGTCGGAAGTTTGTCTGTGTAGTGCATGAAACCGAAGAAGAAGAAAAGAAGAAGAAGAAGAAGAAGATGATGATGATGATGATGATGAAGACGAAGAAGAAGAAGAAGAAGAAGAAGAAGAAGAAGAAGAAGAACAAAAAAAAAAAGACATTTTGACTTCTAATTGTGGTTGCACAAGGTATTTAACCTTGGAGTTAGATATAGGGTTTGAATAAGCTGATAGAATCCATTTTGTTATCACTCGTCTAAAACAAACAAGCAAACAAAACATCGGTGGCGGAACAGCTGCAACATGAGATAAAACAAATTAATACAATGCAAGGACGATCAGAAATATACAGCATAAGTGTTCAACTTTGCACATTTAGTCGTCTTAGGCTTTCGTATGGTCTGTTTCTGCAATATGCAGAGTCTTTTGTGTATAGGTGTAGGGAAAAGGAAGAATTTGGGGGCTTCTTTGATCGAGGGCCACAAAAGTGTTCATAATCTAAACCACGTTTAAACTTGCACCTCAGGTGATTATCAGATCTATAGGAAGTGTACATGACATCCGTCTTTTTCAGGAAAAGGAAAAGGCCACTTCGTAATTAGAATTTACTTTATCAGACGGACAATGTCAAACGAACTAAATAGTAAAGAAAACTTTCATTAACATCAGACAAAAAGTTTAAAAGTGATAGCATTTTGAAGCTCGATGCTTTTGCGGAAACGCAATATCGCAAAAGCATATCGCAAATCAGACAAGGCGGTGACACCTCAACGGTTATATGAAAAGTTTCATCTGAAAACGATTTAACTCCATTCTTGTCAATGAGAGATATTTGAGATTAAAACTGCTCAAACAAAGAAAAAGGGAAGAAAATATGGAATGTTTTGATCATAACTTCATGAAGCAATAACAGTAATTTGCGACATGTTGCTGTCATTGCTTGACTATGATTTTTGTCCAAGTTTTTTTTTTTATCATTTCAAATTGGCTCATTTTCGTTATGTTGATTTCCAAGCCCCGAAGACGACCCGTCAAAACAACGAAAGACTGGCACTGACATTAATGGCATTCAACGAACGTGCGTCCCTTGGACGTCTCGTCACGACATGCATAATATTAATTGTTATGCCTAATATTATTGAAACTTATTCGTGTCAATGACTATTGCGTCGAGTTTTTTTTACTGCAACTGATTGACAAATTAGCGTAAATGAGCACCAACTGTTCAATGTTTTAATGTTAGAGATGATAAAAATCATAGGCATAGCATACTCGGGTAGGACTTGAATCCACGACCTCCTCATTGCTAGACAGGCGTCATATAATCCACTAGACCATCAGCGACTACCGAGCTTTTCGCCCTTTGGCCAGTGATCGGCCTTATCCCCAATTAATAGCGGGTGTACTGCAATAACTGAATAATTTGTGCTTAATTACGTCGATGAATGGCAATTTGTCAATCAGTTGTGATGATGAAGCTTACGGCTGCTCCATGTCGGTTTGATTTTATTGTTTCAATTCAAAAGAATGGAACTTTGTTGGAACTAACTAAATTTAGTTGTGTCTCTGTAACGTAGGTATTGGGGGAGCACGTGGCTACGACAAGGACTCACTGAATCTCGGGTGGAAGCGAACTGACGACTTGTACGGGGTTCCCGTGTCGGGAACAACGCTCGGCATTCTGGGAATGGGGGCAATCGGATACGAGGTCGCGAGGAGAGCATCAGGATTCAAGATGAGAGTGCTGTACCATAACAGGAGAAAACGGTAACTGAGTTTAGTTTGAGTTGAGCAGACTATGCCGCGATAACTTTGTAATTGTACATTCTGTATGAGTTACAGAAAGATTGTATTTTTATAACTGAGACAAAAAAAAAATACCCGTACTTTTCATCCTGAATTTTGCTTAGTGTTGAAAACCTTGTGATATATATTATATACTAATTTCTTTGTTCTTAGACTGTTTCCATCATGTCAATGTAAAGCATTTGGAAAAAGAAAGAAAATATTCCTTTTTTAAGTTTGGAAAGAGAGTCCCCCCCCCCCCCCCCCGTTCTTATGTTCTCCATCGAATACGATGCAGAGTATTTAATTTCAAATTGAGTAAACAAATCAATGAGGAATTTGTGTTTCGCGAAACTGTTAAAGTAATGAAGAGTGACAATTATTGAATGTTGACCCATAACATACCGATGATTTCTCCGAGTAGGCCTACTTCAAAGGCAGTTTTGAGTGTGGAAAATTCATGCCAAAATAATAAACGGCAATGTATTATGCTGAACAGTTGACTACGCAAACATACACTTATGATTAATTCTATTCCTGGTCAAAACACACCACGATGACTGGTAAAGAAGTACCTCTGTCTCAATGTCATTTCCTATGCTACTCCATGCTAGTTGATGTCCTCTGTAGTCATACAAATTTGCATGAGAGCTACCGTATAAGCGACACTTTCTACGCTTCATCAGGACTGGGCTCGGGCTATTATGTCACTCTGAAAAGTTTCCCATGAGACATTACACTTTGACGATGTCACGAATTCTTATACTATTGCATAATCAGCATCTTTGTTTTAAATTTCGATTCATGTATACTATCTGTGACTCAATCCCGCGTTTTGAAAACTTGGAATAATAATAAGGAAGTACAGACGGTATAAGTAATCATTAACTCGCGGATAAGTTAACTGCGAAGATAGGCCCTATGTGGCGCCAAGTGTCGCACTGTCGATTTCGTGACGAAATCAAATATTTTGTCATTTCGTCAAAAAAAAAAAAAAAAAAATCAGTCATATCGTCGACGAAATGACTGATTTCGTAATAAAATGGACCGTGCGGCACTTGACGCCCGATAGAGCTTATCCTCGAAGTTAGCTTATCCTCGAGGTTAGGCGGATCACCGTCTGAACGTAACTTTTGGTGTCTTCATCTGGGCGAGGCAGGAGCGAAGAGGAGGAGAAGGAGGTTCAAGCCACATACTGTTCGACGCTGGAAGAAATGCTACCGGCCGTAGACTTTCTTGTCGTCGCCGCTCCGCTGAACGACAGTACGCGGCACATGATTGGCAAGAAGCAGCTGAGCCTGATGAAGAACACCGCCATCATCGTCAATATTGCGAGAGGTATGATACGCTCGAGTGATGGAACATGCGAGGGCTTGTGTTGATGACACGCATTTTATCAATTACCATGTCCGTCCAATATTTGAGAATTATCCCAATAGTTTCTTCTAATGCGCAATAACCTATTTTTTTTTTTTTTTTTTACATGACGATATATTGTCCCAGACCAACATCAGTGAAAATATTGCAGAACCCTCATACATTAAAACATTGTTTCACTCAATATGACTGAGAGCAAATGATGAGATAAATGCTTGTGTCAAAAAGTCACATTTCCCCAAGAGATTATAATTTGCCCTAAGGGAGCAGAGCTACGGGCAGCTCTGATAGAAAGCAGTTATGTCGTCTCGATAGACAATGCTACATAATCAACATCATTCCATTCTAGCCTCGTTGAAAACCAGTCAAAATGCTTGAACTACTATTACCCGAGATGATGTTACATATCACAATATAACGATTTTGATCCTTGCTGCATTGGCTATACATGTCATTGCATTGACCAATGAACGGCCAGTATTTTTGTTGACCATTCAATATCCTGTATACACACGTAGTAGGAAGGAACTTCACGGTAGTGGTCTTCGTCGATTAACCTAAGTCACTTTGTTTGTTTGTTATTTTGCGTGTTTGTTTATGTGATGGTATGTGCGTGTGGATGTGCATCTGTGGGTGATCGATGTATGTGCGCTCGTGTGCTGTCACTGCTCGGTGTAGGTCTAATTTTCGACCAGGAGGCGTTGGTAGAGGCCCTAAAAGATGGCGTCATACTCGGGGCGGCGCTAGACGCCACGTTCCCCGAGCCCCTGCCGAAGGAGCACCCACTCCTCCACATGCCCAACGTTATCGTCACTCCCCACGTCTCGGCGTTCGTCGGCAGGACTCTGGACGAGGTGATGCAAAACTGCGTCGACAACCTCTGGGCGGGCATCCAGGGCCGACCCCTGGTTACTGAGGTTCCTAACAACTCCTCATAGCACACCTTCTACTGTAACTATTGCGAAATGAATACATTGACCCCAAAACTAAACTATATGTTCAGACTGTCTTTTTCCTTGACAGCCTTTACGAGAGAAAAAAAAAGTAATAAAACGCATCTCTCAACTAAAATTTGGTAATTTCGCTACACAACGCTTTCTTTCCTGATATCACCCACACACGCATGATAATGTATTACATGTAATTGCATTCGTCATCAGAGACCAGGATGTGGAACATCAATATCGCATTCTGTCGCTGACGAATGCAATATTACCGATCTGTCTGGTCCTTTGGTAAGTCTGTAAAACATGAGCTTTCGTGGGAGGATGGAGTGCTTAAATGCCATTTTAGTTTTTAATCACATGTATACATATTTGATACAGTTTGCCTGGATGATTCATACACGTTTATATTCAATAACATGTTATATATAACAAAACGGTAACAGAATGTGATGCAAAAGATATTCAATCATCAGTATCATGACCAAGACAGCAATATCTAAGCTGCCGCTACATTATAGTTACTGTGTTATACCACGGACTAACTAGAAAATGAAATACCGTCTTCACCTCATTTTGAGCCGATTTGCTTAAGCTTGACTACTTCCATTAATCACAATCACTATTTGATGACATTATGAGAATCATCAATAGGAACATAATCATATGCATAGAATGATACAGGCAACTCTCCGGGGCAACTCTCATTATAACGAAGTGTTCGGGACGGGCAGTTTTCTTTCGTTATATCGAAATTAAAACATTAAAACAAATAAAGTATATGAGGACAGGCTCCTTATATATATATATATATATATATATATATATATATATATATATATATATATATATAATTTTTTTTAAACCTGAATTTTACTTCGTTGTATCCAAAATGTCATTATTCCCATAAGTTCGCAATGACGGGAGTACACTCGTGTATGTCCGGTTTTTCTTGAGGTGAACTGTAATAGTGCACTCCCATCATAACGAGCATGTTATATCAACATTGTTATTGAAAGTCCTCGTTACAGCGAAGTAAGAATTCAAACTACAAAATTATTAGCTATTTTTATGTACTATATGCCTATATTGTTCAGTTAATAATAACGAAATTTCGATGTAACAACAAAAACGTTCTGACGGACCCGACGAACTTCGTTATAACGGGTGTCGCCTGTATATCCGAGTTTATGGTGTATAACTGTGTATGAGCAGAAGAACTTAAATTCTAATGACCAAATACCCTACTGCAATAAACGAAAAACTCAAACGTGTACTGCATTGGCGCTTACAAGCACACATTACAACCAAACCGCCAGTTTCATTCTCACAAAATCCACCCGTTTTCAGGCAATACTGTATCTGAATATTGCAGGCGATGTATATGCATATACGAGATTTAACAGAGTATCATTATTCATTGTAAAGCAAGAAGTATGTCGATTTTCTTCATCCATGGAAAAAGTGACTAAACTATGCATTTTGTGCTTCAGCGTATACTTGCCTGCTAAAATAGTACCCGTTTGGTGCAATATATGTTTTGTGTAGGCAGCACACACACACGCACAAAATCTATACACCCCTCATGTACAATTGTTGCTGCTATAATATCAGCGTAGAGATAAAAGCACTGGCGTGAGTATTGTGTTTGATTGCATAAAGACCATACCGTATTAAGAAAAATGATAATAATAAAAACCACACATATACATGTACATTCAACTTGTCAGCATCGTCAACTGACTACAAAGTGCTATTTTATCTTTATGGGCAATAAGATTATTATGAATTAATGATTTTATGGTGCTGACAAAATAATTGTACTTGATGCCTTCATGGAAGAGCCATACAGGTTTTTCCACGACCATAGATATAGGCCTATGTTCATATATATATATATATTTTTTTTCTTTCATTCATTGCAAAGTTTCTATCGGTACAGCTATATTACATTGACAAGATATTATGTTGAAAGTGTTCAGTGCAAGTTATTCTTGAATGAAACAGAATGTGTTGAATGTGATTTCATTGCCTGCAAATAAATGACACAATTACATGTGTAAAAATTACACACTTGCACGCATTTGCATCGAATATTTGTCTGTTTCGACCAGTTCGCTACTGCCGGTTACACTGTATTTCCACTTTATGGGAAATCCACACCAAATATAATTTAGTCTGATAAAACAGAGTAAAATATTACGAGTTCAACGGTATAAATTTGATCGAAATCGGATGAAAAAATAAGGAAGTTATGACATTTTCAAGTTGCGGTACATTTGGGGGATAGAGTTCTTGAACAGTCAATCTGAATATGCAAATGGCATAGGAAGCATGTCATTCCCTCACAACTTACCATAGTTTGTAGATAAAATTTTGAAATTTCCCGTTTTTCATTCAAACACAATTATGCCCGATGCTGAAATCCTTGTACACTTGTACATATATCTAATTGATCACTATTCTGAAGTTATTCAACCGAGAATAACATCATGTTTCAAACTTCAATGACAGAAACATTGAATTTTCCTCTTTTTTTTTTTTTGGTACACAATCAATGGAAAATTGTGAGGGTATGACATGGTTAGATCACTCATTTGCATATTCATATCCACTGCCCAAGAACTGTTTTGCAGAAATTGTCAAAACTCCAAAATGTCATAACTTCCATATTTTTCATCTGATTTCAGTCAAAATTTTACTCTTGAACTCAATAAGATTTTTACTCTTTTTATCTGATTGACTTATATTTGGACTGGATTTCCTCTTTAAATGGTAGCATACACTTTTGTAGTAAGCACACACATACACTTCACTTAATTCATATGTACACACAAACACACACACAGTACACATACATCCTTTCAGGTTTGTTTGAAAGCGGATGTTACATGGTTCATCTGTGTGTCTAAATGCAACAGTTATGAAAGATTCTACCTTTTCCAATATTATCAGTACAATTTGTACATGTACGTACAAAATGGACACCATTTACCAGGGAGGTGGGACCAGGGAGGTGGGACCATGGAGGTGTTACAGAGATGGAGTGGCAACTCCTCGCAATTCATGCAAACACATGTTTGGGTTCAAGGCGTTACAATGGGATGTCTAGCGTTCCATTACGCTTTGAAGTTATGCTCGGCACCGCTCTAGTTGCTAGACGAAGTTCGGAGACGATAAGAACGCATTTCACCTTTCGTTGAATTACAAGCTTTATTTCACCACAAAATTTTAAACGAAATACTCGAATTGATTTAGAATAGTGTAGGAAAGAATTCAATATTATTAACATGTACATGTATTTCTGGTTTCTTCGTAATTCGCAAATCGAAAGGAAATGAAAATTAGGCCCTCTTAAAAACCTAATTTTTCTATAATGCGCACATTTCCACATGTTGATTTTCTATCTGTTAATAAGGGGATATTTTGATCTTTCAAATATGGTTCCAGCGTGTTTTTAAACTATTTGCTGTTAAAATTGTGAGTTTTACACCGCATTTTGATTCGCTGCTCCAATTCAAGGTACACAAATTCATTGTTGCCATCACATTGAAAGAGAGAGCAAATTGCAGTACAATTGTAGTAGCAAATGTTTCTAGATGTGAGAGCGCTAGTCCCGATTATTGATGCTCTCAAAATTTTGTCAAAGCACATGGGTAACACCTGTAGTTGAACGCACAACTTCTCGGCGGTGTCGCGCATGACTTCAAAGGAGAGCTTTAGTTGCCTATTCTTCTCTGGCACCTCCCTGGTGGGACCTACCTGCATCTACAATGTACTCTGTATTTCCTGCAAATTTGATAAGGTGCCAGTGTCTCTTATCTTTCAAATAGACTGGTTCAGTATGCAATCAAATATTATGCATGCGTTCACAAATTTAACTACAAGTACATGTATAAAAGTTTGCTGGAGGCTTTCATCATTGTCAAGTTTGTACAGCTCAAGAACAAGTTACTTACTGTAATTTCCTTTGGAACCAATGTAGACTTGGAAATACATGTATAGTGTAGATTTATGTGTACTCGGGTATAAGAGAGCCTACATGTATTTGAAGGCCAATGGAGAGACTCCTGGCACATAACCTCACATGATTTGCAAATGCACTTTCATGTACAGTCTGTGTAATGTGTTGTCACTGCTGACAATGCCTACAAGACTTGTAGTACTAGTGTGTTTTGTGAAAACATTCCTGCAGGACTTAAGTTTGTTGCTGAAGATGTCACGTTTTCCCAATCTCTGTATATACAATGCGTGCTGTATATGAATGTACATGTACAAGTATACCACTAGTGTACTGTACTACACAGTACATATTATACCGATTACCGGATTAGTAAATGTAAGCATGTGTTCCGATTACAGTGTACAATATTGTACTATGTACGCTGTACATGTACTGCACATTGTACAGAAATTGTACAGTTGCACATTTTGTAATACGAGTAGGCCTACAATTGACCTTAGTGTCAACTTTCAAGACAGTTCACTTGGTATACTGTGCTTGCACACACGACATGCACATGAACCTGCTCAGTCAGTTCACTTATACATGCGCCTTAAACAGACTCACAGCGTCACACTGAATGATGCAGTACCCACAAGATGAAGAACGAGTCCACTTGACATTCTTTGGGGTTTTTCCTGTTTTATTGAAATGCTGAACTGAAGACAGAAGTCCATCGATGACCTGAAAGATGCTTCTCTCTCTCTCCCTCTCTCCCTGACTCTTTCTCTCACTCCTTTTTTTGGCAAATAAAGGACAAGTTATGTACACACACAAACACACACACATACATACAGTATGCGTCTATGGTGGAAAAGGAGGACTTGTTTTACCCACAAGAACTTTAACACATAACCGAGGACCTGTGTGTCAGTAGGACTCTTGTCAACCGAGGACTCATTCGTATATTACCATCCAACTGAGGACTTTTTACAATGCTAATCGAGGACCTACAAACATGTACCCCTACATGCAAAAACATGCAAAAGCAGACCGTTTGGAATGGTCTGCATACCGAGGATGTCCTCAGTTCTGTGTGTGTCCTCGGTGTAAATGTAAAGTTTGTATGTGTGTCCTCGTTTTACACCATGGGTAAGTGCATACACACACACACATACACTCACATACACAAAAGAAAAAGAAAAAAAAAGGTAAGGATAGTATTGATTGCATCATCCTTCCATACTTCCTTTTTCCCTTTTAGACTCCATCAATAACCAAAAATGCTTTTTCAACTATGGAATTATCTTTTCGGTGTGTGCCCATATGAAGGGCAAGTGTGCGTTATGTAGCATCAAAAGCTCTGTGCAGATCTTTTTTACTTCTTCTAGTGAAGTGAATGAGGCTGCACTGAACACTTTGCTAATTTGACATTCCCGAACTGAATTTTACTTCCCAGACTTGCTCTGCATTTACTGTATCATTGCTTATGAAAAAGTAAATGTGACAACAGGAACTCAAAACCACTCAGAGAATGGCATTTTTCCCCCAAGAAAGAAAAGAGATCTTCTACTTCAGTGCTTCTCAACCAGTGGGTCATGAAGCTCTAATAGGTGGGCCACGATGTCTCCCAAAAACGAAAAAAGAAAAGAAAAAGATTTGTATCTGATCTACAAATGCGATTGGGACTCATAAAACTTTGTAGGGGCCATGTTGGGCCTCCGGTTAGAATGGTGGAGCACAGTTCTATATGGTATATTTGATTCTATGTTTGGAACACTGCCATCAAGAATAACCATAGAATACATGGGAGTAAAATTTTAATGGAACTATGCAATGCAAATGCATGTTGATGTGTATTGATTCATAATACAGTAACCTTATCGCTTATGTGGCCAAAAGAATACCTGATAATGTGCCACATACTGTATACGCAATATATTTCGCGAGTCTAAATTTGCGTGAATCAGGATTTCCCGACAATTTCGCGAGTGGTTAAATTCGCGATCATGGAGTCATGTACTGAATGGAGAAATAGTACGCGAACGTAACATTCATATCGGTATTAGAGTCAATATTTTTGTGTGTTTTTAATTTCGCGAATAGCAGCTGACTCGCGAAATTCGTGAAAATAAAAACGGTATTTTGTAAGAACTTTTCTACCACTTGCATGTTTCCCTGCAGTGTCTTTTGCTTATGATACAATGAACAGTGTATTAGTAACATGGAAACAAGTATGTAATACTCAGTCTTGGGGAAGGTGCATTCCAATGTATCTTGTTCATCATATTGATCATCAGGGCAGGCGCTACATTCTTAAAAGTGAGGGGGCCCAGTTTATGGGAACAGGGACAATTCATTTTGAAGATGGTGGGGGGGGGGGGGAGACATTTTGGATGACAGATAATTGTGTCCCAAAGTTGGCTGACTACCAAAAAAAAAGGGGGGGATGGGGGCTTAATATATTTTTGGTGCCATTTGCTGGGTTAATCAGCCACCAAAAAACAAAACAGAACAAAACATAAGAAAGAAAATCTTTTGCATGCCTTTTCCCAACCAAAAGCACTTGCTAAGTTTCATACTTTTTGATGACATTCCCCTAGCAACATCGGCTCCTGAACAGCAAAGATTAGATAAACAACAGTCCAACTCTATATTTTCTGGGGGGGGGGGGGGAAGTGTGTGTGTGTGGGGATGAGCCCCCTGGCATTTGACAGAAGCAAATCTTGATATTTGACAGAATCTTGGTTTGGAAATTTTTCTATTTTTCTGGGCATATCTGCATAATCTTAAGAAACAACAACAAATCAAATAAATAGCATGTGTAATGTATACACCGATAATTTGGCCCTGTAAGTGATTTAGAGGGTACACATTATGTATCAACATACGCTTGTAAGTTAACACACATTTGTATTGCATAGTTAAAGCACCCCCCCCCCCCCTTGATATCATATCTATCCTTCTTTAAGTTTGTTCCACTTTCATTTACCATTTCATTTGCCTCCGCCTTGTAAATCCAGATGAAAATTTGAGTGGAAACTTTTTTTTGATCCTCCAATTTGTTCCAGACTGATGCACACTGATCCTGCCTGACTGCATCCTCTAAAACAGAACTTCCTCATCTGATCTAAATTCCTGAGCTGATCCAACTCCTTCAAAACAAATCAAAAAGATGTGATTACAACACGTCAGGGTATGTGTATATGCACAAACATATTAATCATGGATTAATTTAGTTTTGTATGCTTCCCTTCAAGGGGATATTGCACGAAGGTAGCTAGTGGCATCACCCAATGCAGCAGTATTTTTTTTTCCAGCTGGACATTAGCATTTTAAGGTGATGAGTAATTGGCAGATGTGAGAAAGGACGAATGCTGCAAAATAAAAGAATGAGGATTTCAGAGACCGCTACATGTAGTTCCAAATCTTGTTTATTTCAATTTATCTTAAAAATGTCAAACATTAAACAATGTGGAAGCAAAATAACAATCAACGTTCACAAAGACACAATAGCAATAAAAAAGGGGGAACAAAACATTGTGACAGTGATATGTACACATACACATACATATCATCAACTACTTCAGAGGAACAGACAAATCTCTTGGTTGTGGCCGAGATTTAATGGTTCCTTAAGCAGCTGATGATACGACGAGAACTGAGACAAAAATCATACCGTCAAAATGATCCCATTCCATGTTATCCTTTTGACTTCCAAATTAGCCCTCACGGATCCTGACGAAGGCTTTTGATTCAGAGACTTTGAGTGATCGAGCAATTCTGGTCTGACTATTCTGCAGCAATCCACTGCGTACAAAATGCCACACGCCGTCACTGAATCCTCACCTACCATCCGAATCAATTGCTGAAACCTTACAAAAAGTCCAAGTCTGAATGGGTAATTTTTCCTATCGTGGATGTTCATGAGATCCCAGATAAAAGCATGCTGAACCCCTTTCCCCAATCTGTTTGCATGAAATCCCACTGATTCTGATTCTCCATTATGCTTTTGGTTACCCTACCAATTTTTTTCTTTGTGATCCTGCGATCCCGGTTATCTGTGAAAGCTCTCTGATTTGACTGATTTGCATATCCTCCTTTTTCTTTTCTCTCTATTTTTTTTCTGATCCGTGTACTGATTGATCCAGCATCCGGAAAATGCATGATCCATGTGTGATCCGAGTGCGATCCCGTTTTGATCCACGGATGCCAGATCTGTGATCCCTGGATCCTGATTTGGTTTCCGAATACTGAATCCAAATCCTGAATACATTCCTGGATCCCTTTCTTTTTGCATCTTTTGCATCCCATATTCCTGGATCCTGACAATGCTTTCCTGATCCAGAATATCCTCCACCTCTCTACATCCTCATCTTATGATCCTCCCTCCTCTTTGTCTCCGAAGGAGCCAATCTGAGACATGTAAAGAGTCATGAAAATCGATTAGAAAATCCTGACACAGTATCTCATCAACTGAGGTGTAACATGAACAAAGAAACACATAAAGTGTGCAAAATCTTGTAAGACTTGTTAATGGCAGGACAAGCTACACCAGCCTAGCAAGAAAAAAAAAAAAAAAAAAAAAAAAACTAGAAGAAAAAAGGCCAAGGCATCAGATGATGTAGATCTGTTTCCTGGGATGTATTTCTGACAAAGGTTGATGATTGCTACACGACAAATTTGATGGTGAATGGGTCTGCTCAAATCTCGGACATGGAACAGAATTGTATTGACAATATGAGCATGCGATGTGTTAAAGATTGATTTGATAAATGGTGGACTGGATGTGTTTTGGGTACATTAAGGCATCCACACCCTACATGCTCAAGCTTCTCTACATAAGGATCAAAGAGTTTGTTATTTTCTGCATACAGTCAATGACAGTTTCTTCCACCAACATGGCACGGATACAAGTACACCGTAATATGAGAGAGGATCAGTATACGATATGAATGCACATTTCCAATTTTTTGATTATCAACCTGCATTGTTGTGACAGTCAAAAATTTATTCGAGGCATTTTACTAACTTACAAAAACTTTTTCAAGATTGAATGAAAGGTGGCAATCTATCACTTTCTGTGTAAGAGCCCATGTGCACACTCACTAACAAAACTGTAATCCAAGAATAAACAGCTTCTTTTTTGTACAAACAAGCTAATAGAATATGGCATGCAAGTAGACTTTCCCCTTACAATTACACATGATATCCTCAAATGACAAGGTCATATTTACAGTGTAGATTCAAAGAGAAAAAGTCGCCATTTATCATTGAAACTACACTGTGCTTTCCATACTGTTCAAAGCTACTTGTGTTTGTTACAGCTCCAAACTGCTAAGTATGTTCAACTCAAATCTGCATCACACCTCATTATTTGAAGTGTCCCCAATGAATATCACCCACCCTTCATGTAGAAAAAAAAAAAAGAGGAGGATTTAAAAACAAAAATCAACTTTTTTACCACCAACACCAATTTCCAATATTTACACAGGAAAATGAAATCATTGAATGTGTTCTATATTTACATGTGCCGATACAATTACCCTCTCATGCAACCTTTCCACATTTTCTTTTTTTTTTTTTTAAAGGAACATGAACTTAGAAAGTGTAACAGATGATACATTGCTTCATTACACATGAATCCAGTTTGCGCTAGACGGACCAAAGCATGCTTCCCAGTTTGTACACATTAAAGCATCAAATACTAAATACTAAATACTACTACAACCTTATATGTCGTATTTGTCGCACAGACTCATTACTAGAATTTTTCCAGTCGCTTAATGAGGATTTTATGAAATGAGGGTGACGTGCAAAGTGTGATGCACTCCTAGGAAAATTTTATGAACGAAGGATGGATAAACATGAATATGCGTACAAACTTGATCAACTGTTCACCAGCCCCATGTGAGCAAACCCAACAGACAGGTTAAACCTGCACTTTCCCCACAGAAATCACCGATGTGGGCACTTATGAGACATTCGTTATGCTAGTGTGAATGTGAATGAAATACCTTCCTCAAAATGGAAACTTATGAAAGTAGCAACAACAACAAAAATAAAAAAATAAATGAAACCATGACAACCAGAGCAAACAAAACTCTGAGCATAATACTGACAAAATATGCTACATAAGATATGATGATTTCTAGAAAATATTCTGCAATTTGTCATTAACTTCGAAAAATTTTTGTCACAAATGAATTGCATCTACTCATTCTCAAACTACACTGCTTAATGATTAGACGACCTGAAGTACAAACTCAAAATATGATACACTATTGAACCCTGGCCAATTTATTGGGATGTTTTCTGAGTATCGCTCCGTTAAACATCAGAATATCACATGCAAAAATTTCTCCCTAGCCCCTCACTTTCATAAAGCACTTTGTAACGACAGGAACTTACAACAACTGCAGCTCCCATGACAGCATCAGTGCGACAACCAATCAACTGCAAAGCAGTGACACTGTTGAGCCATGGGCAGCTGCAATTATTGTAATGTACAAAATAGCCAGACTCCCACACCGCCAAAGTATAATCAGTGGTCTGGGTAAATGCTACCATAGACAGTATATGTATGCACAGCTCGGAGTCTGGTGCTTGGTGCAAAAGAAATATTTAAAAGGGGGAACAGAGATAAGGAGAGCCAGCAGTAACTACAGACAGAGTGAGAGAGGAAAAAAAGGACTATTTACAGAGAGAATTACATACACAACATCTTCCAGCATCCTCAAACACCATCTGCAATGCTGCTACAAGAAGTGGAAGTGTCAACTCTGCTGGATGCAACCTGTCACAGGTGAGCCTACGATCGTGACCTCGACCTTGATCTGGACCTCGATCGAGAGCTCCGTGAGCGGGAGCGTGAGAAGGACCTGGACCGAGAGCGGCGGTGACGGCCCCCGCCGCCTCCCCAGCGGGGGCTGCGGGATCGACTCCTTGAACGGTAGCCCCCGCCGCGACGTGGGCTCATCGAGCGACTCCTGGAACGATATCCAGTGCTGCTGGGGTCGATCTTCACGTGGATGTAAGAGGTCTCTCCCTGAAAGTGATAGGACATTGATAAGTAACAGAAGGGCATTAATTTTAATCTGCAGTGAAAATTGAACGTCAGCAAAACATTCCTGGAACATTCAAAAGATTCTTTTCCAGCAATATCCATTTCTGTTATACGCTGTTTAAAACTTACTGCCAAAGTAATGTTTTGTTAAACTAAATGTATGGTCTGGAAGAAATTGTAAAATACTGATTTTTATTGCACACCTCCTTAAACTACCATCCATTCTGGATTAAAAAAACAAAACACACAAACAGGAAAAAAAGGTAATTTCAGATGTTTCTCTCAAGAGCTGCCGGTTAATACTTGTGTGTCTTGTCACTGATCTAAGGCTTAAACATACAGTCACAATTTTTTTAATACTCTTTGTGAACATGAGTAAAGATGATAACATTCTTCCTTGCATTCTCTTTGTCTACACAACAGCAATAAACAGCAACAATTTCAAACTCACATAACAGGAGTTTGGCGTCATCTGCACTACAATTAAACAGCATCTCCCTTTCCTTCTTTTGTTAGTTTTCATTCGATTAGCTCCGAACCCTAAGTACAGAAAATCTTCAAAAAGAAACAATGGTACCTCATGTGACCTGAACTTGGTGTCATCAAGCTGTTTGGAGGCGTATTTCATGTCTTCAGCACGGAGGAATTCAACCACACCGGTTCCGTCTCTGTAAACGTCGGCGTAGCACACGTCACCGGCCTCTCGCATGTGATCCTTCAAGTCCTGCCAACTCCCAGTCGGGGGAAGACCTGTTGAGCAGCGAGGGTATTGTGAAACATCTTATACATACCCCCAGCCCAGTAGACTATCGACAACATTCATTCTCACTGGTTTTCAAAGACCCTGCCTGGTTTGCCCATCAGCCATTTCCAATGTGCTTTTTGGCCAGCAGGATAGTGCTTCTCATGATTTCTTTTGAGGTATTGAGGTATTTTATCATATTCTTGCAATGCTCACATTATAGTATTATCTGAACATAAATGAATCAGTGCAGTCAAAAACCTACAGCCCGAAGAGAATCTTCTGTCACCAGCTAGCACAACTTTTGGACAAAATTCTTTCAGGGAAGTTTACAGAATACATCACTTAAAATCTAATATCCTCCTTCTCGTCCCAGGTGATAGGCAACATCTGGTGCTACACAAATGAGCACTTCAGCAAACCTTGGCCAACAAACCTGACACGATGCAGCGATAGTGGGATCTCCTGGGTGGCGGTCCCCTGGGACGGGTGCCCTTGAATCCCTTGGTCCCCCGGGGGAATTCAACGCGTATCCTGTAGCCATCATAGTTGTAGCCGTCTCTGGCCAGCACTGCGTCATCAGCATCTCTGTTCATAGGGAAAGATTCAACAGATTTAGGTGAAAATGTGAAAATGAAATTACAGTAAAGTAAACATACAGCAGAATGTTGCTTAGTTGGCAATGTTTCTTCACAATGGAGATCAAGATGATATCAGAACAACAGAATGCTACCTTAATGACCCCATATAGAGTGAGAGTAATTACTACCTAGCAAGTCTTAGTACAAAACAGAAAAAGCCATGATACTCTGCCAGTTCCAACCTTACTATTTAAAATACTACCATGTTTCCACACTATCATGTTTCAATCACTGAGTGACACAAATTTGAAACACTAAGGCCCGAAAGGTGGTACAGCTGAAACCATGGTTTAAACCACGTACAAAAACCATGGAGCGCCAAGTGTCACATGGAATACTTCGTTAAGTAATCAGTCATTTCGTCAATGAAATGATTATTATGTAACGAAATGACAACATTTTGTAACTAAATGAACATTTCGTCCACGCAATGCTAATTTCGTTAACGAAACGGTCATTTTGTCGACGGAATAACCAATTTCGTAACGCCATATTCTGTGCGACACTTGGCGCCCCGTGGTCTTTGTCCATGGTTTAAATCATGGTTTCATTTGTACCACCTTCGTGAATTCGGGCCAATGTGTCTTGCACCACAAACAGTGATGAACTTGCTTTCACAAAAACTTGCAAACATTCCACTTTGCTGCTATGAAATAAAATGACAGGGAAAAACTTAAGCTGTTGGCATTGGCTCACCTCTTATCAGAGAATTCGACGAAAGCAAACGGTGCTCCGAATCCGCCCGAAGTTCCTTGCCTCTTGTTCTTCAGGTCGATGTCCGCGATGTGACCAAACTTGTAGAACATGTCTCCGATATCCTTCTCCCGGATGTCAGGTGGAAGGTTGCCGACGTAAATCCTGCACTCATTGTTTCCAGCAGGGCCTCGGACGACAGATGACGATGCCATGATCACAAAGCTAGGAGCAGTACCACATGAAACAATGAAACTGTTGAAAACGGTGGCTTTCAAAACTGTCACTTCGCATTTCTTGAAAAACAAATGTTTTGGGCAAAGATGAGAACAAATATAGGACATTACACTGTATCAATGAGTATCTTGAGTAATTTGTGCTATTTACTACTACCAGTACGTAGTAAATGAGTACTGTATACACCGTATATCTCATGAGGTTTTTTTATTTCCGAAAATTTCGGAAGTTGGGTGGTACTGGCAAGTTTAGCAATGCGCAAAAATATCAATTTAGATCTTGACATTAATGTAACATGGTACAGTGGACTCCCGTTATAACGAAGTCCTCGGGACCGGCAGTTTTCTTTCGTTATAACGAAATTTCGTTATAACCGAATGAATAAACAATAAAAATACATAGAGTTGATAATGTTGCGGCCCTAAATTTTATTTCGTTGTAACCGGAATTTCGTTATAACCGTGTTCGTTATAACGGGAGTGCACTGTATTATGGGTTCACTTTCTTTGTGAATTCCACCGTCCACCAGCTTTTGGGCACCTTCTGTAGTTTTGGGGAAGCTTCTCCCTGGCAGTGCGGGGATGCTGCATCCAGTGCAGGCAGCGCGCAAGCCATGCAAACTGTGGGATTTTCAGAGCAAGCCTGTGCAAGAATGGGAGATTTCTGCACACGGCTTGCATGCTGTCTATGCTGGAACCACAGGACACTTGCACGAAAGACGCCCAAAGGTTGGTGGAAAGCAGAATTCAAGAAGAAAGTGGGCCTGGAACACCTACAAAGTGATTACCGGTAGTTTGCTGAACAATTTCAGTACCCACCAACTCAATCAGTGTGGAATAGTAATTTGAAATACAGTATGAACAAGATCAAGTTGGATCTGATTCAATTTTCTTCTAGTTCTATACAAATATTTGTAAATGATGTCAGACTTTCATGGGGCTGATTCGTGCGAGGACAAGCGAGAGCCGCAGAAAAAAAGTATAAAAATTTTCAAGTCAAATCAGGCCGACAGGTGCGGCAGCCCTGCACTGAGCGAACCCACTGGCACGAGTGTTTCAGTGAGTCCCTGCACATTGGCTGATTAAAATTTTTGTCAAAAAGTGCAGATTTTTTTTTTTCTTCTTTTTATCATCATAAAGAGTGGACATGTGAGTTTACCAAAAAATTGATGTGCGAACTTGCGACAATTAATATGTCAGGTGTAAGGTGGATGATAAGTGAACAGGCAGTCTCATGAGCATCTCACCCAAGGCAAGAGGCCTCATCATAATATATTCATAGATTCATGAGCACCACGGCCATGCTCATGAGGAGGAAGGGAGGGAGACATAATAATCATAATCGACCACCCATGTTCGCGATGTTATTCTCCCACTGATAAAGCATTAACAAGTTACGTGCAACGCGTTAGGTGCCTAAATCTTGTGAATGCAGGGAATGGCAAAGACGTACACGTGTTACTAATTACGTATTTTTAATACACAGGGTACCTAACCTACACTGCAATTTCATAAATGTCATCGACATAATGGCCCAAATTCACGAAGGTGGTACAAATGAAACCATGGTTTAAACCATGGACAAAAACTATGGAGCGCCAAGTGTCGCACGGAGTATTTCCTTGTGAAATTGGTCATTTCGTCGAAAAAATAACCGTTTCGTTAACGAAATTATCATTTCGTGGAGGAAATGTTCATTTATTTACAAAATGTTGTCATTTCCATGATTTCGTTACAAAATAATCATTTCATCGACTAAATGATTGATTTTGTAACGAAATATTCCATGCGACACTTGGCGCTCCATGGTTTTTGTCCGTGGTTTAAACCATGATTTCATTTGTAACGTTTACCACCTTCGTGAATTCGGGCCATTAAAGCGAAATTTCTTTTGTACACAACTAAATAATATTATGTCATCGACATATAAATATTAATGAGGATTTTCTTCAATTCTCTTTCCTCCCGTTTCCACAGTTAATTCACTGCTGTATCGGTAGGCCTATTCCCCTAATTTCTCTTGATTTGTATTAATGTTGGCATCCAGCGTACTGTGCCCCGTATTGTGGCAATACTGCCACTTGACCGAAAGATCGGTCTGTATCTGTCCGTCGGGGAATGTTCCGCGGAGACTAGCGTCTGGCTTCACGGATCCCCTCCGTATACAGGGGGACAGCGTCTGTCTGCGGAGGACAGCGTGTTAAACCCACAAATGTAAAAACGCCCACAAATGTAAAAACACCCACAAATGTAAAAATACATCGCCCACAAATGTAGAAAATCGACCACAAATGTAAAAATCTAACATCGCCCACAAATGTAGAAAACGCCCACTAATGTAGAAATGATTTCAAACGTCGCCCACAAATGTAAAAACGACAAGTAGATTCCCCATTCTACTATAGTACGTTGATATAGGCCTGAATAGACTCACTTCTTTAGGATAGCAGTGCACTTCTTGTAAAATGATATGTACGTGTTCGAGTGCGTGTGTATGGGTGGTGGAGAGTTCAGCGGGGAGATGGATGTGTGTGCGTGTGTCTGTCTGTGTGTTACGGTGTGCTGCGTGTCACACATTTCCGGCGGGCAGCTGCGCCTCCGGGCAAGTTACGCGGGCTTGTTGCGAGTACGAGCAGTACAATTTCTGCGGATGGACAAAGATGTTAACTGTTAAAGAGTTCCGTACTTGCGTTTTACCTGCTAGACGCATGCCACTTACCTGCCATTTGCATGCCGGCCTGCCATGGAGTATCGTTGCATGTACTACTGTGATAACATGCTTGTCTTCTGTCTGTTTGTGTGTACGTGTGTGTGTGTAGTTTTCCTGCAAGTTTCTGTTTCTGGGCGGCGGGTGAGGACTGCATGACTTATCTGCAAAGGAATCCCTCTCGAAGTAATTTGAAATGGCTGAAAGTCATACAGAATGTCTATTATACTCTCAACTACACCAGCAGAGAGGCAGTAACTGGACCCTCAACATGCACGCAGATGGCCAGCGACACTGGCAAATCAGACTTGCGTGCGCATCTCCGGGTACTAGTGCGGGCCAACACCACTGCGGGGAGCTCCGGAGGAAAAAAAACAAAACAAAACAAAACAAAACAAAAAACCTCCCCGCAAGTCAACCTGCAGGCTGAGACACGATGTGACAAGGCCTTTAATAGTTTTAGAGCTCCAGTCCCCGTATATCGCTCGTAACTGAAAACGGATCGGCTTCGACAGGTCTCACGGAATACATGTATGCAATTAAGTTGCGCGCGTCTAGTAGCAGGTAAGACGCATGAAATAAGGGTCTACATAAACGCACACTTAGTAGAAATACGTCAACCACAATGTAAAAAATTTTTACATTTGTGGTTGATGTTTGAATTTTTTACTACATTAGTGGGCGTTTTTTACATTTGTGGGCGCTGTCGTTTTTATGCATTTGTGGTTGAAATTGTTTACATTTGTGGGCGGTGTTTTTTACATTTGTGGGCGATTTTTACATTTGTGGGCGATGTATTTTTGCATTTGTGGGCGTTTTTACATTTGTGGGCGTTTTTACATTTGTGGGTTCAACACAGCGTCAATGGCAAAATATAAAAGAGTCCTCCGGACAGACGGATCTTTCTGTCTATAGGCCTACTGCCACTAGCCAGCTGCAGACTAGAAATACTATACAAGAGAAAAACAATGCAATATCCTAATAGGGCCTGAATATTAAGGACCACACGTACACACGCAGAAACAATAATATGCAGTGTCTGTAACTAAACACTGGAACACACTGCCCACTGCACTGAACACACACAGGCACACATCAAGTTGCTGCATGCATTTTTGCTTGAATATTATGGATTAAATCATGGCTTACGAAGCAACTTTACGACCTCACTATAACCGTCTAAACAAAAGAAATGCGCAAGACATATCAATATAATTCTCAGTGGTGAAATAAGCACTTAAAGGACATATTTCAACAAAACATTCCACTGTTCATAGAAAACTTACCGACGAGGAGAAGCGACGTCAATGAAACGACGCCAAGCTAAAGTACACGATTTCCGAATCGCTTTCGGAAAGCCTCGGCATTAGTTTCGGACAAAAGGTTGCTACCGCATGATTATTAGTCTATAACAACTAGACTAGATTAACAAATTCTATTTTCTATAATACTGTTCATTATAAATTGATTAGGCAGGGGCCTAAATGCATGGAAGTCTAATTCTTAACTACAAAATTCAAGCAAATTAATGATTTCATAATGATGCTCACCACTTCTGGATACTCACTAAGAAAATGGGTTGAAGCTCTCATTAATTCACTTAATGAATGGAACCAGGAACCAGATTATTGTCGAGCCTATAAAATGAAAAACACTTAGGTTTATATAATAATGATAATGATGATGATGATGATGATGATGATAATAATAAAAAATAATAACAATAGTCATGATGATGGTGATGATGATGATAATAATAACTAGACTTGGAATTTGTCAACACTGACAAATTAGGTGATCCGATCTATTCGAAAATCAATGATTTGAGTCCTGATCCCATTAGGCGTGACCATACAGTTTTCATCTGTGTTTAGGGACATTGGCCGTGTGTTGTTTGGATTCTCATTTAGAAAAGGGAGTCAGGTCTGCCATCTTTGGTACCAAATTCCGTATACACTGTAACGAAGATGCAGAATGTAGTATATATTGACCATTTTAATAATAATAATAATAATAATAATAATAATAATAATAATAATAATAATAATAATAATAATAATAATAATAATAATAATAATAATAATAATAATACTAATAATAATAACAATAAGGTCTTATTTACCCAGGGTAGCCTCTTCAGTGTTGCCACTGCTCTACCAGAGAGCCCTGCCATTATTACTACCCTAGCGTAGCCAGGTACCCATTTATACACCTGGGTCGATCAAGAGGGACATGGATGGATGGTGGGTAAAAACATTGTAGGTCCATGGTAAAACTAAAACATCATGTCCAAGTAAGCACTGGGCGGGATTCGAACTCAAGTCCTCCGAACAGGAGTCGGGAGTCTTATCCACTATGCCACAGCTCCCCCTATACTTTTTCGTAAATGCAATACTGCTTACTAGACTGTAAACGAATAGGTTGATAAGAAGAGATCATTTTTCTTTTGTTGAAACAAACAAACAAAAAAGTTGGAATCTTGTTTCATTCAGTAGGCCTATAAAAGCAGACTACTAGGAACTGAAACCCATCTTTCGAATACGCATGCGCAGTATCGCGAAGGGAGAATCCCCAACCAACAAGCGCGCGAACAATAAGCCAATGGGCTTTGGCTTTTGCGATAACGAGACTGCTCTCCGCTGAGCTAATGTTATGAGCAAAGAGTATTGTATGAGTGGTCGTACCATAAAGACGTCAAAAAGAAATGTAAATTACTTTTTCAATTCTTTAGACGTCAATAAACAAAGTAAATGGACGTCATTTAGTCGTCTCAAACTGACGTCAAAATGTCGTATACGGCTCAAATGGAAGTCATCAAGTTACGTCTGTCTGACGTCTAGGTGGTAAGACGTCTTGATGAAGTGTGAATTATTATTTTGATGACAAGATATCACGTCAGAACAACGTCATAAACATAATGCATCACTTTCAACGTATATATATTGGTACAGACAAAAATACGTCTTAAGGACGTCTTTTTTGCGCAAATAGACAAAGAAAAGTGACGATTATAAGTCATCTTTAAGTCGTGACAGCTAAGTCAATTAGTATTTCATTACAGGATTTGATGAAGCTATGTTTGGGTATCTTCAGGTACAACGGTTACCATGACACGAATCTACCCTACCCTATTACTCCTAATGTGCTAAATCCTTATAGACATACCTATTGGATACGTCTATACCACCTGTTCCTATACAGTTGCTATATACTGTTATATCACGTTTTTATACGAATACGGGCAAAAATGTAAAAAGTTGTAATGAGTTATGATATGGTTACTAAATATAGGCCATCCTTTTGCAAATGTCAGCCCAATTGAAATACGAAAATATGAATGTCCATAACACAAGTTGGAAGTTTGAATTACACAAGAATAAAGTGTACAATTTCTTTTTTCAATTTTTTTTTCAGACATGTCAGAATGTGAACAACGACCAGCTGCATGTGACCTCGCTTTCTAGTTGCTTTCAGAAAAATTCTTATGTTTTGAACTTTGATTACAAGCACTGGTAATAAAACTTTTGCAAGTAACAATATACTGCACACCCACCCACCCACACACACACACACACGTACACATACACACACACTCAAAGTGCATGGTAGTATAGGTGCAATCATTGCGCTGTAAGGCGCCCGTCGTCGAGTTTTCGGGACAAAGTGAAGACAAAAGAAGCTGCAAAATTGCTCATGATAAATTCCATACTCCTGGCTTGTATGGAGCTATGACACCATACCTGCCACATGGCAACAAAATCATCATTCAAACATGCAGCGATGTGTCAATTTCCTATGAATGGATGCAAATCTCGCCTGACTCTGTGATGCTCGATGCTCCATCTTGAAGGACAAGTTCACCTTCATAGACATGTGGATTGAATCAATGCAGCAATATTAATAGAACACATCTGCAAGAGTGTGAGGAAAATCGGACAAAACGTTTAAAAAATTTTGAAGTTTCTGCTCAGCCACTGCTGGATGAGGAGACTATACTACAGCTTGTGATGTCAGGTATATATAACGATGTAAAGAAAATATAAAGGAAATTCAACATATTTTCACTTTTCTCGCATTAAAAAAACACACACACTTATCTCCCCTCTTTCAGAAGGCAGGGGGAATAATAATACCCTTAACATAATATATGTCAGTGACGAGTCGAGGAAATGTGCACTTTTTCTTTTTCAAAAAGTAAAATTTCGTGAAATTCTCTTTATATTTCCCTTACAGCGTTGAACGCACGTGGCATCATTCACTGTACCTGTATATAGCAGTCTTCTCATCCAGTAGTGACTGTGTGGATACTTTAAAAATTCATAACTTTTGAACGAATTGTCCAATTTTCCCCAAACTTTCGCTGATGTGTTCCACTAATATTGCATCATTCACTCAATCCGCATGTATATGAAGGTGGACTTGTCCTTGAAGATCTTAAATTTGGCTAATAAGGGTAAATTTCTTTTGGTTAGGCATAATTATACATTTAAAAAATGAAATTATTTCGCGTCAGATGACAGTATAAATGCTTGTGACACAGACTGGTTGTAAAGACGAATAAGACGTCCAAAGACGACATACGTTTGGGTTCTATATCGATCATGAATATTCATAAGATTGAATCTAATTTGCAAAAACTAGTTTCAGTTTCAGTAAGTAAGTTTTATTTCTCCATTTGTAAATAACAGAAAATAAGTATAACAACATCGAACATATTGTTCACAAGTCATGAAAATATAAACAAAATTTCACATTACAATATAATCATGTGAAATGGTAAAAGATCATTACAGATCTTACAGGTGGAGGAGACCAAGCAAAACGCTTGACTTGGACAACGGCCTCTGAACATGATATGCCTTGTAACTTTTTTTAATCTAACTAAAGGAAGTGGAAATAAGGGGGAAAAAACATTAATAACTACAGTACTTAGATGATTATAGAAAAAAGAATTAATTATTTCAGTCTAGTCGTAACAGACTAATTCATGTGGTCAGCAAACTTTTGTCCGAAACCAGTGCCGAGACTTTCCGAAAGCTGTTCGGAAATCGTAATGATTCTAGCAGAGAGATGATACAGCGCCCGCGCTCTCGTATCTTCTCGCTTGATACGTACGATACTACGTTTGTGGTACAGTATATTGCTTCGCTCTCTGCGCGCCGTATTCCTACGTACACGTACGTACGGTATACGTAACATACACATGTTTCCATTTCGTTGCTTCTTCTGACCTGACTGGTAAGCTCTTTGTGAACAGTAGAATGTTTCATTGAAATACGTCCATTAGGTGCTTATTTTATCATTGAGAATTATATTAGCGTGTATTTTGTTGAGAGGGTTATGGTGAGGTCGTAAAGTTGCTTCATAAACCATAATTTAATCCATAAAATATTCAAGCAAAAATGCATGCAACAACTTGAAATTGGTGCTGTGTGTGTGTGTTAGTGTACGACACTCCTACCTCGTAAACATTGCCAGTCCTACACTGCACTGTGTATGGGTAGTCACGCTAAGTAGGGAGACGTTTATAGAACCTAACAACTGTTAGTCTGTAACATTTAGAATTGAAAAATGTAAACGTTAGATCTTGTTTCTGCGTGTATGTGCCTTTGGCAGATGCATATATCATACATCATTACGATTAGGCCTATCTGACAATCTGATGTTCCTTATTCTAGTCTTATTGCATTGCTTGTTTTTCTTGTATTTCTAGTCTGTAACAACACTTGTCACTTGTTACAAGTACTAAGTAGGCGAATGTAGCTTGTACAAGACCGTCAGTACGCCTACATTTGATTAGGAACCTAACATGTTAGCTGTTTTGGTTAAGTGGCAGTATTTCAACGTCTGCATTCATTTTGAACTTGAACATTGATTGCCTTATTATTAATATTAAGGCATAAATTTTAAAGAGTATTGTTAAGTCTATTACGTTAAACGTTGATTACCAATAGGCATACCATTAAGTATAAGTTGCCACTATCTAACTCACAAGTTCTAACGTTAAATTTACCTAAAATCGCATGTAACGTGCGCCGTTATCGGAGATCAGCTGGGGTGATCGACGGATTTTCATTGGCATTGCTCTCAAAGTACATTCCTAAATCACCTTTTTCCTCCATAAAAGCACAAACAGATTCTATTGTAATTCAAATGTATTTTACCGTACATAACAGGTGACAAAACCAATTTTAATGCGAGCGTGAGGATGTGTTTAACATTGAATGGATTTCAGGTGGCAGATTATCAAAGTTTTCAAACGCAATGATGCACAATGTGCATCCCACACTGAAGTGTGTGTATACAGATGTGCTAATAATATGTGGCGTGCTACAATATGGGCGGTGAACTATAACACAGTGCCTATCATTAGTTTGCTAACACGAAAGTGCATGGGAAATACGCGCAAGTGGCGACTAAGCGGTAATTGACGTTAAAGGTTCTATGGGTTTACTGTTGACCTCTTAAACGTTGTTATATTTGCCCAAAACATTTGTTTTTCAAGAAATGTAAAGTGATAGTTTTGAAAACCACAGTTTTTTACAATTTTAATGTTTCATATGGTACTCTTCCAAGCGTTGTGATATTCATGGCATCGTCATCTGTCGTCCGAGGCCCTGCTGGAAACAATGAGTGCAGGATTTACGTCGGCAACCTTCCACCCGACATCCGGGAGAGGGACATCGATGACATGTTCTACAAGTTTGGTCACATCGCGGACATCGACCTGAAGAACAAGAGGCAAGGAACTTCGGGCGGATTTGGAGCACCGTTTGCTTTCGTCGAATTCTATGATAAGAGGTGAACCAATGTCAACAGCTTAAGTTTTTCCCTCTCTCTCTCTCTCTCTTCATTTCAGAGCACCAAATTGAAATGTTTGAAACCTTTTGTGAAAGCATGTCCATCACTGTTGATGGTGCACGACATGTTTACCTGTTTCAAATTTGTGTCATCCAGTGATTTAGACATTATTGTAGTGTTTTAAAAACATAAGGTTGGATCTGGTAGATTATTGTGGCTTCTCCTGTTTTGTACCAAGACTTGCTATGTAGTAATTATTCTCACTCTAGGTAGCAGTTTGTTGTTTTAACATCATCTAGATCTCCATTCTGTGAAGAAACATTACCAACCAAGCAACATTCTGGTGTGTGTTTACTTTACTGTAATTTCATTTTCACATTTTCACATAAATCTAATGAATCCTTCCCTATGAACAGAGATGCTGATGACGCAGTGCTGGCCAGAGACGGCTACAACTATGATGGCTACCGGATACGGGTTGAATTCCCCCGGGGGACCAAGGGATTCAAGGGCACCCGTCCCAGGGGACCACCACCCAGGAGATCCCACTACCGCTGCATCGTGTCAGGTTTGTTGGCCATGGTTTGCTGAAGTGCTCATTTGTGTAGCACCAGATGATGCCTATCACCTGGGACCAGAAGGAGGATATTAGATTCTACACAATGAGTTCTTTCAACTTCCTGAAAGAAATGGTGACAGAGGATTCAGTAGTATGAGCATGCAAGAATATGATATACTGTACGAGCTGAAATTTTCGCGGTGGTTTTATTTTCGCGAATTTCGCGAATCGCCTTTGAACCGCGAAAATAACAACACGTGAAAATAACAACGTGCTAAATAGCTAAGTTCAGTTAGACCCTCGCAACCGCGAAATTAACAACACGCGAAAATGTCCTCCAAGTAGCAATTCGCGAAAATATCTGTACGCGAAAATTTCAGCTCGTACAGTAATACCTTGATATCTTGGAAGTAATGATAAGAAGTGCGAGCCTGCTGGCCAAAAAACACATTGGAAATGGCAGAAAGTAGAAAGTGATGGGTAAACCAGGCAGAGTCTTTGAAAACCAGTGAGAATGAATGTTTTCGATAGTCTACTGGGCTTGGGGTATGTAGAAGATGTTTCACAGAACGTTCTCTGCTCAACAGGTCTACCCGCGACTGGGAGTTGGCAGGACTTGAAGGATCACATGCGAGAGGCCGGTGACGTGTGCTACGCCGACGTTTACAGAGACGGAACCGGTGTGGTTGAGTTCCTCCGTGCTGAAGACATGAAATACGCCTCCAAACAGCTTGACGACACCAAGTTCAGGTCACATGAGGTACCATTGTTTCTTTTTTAAGATTTTCTGTACTTAGGATTCGGAGCTAATCGAATGAAAACTAACAAAAGAAGGAAAGGGAGCTGCTGTTTAATTGTAGTGTAGATGACGCCAAACTCCTGTTATGTGAGTTTGAAATTGTTGCTGTTTATTTCTATTGTGTAGTTGAAGAGAATGCAAGGAAGTATGTTGTCATCTTTACTCATGTTCACAAAGAATATTAAAAGAATGTGACTGCATGGTTACGCTTCAGATCAGTAACAAGACACACAACTATTAACAGGCAGCTCTTGAGTGAAACATTCCATTTTTTTTTTTTTCCATGTTTGTGTTTTTTGTGTTGTTGGTTTTTTTTTTTTTTATATCCAGAATGGATGGAAGTTTAAGAACATATGCAATGAAAAGTGGTATTTTACAGTTTCTTCCAGACCATACATTTTGATTAACAAAACGTTATTTGGCTTTTAAGTTTTAAACAAAGCATTACAGAAATGGATATTGCTGGAAAAGAATCTTTTGAATGTTCCAAGATGGTTTGCTGTTGTTCAGTTTTCTCTGAAGATTCAAACTAATGCCCTTCTGTTACTTATCACCATCCTAAAATTTTCAGGGAGAGACGTCTTACATCCATGTGAAGATCGACCCCAGCAGCACTGGATATCGTTCCAGGAGTCGCTCAATGAGCCCACGTCGCGGCGGGGGCTACCGTTCCAGGAGTCGATCCCGCAGCCCCCGCTGGGGAGGCGGCGGGGGCCGTCACCGCCGCTCGCGGTCCAGGTCCTTCTCCCGCTCTCGCTCGCGGAGCTCTCGATCGAGGTCCAGATCAAGGTCAAGGTCGCGATCGTAGGCTCATCTGTGACAGATTGCGTCCAGCAGAATCGACACTTCCCACTTCTTGTAGCTGCGTTGCAGATGGTGTTTGAGGATGCTGGAAGATGTTGTGTATGTGATTCTCTATGTAAATAGTCCCTTTTTTCCCTCTCTCACTCTTTCTGTAGTTACTGCTGGCTCTATATCTCTGTAGGATGTTCCTCCTTTCAATGTTTGCTTTGCACCAAGCACCAGACTCTGAGCTGTACTTACGTATATCCTTTCTATGGGAGCATTTATCGGTACCCAAGCCACTGATTATACTTTGGGATGGTCAAATCATCTGCTCGTATTTCCCTTACTTCATTGTATTACGATTGCCATGCTAACCATACGCTCCCTTCACTCTTGTTAAGCGAGAGAGAAGTAAGGGTGGAATTTTAACTTTATATCTGCTCATTTGCATGTATTTTTGGAGAATATATTAACCTGATCACAAGGCACCTATGGGTAATTAAAACATGAACCTTAATGCATGCTATATTATATCCCATGTGTTCTTCTTTTGTTCTTTTTCTTCTTCTTTTTATACATCACCTTATAATGGAAAATGTCAGCAACCTTAGGTGGAATTTATCAACTTATGTCCTTCTTCAGGCCTGTCGGATATTATCAAACGGCCGTTTATCATGTTGTCACAATGTATAGGGGTATAAGTGCTTTCCCTCGTGCAAAGTCTTTCTTGCGGTACGGGAGTCTGAAGCCTGGCTATTTTGTACATTACAATAATTGCAGCTGCCCATGGCTCAACAGTGTCACTGCTTTGCAGATGATTGGTTGTTACACTGATGCTGTCGTGGGAGCTGCAGTTGTAAGTTCCTGTCGTAACAAAGTGCTTTATGAAAGTGAGGGGCTAGGGAGAAATTTTTGCATTTGATATTCTAATGTTTAAAGGAGTGATAACTCGAAAACATCCAAATAAATTGGCCCTGGTTCAGTAGTTTGTCATATTTCGAGTTTGTACTTCAGGTCGTCTAGTCATTAAGCAGTGTAGTTTTCGAATGAGTAGATGTAAATCATTTGTGACAAAATTTTTATAAAGTTAATGACAGGGTGGCAGAATATGTTATGAAAATCATCATATTATATGTAGCATATTTTGTCTGTTATGCTCAGAGTTTTGTTTTCTCCGATTGTCATGGTTTTATTTATTTATTTTTTTGTTGTTGCAACTTTCATAAGTTTTCATTTTGAGGAAGGTATTTCATTCACATTCACATTAGCATAACAAAGGTGTCATAAGTGCCCACATCGGTGATTTCTTTGGGGAAAGTGCAGGTTTAACCTGTCTGTTGGGTTTGCTCACATGGCGCTGGTGAACAGTTGATCAAGTTTGTCCACAAATTCATATTTTTCCATCCTTTAATCATAATGCATCACAGTGTGCACGTCATCCTCATGACATAAAATCCTCATTAAGCAACTGGAAAAACTCTAGTAATGAGTCAATGCGACAAATACAACATATTATGTTTGCTCTAGGAGTATTTAGTATTTGATACTTTAATGTGTACAAATTGAACTGGGAAGCATGCTTTGGAATTTGTGGAAAGGTTGCATGAGAGGGTAATTGCATCGGCACATGTAAATATATAGAACACATTCAATGATTTCATTTTCCTGTGTAAATATTGGAAATTGGTGTTAGTGTGGAAAACATATCATGTCTAGATTGATTTTATTTTCTAGGAGAAATGTGGGCGATATGCATTGGGGACACTTTAAATAATGAGTGGTGATACAAAGGTGTACAGATTTGAGTTGAACATGTACATGTACTGAGCAGTTTGAAGTTGTAATAAACACAAATAGCTTCGAACAATCTGGGAAGCACAATGCCATTTACATAATGAATGGCAACTTTTTCTTTATGAATCTACACTGTAAATATGACTTTGTCATTTGAGGATATCTTGTGTAATTGTAATTAGGAAATGTACTTGCTCGCCAAATTCAAATAGCTTGTTTGTACGAAAAAGAAGCTGTTTATTCTTGGATTACAGTTTTGTTAGTGAATGTGCATGTTGGCTCTTACACAGAAAGTGATAGATTGCCACCTTTTGTTCAATCTTGAAAAAGTTTCTGAAAGTTAGTCAAAAGCCTCGAATAAGTTTTTGACTGTCACAACACTGCAGGTTGACAATCAACAAATTGGAAATGTGCATTTATATGGTATACTGATCTTCTCTCGGATTACTTGCACCCGTGCCATGTTGGTGGAAGAAACACTAATTCACTGCATGCAGAAAAAAAAAAAAAACACAAAAAAACTCTTTGATTCCTGAATAGAGAGTCTTGAGTATGCAGGATGTGGATGCCTTAATGTACCCAAAACACATCCTGTTCACCACTTTAAAACACAGCACATGGTCACGTTGTCACGCTCGACATGCCGATTCTGTTCCACATCCGAGATTTGAGAAGACCCATTCACCATCAAATTTGTGGTGAAGCAGTTGTCAGCTGTGGTCAGAAATACATCCCTGGAAACAGATCCACATTATCTGATGCCTTGCCCTTTTTTACTCCTTTTTTTTTTTTTTTTTTCTTGCTAGACTGGTGTAGCTTGTCGTACCATTAAGTCTTGCAAGATTTTGCACACTGAATGTGTTTCCTTGTTCATGTTACACCTCAGTTGATGAGATACTGTATCAGGATTTTCTAATCAATTTTCATGACTCTTTACATGTCTCAGATTGGCTCCTTCGGAGACAAAGAGGAGGGAGGATCATAAGATGAGGATGTAGAGAGGTGGAGGATATTCTGGATCAGGAAAGCATTGTCAGGATCCAGGAATATGGGATGCAAAAGATGCAAAAAGAAAGGGATCCAGGAATGTATTCAGGATTTGGATTCAGTATTCGGAAACCAAATCAGGATCCAGGGATCGCAGATCTGGCATCCGTGGATCAAAACGGGATCGCACTCGGATCGCACGGATCATGCTTTTTGCGGATGCTGGATCAATCAGTACACGGATCAGAAAAAAATGAGAGAGAGAAAAAAAAGGAGGATATGTAAATCAGTCAAATCAGAGAGCTTTCACAGATAATCGGGATCACAGGATCACAAAGAAAAGAGAATGGTAGGGTAACTAGAAGCATACCGGTAATCCAGATTCAGAATCAATGAGATTTCATGGAGACAGATTGGGGAAAGGGGTTCAGCATGCTTTTAGCTCGGTTCCCATGAACATCCACGATTAGACAAAAATATCCATTCAGACCTGGATTTTTTTGTAAAGTTCAGATTCGGATGGTAGGTGAGGATTCAGTGACGGCGTGTGGCATTTTGTACGCAGTGGATTGCTGCAGAATAGGCAGGCCAGAATTGCTCGATCACTCAAAGTCTCTGAATCAAAAGCCTTCGTCAGGATCCGTGAGGGCTAATTTGGATTTCAAAAGGATAACATGGAATGAGACCATTTTGACGGTATGATTTTTATCTCAGTTCTCGTCATATCATCAGCAGCTTAAGGAACCAGTAAATCACATGCAATGACCAAAACCAAGAGATTTGTCTGTTCCTTTATGCAGTTGATGATATGTATGAGTATGTATACATAGTATTGTCACAATGTTTTTTCCCCCCTTTTTTTTTTAATTGCTATTGTGTCTTTGTGAATATTGATTGTTATTTTGCTTCCACATTGTTCAGTGTTTGACATTTTTTAGGTACGGTAATTGAAATAAACAAGATTTGGAACTACATGTAGCGGTCTCTGAAACCTCATTCTTCTATTTTGTAGCATTCTTCCGTTCTTGTGTCTGAAATTATTCATTAATGTCCAGCTGAAAAAAAAAAAAAAATGTTGCTGCATCGAGTGATGCCACTAGCGACCTTCTTGGAATAGCCCCTTGAAGAGATGCATAAAAAAATGAATTAAACCTCGATTAATGTGTTTGTATGCATTCATACCTTGACGTGTTGTAATCACATCTTTTCGATTTGTTTTGAAGGAGTTGGATCAGCTCAGGAATTTAGATCAGATGAGGAAGTTCTGTTTTAGAGGATGCAGTCGGGCAGGATCAGTGTGCATCAGTCTGGAACAAATTGGAGGATCAAAAAAAAGTTTCCACTCAAATTTTCATCTGGATTTACAAGGATAACACCTGCGGAGGCAGATGAAATGGTAAATGAAAATGGAACAAATTTAAGAAAGATGTGATATCAAGGGTGGTCTGCCAAGAGCTTCTGATGTTGCCTATGCCCTTAAAAAAAAGATAAAAAGATAATACAAAATTGTAAAAGCATTTTCGGTTATTGGTGGAGTCCTCTGAGGAAAAAAAGAGAAGTATGGAAGGATCACACAGACTATACTATCTTCCCCTTTTCATTTTCCTTTTTCTTGTGTGTATGTGTGTGTGTGTGTGTGTGTGTGTGTGTGATTTTTGCTGTTTTGTTTGTTTGTTTGTATGCTTTTTTTTTGTACTCAGGGTCCTTTCTTGTTAATGTACATTGTATTGACTTTCCTTCTTGATTTCCATCTTCTTTCTCTACTTCTGTGTCCTTGTCATCTCGGCTGTAATTTTGTGGTCCTATCTGTCTTTCCCTCCTTACCTGACAGCTGCATCTTGGCTACTGAAATGGAATCTACAATATGCATGTGTAAATATGATTCACTTTTCTGCATTTATTGGTCATTTTTGTTCTGGAACAGCTCTATCAAAGTCATCACCATTCAATCATAGGGAGTGCAATATCACTGAAGCATCCCCCCTCCCCCCCCCCCCCTCCCCATAATGCATGGATCAACCTTATTGATACTTTTTTTTTTTAGTGGCCCAATTGGGCCCACTTGGGCAATGGTTGGGGGGGGGGGGGGTAGTGGATAAGACTCCCGACTCCCGATAGTGGACCCAAGTTTGAATCCTGCCCAGTGCTTACGTCCTTGGACCAGATGTTTTACCCACCATGTCCCACTCGACCTGGGTGTATAAATGGGTACCTGGCAACACTGGGGTAATGATAATGGCAGGGCCCTCTGGTACAGCAGTGGCAACACTGAAGAGGCTACCCTGGGTAAATTGTTGTTGTTATCGTTATTATTATTATTATTGTTATTATTATTATTATTATTATTATTATTATTATTGGCCCACTTTGGCCATTGGCCACTAAAACATTAAAATTTGATATTTTGGTGGCCCAAAGTAAAAGAAAATACAGCATAACAATCCACTCTGAATCTGAGTTACCCGATCAGGCTACTTAAACTACACATTGCCATGAGAGAAACCTCAAGTGAATGTTTCGCCATTTATCCTCGGAAAGAAATGCAGTCCCAGATGTTTTTGAATTCTTACAGTACACACCAGAAAAAAAAAAAGCAGAGTATAGAGTGTATGCAACGAAAGAAACGCTAGGATATTGGGTACACGTACAGTTAAACTCGCATAAGTCGATCTTCTCGGGACTGAGCAAAACACATCGACTTAGGCGAGTTTCGACTTGTGCGTAAGTCAAAAAAAAAATCGACTTACAGTTACACCGCGCGTACACGTGTATATGTTGTCTACTTTGGAGCCGAGAGCTGGAGCGGTGTGCCCGATATTTGCCCTTCAGCAAGACGCTTTATCCACATTGAATATTACCGTTATTCATTTCCAAAATTAAGAGCAAACATCTGACATTTATTCTAGCATCTTATGGAGCCAATTGTTACCGCTGTTCATTTCCAAAACTGAAGGCAAACATCCGGCTTTTTTGTTGTTGTTGTTGGCACGGCGTGCGTTTTTGGTGACCCCGGTCCCATATTAACCATTAGCAAAATCGTGATACGATTCGCGAAAAGACTCCGTCAAGTATATAAGGCATAGATCGCTACATTCGGCAGAGGCGATACGTCGTCCTTTCACCAGGTCTGGGTAACGGAAACCAAATTCTCGCGTCAGTTCTTGTGTTACTATCGTTAATGTCAACGAAACATTGTTAATTTGCGCTTGGGATCGTTACTCATCGTTACTACAAACGTTAATTTTCCCGATCGTTAGTTTGCGTTTATAATAACGATTCAGGTGAAACCGCTTGCGTAAATGAAACGTTAATGTTTTTAACGCAAAGTTTCTTTTGGTATACACTGTATGAAAACAAAAACTGGCGTCTCATGATTTTGACAGTGATTTATTACACAATAAAATCTTATTCGACTTAGGCACAGTGAATTCAATGGTTTTTCCGTTAAAGTGTTCTTGGAATTTCATCGACTTAGGCGAGTATTCGACTTAAAAAATTCGACTTGTGAGTGAATTAATACACGTAAGTCAATGGGGAAAAATCTGGACTTTTTAAAATCTTCGACTTGCGCGATTATTCGACATATGCGACGTCGACTTAGGCGAGTTTAACTGTAATTGCAGTACGGAATGTTACGTAGATTAGCATCAATTGAATCACAGTACTCTGCTATTTTCAAAGTCTTTGTTAAGAGAAACCTAATGGGACTGATGAAATCACTTAAGTTCCATTGAATTACACCTAGAACCTTTGAACCTTGATGCAAAGGGACTACAGTAATGAGTCTAAGGTTAAAGAAACTGTATTCTCTCTCTCTCTCTCTCTTTGTTTGCCTTTGCGAGAGACAAAAATAATTTTGCATTCAGGTCGCTTGATTTTGAGTGGCTGTGTCAGTCACGCTTTTCTGCTGAGACGTAAAGGAAACCAAAGGACAAATATTAGTGGATTGAGTGAAAGCAGCAATATTACTAAAAAAACATTTGTGAAAGTTTGAGAAAAATCAGACAGTCTGTTCAAAAGTTAGGAATTTGTTATGTTCCAGTGTAGCTATTATCTGGATGAGAACACTATTTTAGTATTTGATGTCACTTGCATAGAATGATACCCCGTATAAAGAAAATCTAAAGAAAATTCAACATACATGTACATTTTCACTTTCTCACATAATCAAAGAGTGCTTGACTTGCCTCTTTCAAAAAGCATACTTGCCAACTAGTCAAATTTTATCAGATTCAGTCAGATTTTTTACGTTAAAAATAGCAAAATCAGATTTCCTGTCAGAGAAATCAAATTTTTAAAAAATATTTAGATACCTTTCATGTGTATTTTCTGAAGATTTGACCGAAAGTAAGATTTTTAACTTCAGTTTGCATAGAAAATAAGATTTTTGCAATCCGTGAGTAAGATGTTTCATCTTGAAATGTTGGCAGGTATGAAAAAGGCAGGGGGGATGTTATTACTCTTAACATAGCCAGTGACAAGTTAAGGGTGTACTTCTAAAATAAATGAAATTTTTGTGGAATTCTCTTTATACACTATTTTCTTTATATCATTCTACACATGTGACATCACAAACTGTACATATAGTAGTCTTCTCATCTACCGATGGTGGCACTGAAACTTAAGAAATTCATAACTTTGGAAAGGATTGTTTGATTTTCCTCAAACTTTCCCTGATATGTTCTAATATTGCTGCATTCACATAATCCACACTTACACTGAGGTTAACTTGTCCTTTAATTGCCCATAAAGGAGTGAGAGAGAGAGTCAGAGAGAGAGGGAGGGTGAGAGAGAAACATCTTTCAGGTCATCAGTGGACTTCTGTCTTCAGTTTAGCATTTCAATAAAACAGGAAAACCCCCAAAGAATGTCCAGTGGACTCGTTCTTCATCTTGTGGGTACTGCATCATCCAGTGTGACATTGTGAGTCTGTTGGGGCACATGTATAAGTGAAGTGACTGGGCATGTGCATGTGTGTGCAAGTATGTGAACTGTTAAATCGTATTTAAGTGTGATCGTACACACTAAAAAGAATGCACAAATGCACACACACACACACACACACACCAAAAAACAAAAAACAAAACAAAACACATGTTGGCATCTAATTCTTTCAAAGTTAATTATGCCAAAAGTAACGGAGAGAAGGTGGGTGGATGTTATTCCAAATGGCTGACTGCACCGAAGAAATCCACCCATAAATAAACTTTAAAAGAAAAAAGAGAAAAATATTCCCTACAGAATGACACAAAAATGATAAAAATCATATAAAAAATAAGGAAGATATGTGTACATGTATGACATTTTGATTTTTTTCCAAAAACATTTTTCGACCAGTCATGAATATTCAAATGAGCAATTGATGATGTCATACCCTCACACTTTTTCATGTGTGTTATAAAATTTTGGGGGAAAAAAAATTAGCTAATACACAAGTAAAAACATGTTCCCATACCAAGATATATCAGAGTTAACATTTGTTGTTTTATTTCTTTATTTTGGATGGTTTTAGGACAAGTTTTGTACATTGTATGTATATACAGTGTAGCTCAAGTATGAGATTTGTATCATTTCTGTGTATGAAATGTATAAGAAATTGTGAGAGCATGACATTGTCAGCTTGCTGGTTTGATTATTCATAAGGACTGATCAAGAAATGTTTTCTGAAAAAATGTGAAATTTCAAAATGTCATACATGTATCTTAATTCTTATCTGATTTTAGTCATTTTTATATCGTTCAGTAGGAAATATTTGTGTCTTTCTTTTGAAGTTTATTTATTTTTGGGCTAGATTTCCTCTTTAATACAGTGTTGATAACGGTGATTGAGCAATATCCATGTAATTTTGTGAAATCACTGGAGACCATGCATAACAAAGAGATGTTGCCTCGAGAGATTATACTCGGTAACTTGAAATATTTTCTGAAGATTACAGAGGTATTTCAAAGATTTGAACCACAAACTTGTGGATACAGCGTACCTTATCATTACTCTTTTTTTTTTTTTGGGGGGGGGGAGGGGAAGATTAAATATCATCATCTCATACTTTAAAAGATCTTACTTTAAAAAAAAATTGTGCCTAGTAAAATGTATTTGACACAAAGCAAAAAAAAAAAAAAAAAAAAGCCCAAATAAGAAAAACTAAACACATTACATTCACAAACATTTTAGTGCATCCCAGTACAACACAGACCAAAGACAAGGGAGATACATATACAAGTGGCTTTACATTTATCTTTTTTTTTATTAAAATACTCGTAATTCCAGTTTAACATTTCTACCAGACCGACATCGGCACTGAACAGCTGTTCATGCTCCAAAGTGGCATCATTACACAAACTCTCATTCGATCCATTTGAGAATACAAGTACAGGTATTTATACTTATAATGAGGCACGTGCATTATTCAGGCCTTGTTGCATGATGGTCATAGGAAACGGGTGTATTGAATGATATGGGTATACAAAAGTACAACTGCAGCAATTACACTGAAATTGGGGAGAGTGCTTGAATTGCATGTACTTCCCTTCTATCATGGCATTCAGCAGTCTCCAAGTAATTTAGATTTTTTTTTTTTTCTTAATGCCTGTGCGACATATTTATTGAAAGACCACATACATGTATTCCCATTTGTAGGGACAGCAATATGTATCTACTCATTACTTGTGTGTGTATGTGTGTGTAGATTTATGCAAGTTCTCTGAACATACACATTGGACTCTGACATTTAATTAAGGGGAAGAAGTTTTAAAAGTGGTGAAGTGGATCAGCATTTCTCTTGAAAAGTGCCACAAGGAATTTCTTTAAACGAGATTAATGTCACCTAGGATGTGCTCTATCATTCGCAGCATCAATGTACAGGTGAAACAGTAATACCAAACCATTTCCATGGTTACTGGTTCAAACTGTCACCTGTAAAATGAGGTTTGAAATCAAAGTCCATAAAGAGACACACTGGTACTTTGATTGTCAGCAGTTGCTGTGAAAGAAAACATGGGGGATGGTATCTTCCTCGGAACTGGTATCCACGAAAGCATTGATATTTTTGTTTTGTTTTAGCTCTCCTAATACAAATGTGGCATTCAGCCTAACATACTGTATACATAACTTTCCTGAGGTGGCTCTAACACAGTATTACTTACAGACAAAGAGCTGATATGAAGTTCAAGTAAGAAAAAGTAGAAATAGAATATTTCGAAAGCAATGCCAGCATGAAGGAACATGTTATATTCATTTGAAAGTCTACTCCCAAGTCGTGTTCAATCCTGTGGTATACAGACTCCTACTGTTAACCTCTGACGTTACATAACTTTTAGTCGGCAAAATAACCTCACTGGTCCCAAACATTCCTATTTTTCCATTGCAGCTATAACCAGTGGTTTCACCAAAGTATATTGACAAAAACAAAACATTCTACTGCTGAAAATGGCTGGCCCGGAGATTGCATTGTAATGATGGTGTACAGAAGAGAATGCTGGAATTGACCCAGATAAAATGGCTGCCATATATGACTCAAATTAACCAAAGCACTGCTGGGTGTCAGAGTTTGAGATGGTCCCTGGCTTTTGGCCTCTCTAGGTGGTGCAAATGCTCCCGCTTGACGGGGGGAAAAACAAGAAAGAGTTCTTAGTAACCTTTCACCCAATTCACAATCAATTTTCATGACAGTTTTAACATATTGACATCTTCATTACAGGTACATGTATGTGAAATCTTGAAAAAGCAGGTTCTCGCAAAAAAATTTGTTGCATTACTTGCGTTGTTTGTATCAACTAATCGGACTGTATACCTCAGCTGACTGGTGCTGAATTAAGTTAATGGAGCGTTATTTCCATATTCACACGTTATTAATATCTGCATAATCTGATTTGAAAGATTAAGTATCTCCTGCATATTTCTGCATACATATCTGATAAAAGATGTTATAGGAGCAAAACTTGTTTGTTCATTTTTTTGGTTTTGGAGTCTTTTTCTCTTCTGCAGCATCAAGGGGTAAAAGAGAGAGGGATTTTCTAAAATTGATATCCTTGTCCCAACATAATAACTACCGTATCAGTAAGACAAACCTTGGTGTCTTGATAGCTAGAAGAGCTAAAACTGACACACAGAGACTCCAACTCTCCCGTTTTCTACGGGAGATCTCCCGCCGAAAATCCATTTTTGCAAAATCTCCCGTTCTCCCGCCCTGGCTCTTTGTCTCCCGTTGGAAAGGATTTCTCACTTATTTCTATCGTATGTTGAAAAAATAAGCCTTAGATAGCACCAGAGAGCATCTAGAACCCTGGGAATTTCGCGCTTCGCACACATAAACTTGGAATCTCCTGTTTGCTAGGGGTTTCAGGCGGGAGAATCTCCAGATCAGAAGGTGCTTTGGGTTGGAGTCTCTGGACACATGATGCATACACTCTATGCTCTACAAGCTCTTTTCATTCTGCAAACAAAATATTCTCAGTGTACTCGATTTTAGATGAAAGCACACCTCCTGCTGGTATACTAGACAATGGGTAAAAGTGACTGGCCTCCTTACAATGAATCCACGAACATGCAAACATCAGCTCATAAATAGTTCAGCCAGCATAAAAACGAAATGATCCTACTTGTGGATGACAAGGGGGATGATAATTCTACACATATGAACAAAGTACAAGCAGCAAGAATACAATTACTTTTTTTCCTCTCTTTTGCAAAACAGGTTTCATATTACAGCCCAAGAAAAACTTTGAGAAAAAGAGAAAACATCACTCATACGGAATTTATCAAGTAAAATGTTTACAACTAGCACTTAAAAAAAAAAATTGCTTACGCAAAAAGAAAAAAAAAAAGAAAAGGAAAGAAACAATGACCATTTCTCGCCATTAGAATATCATTATAACAATCCCCAAATCTTTGCTACTATGTATCAATTCATGTACAAGGTCTTCATTATTCAATTCATTGTTCTGCTTTTTTACTTTGAAAGTTGATATGATGAATGATAGACTGGGAATGTGTCATCCATTCATCGACTGACATTTTGGCCAGTGGTCTTCAGAAATGATTGTACCAAAAAAATAAATAAATAAAGGGCCTCTGATGAAGAAAAATAATATCATTGGCTTTGATAAAGAAAAATAAAAATCTTCCTTAGCTTGTCCCAAATTTCTTTGAAAATGATGGATACTACCATTAAATACTTTTTAATGAAATATTACGGTGTCATAGAGTCTTACAAGCCTAACCGAGTTTATGCACATACAGGTGACAAGATCGATATATAAAAGTAATCAAGACATCAACAGGGAAGTAAATAAATACAAAGATGAATACAGACTGATATTTTTATCTTTACATCCATTACATGTAGTTAAACTTTCAAAGGCTTCATTATTTTTGAAATATGAAAAACAAATTGATTTTTTTTTTTTAAAGTCCTGTGTCATTTCATTTTAAGTCTCTACATTGTCATTAAAAAAAGAAGAGATTTTTGGGTTAGTGAATCAAAGCCAGGTTACTCATGTTAATGTTTATTGAGATTACAGCCAAAGAGATTTGCATCAATTTGATTAAAAGTGCACTAACTCATTTCATTAAAAACAATTTTTTTTTTTGATAACTGATTTGTTGCTAACTGGCAACTGCAAACATAATCAACTACAAAGTGTAGCTTGAAAATAAAGATCTGATGCCTATATATGCAATAGAAAAAGTGATAAACATTTGTATCTTTTATAAGACATGACGGTTGTTCCTATGGACTGGCTTTACTGGGTGTCAAAACACAATATTACAAACCAGGATTGTCTATGAGGATCACATAAAAGAAAAAAGAACAACATATTATTGTTTCATTAGCAATAAGCTAAGATGTAAAAAATAAACTGAAAACACACAAACAAATGACATAAAGCTGCATTAGCAGGATTAATTCTCATTGTCACTTATATCTGTTGATGTGTGATGAACTGCTTCAGATATGCATGTGTCATTCTAATCATATAGCTGAGATGTATTTTTTGTCTCTTAAATTACATATAAACAAAATATAATGATAGTTGTAGAAAAAGATGAAGATAATGCAACGATTATAAATACTTTAAAAATCACATAAAAGTTTGAAAATTGAATAACAGTGTATGTTGACAATAGTGTTAAAGGGATTATACAGCAGTAGATTGATGTTCTCTTAAAACAGTTTACAATGCCTGTTGATATCATTCTTGTGTACCGTGCACTGTTATTCTGACGTCAGTTACTCTGTGCTTTCATTTCTTGAAGTGAAGTCAAAAATCTGTTTGATCCATTACAGAAGACAGATCATTTTTGACAAATCACTTGTTTTTGCCACTTGAAAATGATTTTTTTTTTTAATTGTTCTTCTTACCTGAAAGCATTTACTCTGATATCATTTTGAATTAAAGCTTGACTTTAATATGAAGTGCTCTCTTATCTACAGCTGTACTATCCCTTTAAGGAAGCAAGTAATAATAGTTTTATGTCTACCATTTCAGAAATATGGGACAGACATAAATTATATATAGATCAATTACAATATATATTCCTGTTTATGTAACCACACAATATACGGCCTCTCATAAATGTACATCAGCATAAACACTTTTGAATAAGAAATGAAATATTCACATTGCTAACAAAGTTGAAGGCCATTAAAGTTTGCTTGTAGAAATGCAAGATTTTTGTCATAGTCATTCACTTTGTACAAAAACTACATATCTATCTCAATACCAGTATGCACATTTAAAACATATTTCCTTAAAATAAGCTTAGTGCTGCCATGAAAATCATACTACAATGGAATAGCACTTCATATTTAAGCCATGGACTAAAAAAAAAAAAAAAGCATAAGTGTCAACACCATATTTTCATGAGTTAAGATGAAATGGGGATAAAATACTATAAAATTATATACAATGTAGAGAGAATAATATGTGCTTTATGAAGATAAAACTTGAAAAGAAAAATGATAGACAGAAAGAGAGAGAGAGAGAGAGAGAGAGAAAGACACAGAAAAGATTCTACGTAATATCATATACAGTCATGTAGCAATGCATTTAAATATATTCTATTGCAGTAAATATTGTATACAAATGTCATTTAAAACACAGAGGAAAAAAAAAGTACTAAGATCTTTTCTCTTTTTTTTTTTTTGGCAATGCTGTAACTTCCATTCTCTTAAAAAAGAAAGAATACATTCAAATGCTGTGACATCATGATATGACTGATAAAAAGAAAAGAAAATGAAACACAACCAGAACACTGAAGATTTATATAGGCCTCTGCATTATGTGCATTGTGACCTTTTCACTACTGTGAAAATTTCAAATTGATGAAATTGACACACTGGCATTTCAGTTTTACTCCATTTCACAATCTTGCCTCTTCCCAGCGGCACAACCTGTTCACAAAGTTTGGCCACTAAATCACTGATAAAGTTTGCTAAATATTATCATCACTTCTATTCTTTGTAATTAAGTCATCTGGTACTGAAAATATCTTTTCTCATTACAAAGTACAATGCCATTTACTCTCAAAGCTGTTATCCTAACACATTGACTTGTAATGTACGCAAATGCAGTGGAACAGAAGCTAGCTGGTCATTTTCAAAGATCCTTTTCAGTGAATAACCATAAAAAAAATATATATCCACCTAAAATATACAGAACTTCCCATCAATCACATAGAAGAAACATTTGTTGTCACTTTGGCTTATGTGTTCTCTTACTTCATAAATATAAACCATAAACATCCTATGTTTGACCAGCACGAAATACATCTTCTTACTCTGGCAATAATGAACAAATTCAACTAAAACACTTCACTTCATCCTCGTGATGACCAAATATAATAATGTGGCCTCTAATGATCCCCTGCTCTTTCTATATTTCATACGCATACAATTGTACATCACAAAGACGTTCCAAAAATCTGTCCTATCCTGTCTTTACCAAAAGATGAATGCTACAAACTTTGGAAACAAGGCGTCAGATTTTGAAAAGTAAAAAAGAAAATAAAAAGAAATAGTGTTGAAATATCGTTGACAAAATCCAGTCTCTGAATGTCAGTAACTAACTAACGTGAGTCCCTTAATCTTGTCTTGTCTTGGAGTGAGTCAAACATCTTTTTAATCAATGTCCTCTACATTTTTTCCCCAAGTAATAATGCACGTATGCTGCTTTTGAAATAGAAAAAAAAAAATCCTTGAAGCAAGGCTATCATTCATACAAAACTACGATCCCATGCAATAACTACTAAAAATTTACAAACTCTAAAAGCACCATCAGCACAAATCATTCCATTCCTTTCATTCAAAGCATTTTCATGCATGAACATCGAACAAATTTTTACTACATTTGTCTGCATAGTGTGCACTCTTAATGATGATATCATACTTCCAGAAAATCATGTAAGAAGAAACAAATTTTGAAGAAGGACATGTCCTACATTTGGATGCAGCTTGTTAGAATCATCAAAATAATCATATAAAGTGGATTTTTATTACATTTAAAATGAGTTGTACCTTGAGAAGTACACGATGTATATGAAGTGCAACAGGGATCTAAGAGAACCAGGAACACTGCAATTGAGACTTGCAAGGTTTGTATCAGATTCCTATTCAACTTGATGGCATGGTATTATTCAATTTGACACAATTTACTGTAACTCTGCATCAATCAAATTTCAAAGCCGTAAAACATAATGAGCTTTCATTCAAACGAGCAAAGTCTACCCTTGCTAATTCATTGGCGTGAATGAAAGAAGCTCATTGCTAATTTATACAAAGATCTTCATCTACTATCACCATTTTTTTTTTTTTTTTTGCTTCTTTCTCATTTGTGCAGGACACTTAATGCAAACACCAGCTACAACTCACATAAGGCTCATAGCAATGTCAAAAATTCATCTCATCCCAGCAAATTACATCAGGCCCATTGTTTCTGTGGCTAAGTCTTTTAAGCAAAGTATATTACATTGCATGCAAACACACCAGGCAAGGTATCAAACGTGTTCAATCTAAAACAAAAAACAAAACAAAACAAACAAACAAACAAAGAAAAAATAAATAAACTCATAAACATATACTAGCAAACCTTGGCAATTTGTTACATTCTGAATTTATGAGACTTACAACAACTTACATACTCCGATGCACAATGAAACAAAAAAAAAAAAAAAGAAATCACCTCAGCTACCAGAACATACATTATTCTTGCACTGACTAAACTCAGAGCTGTGTCACACAATGTGAGTATTCCAGTGTTTAAAATAAGTAGGAATCATATCTGAATGTTATCCTTGAACCAACATCCTATATATCAAAGCTTTATCAGTAAACTCTCTGGCAGCACTAAACCACATTCTTTCTATAGTATTTCACTCCAAATAATGATAAGCTTGTTTGTGTCAATCTTCCCTCTTTAACTACACAGCTTTCCTTGTTGTTTTCATTACAGTATCTTTTTAAAAGCATGAAAGAACTTTTTAAGACTGATATCTTTCCAGTCTGGAAAGAAGAATAAAAAACATAATGCCATAAGAATTCACAGGACAGTAAAATCAGTGAAGATCAATTACTGTCCAGGCATAAAAATCATTTTCTATTTCCTCAGATGAAATTAAAGAGTGACACCGAAACCAAGCTTTCAAATGTTGGTTGTCTGGATTTTTCATTTGTACAACAGCAATGCCGACTGTTCAAAGCTGTGTGCAGCCATGGGCAAAGACAGCAAACCAAAATTAAACTGTATGAAGCAGGCTTTAGTTTCCTTGAAGCTTGGCTGTCAGCGGGTTGAACGCACGATCTGCTGGCAGGAGACACCTGAAAGGGCGCCCTCTCTAGAGGTCGTACACCTGGGGCTGCCTCATTGCTGCTTTGGAAGACCTTGGGGGCTGACCGCTGGCCACGCCCCGGCCAGTGGTCGGACCTGATCCGTTGGGGAGGGCACTGGTTGGTGATGGGGTGGTCGCAGGTGCAATGGGATCGGCGCTTGCTCTCCGCAGATCCCGTACACGGTTGCTGACTTCCCTGCATGCCACAGAACAGAGAATCACATTACTGAAGAACCCCTTCATCATAAAGACACTTTAGGGTAAAACACGGTTCTGCTATTATACTTGCAGAAACTAAAATGGAGACATATGCTTAAGAAATGTGTGAAATTGATGCTGTAATGACATGCTTTCTGTTGGGGAATGACAAAAATGAGATGTATCAGTCAAAAAGGTACGCCGGTAGTATTGGAATCTTGGATCATATCCCAGGATGATTTTTGATGAATTACAAGTTGGGCCAGAGCAGTATCCATCAATCTTCCGCATGAGAGTGAACCACATGTAGCTCTTGGGAAATATTACTGCTAATAAAGGCACGACTGATCAGCGGGTAATGTTCTAGAAAGCCACTACTGAACGGCGAGGGCACTAGATTTACTCAGGGATAACAGTTGCGTACTACATATGTACAACTGAACTATTTTACATTTTTGATCTCCAAATACTCCACACCAACTCGGTGTCCTGACAAATTGTGCCAGCGAGACAAGTTTCTTGGTACACCATTTTGATATATTGCAAGCATATTCCAAATGGTGGAAGATCAATTGTGAGCTTGTCCCAGAACTACATGTACGTTTTACCTTTACATACAGGGGGTACAGACAGTATGCAAATTGTGTTCCTGCTTTTCATATCTATAAAGACTTCTGTACATACTTGGTATGGATTTTACAAGGTGTCACATGTACCAAGTAAACATTACAAACCCGATCTATATTTCCATGGTTCAAAGGCAGAATAGTAGTTGACTGTGGAGAGGGCATGCATGCCTCGCTTGACTGCTTTTGCACAGGTGAATTACCAACCTGTCCGTTCTCTGTCGACGGGCAAAAAAGAATCTCGTTTGGGGGCATTAAAGGCACTCAGAAAATTGCGGAAGGAACGGGTTAATTTTATATGTAACAAAATAACAATACATAGCAAAATGGATATTGATAGCAACACTCTGATGTCAAAGTGTCAACAAACATCCTTGCTCTTTGTTTTCCCTCATCAATTTTGTTAGTGTTGATGTGCTTGAAGAATCTCCAAATGTCACTACAGGCTTGAGTGGACACCAGCTAGTCTCCTTGCCAGACACCATACTTACTTCCATGCCTCTGAGGACGTGTTGACGGCCGCCGTGTGTTCCTTCATCTGGTCGTCCAGCGCCCCCATCTGATCCTTGATCGACTGAAGACAGGACTGGATGGCATACAGCGGTCTGCACAGGAGGAGAGCACAAGATGATTTAATGTTGCTATTTCAGTTTCATCACTTCAGGTTTCATGCCAATGTATAATTACTACTAGGTTCCACAATTATTTCATAGTCTTCTCAGTTTACTATGTCTTGCCTATGAAACCTTATTCTCTGTTACCAAAGAAAGTGAAAATGTCTATGTTGTTTTGGAAAAATGAAATAAAATCTGAATTGAATTGAAGTGAAAAGAAAGGCTAAAATTACTCAGATGAGATGACCAGACTAGTACTCTTGGTTGAACATGCATCCAAAGTTTAACCCTAACTAGGCCGGGGGGGGGGGGGGGGGGGGGCCTCCGAGGCCCCCCCCCTCGACATTCCGCGCGATGTATCGCTAACGTGAAAAGCTATCACCGCGACGTTTCATGACTTTTTTCTGTCGAGTCTCCCGCATCTTTTGACACCAAATTTGCGATGCCCGGGCGCGCGGTTCCGAAGTTTCGCATAAATATGTACATGCATGTCAGACCAAAAATTGCTCAAAAACGTGAATTCGTGTACAATTTCAATGGAAACTGTGCTTACAGTCAAATTTCATAAAAGCATGATTATTTTGGGGTTTTATTGATTAAAATCAACTGATAACACATTTTCTCGTTCGGAACAATGTCGTGGACAAGTTTCATCGAAAAAACAATGAAAAACATAAAGTCGAAAAAACAAAGAAATACATAAGAAATTCAAAAAACAATAAAATACTTAAGAAATTTTTTTGGATGGCTCAATTTTTTTCTCTTATATTTGCTTAGGACACTAAAAAGAATATTTACACAAAAAAATGTGCCCATTTCAGGCTTTATTTAGTGATTTATACCAAATTGTCTGATTTCATGCATCATTACGCATAAATTAGCATAATTTAGCATAAATGACAATTTTTCAAAAATCTAACTTTGTAGTACTTTAGATTACATCATAGGCAATGTGTGTGCCAATTTTAGTCGCGATCGCGCGATCGACGGCCGAGATCTGGAGGGGGGGGGGGGGCCTGGGAGGCCCCCCCCCCGGCTCTATGATCTACCTAAATAGCCCGGCCTAGTTAGGGTTAAAAAGAGATCTGAGGTTGGCCAAAAGAAGTATGTAACTGCTCACATGTCTTCTCCAAATTGGGCCATCCACAAAAGCCTGTCTTGTAAGCATTTTCCAAAGTGTATACAGGAATTCCAGTATACATTCAAAGTTGGGCCAACCTTTGCAATACATAGTCTCCTCACGATACAGTTCCTTTAACACGCAGTCAACATAAACTAATTAGTTATAAAGAAACTGGCATTGCATGTCTTGTGGAATATGCCATATCCAGCATTATTTTAGAACACCTAGTAATTATTTCAAAAACCTGACATGAAGCTGAGGACTTGCTCATATGTAATCAGCAGCATTGAATTTGCATTCATAGACAAAAAATATGAGTTGTGACGATGTAATCATTTCATTTGAAATCAGTCCATGCAGAACAAGAAACAAAAAAAAGGAAACAGAAATAAAGAACCACTAAAACAAAGTAAATGTTACTGAAATAAGCATAAGTTTACCTGCTGTGACTGGCTGAAACCCCTTCCACTTCATCGCTGTTGAGCAGCGATTCCACGTCGTACGCGATCTCGGGGACGACAATATCCTCTGCCAGACCCTTCCCTTCCCCTTGGGTGGGTCCCCCCGCCCCAGGGGATTGCTTCCCCAGGCTGGAGGCCACCCTGTTCTTGGACTTCAACTTGGCCTTCAAGAGCTGGCACAAGAGAGAGAGAGAGAGAAAAAAAAATCATCAACACGTAAATATGAAGATGTTGGTCATAAGATCGTATACTTGCTTTGCAAATAGACACATTTAGAGTGCCTGTTTATGACTAATAAGTCAGAAATCAGGCAAAAGAACAAAACACATCACTATGCTTTAGAGCAGCCATTCATCTGTCTCATGGTATTTGATTTGAATTAAACTGAATTATATTTTTTTTTTTTTCCACAGCTGCTATGGAAGTATTCAATGCTTGCAAGCACTCACGAAATAGTGCAATCTACATGACAAAAATCCTTCAACTGAGCAGATCATTTCCCACCAAAATGCCTACTTCTGGCAGTGTGACAGTGCTACAATTCACACATATGTGCACACATCTCTGCCATCCAAATGCCTTATTTTAGCATTGTGATTAGTGCTATAATTCACACACATGTGCACAAATTCATGGCAGCCACATGGCAACCACACGCATTCATGTAGTGCCAAATTATCACAATGACTCCTAGTGGACTATAAATGCAATTATTATGGCAGTGTTACAGAGACCAAATTAAAGGGTGTGTACAGTTCTGGTCGAGGTGAGGATTTAGCCTTTAACGTTTTGCGAGATATTCAGAAACCACTCTATGAGATGTCAAAGAGCATGCAATTCTAAGGGGTATCAAAAGTTTATTTGATGAAAATCGGTTTTGAAGTGGCCGAGATATCCAAAAACAAGGTGAAACAAAGAGATCCTAATAAAGTTGTGGCCTGTAGTCTTTTATTATTATCACTTTTTTTGATATCTCAGCCATTTGAAAACCAATTTTCATCAAATAAATGTTGAATCCTTCTTAAAATTACATGCTCTTTCATATTTCATAAGAGGTTTCTCATTATCTCACTTAGGAATGTAAAAAACATGAATCCCCACCTCAACCAGTACTGTACGGCCCCTTTAACTCACTGATAACCAACAGGAACCATATTGTCTTATTTCTGCAGTGTAACAGCAACAATGCCTATTTAACCCTTTCTGCACCAATGACTCAAATGTGCACAAATTCGCACATTAACCTATGGATAGGAAATAAAAGTGGCACACACAGAGAGTTAAAGGGATCGTATAGTTTTGGTTGAGACCTAATTTTAGGTTCCTAACATTTTTTGGTGAGATAATGAGAAACAATATGAAATATGAAAGAGCATGTAATTCGATGAGAAAATCAATGTTTATTTGATGAAAATTGGTTTTGAAATGGCCGAGATATCCAAAACAGAGCGATTCTAATAAAGTAAGGGACCCAACTTTAATCACGATCACTTTGTTTTACTTTGTTTTTGGATGTTTCAGTCATTTCAAACCCATATTTTCATCAAATAAACTTTGAATTCCTCTTAAAATGGTATGCTCTGTACTATTTCATAAGTGTTTTCTTGGTATGTCGCAAAAAGTTAAAAGCCCAATTCTCATCTCAACCAATACTGTACTATCCCTATAAAGGTTTCATGGAAGGGTTCACTGACCTTGTTCTGTTGTAGGGTCGCCTGCAGGGCAGACTTCAGCTGGCTCAGCTTGGCTTGGTAGGCAAATTTCTCCTTCCTCGTCGACGCCAGCTCTCGCTTCAGTCCTTCCAACTCTTTGTTCGTCATCTGATGATACAACAATTCACTTATATAAGAGACTCATTTTTTGTGGCTTTGTTACTATGTGTATAGATACAGAAGAGGTCAGTCTCTACAGGCACAATATCTTGTCATCTGATGAAACCAAAGTGCATTTGAAAAAAAAAATGTTGTTGTTGCTGTTGTTGTTTTTTCTTTCTTGGACACAAAAATGACCAATCTCTGGCGAAATAATTTTAAAGATGTAACATGTATCTAATATGTATGTACAATACATACTCCAATATTTACATAAAGGAAAGAAATATCAGTGGTATTAAGTTTTAATGCACCTGTTGAAATATTAACAAAACTCAAGCGTCCTGAAGTAAAAAGACATCATTTTTATCATCTGCCATTTGTTTTGTTTGAATTTGTTAACTGATCTCACATGGAGTGAAAATGACTTGCACTATACACATAAACAAGAAAATCATAACAATTGTGATTGTGAGAGTTCTTAACCCATTGAGGATGAACAGATTTTGTTATTTACAACACACATTTCCCAGAAATACCTGCTGGAGTATACTTGGCACTAGTCTTCAACAGGTTAACGTGCATGAACCTGTAAAAACTACCAAGCTTATGGTATTGTGAAGTGTTGAGAATGCAAGGGTCAAATCACAGAATGGGAATGATAGTCTGGTATGCATGCAAGTACTCACCTGCAGGCTGGATTTAACTCCTTCCAGCTCAATCTGCTGTCTCTTCTCAGCCAGGTCCAGCTGCTCTCGGAGTGACTCCGCCTCCCTCGCCTTCTGCTCACTCTGCCAGGCCAGTGTCTGCACATTTTCAACCAAGAGTAAATGGCGTCGTTTAACAATACCCTGGCACACAAACCGTGTTCTGCTGTTACAGACTGAAAGTCACATCTATCTGGAACTCAGCCCTTCCTTCATCTGGACCTCAACCTAACTTATTTAGACCTCTACGGTACTCTACCTCCATTCAAACCCCTACCCTACCTTCATCTGGATTTCAAACCTGTCTTCATCTAGACTTACACCTCACCGTTATACAGACCTCAACTCTACCTTTATCTGGAGCTCAACCCTACTTCATCTAGACCTCTATCCTAACTCCATCCAGACCTTAACCCTTCCTTCATCTGGACCTCAACCTAACTTATCTAGACTTCTACTCGACCTTCAGCAAAACTTCTACCCTACCTTCTTTGTTCTGTGTACCCAGCCTGTCCCTGACTGTTCTTGTTGTGTGAAGTCCTTATATGTGATTGCTTTCCCTGCCTGTTTGACATTTTGCCTCTGACGAAGATTCTGCTAGGATCGAAAGCTTAGGATCGAAATCTCAGGCCCCTTTTGACTCCATTTTACTCAACTGGCTCGCCACTATTGGATAAGCAGTTTTCAGCAGCTTTTTTTTTTTTGGCTACACTACCTTCATCTGGACGTCAACCCTACTTATCTAGACCTCCATCAACTATCCTACTTTCATCCAAACCTCTACCCTACCTTCATCTGGACTTTAACCTCACCTTCATAATATACCTCAACTCTACCTTCATCTGATCCTCAACCCTACTCCATCTAGGTCTCTATCTTCACGTCATCCAGACCTCAAATCAACAGTCATTTGGACCTTTATCATAACTTCATCTGGACCTCTAGCCTACCTTCATCTTGGCCCTTAAAACTACCGTCATATAGACCTCAATCCTACTTCCATCCAGACTTAAACCCTACCATCATCCAGTACTCTATTGTACCTCCATCTGGACCTCAAACCTACCTTCATCTGGTCCTCCAGGACTGGACTCTGGGCATCCTTGTCCTGCAGGTGTCTCTTGAGTCTTTCCATGTGGGCCTTGCTGGCCTCCAGCTCTCGCTTCATCGCCTCCATTGCTTCCTTCTGGTCCAACTCGTTCTACACAGTACATAGTAATATAGACATGACTACACAATCTCATGCAAACACTGAATATTGTCTCTTGTATCCCAACGTGCTTAAGATTATTAAGATAATAAACATTTCTTAATTGATTCTTGCAATGAAAAACATTTCACTTGTATTGTCCCTATCACACAACTATCACAACTTTGGGAATTATTGAAGTCAAAGGTGACTTTCCCACTAATAACAGCCTTGTCCCAAGAGAGTGAAAGCTGATGTGCCATAAAACCCTCATACGTTACATCTTTAAAATATATTACCACACAAGTGCAAGTGTTTTGCGATTCCAATACACAATTTGCCAACTCATGATGACTTTATCATTACAGTTGGTCCTCAAACAAGTTGTACATACACCTACACTTGTATTAATGAAATCTTGCATCTTAGCACAACTGCAGGACCTAATAAATAGCACCACTGCACAGGCATGAGATTGTCTTGCGAAAACTGACTTTTGATCTACATTGCATAAAACTTCAACACAAACCCTGTGTAATTAGAACCATTATTCCCACACAACAACAGCACAACCTGTCGCCCATATAGCACACTTGTGTAAGCAATACATTGCACAATGAGCGCAACCAGGATAATGCAACAGTTGTTTGCAGTGTAAGGTTTTCTCACACGGTTTTCTTACATCCAGCACTAAAAACACCTTCCCCGCATTGCACAAGATATGATTTACTACCTCTTGTAATCTCCCCAGTTCTGCGCTGAGTGCCTGAACTTGGCTGTCCTTCCTCTGCATACCACCTTTGACCTCGTCCACCTCCATCCCAGCGGACTGCAGCTCCTGACGCAACCTGCTCGTCTCTCCCTTCTCATTGGCCAGCTGCAGAAGTCGAACATCAGATACAGAAATATCGTATATAACAGCACATACATGTATATCGTATCAAGGCAATTACCCCCCGAGGACAATCACCCCTGGCTAAATGCTGGTTAGTGATAAGGTTAGAGTAAAGATTAGGGTTAGGGTTAGGTTTAGGGTTAGAGTTTGGGTTAGGATTAGGTTCAGGATTAGGATTAGGGTTAGGGTCAGGGGAAGGGTCTGGGGTAATTGCACAGGGGGTAATTGCCTTAGACCCAACAGCACCTTGCACAAGCAAGATTATATACTATGGTACAAACTTCACATCACATATTACATATGCTTTGGTTCTTTTTAATGAGTCAGAGTATCTCTTTTCAACACTCTTGCAGAGAAGAAGAAAGATGCACTGTTGGTACTCTTGAATGAAAGATTTTAGGAACAGTAGAATCAACTCCAAATATGTCAAACAAAATGATAAAGGGAAACATTTTGTCAATACACATTTGTGAATCAGGAGTTGCATTAGCAATAAAATATTTCAGGTTTTGTTAAAGATATGCCAGGTCACCTGGAGAACACACATGGTAACACTGAACCATGGATATGTAGGCAGATGTACTGCATGCCCCCCCCCAAAAAAAAAAAAAAAATTAAAACTGGACCCTCCGCAACAATAACTTCTGAAATAGTGAGTCAATCCAAATACAATTTCAGGGTATGAAACTATAACTTATTACCCAAACCTTACAGAAAACCCCATCTGATTTGCTTTAGTGGTCAACGAGATATAAGGATTTTTGTAGAGAATGTCAGGAATCCCTTCCCTCCAAGTTCTGTCCATTGTGATCACACATTACTCTGCAGCTCCAGAAGCATCCAAGTGCTAAACTGGGAAGAAACAGATCCATGACATGCTTTACAAAGATCCACATTTCTCTGTGACCGCTTGACCAAACTGAATGGGGTTTTCTGTGAAATGTAGCAAAAACTACCAATACTGGTTTGAATTCACACAAATGTAAATGAAAGAAAGAAGAAAAGTCGAAACTTCCAGGTGCAGCACGTGACCTGGCTAACCAAAACAGTTCAGTCCCTAACCTGCATTTTGATGTCGGTGGACGCCTGCCTCTCCTTCTCCAGGGCAGCTCCCAACTCGTGGACGAGCCTCTGGAGGCGGTGGTTCTCGTCCGCTCTGTCCTGGGCACTGCTGGTCAGCTGGTTGGAGAGCTCGGCCACGGCCGACTCCCGCTGAGCGAGGGCGCTTTCCAGCATACCCGTGTGCTGTTTGAGTGCCGTGTGACTCTGATGCACACCTGGTAAAAGGAAGCATTACGTGTAGCCAATTTCTTTACTCAAAAGATGTGTGCAGCTTTACCACGTGTCCATTCACTGGGACTCTGTCGTACAGCTGTTCACTGTTAATATTTTATAGAGGCTAATGTGACTTCTCGTGGCTTCTGGCGGTTCAATAAGGAAAAGACTTAGAAAGGCAATCCTCCTGGTTTCTTTTGCCTGTACTAGAAACAACTGAATTCTACCAAAGTTACATTTTTACCATGGTTTCAAGGTAAGTTGTATTCAATTTGAACTACAATAAAAAAGTAGTTCAAATCTAAATCATCTCCATCAGTAGTGTAAATAACAGCAAGTAGCAATCAGTATCTAGCAGTAACTGTCCTTGGGTTAGTTGGCCTCAAATTATTATCATTACCAATTTATTTTTTTCTAAGACGTAGAAAAAAAAAATCACCCACCTGCCAGCCTGCCTCTTTCCCTCTCAAGGTCCAGGGCCAAGGTTCGGTTGCGCTGCTCTTTCCTCTTCTGCTGCTCCAATATCTTTTTCAGGTCCTTTGAAAACATGTCAAAATAATTTTTCTCATGAGTACAGGAATGACAGTATTGCTGGAAATAATGTTAAAAATTATTTTTGGACCAACTAGAGAGAATTTGTCAATTACAGGTACTACACAAAAAACAGACAAAGTGGCCATCAAACAATTTTGGGGAGATGAAAAGATTCTCCTTTTCTCACTCATCCCCATAAACAAACAAACAGACAGACAGACAGACAAACAAGCAAACAGACCAAAAGTGAGCTACCTATCTAAATTATACAAATAGGAAAACAAAATGACTGTGTGGATATACTTCATATCTGCTCATCACAAAAGGAACAGATTTCATCCTTTCTGAGCTCCAAATATGAATCTCTAAAATATGGCACCTGAAAACTCTCACCCCTAAGACTGGGAATATCAGTTTGGTAAGTATACAACATCTATACACTACTCCATATTATCACATATGCACAGATGACAAGCCTTGCCAAAAACATGTCAACAATTCTGCTTTCATTCAATTTGATGGACAAACGAAAAATGGCTGAAGCTAAGAAATAGATATTAGATAGATTATGCAAGAAATAATAAAGATAATAATTGAAATCATCATCTTTATCACAACAAGAAATGTAACACCATCACTTGTGATATACTTATACCCTTCTGTAAAATGAAGTCTTTGAATGTTACATCTTTGAGAGCTACTCAATAAGAATCTCTCTATGGTCTTATCAGGACACGAGCCCCACAAGCATAGAGTTCTGACTCATACCTGTAATTCTGCCTCCAGTTCCCCGATCCTCCTTCTGTAGGCCTCTGTGTCCTCCTCCATGTTCCTCCTCAGATGCTGGACGTCGTTCTCCAGTCTGCCTTTCACAGATCGCAGGGAGTCTGCCTCTTGCTTCACAGCCTTGGGGGGGGGGGGGGGGGGGGGAGGGAGGGATACAAACAAGGCGGCTTGATGAGAGGCTAGTATCACATGCTGCTCTTGGCATTTTTTTCAACATTCCCAAAGGAAACCAAAGCCCAAATATAAATCTGGATTGAGTGATTATCAATATAAAGAAAATTCAACATATTTTATCTTTTCTAGCATAATGACAGAGCACTGGCTTACTTGCGTCAAAAAGCGGGGGAAAACTATTACCCTTACCCTGTTAAAGACGAGTCCCGAATATACTCAGACAAGTGTCTATAGGAAATGCATGTTGAAGCAAAATCAGCCCCTCCTCAATGGGTTGTCCGTAACAAGTTGATGGCATGTGTACTTTTCATTAAAAATGAAATTTTGTGGAATTCTCCTTACATTTTCTCTGTAGTGTCCAAAGTGACATCATGAACTTTAGTAATCTCTTTATCAAGGCATGACGACACCAAAACTGTAGCAATTGATAACTTTTGAATTGATTGTCTGGTTTTCCTAAAATTTTCACTGATGTGTTCTTCTAATATTGCTACTTTCACTCAATCCACATATTTGAGCTTTGGTTTCATTTGAAAGACGACTGTTTAAAAATGTATTAAACATTTTTCACCCTGCCGCCCTCTTCTAGTTGAAGTTCAACTAAAAGAAGGCATTGCAATTTTTTGCAACACCTCTGGACACCTTTTCAAATTTCCACTTGACCTGTCCATATCATGCTAAAATAGATTGCTTATTTATGGAAACTACCATAAACCAAGTAGAACATTACTCATGTCAGTACAAATATGAATGAAGTATATTTTCCAGATGAATTTACTAAATATTGGCAGCAATGTTGCATTCAAATTTAAAGAATTGCTGGCAATGGTAATTACAGTTACACCTACCACAAATCTTCAAAAGCTTTACAATTTTATTACAACATTGATGTTACTCAAGGATTTCTTTTTCTCGGATGTCTATCCATAAATAAAGTTTGATGTGATTTTTTAAGATGCTACTTGGTAACTATGAAAACACACCTGCAATTCACCATACAGCCTTTCCTGTTCATCTTTGCTCATTTGGGCTGTAGCAGCTGTCTTTTCAAGGAGTTCTTTTTCCACATGGTTCTTGGCAACCGAAGTGTCCTCGAGTTGTCTGGTTAGGGCTGCTATATTGGCCTCATACTGCCGTTCCTTTTCCTTGAGATCTTTTTGGGTGCTGCTGAGGTCTGATCCGAGCCTCAGGACGTTGGCCCTCTGCTCCGCCAGCTCCCTGTGCATGGAGCTCTGTGAGTCCGCCACCCTCTGGCGCAGTGCTGCGTTTTCGTCCATCAAGCCGGTCAGCTGCTTCTGGTCCTCGGACAGCGACTCCAGCTGACCATGGAGGTTGGCGTTCTCGGCCAGAGCGCCCTGGAGCTGTTGCTCCAGCATCTGGAAGCCCTCCCTGGCCTTGGCGAGCTCCGTCTGGAGCCCCGCATTGGCCTGCTGGGTGCTGTCCTGCGAGCTGCGGGCCGTCTGCGCGTCCCTCTTTAGGGCGTCGATCTCTGCCTCCAGCCGCTCCTTGTAGCCAACAAGCTCCTCAATGAGGCCGTCCTTGTTGCCGATGGCGGTGATGGAGGCCTCAAGGTTCCGCTGCTGTGCGTCCACCTGCTTTTCAGCCGTCCTCAGCTGTTCCTTCAGCTGCTCCCCTTCCATCTGTGTCTCCTCAAGCTGCGCCGTCTTCGCACCCAGCTCCTGCCGCATCTGCTTGAAGCCCGCCTCCACCCTCCCGAGGTCGCCGCGCAGCTTCTGCAGGGACTCGTCAAACGTGCGCTTCTCCTCGTTGGCGCTGGCCAGGGCGGCCTCCAGGGCGGCCCTGTCCGACCGGAGCTGGCGCACTTCCTCATCCTGGCCGGTCGATTTGCCCTGCTCCTCGCGTAGCTTCTCCTCCACATTATTGCACTTGACCTGCAAGGCTTCCATTTCAGTATCTCTGGCCTTCAGAGCTTCCTGTCATACACAGAAACACAAAATAATAATTTGATACCCTTATGGCCCCATCTTTGCTCTTTCACACAGACAAATACCGGTTGCATGTTGTTCTTCATGGACATATCTATATTTTTCCCCTTCTTTTTTTATGTGTGCTCTATGTAATTCTACCAGAATGTGGAAGTTTGTGATTTATATGTACTGATCAAGCATCTACCCATCTACCTCCTCTACTAGAGCTGCAATATTAATGCAACACTATCTTATTCTCACAATAAATCTTCAAGTCAAACATATCATACACAAGAATTCTCTGCAGTTTTTTTTTTTTGTTTTTTGAATGACCGTCTCACCTCTGCGAGGGCGAGTCCTTTGACGAGTTCTCTCTTCTCCTTCTCTAGGCCAACGAGGGCAGCATGCTTGGCTTCAAGCTCCTGCCGCGCCACCTCCAACTGCCTCTCCAGCTCAGAGGCAGATGCTACCAGACCGGCAAGTCTGCATGAATAAAGAGAGAAACGAACTTTGATTACACTGAAGTCACCCCCATCATGCATCTGTTGTTATGACTCTGGCGCAAAATTCCTCAGTATGTGATGATCATGTTGTGTGAACTAGGAAAACACTGAAATGGAAACACTCGAAGAACTGTTCCTCCGTGCACTGTTTTTCTAGCTATACCGGGACAGCAAAGCATACACAATCTGGCCAGATTATACAGTTTTGTTTGTGAGATATTTTGGTAAAGTCAAACGGTCAATAAGATGTAATTACCTGGCACCGTTGTCCAATAAGCTTGCAATTTTTTCTTTCTGATTTTCTCAGACACAATTATGGCAGAATACTGCCAGGGTGAAAGTTAGACAGGTAGTACCAGCCCTTCATGTGTATGTTTTTAGCATCACCCAATTTAAGAGAAGCAATACCCCTTCTAGTCTTAGGTGACACAAATACTTTGGGCTAGCTATAGTTTAGCGGGGCATTAGAAAACATTACCCTCTCCTGAAACGTACTTTTTGATACGTGCAATGTTTACAGCTCAGACAATTTATTATAAGTAAAGAAGGGCATTAATAAATAAACTTGCATATAATCAATGACGTTCTGCTTTCTCAGTGTACTATATACACACTGTATAAGAAGTATATTTCGAGAGTATAATATTTTGTGAACTGGGATTTGAAAGACAATTTCGTGAGGATTGAGTGCGAGATCAAGAACCATAGTGACGGAATGAAAATCAGTATGATCTCTTTCCAGGAGAAAGCCTCCTGATTTCCAAGCTTGGATTACAATTATATTTAGCACATTTGAGTTACAGTGGGCAATACTTTCACAAGTTGTTAATTTGTAAAATTACCCCCCAAATGAACCGTGTTAATAGCAAACACATATGCCTTTCGAGGCTGGTCAATATTTAATCATGTTTGACTTAATCATACCTGTACTTCTCCTCCTCTATCTGGTCCATCTGCTCGAAGACGGCCTGCTGGACGGCCGTCTTCTCTCGCTGCATGGCGGAGAAGGTGGCCTCCCGCGTCACGATGTCGGCCTCGATGGTCTCCAGGTGCTTGGCGATCTGCTCCTTCTCCTGCAGGGCCTGCTGCCGGGAATCCGTCAGCTGCTGCTTGATCTGTCGGCCAGAGGAACAGAGAGAAGGGAGGGGTGAGAGATAGGAGGGATGTTAGATACTGTATACGTCATATGTTTCGCAAGTTTAAATTTTCGCGAATCGGGACTTCCCAACAATTTTGCGAGTGGTTAAGTTCGCGATCGTGGAGTCCTCTACTGAACGGAGAAATGTATACACGTACGTCACATTCATATCAACATTAGGGTCAATATTTTCATGTGTTTTTAATTTCACGAATAGCAGCTGACTTGCGAAATTCGCGAAAATAAAAACCTCGTGAAATATTCGGCGTATACAGTACACCTTGCTATTGATGAAAACCGGAAAGGGAGCAGAACGACATTCAGCAATATCTGCCCACAGCTGGAAGATTTATAGCTACAAGAGTACAAATAAAAGCTTGCTGTCTCTTGCTGCTCAATAAACACGTACAGGCTGAACAAGAAAGGGAAGGGGAGAGTCTAGTAGAGTGGGGGAAGGGGAGGTATTGGACTCATCATCCTATTTCATCACTTGAGCCAAGCGCATGTTGCATGACATTGTCACTACCCGAGTGTGCGTCAAATCTCAACTAACACGATGTTAAAACTGTGCATTACTTGTTTCAAAAAATGGGTCCATGGGCTATTTTTCATTTACCTTTACTGGTGAATACCACTTACCAGTTACATGTAGAACTTGCTCCAAAGCTAAATACGCTGAACAAGCACACAAAATTGTTTACAGTAATAAAATGACTTAGTGCGCACTGCTGAAGTATGTACATTTAGATGTCAGTGAGAGAGCATTATGATTTGCCACTGTGCATTTCTTGCACTACCATGATTAGCGTAATGATAAAGTGTGCACAAGTGACTCATTTAAACGCCTCTGATTGGTTACATTCTTGAACCCATTTTAAGATAACTCACAGCAAGCCAGTACTCGGTCACATGATCAAAACTCACCTTTGTATTTTCAGTCTTCAGGGTTTCAATGGAGGAGGCCTGGGAAGCAGCCTTCGTCTGAGATGCCAGCAGCTCTGACTGGAGTTGGTTCCTCACGTCCTGGGCGAAGCCGAGCTGTTCCTGGAACCAGTCCCTGGCCTTGGTGAGGGACTCCACGTCTGTCTGGAGCGAGGACAGCGCCGCTGCAGACTGGGTCTGGTCCTTCTTGGCTTCTTGCACCTGACAATCAAATTTTTCAGAAAAAAACAAACAGTCAAATTGGAATTAAAAATCACATAGCTCACATTGCAATGCATTTGTGTGTGTGTGTGTTCACTTGAGGAAATGTACAATTTCAAAGGAACTCATCTATAATTGCAGTTTTGACAAGTCTAAAAAGTATCTTTGAGTCTGAATAAACAAAAGGTGTAGTTAATCCACACAGGTCTCCTGAAATACACAAGATTACTTTCTAATTGGTTCATCAAAATGCAGTATAAAGTGTACATGAAAGGGAGAATAAAGTAACGAAGTGACAGGATCACAGTCATTTGTTGTAGCTTGGGTTGGAACCAGATGGGAGCATCGTTAGCAACAATAGTATTCATGGGTTCACAGATATTTGGGCCAGGTGAGGTTGATTAGAACCAGTTTCCATGAGGATGTAAGGCTATGGCATTACACTTTGGTACTCTGTGGACCTGATTTGGCAGTAATTTATCTGCCATGGAAAGTTAATGTAGGGACAAGCATGAAGATACAGAAAACCATCTGATGCTCATCTCTTTACCTGTTCCTGCATGGCACTCATCTTCTCCTCCAGGAGGGAGATGGTGGTCTCCTTGCCGACGATCTCCCCCCGCACCTCCTCCAGCCTGGCCTGCAGCCGCTGGTTGGCCAGCTCCGAGGAGTGCAGCTCCCGGTGCAGGGCGTCCAGCTCTGCCTCCTTGGCCTCCAGCCCCCCTTGCAGCTTGGCCAGGGCCTCCTCCAGCTGGGTCCGGTGCCGCTTCAGGGAGGCGATGTCCGCCTCCAGGGCGGACCGGTTCTGGGCTGAGCTCCCGTCCCCGCCCGAGCCCTGGGCCTGGATGAATTGAGAATTACAACATTTATTCTCCATTATACTCTGCTCAGATGTCATGCCTTACCACTAAAACTGCTGTGTTGTAGATCACTACCTTACCATGAAAGACACTTAGAACATCCTAACACACTTGAATTATCCTTTTCTTAGCAAAGCAATTATACCAGAGGTTTTAACAACGAACAATGCTGTTGAGTTTAGATGTTTAGATACAAAAGGATTTCAGAAGCTTCAAACAGTCATCAGTGACTGACGAGTTTCATGGAACGCTGCCCTGATGAGTCAAATGGCTCGTCCTCCGTTACCATGGCAACCACTGACCTTGAGCTTGGCCTGGAGGATGGCCACCTGGCTCTGGAGCTGGGTGCGGGCCTGCAGGGCGGTCTCAGTCTCCGCCATCAGCATCTCTAGCTGCCCCTCTAGCTTGGCCTTCTCTCTCAGCACCGTCTGGAGGTCCTCCCCTTCATCCTCCTCATCCTCGCCAAACTGGTATCTGGGGGTGGGGGGTTGGAGTTCACACGTTGGAATATGAATGGGGATATATACTGCTATGCTATGCATTGGAATTAGAATTGTGGTCGATATTGGGAGAACTTGTAGGGAGGGCAACTATGTTTTTTACCCATTGAGGATGAGCTGCTTCTGCTACTACACTCATACCCCATAGACACCTGCCTGAGTATGCTCGGGACTAGTCTTCATCGGGTTGAGGATCAAAACAAAATATCAGCATGAAATTACTCTTGGACAATCACTGTAAACAAAGTGATACTGCAAAACCAGAAACATTTGCAGCACAAACATTTTCTGAATTGGAACCTACAGCCTTCTTGGCGACATGAAACTTCTGTGAAGTGCTACCAGCATTCAATGCATTGTGTAGACAAACACTCTTGCACGCACATTACTTTCACAAATCTTGGCTCCTCACGAATTTGTGAAAGTTTCATGCCCCCCCCCCCCCAAAAAAAAAAAAATTGGTTTTACAGTATTAATGAAATTATTAATTTCATATGTTATATCACACATAAAATGTAATTCTGTTCATTGAGATGTCATATTGACTTCACAAACAAAAATTTGAATACCCTGTTTTATTTCAGGCATTCTTCTTCCTTTTCTTTTTCCTCTATAATTTCTTGCTTACCTGGACCGATACGCTGGCCTTGGCAGCTGTGTGGTTCTCAGCCGCCCCAGATCCACAGGCTTGGTGCTACTGCTGCTGCTGCCCCCTATTGCTGGACTGTAGCTAGCTGGAGCCACAGACTGCTGGTGGACACTCTCTGCAGCTGAAGCTGGGGCGCTGAATTGCTGGGTGTCTCGCTGCGGGACGACTTCATCGACTCTCCCTGCAAAAATAAAGAGAAAGCTAGTATCAGAGTCACCCTGAATGCTAAAGGCTGTCACCATGGGTGAACCCTTCCAAAGAGGTTACAAGCTTTAGGGTAAGAAGTAGTGTGAATGAAATATCAAGGCAGGCAGTGATCACAACACTGAGAATTACTTTGACATCTGATAAAAGTCAGGAAGGCCATTACACTATAATCTGAGTCTTTTCTTTCTTTCTTTCTTTCTTTTTGCTTTTCCCCTGCCACAACCATTCTCTGCCTAAAGATTGTCAACTTCATGACTACAGTTGCATGATAAGAATTCTTCAATCTATCACTAACATCTTATCGATATTCAGTGCCATATTGTGTATGTAAAACTCCTCTACTCTAATAAAAATATTACCTACTGATGAAAATGAGTTCAGTCACATAAGATCTGATGAGGCAAATCAGATTTCCCCATAATCACAGACAGCTAACTCCCTGATTATAATGAGTCTGGAATTGTAATCTGTTTCTTTACATGCAAAAGAACAGAGACTAGAACATGGGCCAAACATACCGACTGTGTTAACATGGTTGGGTGTTGAGGACAGGAGGGGCTCCGGTCTGGTCGCACGGTTTGTCGGCGTGCCCATCTCACCGCTGGCACCGGGCACGAAATCCACTCCTGAATCCACGCTGTCACTGTGGAGATCTGCTTCCTGCGTGGCCCCGCCCTTGTGGGCTTCCTCTTGCTGATTGGCTGCTGGAGGGCTGGGGGAGGGCTTGTCGGCTGCTCTCCTCCCCCACGGAAACAAGGAGCCCAGGAAGGACCCGGATGAGGGCTCTGCTGGAGGTTGGTTTGGCAGAGTTGTTGGAACATTGGTGGAGGAGGATGAGGAGGAGGAGGAGGATGGGGTGGTTGCCGGTGGAGATGAGGTTGGTAACTCTGGGTTTGACAGTGGGCTTGGTTCTGGCGAGGGTGCTTGGTGTCCGTTTGATTGTGCAGACGTCTCTTCCGAGGGTAAGTTTGAGACACGGTCCTCGCTGGGCGGGGTAGCATGCTCGACATCCTGATCACTCCTGGCAACCTGATCAGCATCCGCCTTGTCACTTATCAACTCTGTGCAACACAGATAGAAAGCAGACAAAATATTCTAACATCACTATGGAATCTAGGAAGTCAATACCATTATACTGGCCGTTAGTGATCCATCCTTCACAGAGTGACATGGCTGAGGGCATTCCAAAACATTTATATCTCATACTTTCATAAATGGAAATTCAGGCAAGGGCACAGTGTTTGAACGGCCAAGTGCCCAGTCAAGTAACTTGCAAACTGGTGAGTTTCAATTCACTGCGGCTAGTGGGCAAGTGGGTCTGTACCACTACATGAGTTTTCATTCTGTCATTCCCTGTGCCCTTCAGGTGTCAATCACTTACAGTCAAAAAAAAGTATTCATTCATTACACCTACCTATATTTTCCCTCTCCTTTATTCAACTCATTTCTTTTGAAATACATTCGCTGCATGTTACATAGACTGCAAAATTTTTTTTTTGAAATGAAAGAACAAGTAGGTGTTTTTCTTTATCCACTCTTTGAGTGCTTTGTCATCACAAGTGAAAAGCAATCAACTAGATTTTGAAAACCATGCAAAAGGGTGAGCTTTTATAAAACTGGGAAGGTAAAACATAATTTTTACCAGTTTTGTTACCATGGGTAAAAATTGGTGAACCCCATGTTGAAATAATATGAATGAGTTGAGCACACAGGAATGGTATGGTATGAGCTCAAATTTGTTGATAATTGTCACTTGTCAAAATGTTTTGCATGTTGTTAATTTTGTAGTATGCGAGGGTCAATCAAGTAATCATTATTCACTTTTTACAAAATAAGAATGAGTATCAAGCAACAAATACAGTATTTAGAGGAAGAGTAACTCACCTTCAGACTGCCTGGTAGTTGCTAAGGGTGGTACCCTATTGTTACTTTCTCCCACTAGTCTCCTGTTGGCCACCAGCTCCGTATCACTGGGCGGCTCAGTGTCGGTATCCGACATCAGCCTGGTTGTCATTGCACTTTTCCTCGCACTCTTCTTCCCCTTCTTCTTCTTTGGTTTTTGCTTCTGTTCCAGTCCCTCCATCTCCGCAATCCTGCCCCCCTTGGAAGAGGTGATGGCCTGGACCGGGCTCCTGAACAGCGTGGGCTCCTTGTTGGGTTGGAGCACTTCGTCGGGAGGGGGGACTTTGTATTTGTGGGCGATCGCGCTGCTGATGGCCAGTGTTGTGTTCTGTGCCAGTAATGATGTTGGTCTCTTCGCAACAGTCACCACTTTTCTGCCTTGCTGCTGTCCCTCCGGCTGGCTCGACGCTGTGCCTCCTGTCTCTGGAGTGCTGTGTTCCTCCTTCACTGCCTCTGCTGGTGAAACAGCCTCTGGCAGATGGTCTCCTCCATTCACTGCTGGAGGGGTGACCTGAGGTTCAATGTAATCAGCTGGTATTTTGGAAGGAGTCTCATCGAGTGATGACATGGAGTGGTATTGCTGTGGAGAGAATCAAAATAAATTGAGAGCACATTTAATACACGGTCTATATCTCACTTTAGTGTGGTACTTGGATTTGATGGGAATGAAGCTGGTTGTCAGCAGGGTAGGCACTATCAAAATTACACCATTTTGAGAAACTAAGAAACTTTATGACGCTGATAATATGAGTGCACATGCATATATCCTCCTGGCACTCCACACTGTGGCTGTTTTAGATGGAACAGTTGTTTAAACACAGAACATTCTACATGTTAGCATCCTTCATCCATCATAATTACTTGAATTAGCTTCATGTGCTTTTGCTCAACATGAAAATGATGACTACTTTCAATTGCCGATTATGATAGCAACCTATAGCATGTGCAACTAACAGTCATCATTTTCCTAGTCATAACAGTGACTTTATAAGTCACAGCATTATGTAAGGTTCTTTCCCATTCTCAATCTCATACAGCAACATCAGTAACTCATTGCCACAAATTTAGTATCCATCTAGCTCCCATACACTGACGTGTAGGAAAGAGAGTGAATATTATCTGTTGCATCACAAAAGCTAAGACCTCTAACCATCACACAGAACCATTTCTGAACTCTTCTTTCTCAAGAGGACACATGAAACCAACACTTGATTATTTGACTTCACAAGAGCTCTGTGTTTGATCTCATTTGCACAAACCAACACTGCTGGTGCACTGAAGTGTTTGAACTCTGAGGAATTTGCACACGTGCATGTGATTGGATCTTGGCTATGTGTCAAAAGATAATAAAGACCATGTAACATGCAAAAACTTCTCTTTCACTATTAAAGGCTTTATTTTCAGCAGTTGACTGCAACAGCATTGTCTCACATACAGGCGTGCAAATACTTTGTGGTTATAACATCAATGCACTGTAGAATTAAACGCAACCTACACAAACATGCAATTTGTGACACTCTGCAATCTCTTTAAGATACTGTAAAAGTGGAAATTTTTGTGCATTTTGCGCAAACCAGAAACTAGCGCAAAAATAAAAGCAAATATTTTTGCTTGCCATATGTTCCAGTACTTGATGTCTTGATTTGCAGAATTAAAAACATGCGAAACTCTTCTTACCCGGCCGAGCGCGAAAAATTAGTCGCTCGAAAATATCCACTTTTACAGTATGCTGAAGAGTATTAAAGTTGCCTTTCTAATATTCAGTAATACACAACTTCATTTGGCCTGCAGGGCCAAGTTCACTGCCTTATCTCTAAATCCTAAATACTGTCCTGTCCTTTATGACCAAAGCAACTGGCCAACTGCAGAGTCATGATTTAATATTTTCTAGTCTTTGGACTGAGTATTTCTGCATACTTTCCTGCTCGTCCATTGTATAACCAGATCACCACAACATTTGCACTAATCTGCCTCAGAACAAGTGTCTCTTTCAACATGTCTGTACCTTTTCCAGATCCTGCATTCAGCTTACCTTCCACAGAGAGCAAAGCAAATTCTGATTTGATACACAGACTATCACCTCTTTAACACCCCATACAATATTAGGCCTTATGTCCTGGCAGCATTTTCTTCTACTGATTGTGATTCTTCAAAGGATTGGACTCTTTATAAAGTTGTTGTTTTTTTTGTTAATACCTGAAACAGCTTTACCACTGTAAGAGCTTGTCTTCAAGACGTATCAATGCCATCACAGTGAATGGGATTACATGTGATTATGCTAAGCCATTCACACCATGCCCACCTCCACACCCTTTGACCAATGTGCCACGCACTCTGACAATGGGGTGCACTGTGCTTTAGGGCTCCTACCAATCCTTGATGATCAATGAGGCACTCATCCTCTGTGGTCTATCATTTGACCATGGTATAGACCTTATGTGTGTCCTAAATGTACTTTATACATTATATTAACATATGCACAAATACATCTAAGGCAGATAGTTATAGATAGATAGATAGATAGATAGATAGATAGATAGATAGATAGATAGATAGATAGATAGATAAACAGACAGATAGACAGACAGACTGACAGACAGACAGATAGATAGATAGATAGATAGATAGATAGATAGATGGATAGATAGATAGTGCCAGTCCATGTATATGGCATGCTGATAATAACTCCTGGTACTTGTATGTAAACAGAGAAAAGTAATTAACAAATTTCCTTCTCAACAAATAATCAACCACAACACAAATTGATCAAGGTAATCTTACTTGAGGAGTAACAATAACACAAAGCATCCATGGCTTTATATATAATTGTCTTATATCTCCACACAAATGCTTCTTTCATTAATGACAAGGTCTCTGTTCAGAACTTTCCTGGTGCAGACATGGATATGTCTCCATGGGACAAACTGAATATAAATCTAGGTGTTATAATGGTTCCATGACATTTGCTCCTGCAACAATTGCTCCAATGAAACATGTGCACGCTAAGCTGAACATGAATTCTACCCACAAACATAACTCCAACCCTAATCCTAATCCTCACATCAAACTGAGCCTAAAATCCCCTCACAACCCTAACCCTAACCTCTAAGTCCTTGGAGAAAATAAGGCTGGAGCAATTGTCGCAGGAGCAAATGTCATGGGACCATGATTACAATATCTCACCATGACTGAAGGAACCAATGAAATGATCATTTGGATTGTTTTTGGGTTTTTTTAATTCTGGATGTCACAACTGAAGTTGAAATACAGACATGTATGTGCAAGAAAATGTCACAGAGAGTTTTCCCTGAAATTTTAATTCTCTGTAAAACAGGGAATGTCACAAAAGAGAGACCATGGTCATTTTAGTACACTTAAAACTGTTATGGACGAAGCCACGATAAGCAATAACTGGAAGCAACAATCTGCTGCTGTACAAATCAGAATTGAGATCACAAATGCCTCATCACATTCCCCATATGAAGTCGAAGATCACACAGATGGAAGAAAAATGTGCATAAGGCCGACTTCGACAATATAACCTTTTCAGTATTCACTAACTTTTTATTACTTTCTAAAATATTTTCCTCGTATTGTAGTAGGACAAATTATCAATTCAAAGCTTCCCACCTGACAAATTTATATCAGCCATTACAGAAAAAACACAAATAATTTTTCTGACATTATATTGCTTTCGTGATGACGTATTACATTTCAATTTATTTTCCCTGTATTGCAGGAGGGCAAATCATCAAATCAAAGCTTAGCATATATTTTATGACAAACTTGTCTGCCATTGAAAAAATAAATAAACAAATTTATTTTTTTGGTCATTATATGGCTTTCTTGATGACATATCACACTTGAATTTAATGTGTTCTTATTTTTCCTATCAAATCCAAAATTAAGTTAATTATGTCACAGCCAACACAGCCAACACTGCCAATGCCAAACCAAAGGGCCATCTTTGGCTGTTGAAGAAAAATAGAAGAAGAGACTGGTACCTTTTCTTGTGGTGTGTCCTCTGCAGTGAGGCTTCCATTGACAGACTTGAGAGTGGAGTCCAGGCTGCTCAGGGACTGGTCTCTCTGGTACTGGCCCTGCTGGACCGAGGCCAGGAGGGCCGCTATCTCGGCCATGCTGGCTGGCTTGGCTGAAGAGTTGCCTGGCACACAACATAATATGAAATGATATGTTTTATTGTGGAACTTGTCTTTCTTTGTGTTCATGCAACATATACACAATGCAGTTCAAATCACAACTGATTGTTGTAAACTGCAGTAGTTGTAGTCTATCACTGGATGATATGATAACATAATGACATGCATTCTCACTTGTTTCTTTTTTTTGTGTTTTTAATGCATTATTTTAATACATTATGTTTATGGAACTTGAATTGGGATTTGCATCATAAAATGGCACTGCACTTTTGACACCTATGTAACATAAATGTACATGTACATGTAGTGCTATACAAATACTCAGTATTGTTGTTACTAACATGTATTGTGAAAGTGGTTTTTTTCGCGTACAGATACTTTCGCGGTTTCCATCGGTGCCGACTTTTTCGCGTGTGTTTAAATTGGCGGTCGGCAAAATCTGTGAATTCACAGTCAGCAAAAACTGTTTTATTTTGCACGTGAAAACCCAAACTATAATCCAATTATTCTTTTATTGAATATCAAATAGAAATCAAAATTAAATGCAGGCTTACCTGAAATCCCGTCTCTCGAGTACTTTATAACATGCTTGTACCTACATTGCGCGGTATCGCTGTGTGTGTGTTGACCATCAATACACTCAATGCGCGGAATCTTCGTGTGTGCATGTGCACAATAGCGTTGTAACAAGCGGCGAGTTCAAAACATTTCCTTGCCTGGTTAATTTCGCGCGACTTTTCAAAACATTTTCACATGATGTTAAATTTGTGGTTCAACCTCAAAGCGCAAAAAGCGCGAAAAAAAAAACCCACCACGAAAGAAACCACTTTTACAGTACATAATTGTATTCCATTACTCTCATACTTTTTCTCTGATATTTACAAGTAGGTATTTATCTGTTCTGTTCAAACTATTCTAAAAGTTTTTTTTTTCTTTTAATTGGAGTCAAATTGAGAATAAAGTGGTGTATCCCTTTAACAATCTAAAGATAGTCTCAAAGTCAGAACTCACCAACCAGGGACTTCTGAAGAGCCAGAGCATCTGATGTGCTGGCCAGGCTATTGAAGGAATCCAGAGACATACCGGTGCTCTGCGTGGGACTGGTGGGCTTGTGGTAAGAGTTCATGAAATCATCGCCTGCAACAAACATCGAAAAAGAGGAAGAGTGAGATCGAGATCGAGAGAGAAACAAACAGACAGACAGATGGAAGAGACGGACAGAGATGGGGGAGGGCGGGAGAGACAGATCGAGACAGACAAAACAAAGACGTAGGAGAGGGAGAGAACATACACATGTATGCATATTAAAAGTACAAATGGATATCAAGAGGACAAATTCATTGCAAAGATAACACAGGGCAGTCCAGGCATGGTTGTGGAAACTCTCAAATGTTGCTTCATAATATCTGGTGTATATGACAACTCATCCAAATCCAATTTACATATTGTTGTGTCATTTCTATGGACATGATATATAATGAAAACTCATCCAATTAACATAGGGTATTGCATAATTTTTATGGACATAATGTAATGAAAACTCATCCAATCAACATAAAAACTCATTCATGGACACGATGTACAAAATTAATTCTGCTAATTGCTATCTTTCAAAGACAAAATATAATTGCTGACTGTCGTGCAAACTGTGAGACTGCAGTTTATGCTGGCATACATTTATGTACAGTACAAAGCAATGTGATATAGATACAAAGTAGCAGATATTCAGTGTAATAGCATGTACATGAGAATGCCCATGAATTTCTCTTTCATTACATGTAATTGACACAACAGTTAAATATGGCAATTACTCTGTTCTGGGGGGCGTTTCATCAACGAGTTCGTCGGAGATTTCACCGACAAATTTGCTATCAGCCAATCAGACCAAGGATTTCATTAGCTTTTAACAGTTGTCAGTGTAAATCCTTGCGTCTGATTGGCTGATAGCAAATTCGTCGGTGAAAACCTCCGACGAACTCGTTGATGAAACGCCCCCTGTCTTCAGTCATTTGAAAAACTGAATACACGCTGTATAACTTTTACAGACACACATTGTTACAAGTGTACAAAACTTACCCAGCATTGTAACAGCCATAAAAAATATAATATACTTTCAGGGTCAAAAGGAAAATAGTGTATCTCACATGACAAGAAACTGGTTGGTACTTTTCCTATACATCACACAATCTGTACATTCTGTCCCCATGCACTTACCACAGTACAATGTATCTGCCTGTCAAAAACTATTGAAAGCATGCAGCTGCTACATGTACACTGGCAATAAGAAAAGAATACTGATTACTACCCATATACAGTGTATGAGGTAGTTTTGTGGGGCAATTGCAGTTGGTATTTTGCTATCAAATGAGAAATATCCACATTGTACAAAAGGTATCAAATTATTGAAAGATACAATGAAAATGACATACCACTCTCCTCCCATAATCTATGTGTACAGTGTATGTACTGTACTGTACGATGTGATAATACAGCCCTACATACCTATTTGTCCCTTCTGTCACAGTCTCCTGACACACATCACTAACTTTGCCAGGGCCATGCAAAGAGAATATGCAGGGAGGCATGCAGCTCTGTACACAGATGGCTGGTGCTTGGTAAACAAGCATACTGTATACCAGCCAACACCCACTCCACTGCTCACCACTTTTTTTTTTCTTCCTCGATATCTACAATAAATTGTACAGTTACCCCTTTCTCTTTCTTCCTGACTAGAACATAAATATCTCTTCCTTCATTTGATCTATTTCAATTTTTTTTTCCCAAGCCACACTCCAAATTACAGTGGCATGATCCTCAGATTTGATTTACATTACATTACATTTATGTAGATGTGGTTTGAAAGTTTAGATATCATAATACTCTTCAAAGTCTGATTTACCCAAACACCACAGCCACGTGGGCAACACCTTCTTCATTTTACACTTCATAATTAAAGAGAGACACAAAAATCAATAAAGTCTTCTGTTTATGTGACAAACTCTTGTATGTAGGTTCTAAAAACAAATCATTCATGACTACAATGTATTAAAAAATAAACTCGGGTTTGAGGGCCGTTACCACAGACATGGAGATGTTCAATGTACACATTTGTAATACTTGACATCCTCGCTGGTATAAAATTACCAGAATCCCACAACATACTGTGCAACTACAAGTTGCACAGAAGTACCATACAGTGTACAGGATGTATGTTTAAAATCCATTAACCTTGCACCAGCTTCTGAGTTGTTAAATAAAATTTACCCTTGCTTATTTACATACGATGTACTATTGATCACTATCAGGTACTGAAAATTATCAATTTCTGTACGAATGGTAATGAATTAATGGGTCCTTTATCTCATAACACTCATGGACCATGCACTTATACATTCAGGTTTTAATTTTCGTGAATTTCACGAGTCAGGTGCTAGTTCGCGAATTCAAAAACGTGCCAAAAATACTGACTCTCATCCAGACATAAATGTGATGTGCATGCATCTATTTCCCGTTTAGTAACACACCCCACAATTGCACATTTAACCACTTGTGAAATCATCAGGAAGTCCTGATTCACAAAACAAAAACAAAAACAGCTTATTCAATATTTGGTGTAACAGTACATTGCATGAGTGTAAAAGCACAAAATGTGCTCAGTTGATTCATCATGGTCCATTCACTTGGAATATTACACAGCCTGCAATCAAGACTACATTGTACATTGTGTACATAGTATGGATTTCACTATCATCAGCCTCAGCCAACATAGAAATGAATGAAGGTAAATTGGATGGAACCTAATTATTCCCTCCTTTGACTGAACCATCTGTTGACTTCACAGTGTTATAATTTTTGCGGATCATTTATTTTGTTTTCCCTCCTCAATGGTTCTGTCACTATGTGATGTTCGACGGTGTGGGTAGATATCTACAGTGTACATTGTACGATGTACTCAGAGTATAATGTACAGTGTATGTACACGTACATGTACATCGTACCAGCTGTGGTACAACTTGAGTAGATCATGTTTCATCACACAGACACACACACACATGATGCACGCACTATTTAAAAAAAAAAAAATCTTGAAGTTTTGAGTAACCAGTTTCATTTTGTTGATGGCATGGTTTACTTGTCTCAGAATCTATCCAAGCAAATTCATTTTGTTAATTCTCAATTAATTATTGAGCCTGTACTTCAATTGTTTTCCATATCCTCAGTTCGAGTTTGGTGGGGGACGGAGTTGCTGACTACAATACAACCTTGATTGCCACAATGTCATTGCCAAACACCTGACATTGGCAACAAAGTAGCGACACATCACATACTGTGGTGTAGCAGATGTTGATTTTTGTTGTCAGGAATTTACATGAGCCATACTAAAAATGTACAATTAATAAGCTGAAACCTCCAGGTTTGAAATTTACATTGCATTTTCATGCCAAAGTACACAACATTTAAATTGTATGTCCCATTAATAGTAACTGAGTTCATGTACAGGACATTGTATACTGTACCATGTACACTGTAGGCCTACAGGAGTCTACATACAGCCCTGCAGTAAAAAAAAAAAATAAATAAATAATGTCGTACTTTACCTGAAATATAAACAAATTTGATTATTTTTTTTTTTCTAATATTCAAGGCACGGCTTGTAAATATTTGCCCTTTCAGCTGCCTGCACTGTAAACATACAGTACAATGTGTGAACTACATGTTATGACACAAGAGATCTGAACACACCGGGTTGCTGACAATGGAAACTGAAATACATGATGCACACTACAGTGAAAAACATACATCTCCGTAGAGGTCTCACGTATTTACATGTATAAGGCATGTACAGACTGTACATTGTACAATGTACAGTATGTGATCTTACCTTGGTTGGTGACAGTTACACAGTTCTATGGATCTGCATTCTTTTAACAATTTTCCTCCTATTCTTATGTGTTCAGCAATTCATTATATTTTTTTATTTATATTCATTTATTTATATATTTATTTATTCATTTATCTATCTATTTATTTTCATTTATTTATTTATTTATTTACACTGTATTATTATTATTATTTTTTTTTTTTGGGGGGGGGGGGTCTCTATACAATGTACGTCATACAATAATCAGTATCATATTCCATGCACAGACAGACACAAACATTGTACAGAGCAGTATGCAGACACAATCACCATTTCAAATATTTTTCTCCCCTCCCTTTTGTCTGCATGACAGTTTACCTGTACATGTTTTGATCTAGAGGACTCAAAAGTCATCAAAACATTAATGATGTCACAATAGGGCTTCAGATGAAGATTAATCATTAAGGATTCACAGATCCTAGAGGATATAAGGCTGATGTCAGGACTCAATCCTTCACAACCAAGGGTAGTGCCTTGATAAAACATTATAAATTAATGTATTACATTGAGGTCTTCAGTCTTTAATGAAGCACAGATTACTCTGTACAATCCATGAATTTTTATAAAAGGGTGAATGGTTGCAGGTGCAATCATACAGTACAAATTTTGCATTAAAAAAAAGAGTGACGGATGAAATGCACTTTTAACAGAATGTGAAATCTCATTCAGTTGCACTTGAAGGGACTGTACAGTACTGGTTGAGGTGAGGATTCAGCTTGTAACGTTTTGCGAGATATTTAGAAACCACTCTACGAAATGTTAAAGAGCATACAATTTCTAAGGGGAATCAAAAGTTTATTTGATGAAAATTGGTTTTGAAATGGCTGAGATATCCAAAAACAAAGCACATACATGTAATGTAAAGCAAAGTGATCTTAAAAGGTGGGTCCCACCTTTACATGTATAATATGATGGCTTTGTTTTGAATATCTCAGCCATTTCAAAACAATTTTTCATCTGATAAACTTTGAATTACTCTTAGAATGATATGTGCTTCCATATTTCAAAAGAGGTTTCTCACTATCTCAAAAACTCACCATCAAAAAACATTGGACACTTGAAGCCCCATCTCAACCAAAACTGTACCATCTCTTTAACTGCAATCTATGCGAAATCTACTTTCGCGATGGTTTAATTTTCATGAATTTTGCAAATCACTGTTGAGCCGCAATTGAACATCACACAATATTGATCACAGAAAGTGGTGGAGTGAATGGACATGAATTAGTGCACAACAATATGATAGCCTTGGTGTTATATCGCAAAATTAACATCCTTTGAAAATGTCTATGTTTTGTATGAAAATAAAGTTCTGCTTTTACAGTATCACAGATAATCCACTACCGTACCTGTACTTATTTTATACAGCTTCTCAGACAGTGGAGGATGCAGCTGTCCAGGCCATGACCTATTTAAATCTACTGAACTGTTGATTTGAAAGGAAGAGTTTGAATTGGAGTTGATACAATTGTACATTTTTATTTGAATGATTGATGACATCATTGTTCACTTTTAAAAACAGCTTGAAAACACTGGCACAGACACCATGCAAACCAGATGAAGTCTAAACCATCCACATCATCTTTATGGCACACTTTCCTCAGGATACTATTAAATTATATGTTTATGCGTCAACCTACTTTACACCACATTGCTGAGTGAACTTTTGTAGTGTACACTATGAATCATTGTGAGACCTGTAAAACAAATGATTTGAGCTTTTTTCCCCTTCTTCTTCTTTCTCAAAATGCAAGATCATTGAGAAAGAGGATACTACAATGAACAGAATGAAAGAAGAAAAATATACACTTACCACCCCCAAAGGCTTTCTCCAGGTCAGACCTGGCCTGGCTGACTTGATCTTCCATGCTGCGTGCAGATCCCGGCACAGGGGCAAATTTGGGCTCGTTTTCTGAGTAAATTTCCAGAACAAGGCGTTTGAGTTCTGCCTCTAAGTCATAGATTTCTGCCTTGATCTCCTGTGACGGCTTCCCAGTGGTGCGCTGAAGTTGCTGGGTGGGGGGATAATATGAGGTAAGGTCTAGTTGGTCCACAGCACTGGCACTGGTACTAGTCACATCGCGGTCCTGCCCAAGGACGGAAGTCTCTGCCTCAGAATCGGCGGTGTCCAGGCACAGCTGGGCCTGTTTGAAGTGGCTGGGTGAGTCTGTGGGACTTTCTAGCAGAAGCCGCTCTGCTGCAGTTGTGTTCAGGGACTCAAAGAGGTTGAGAGATGTCTCGGAGGCTGACTGGTCGATGCCGTCAGCAGAATCGCGCTGGGGGATGAGAATTCGTAAGTACCGGGCTGTGCTGGGGTCCGACGTTACCGACGAACTGTGAGTGCCCTTGGTGTCGAGCAGGTACCGTGGATCTTTTGGACTTTGCCTGTTGGGATTTGGGGATGGTTCAAACGGAACTATTTCTGGATGAAAGACATGGTCCTCGGGGTTCGACTCCCCCATATGAAGGCTGCGTCTAACCTTGCCAGTGCTTTTCTGGACAGTCTTAGACCTGTCAGACTGGACTGGATCTAACCCTGGAATCAGCTCCCTCTTTCCTAACACTCCATGCTTTTCAAAGCTCTTCTCAACCCTTTTTGGTCTACCGAAAATCTTCGTTTCCAAATCGAGGTCGGTAGACGGGAGTGAGATATCAAGATCAGACAGTGTGTGGGGTCCAGGGGAATGATACTGCAGGATCTGATTGGTGTTGACCTTCGAACTTGACCCAGGAAAGTACGAGTCGTAGGCTACTGCGTGGCAGGCGTCGGGGTATTCTTCAAAGAGAGACTGGTTGTCCTTTTCTGCACTTTCCCTCGTTACCCGCAGGTCCTGTTCCATGGCCACATGATGGCGCTTGAAGAGAAACTAATACACTTCACCAATAGCAGCGCAAGTGTTATCTGTAAGAATAATCAAGAAAAATTAGTAGTTACCAGTAATACAGAGTACAGATACATGTAACATTTATTAGCAACATAACAAACAAAACTGGAAAGGAATTCCTCACGTCCACCTCCCCCACTAATTTTGTCATACCACTCTGCCCTACTACACTTGTTAGCTCAAGGATCTTTCACACCGGGCTTGCATAAAGTTGCATAAAATCGCACAGTGTTGTGTACTGACAAGTAAGGATGTAACATTTTTTTACAATACAATTTACAAGTTGAACACTGAATAGACAGAAAATCTGTCTGTCCAGAGGATTTTTTAAAATCATTTTTCGAACTTAATAAAAAGCACTCACAATCACAACTCCCAAACACAAAAAAAGTCTAGCTAGACAGTACACTTGACCTTTCTACTTCGACGTGCTAGAGCACTAGGGCACTGGCAATGGCAGCAAGTCGAAGTAGCTCTCTTCCTAACATGTGTGTGAATATTGACGTTATTCTTGATTCGTACAACTACTTTAGTACTACTGCGAGTAAACAATCAACATCACCATCTCTTTTCCTAAGAGTATGATTGAGGGTACCACCTATCGTCACCCTAAGGATCTGCAGCGTATTTATTCCAAGAGTATAGAACAAATTCGGCTAAGTTTTACCTCAAACATGCCATAAATACTGCAGTTTCGAATATTGTGACCATCCTGTTGATTATGAATCTCAGTATAGATATTTTAATATCATTTTAGTGCGTGTGATGCATTTTTCTTGCACGGCTTAAGGTACCTGAACATCAGCACCCCCTCCCTCAATAGGTAATAAACACATACAGTCATGCGTCGTGTTTGCAACTGTCTAAGCGGATGTGGAACTGAACCATGTTTATTTTTGTTAGTTTTTTTTGGAGAGTTAGTTTTTTGTGTCTTCGTTATCACTATTTTCATAGCTTAAATGAAACGGCGCTTAATCCCACTCGTACTTAATCGTTCTATACGCTAACACACAGCTACAATGTGTGTATGATACACAGGGTGGCGATGTTAAGTGTCGCGGTTTGCGGCCGCATAAGAGTTTTTCAACTCTGAAACGCAAACTTACTAATTGCTTTAACCGAGGTTACTGTGTACGGCGAATATTTTGCAAGGTTTTCATTTTCGCAAATTTTGCGAGTCAGGTGCTATTCGCAAAATTAAAGACACGCAAAAATATTGACTCTGATCCCGATGTGAATGTGACGTACGCGTGTACACTTCTGTGTTCTGTATAGGACTCCACGATCGCGAATTTAACCACTCGCGAAATCGTCAGGAATTCCCGATTCGTGAAAATTTAGACTCACGAAATATATGGCGTATACAGTATATCATAGAGGTTGACCACTTACCAATTTACAATATTGTCACAATCGCAAGACCAATGTCCATTGCAATAGTAAAAAAAGACCACGACCGCGATCCAGTAGAGCGTCCACCGGTTTGCGACCGTGGTAGTTCGGTTCGCGGCCTGATACGCGCGTGCTCTGCGATCTTCTGCTGAACGCCTTCATTCGGCTCGTGAACACTGCGTAAGCAACAAGTCCCATTGCGAAAGCATGTGAAAAGGCCTGGCGCGCGTGCACTGATCACGAATAGGGTTTGCAGTTGTTGCAGTATTACTGAACATTGTCTCTCTTATGTTTTTTGTATTTTTTCGATCGTAACATCCACTTTCGGAAAAAAATGGCGGCCCACATCGGCTTGTGAAAGTTCTATTTCGATGTGAGGACATGTATTCAAAATCCATGAACATTGGGAAAATGACAAAAATTCCAGTTTTTTAGACCCTTTGTTCCTTAACTGTGATGTTAAAAAGTTCCAAAAATGAAATTTTGGATGCAAGATGTTGTCATTTAGGTGTGAATATTTCACTTTGATTGAAGATTCTGCCCTTGTCACCGGTTGATTTTTGTAGATTAGCAGTGTGTTACTGTTAGTGAATGTGTGACAATACATGTATAGTCGCGTGTGTCGCTGTGTTCAGCATTGTATTACCAAATGTGACCGTGCACCTCAAAACGAACATAACGTCGCACACACTGATTTTGCGTGAGGACTGAAAATAAGTTAAATGGGTCAACCTAGCCGAACATGACTTTTTCATATTTTCTGAAAGAGCGGGTCTTCTTTTACATTATGCTAAAATTTGGTATCATAAAACGGGCAGGAAAGTGTGTTTTTTTTAGCAGTTTATCTCGAACATTTTTGGTAGAATAGTGTGATTAGGCGTGTCTTTAGAATCCCTTTTTCATTTCTGAAAAACCTTGTCCACACTCTTCACTTTCAACTCTAATAACTTTTGAAAGGATAGTGCTACTGCTTTGAAAGTTGGCATTAATTATGGACAGAATGTGTTAATGAGGCATGCTTAATTTCAGTTTAATCTGATAATCCCTTCATTGTTGTTACTCTGGTGGTTTACTTCCGGTTTTTTGTCCCATTCATCGCACAGCCAGCACGGTTTAGTAAAGATTAAGCGCTTGAATAGGCACTGTACTTCAGAGCCTCTTTTCTCAGTTCACACTTTTCCTGAGTTTGTGCTTTCTTTCCAATATTTAGATAGGTTAGGAGAGTCCATTTGATTTGAGTTATACATCATGTTAAAGCTTAAAGTCTGCTCTTTCAGAATATGGTCTTAACTAAAAATTCATGTCTGGCGACTTTTTGTTTGTTTTGAGGTGCAGGGTCACAAATATGCTGTAGTGGCTGCGAACAGGTGCCTGGACACGAACTGGGACAGTTCCAAAAATGAAATTTTGGATGCAAGATGTTGTCATTTAGGTGTGAATATTTCACTTTGATTGAAGATTCTGCCCTTGTCACCGGTTGATTTTTGTAGATTAGCAGTGTGTTACTGTTAGTGAATGTGTGACAATACATGTATAGTCGCATGTGTCGCTGTGTTCAGCATTGTATTACCAAATATGCTGTAGTGGCTGCGAACAGGTGCCTGGACACGAACTGGGACAGTTACTCTAAAGGTACCCTGCCGATATGTGGTAGTTAGAGACCACCCCACACCAAGACACAGACACAGCACAGGACAGTGGCTGATCCAGGAGAGGGTGCACCAGGCGTGCGCCCCCTTTATTTTTTGTTAAAACAAAAGAAACAAGGCAATTGTGCACTTTACAGCCCTATACAATCGGTGCAAGATTTTACCCTAATCAAGCAGTGCGTGCAAATTTGAGTACCTATCAGGCACCGAGGGTTCGACAGCTTGTCTTCCGGCACTGTACTGTGTGCATGTGTATGAGATTTTGCGTTGGGATGCAGTGTATGTGAATGTGTCAACGTGTGTGTGCGTGATGAAAGCACTTACAGTACACCACATGGTTGCTCCAACGCCCTTCCCTGCGCGGCGGCGCGGCGTGATCGAACGCAAGCAGACCCTAGACAAACAGGGTGCTGTGCATTTGCACACATCGGAACGCAACGAGTGGTAAACTTCTGCGCTTCAATCATGATTTTAAATGAATGAATTCTGCGTTATATCGTAACGGGAGATCACTAATTAACCTATTTGCAGAGGACGTATGTCCACTCGCGGCCTTGGAGAAATCATTGTGAAATGATAATAAAAAAAAAACCCAAATCTTGGCGATTCGTCAGTCTGTTAGTGTTTATTTCGTCTACACAGAACGAGCCCAACCAGACGCGGTGCGAAATGTGTATAGCTACCGATTTACGGGCAGCCACTACATGGACACAAACACACACACACAAGCCTCGCCCGCGTGGTTGGTTTGCGTGATTTGTGATGGGGTTGGATCGGGATGGATGAAGGAGGTATAAAATATTCACGTAACTGGTGTGTTGTGGCAAGCTGGCGCAAGCTAGGATGTTCAAAAATGGAATCTATTGTATCGCAGACTACTGCCAACTTTCTCATACTTTGCGCCATGATCACGGCAATTTTCTGCGATGCAACATTGTATAATACAAAAAAGCTTGATAATCCTGCAACGGAGAGCAATTCTAGACACGCAAAATCGCGATTGCACAGTGTTCGATGTGTCCGCTCCGCAGAAGCGCTCAAGCGCAGTATAAAAGAGTGAGGCGGGCTTTTAGTGACCTTATCACTTGTCAAACAGCGTTCCATACAGCAAGAGAAGCTCGCCAGCTGCTCAGTGCGTGGTGGTTCATGGGATATCACCTTTGCATACGGCGAATGAGGTATCGATAATATAGGGCCGTAAAGTGCACAATTGCCAGAAATAAAAAGAAAACTAGAAAAGCACTCCGAGAGCGCAGACCTCCGCCAAGCAGTTACTTTCCACCGATGATCTTGCTCTTCCATATAGAGATCAGTGATTTCCACACACTGAAAAATCGCCCGATTTCCCAATACTGTAGAAGCCTTTGAGGCTTTGTTAGGAATATTATTACTTATGTCATAAACCTTCAGATGCGCGGTGCGCCTCGCCCCAGCAGAAACTAGAGCACGCACTTTTAATGCGCACATGAAAACTTCAAAAAGGTGCAGCTTAAACTCCCAAGTTCATTGACCCTAACGTTAGGGCCTAGGCTAGGGTTCTACCTGTCAAAATATCAAAGATCCGTCATAAAATCCCCAAAAAATTCTCGGATCACTACCAAAATTTAATCATCTGTTTCTTGTGTCATTCTCAACCTTTCCTGCAAGTTTCATCCAAATCCGTTAACTACTTTTTTGAGTTATTTTGAACAAGGACAAACAAACAAACTAACAAACTATTATATTAACAGTAACAAACAAACCAACAGTAAATATTTTAATGAAAACATTGTCATAACCTCCTCCCTTGGCAGAGGTAAAAATTGGGCCGGGGGTGGGGAGCGTGCGCCCTACTTACTTTATTTTGTAAACATGGTAAAGGCGCCCCCTCTTTACGGAATTCCTCAATCCGCCCATGAGACAGTAAGTTAGACTAAAATAAGAATAAGATTAAAAGCTAAATATTAGGCTTTTTCTACATAGACAGATTCTGTTACGTTACTTAGTTACGTACGTTTTTTACAGACCATTTATTGTCATTGACCACCCATACCTACGTTCGCACTCGTAGAGATGTGTTGGTAGAACGGTATGCATGCAGTATGACTATGAGATTGATGTGAGAAGCACAGTCTGTGAACAGTGAATTCCCGTTGCCACTGTGGTAAACTTGCTGGAAACGATCGAGACGCAGTCACAGCACAGCGTAGTTATGAGTAGGTAGACTACTAGACTGTGTGTTTGGGCAACATTCACCGTGACATTGACAGTCACCTACGCAGCTTTCCGGCGTTTCTACCTTACTGACGCTGCTATTCTGGCCATTATAGCATATAGCATGCACACCGCACAGCTGCTGCATGCCACGCAGGAGGAGAACTTCCGGATCCACGAATCGATCACATTTAGCGTGCAAATTCTACAACTCTGATTCTACACGTACGGATCGCAGTGGCGAGTTGTGCACTGCTGCTGCTGCGCGCTGTCAATCTCGCATAATCTCGCACCGTGAAATCCGTTCGAATGAAGTTGTACATCATAGTTAGAGTCTCGTCCTATACGAGAAAAATATGTGTAGAAAATGGCAGCGTCCTACTGTTGCTGGACTGATTTCTGCTGGTGGTTGAGGAAACGGCAACGACGGCAAGAATACGAGAGCTATCGACTTACTTAGAGGTACTGTTCACGAAAATTTTCTATATTTTCAAGTGGCTCGTTTGTCATTGCCACGATCAAGTCGAAAGTATCGAGAGACCACAGTTTCAGAACATTCTAACCGGCCTAACTCCGCCGGCTGGGTATGAAGACTGTTGACTGTGGGAGCGTTCGGGCTGGTCGCAGTTCTCCCGGCCCGGCGCGGGCAGCCGGCAGGGCAGGGCGGCGCTGGCTGCGCAATTTCTGTAGTGTAACCAGTGTTAGGCCTAGCGCAACTTATGTAGCTAGTATGGTTGGGTGTTCTACCGGACACCTAACGTTTTGCTATCAATAGAAACGTGAAAAATCTCACAATTTGCCTTAAATTTTACTCACGTGTGGAGAAAATACTCCGGATTCACAAGCGCGCACTGAAAATGCGATCTGAGGTACGCGCTCTTAGATGGCGGCTTCGAACGCGTGGGGTGTCATTTTTTCTGCACTCGGTTGCCCTGCTCATTTCAACCGACCACCCTGGCCCTGACAATACATATAAAGGGCACTTAAATGCGTTTTTTCGACAGGCCGCTGTTTTTTTCTAGCCGTCATTTTTTCCCCAATAATATTTGAATATATTTTGAATCCTTCGATATTACTTTTGAAGGACTGTTTGATGAATTTGACTTGATTTTCATTAGGAAACTTTTCATCGTAATTGAAATAAATTAGATGAGTCGGTTTGTTTTTTCACATTCATTTCTCGTTTCTGCATCAACTCGTACGGTCGTAGCGGGCGACAAAATGTTTATGTCATGTGTATGTGTAACGTGTGTGCACGATCGTACAAGCGGCGGTGACAATTTTGCGGTCAAAATCGTCAAAGTTATTACGGAAGGATACTCTACATCTAACAACGAGTCAGCAAAGGTAGGCCTAGTTATATGTAGTTACATGATAAACCTTATTCGATTTTGCTAAATTTCGGTAATTTAGAGGGAATACTTATTTTCTAGTTGTTTTCGCCACATTTTACTCGGTAGCGTAGCCCAGTGAAGAATCGAACACCGTTGCGCGTAGTCCCATGCGTACATTTTCTTTCTGTACGCGCAATGCCATTATAATGCGCGGTCGGTCTTTATGGACCCGGTCGGTGGGTTGAACACCTACCATACATGTAATATGTAGGTCGTCACTTCAGTTGACAAGCAAAAAAACAGAAAAACAAACAAAACAAAACAAAAACAAACAAAAACAAAAAAACAACAAACAAACAAAGCTTTGGGTTGTGAACTTGTGCATGGCTAACTGCGACCAGCCCGAACGCGACTAACGACTCACGTTAGATCTAGGTTTAGACATCTAAATTTTACAACTTAAGGTCAAGGACAAGGAGCGCGCCGGGGTTTGTTATGCGTTAGGTTGTGGCTAACTCTAACTGTAACTGCAACCAGCAGCCCCATACGCATAGCGTATTACGCTATGCGTATGGGGCTGCTGGTCGCAGTTTAATAGGTTGTGGCCTGAACAATAAATTTACAATCTTCCACCGGAGTAAAAGTCAATGTCAGGAACTTTGCCCAGAGGCAGAGCACATGTTGGAAAGACTTCCTTTTGAGACAGCCACCCCAATCACACTATTACAGTAGGCACTACTAAATCAGTGCAGATCTATACAACTCTACCTAGCCTAACCTTGCAATACGCACGGATGCACTTGGGTGGCTGTCTCAAAAGGAACTCTTGCCAACAAATCAAAGCATATGGAACTTAGGGAATTCATTCTTATTGTGGCCTTGACCAAAAGATCGGTCTGTATCTGGTCGTCGGGGATATGTTCCACGGAGACTGCGTTTGGCTATAATGGCTTCACACTTCACGGATCCCCTCGAGCGATAACGTCAAAAGAAATAAAAGACTCCTCCGGACAGACGGATCTTTCCATCTAATTGTGGCCCATCTCTCGCTCATTCACACTCATATCTGAGATGGAGGGGGAGAGAGAGAGAGAGAGTGATGGCAGACTTCTACACGTGGTGAAAGCAAGTCTTGACTCTTGAATGCTTTTACCCCGCAGAGCAGAGGAGATCTATAGTACAACCCAAAGAGATTATACCACAAAAGGGCATAGTCCAGTAGCAGTGGCGGCTGTGCAAGGAAGCTACAATTTTGCATTGTGGGAGCTGCCATTGCTCGGATCCTGTACATTTAGTTAACAGTAGATGGCAGCACACTGTTTAAATGCGCTCGACTTGAATATTCGATGCAATGACCTTGCGCCGTTTTACTGTTACGTCACAATGGTCATGTTTAAGCGTCATATTAAGTGTTGCTGATGTTGTTTGATTTTATGGTGTGAGTGGGGGTATGTACGCGAAACAAACGTCATAATGCTCAAACTACTTTCTAGTCTACTCTCAAGTTCCCATTTATTTTGTGAATAGCAAAAAGGTCTGGACTCTACGAAATGGTTCAATGATGATATCATCATATAAACTGATATCTAGACAATTAACCACATTGCGATTCTGAAAATGAAAGTGTGTTATGAAGAATAAAAAATCACTCCAGATAATGATATGAGAAGACTTGAACACAGACTGAATTACAGTCGCTGTACATGTACCAGGATGTGAGGGTGCGCTCCCTCTTCAATTTTGGATGCCTCATTTGTACGCACAAGTATGGTGACTACTTATTACAGTACCTCCGCCAAGGAGGAGGTTATGTTTTCGTTACCGTCGGTTTGTGTGTGTGTGTTCGTTAGTTTGTCTGTGTACAAAATAACTCAAAAAGTAGTTAACGGATTGGGATGAAACTTGCAAGAAAGGTTGAGAATGACACGATATGAGAATTTTGGAAGGATTTATGAAGGATTTTTGATATTTTGGCAGGTAGGGTCAATGAACTTGGGAGTTCGGGCTGCTCGTATTTGAGGTTTGTATGCGCCCACTAAAGTGCGTGCTCTAGTTTCTGCTAGGGCGAGGCGCGCCGTGCAGCTGAGGGTTTATGACGTAACAATTAAACTAAAGGCTTCTATATTGGGAAATCGGGCGACTTTCAGCACACTATAAACACTTTCAGCATGCTATAAGTACGTAGGCCTATGGGTGGAAATCACTGATATCTCTATGGAAGAACAAGATCAGTGATGGAAATGAGCTGCATGCTTGGTGGAGGTCTGCGCTTCTCTAGTTCTATATATAAAATCTCTTTGGTACAACCTCAAAGAAAGTGATTGACTCCTCCATTTGAAGATGGGGGTGTTGGGGTCAATTTCTAGAGGAGTTAACTCTTTGTAATACCAATTTTAGCATTGTGTGTGCTTGCCCACATTTATGATTGACCAGATGTTGTCATCTGTTACTCTTTGTTTGTGTCCATACATATTTTTCAATCATTTTAGGACATGGCTGAAGTGTGCAAGAAATATCTGGACAGATGGAAGGACTGCAAATGTAAGTATAGTGTGTCGCAATATGCAATTATATGCAATATGCATGCAATAGAACAGTCACTCCCATCACGTCATGTGATTAATGGTCTAAAAATTTTGAGAATACTCCTCATGTGAATGGGGCAAAATTTGCATTATGGAATAAATTACACAATCATATGTGGTGCGTCATCATCATGTTACCCATATAAAGTCGGAGATCATGAAAGTAAGAAGAATGCGCTTAAAAGTACAAGTTCACCTTCATATACATGTGTACATGTCGATTGAGTGAATGCAGCAGTATCAGTAGAACACATCAGTGAGGGTTTAAGGAAAATTGGACAATCTGTTTAACGCTATGAATTTTTGAAGTTTCTGTGCAGTCATTGCTGGATGAAAAGACTAAGCAGTTTGTGATGTCTGGTAAATGTGTAGAATGATACCCCCCTCCCCCCTCCAAAAAAAAAAAAAGATGGAGAATTCCACTAAATTTATTATTTTCTATTTTTAAAGTACACATTCCTCGACTTGTTACTGAAATATTATTACCTCTGCCATCTGAAAGAGGCAAGTCAAGTGCTATTCTATTAGGCAAGAAAAGTGAAAGCACGTTAAGTTCATTCATTCTCTTGTGTTGTCCCTCTCTCTCTCCGTACACTAGCCCTGAGCAGTCAGTTCCATAGTCTTTATGTGTACGGTGAGAGGCAGAATTGTGAGCTCCTGAAGGAAGACTTTGACAATTGTGTCAGGTGGACACAGGACGAGACGGATCTTTCAAGAGTGAGTTCCAACTTCCTTCCAATTGTTTTGAGTAATTTTTAACCCGTTGAGGACAAGCTGATTTGGTACACGTATGACATGCATTTCTATACAGACTGTATACACCTGCCCGAGTATACTCACGACTACTGTAAAAGTGGATATTTTCACGCTACTAATTTTTCGCGCTTGGCCGGGTGTGAAGGGTTTCGCATGTTTATAATTCCGCGGAATCAATACATCATGCACAAGAACATATGGCAAGCAAAAATATTCATGTGCTTTTATTTTCCTGATACTTTCTGGTTGCGCGAAATGCGCAGAAATTTCAACACTGCGAAAATTTCCACTTTTACAGTAGTCTTCAATGGGTTAAACAGTGCTTGTGTACAATATCAGTACAAATGTACATATATTTTAGATCAAGTGTGAGTGCATTGGTCTGTACATATATGGATACATGGACAGTGCATTCAGATGTCTCAAGACCTTTTATTCTTGTTTTGAATAGTTTTCAGTCATTCAGACAGTAATTGTACAACATTGGTACATACAGCTCAAGTATGAACTCATTGGAAAGTAGAGACGGATCCAACAACAGTCTGATATTTCTAAAGTTTATTTTTTTGAACTTTAAAAAATTTTCTCTTCTATGAAATTGCAGACATAAACTCCCTTGTTCCCCCCTCCCCGACATTTTTTTTTTTTTTTTTTTTTTTGGGGGGGGGGGGGGCATACCATACAACACTACCCTACCCTTGTTAGCTTATGCATAGATGCATGCGGTCCCTACCACTTGGCAAAATCAATGTGCATGTGTGCGTGCGAGTTTTTATGTAAGCTACAATGTAACAAGGGTAGGGTAGTAATGAGTGGTCTGGCAAAATTAGTGGGGAGAGGGTTAGGGGGACATGAGAAAATCTGTCCTTTTTACAATAAACTTTGACAAAGAAATCAAAATATTAAAGGGAAGATAAACCCCAAGAACAATGTGGATTGAGTGAAAGCAGCAACATTAGTAGAACACATCAGTGAAAGTTTGAAGAAAATCGGACAATCGATGCAAAAGTTATGAATTTTTAAAGTTTTGGTGTTGGAACCGCTGGATGAGGAGACTACTAGAGGTTATGACGTATGAGTGGACTACAATATCAAGAAAATATAAAGAAAATACTACAAAAATCCATTTTTCATGAAAATTACAAATTCCATCAACTTGATATTGACATATGTTAAGGGTAGCAATTATTCCCCCTGCTTTCTGAAAGCGGTTGGTCCACTGCTCTTTCATAATTCTAGAAAAGTGAATTTTTGTTGAATATCCTTTATATTTTCTTTGTATTGTTGTCCACTCATACGTCATATCCTCTAGTAGTCTCCTCATCCAGCGGTTCCAACACCAAAACTTTAAAAATTCATAACTTTTGCATCGATTGTCCGATTTTTCTCAAGCTTTCACTGATGTGTTCTACTAATGTTGCTGCTTTCACTCAATCCACATTGCTCTTTGGGTTTACCTTCCCTTTAATGCTTGATTTTGTTCCATTGAATATCAGCTTCATTCTAACTGCCATGAAGAGCAAAGGAAATGGCATGACAATGTTGAAATGATTAGTTTTGGCACCTTCCATAAATTTGGATATGCACTAGCTGTAACTTGTGAAATATGGCTTCATTCCCAGATGTAGGCAGATGATATCACAAGAATTTCATGGACGCTACTGTGAGCAGTTGTACATAATCTGTTGTTGTTATTGTTTTCTCCTTTTTTTGCCCATTTCAGAAGGCCCTGCTGCAGTTGGAGGCCAAGGTGGACGGGGATCTGAAGAATGAGTGTTTCTGGGAACTGCGAACTGTCCCCCCTCCTGATTGGCCAAAGGCATCCTCCCAACTGGGAAAGAAACCGTCAGGAAATTTCCGAATTACAAGTGCACAGGATGAATCTAGTTGAAGTTAAGTCAGAGTCTGTTCGATAATATAAAGTCTCATCAGGGTGAAGGGCATCTTTGCTTTTATGGCTTAGTCAGTACAGGGAGCTCTCATTACAACAAGTAGGGTTATTACAACATTAAGTTACAGCAAAGTAAAAATTCAGGTCTTGAAATTTTTATTTTTTTATATCTTCCATACTTGTTTGTTCAGCTGTAACAAAATGTCAGTATAACAAAAGAAAACTGTGGGTCCAATGGACTTTGTTATAATAGAAGTCTCAGACTATTTATCTTTCCTGGGGTTGGGTGCTAGCCCATTTGTTGATGGAGATCTCTAGCTGGAACATATTGCATGTGGATAGAACTTGTGAAATAGAATGATTTTCTGCAGAGACCTCTAGTGAGTATTTGAATAGGGGCTTGTAAATCTACAAGTTTCAAAAAATCTGAAGCATCGCGCACAAAAGGAAATGACTAGTCTGCTTCAAGAGGCGGATAGAGTTAAACTGTAGCTTAATACTTTGCAGTATAGAAGTGCCTTCCAGATTATTTTCCATCTCCTTCTTGCCAACCTTTGTGTTAGACTGGCACGCTTTTGTTGTAGTTTGTTATAAAGTCATACAAGGTCCAGAAAATATCTTTGTACCATAAATGTATGGCAGATATATAAACGCCTTGTATAAGCTATGTTTATTGTTCAGTAAAGAAATGGGACGTACATACTTCACTCTGCTTGCAACAATGATCATTGCTTTCATGACCTGCCACCATAAAACTCATATCCTTTGCGACATAACTTGAAGTTTCTTACAGTTTTCTCTAGACATATGTGACATAGAATAATTGTAATATCAGATCTTATTGTACCCTTTCTTTTTTCTACCTTTTACCTGTCATTTTTGTGATATTTTCATCATGGTTGGTGTATAAAGTAATTTGTCTTTAAATTGTATTCCTGATTGCTTGGGGTGGGAGGAAGTTGTAGTGGAAATCTTTTGTGAATCATTACTATTTGTAGAACTCTGCTAAAGTTTTAGTAAATGTATGGGTGTATGATGGTAATCCCAAACAGTTAGTAATTTAGGACACAAACAATGTTTGCTTACTTCCATTATTATGAGAAAGAGTTTAGTAAATGCAAGGGGCTGCTTACATTGTACAGGTACTTTGGAAATGATTTGGGATTTCAGGCAGTTAGGGAACAGTGTGATTCAACTTGTTCACTCACAGCTCTTATTCCACAACTGTTGTCTGTGTGTGTGTGTGTGTGTGTGTGTGTGTGTGTGTGTGTGTGTGTGTATGTGTATGTGTGACTTTGTGTGTGTGGTGTCCATGCATTCATCCATCTGTCTCTGGATCTCAAAAAGAACAAATATATATATATATATATATATATATATATATATATATATATATATATATCAGTGGCGGATCCAGAGGGGAGCGCAATCGGCGCACGCCCCCCCCCCCCCCTTTATTTTTCGTTAAAAACAAAAGGAAAAAAAAAAATGAAATGAAACCCAGAAGTGGCACCAGAAATATTAGTTGCCCCCCCCCCCCCTTTTACAGAATTCCTGGATCTGCCCCTGTATATGATATATAGGCCCTATACATGTTCAGTTCTGGGTTTGAGTGCTCAAGATCTAAACACTATGGTCAAAGTGCAATGATGAATGACTTTACTTGTACAATCAAACCTGTCTATAGCTACCACCTGCTGTATACGACCACTGAAAACAATTCCCTCCAAGAGAAAAAAACATGTTAAAGAACCCATCTACAGTGGTCACCTGTCTTTAACAGCCACTTTTTTGTCTCCCTTGGGTGGCCGCTATAGACAAGTTTTACTGTACTTGTGCGAAATGCCTATACTGTCTCTAGCATATTGCATGGATAGGATTTACTGAGGTTTACTTCAATTTCACGGTGTATTCATATCTGTGTACAATGGGAGGTGCAAAAGTAACATGCAATCTGTCTAAATTTGCTCAACTGTGTGCAATATCCAAAATTAGTTTTAAGTGTTGTTTTTTTTTTTTCTGTTCATTTTAATTGCTTGCGTATTATATCATAAACATTTGAATTACAACATCTGGAAATATGCAAAGATGGAATGTGAGTGAGTGTACTTTAGGTCACAAAGCACAAACCATGACATGCAATAATTGGCCAAAAGCAATGAGTGGCTACCGTATTTCCAATTTTAATACCAACCAGAATTAGCATTAAGGGATTGCAGCAGATTGGTCTGATTTGTAATAAATTGCAGAGTTTCGTGTCCTGAGACCAAGAACTGCAGAAAAACATTACCATCAGCTTCTTGCCAATTTTAGCTTTAATATTTCATACATTGTGCATGTATTTGAAATGTCAAATATGTACCTTTTTGTTTGTCTGTTTTTTACTTTTTTTTACCGAAGTCTTGCTGATATTCTGCATGTTCAGATGTTGTCCTTTTTTTTTCCCCTTCAAGACCCTTTATTCATTATGCTGCAATTTTGCTTTCTGTATGACATATTTATTTGTGTTGTGTTCTTTTTTTCAACTAAAGGAATTCAATAGGTAATAGGAGATGATAACAATGTAGGCAGATCCCACTTTCATCATTACTGTAGAGAGAGACACCAAAAGCCAGAAAAAGAAAAAGAAATGGTTTGAATCAGGCTTCAATCAAGTGTATTGTGAATGTCATGCATATGCAATGTTTTATTGTTGTTGTTGTTTTTCTTATATGTATAATGTATGTATGCATATTAGATTAGGGAATATCACAGATGTCAGACACAAAGTGATACATGTATGTGTAGCTTCCTTCAAAACAACCATCTTACATACATAGCGGAATTCAAGTACGACTAAAGCTATGGAGACTGGAATGTCAACTGTACAAATTATTTTCATAGTTCCAGCAAAATAGTTAGAATTGAAGGCCTACAGTAAGCCATTTTATGAATATCCCTTCCTTGCGATGTGCAATTCAATGCACCTGTCCCACACAGTTGCATTTTCATGCATGGAATTTCAGTTTGTGTGCATTGGCTTATTGCTATGATAGGCAAGTCATGGATAAACCTCTATCTGTGTGTCGAGAAATGTTTTTTATACTAGTATGCATTAGATTAAAGGGATCGTATAGTTTTGGTTGAGACCTAATTTCAAGTTTCTAACATTTTTGGTGAGAATATGAGAAACCTCTTATGAAATATGAAAGAGCATGTAATTCTATGAGGAATTCAACGTTTATTTGATGAAAATTGGTTTTGAAATGGCTGAGATATCCAAAAAAGAGCGATTCTGATAAAGTGTGGGACCCACACTTTATTACGATCGCTTTGTTTTACTATGTTTTTGGATGTTTCAGTCACTCCAAACCCGATTTTCATCAAATAAACTTTGAATTCCTCTTAAAATGGTATGCTCTGTACTACATTGTATATCATAAGTGTTTTTGTGGTATCTTGCAAAAAGTTAAAAACCCAATTCTCATCTCCACCAATACTGTACCATCCCTTTAAAATATGTAGAGGAGGGTGTGTGTGTGGTTACATTGTATAACATAGCAATTAAAGAAGCATGCTCTCAGTTATTGAAAGAATTTTGAAAATTAATTATGTTTATATGTAGAAATATCAAAGCATGGATATTTGTTGCCAAAGCTGTAATCATTTAAACTTCATGCCACAATTCTTGAACTCACTAAGTTACAGATTGAAGTACCACTATGTCGATGGTACAATGTCAAGATGCAATTAAATGTTACTGTTGTTGAATTATAATATTGTACCTTGAAATGGTGTCTCGTGGAGTGGGAAAGATAAAGTATTATTTGTACTATTTCATCTTTGGTGAATGTTTTCTTTCATGTACATACATTAAAACATGGTATATGGAAAATGCAAAGACAGTTTTTAGTGTTTTCTTGTGTGTGTTCTGAATTTGCAAATCAAATATTTGTGTGTGCTGGCATGTAAGTGTTGAATTGAAGTAAAAAACAAAACAAAACAAACAAACCATTCTGGCTTGAAAGTAATCTCCAATGGTCATGTTAAAAATAACTGTAGAATCAACAAGGAAGTCCTTTGTTCATCTCCTAGTATAATCAACTCGTTATGTAAGTCATCGTGGTTGTGTGTTTAGGTTTGAGTTTAGGACATGACATGGGACTTTGTATGTGTTCCTTGAACAAAGTTATTGTACAAAATGAGGGAATTACATGCACAATGTACCAGATTTTGCATTAGAAACGCAGAGTCCACTTATTCATAATGAAATATATGTACAGGCTGTGCAACTTGTGCCAATGCTGTATTTGAATATGTGACAGTAGATTGGTACTAGTATATGAACTCCTCAAAATAAGTTCTGCAATTAAAGTTTGATATATAATATTTCCCATATACCCACATTACCTTCATTGAATATGACATCATAAGAAAGCCTGATTAATTATCTTTAAAATGACACCTCACTTGCTATGATTGGGTGTTCTTGGAATGTGCAAAACAGCTGAGTATGGGGACAGATCAAAAGTGAAAAGTGGCAACAATTCTGCTATTGATAATGTGCAGTTTTGATGACAGAAGGCCACTGGAATAAGCAATGCTGAAATGAGAGCCCTTTCAAAAACTCCCATTTCCTGGACATTAGCTGACTGTTTGATCAACCTTTATGTTTGATTTTAATCTGCAGATACTACTGCAGTTTTTAATTCATGGATGAAGACTGGAATCTAATGACAATCTGACAATGCATTCTTTTCAAGCACATTTCTTCCCTGAGGTGACAAAGCAAATGGGAATTATACTGTTTAACATAACACGTTTGCTCTATTTCGCAACATTTCACATTAGTGACCTTTCCTCATACTCGGTGATACTGTGCATTCCATGAATGCATAATGTAAACAAGTGAGTTGTCATTGTAAAGAAAATTAATCAGGCTTTCTTATGATATCAAATTTGAATGAAATGATGCTGTTTGAAGAGAAATATGATACATCAAATTGGAATTGCAGGACTTTCGAGGAGTTTATATATATATATATATATATATATATATATATATATATATATATATATATATATATAGATGACAATCTTTCGAAGCTGCAGAACATTTTTCAGGATGGGGCTGTGGGACTGGGGTCACATTTAAGGTCAATAATATGTTGTAGCACCCTCTCCCCCCCCCCCCCACAAAAAAAAAAAATGATAGTATTGAGTAAAAATGAGATAGTGGTTTGACCATTTAAAAAAAATGATAAAGATTGGTGGGAGGGGCTGTTGGACTGGGGTCACGTTTAAGATCAATATGTTGTAGTACCCCAAAATAATGATAATAATAATGATAATAATAATAATAATAAAGATAATAATAATGATAATAATAATATGCATGTACTAAGTGAAAATGAGGAAGGTGGTTTGACCATTAAAAAATGGTACAGTATATCATGCATTCATCTTACATAGCCTTATTCGAGGACCTTGATCGAACCAGTCACCATTGTGCATCTTTTTTTTTTAATCTTATGCTAGCGTACAAAATAACTACCATTTGTTGGGCGCAAGAGATTACCCTCTTACCTTAATTCAGTTATGTTAAGAAGCTATGCTTTTGTGGGTCTATTGTTTTACACGCTATAAAACGTAAGTGCACTAGTCGCAAAGATGAACCTTATATTTTTCTTAGAGTGTAAATGATTACATAATAATTACAACATGACTGTGTCAGAGTACCTACCTATCGTCATCTTCAGTGACGTTAAAACGCACACATACACACACACACACACACCCATACACACACACACACCCACACACACACACCCACACACACACATACACACACACCTAAATGGTTTTGGACGATGCTATTCTTTTTTACTCCCACCATAGTCATCGACAAAATCAGCTGTCTGCTCAAATAACTTTTCCTTTTACTCCCGCGATGATAGCTCTATTGTCCCTATAGTTCTTATTATCTCCTTTTCTTTTTTTTTTCTCTCAAACAAAATCCGAGTCAAAATATAATGATATGTGTATCTTTCTTTCCAAATTATTGTAAAAGTGGACATTTTCGCGCGAGTATTATCATTTTTTTTTTTCTAACGTTCCGGCTAAGTTATGTATTAGGAAACAATTTCGCTTGTTTTTTAACCGCGCGGAATCAAAGCATAATGAAGTAGTACTTCATGTATGAAGAGCAAAAGAAAAAAAAACTTGGTGTTTTATTTTCCCGCAATATTAATATAGTTTCATGTCGCGGGAAAAGCACGAAGTTCCCATTTTTTAGTATAGGCCCATGTTCCAAAATTTGACAGAAGAATAATACAATCACACTGTACGTATCTAATGCTTATGAATCGAAAGATGTAGTCGACTATTTGCAGCGACTCCACGTTTACCGAGTTATCCTTATTAGGTGATCCGAGTATCCTCTCAGATCACCTTCTGTATCTGTACTGATTCTTTCTTCTTTGTTTCTTTATTTCTCCTCAAAAGTTGTGCAGAGGTTAGCTCAGAAAGTCCTCTGCCTATCAATTTCAAAGTCATGCCATGTATGTATCATGTCACAAAGATGACAGATCTAATGTATCACAGTGATCAGTCGACCGTGACGTCACGATGACGTCATTATATGAAAACACATTTTCATTCATATCTCATTAATGGAAGATCTAATGTATCACAGTGATCAGTCGACCGTGACGTCACGATGACGTCATTATATGAAAACACATTTTCATTCATATCTCATTAATGGAATGGAAATTTTCGATGAAATTTACGTCACATATATTTCAAGTCAAGCGCATTCTACTCAAATTATCAAAATTCATATTTATTATTAAAACGTGCGCGTATGCGCGCGTTGAAATATTTGTATGCTCCAATCGAGCTCAAAATCTTTTTGCACACGTTTCAAACCATTTAGAGCATTTTTTGAAAAATTGAAAAATTTGGACGGACGCGTACGCGCGCGCACATATACGCACGCACAGCTCATATGCAATAGAAATTTCCCGTTTTTTCACATTTATCAGATGCCTGAAATATCAAGGAATATTTCTACCAAGTTTCAAGTCAATCCGACTCAATATGACGTCATACGGGCCCTTCAAAGTTGAAATTCCGCGCGCGCGTCAATGGCGATATACAGTGCAACTATGCCAAAAAACCGCCAATTTTAAATCCGATTTTACTCGTAAGGATGGACGGTGACCCCCCATTTTCTTTACATATTTTGAAAGCTGATGAGTTGTACATGTCATTTCATCGGGTGGCAATGCTGGCAAAATGATTAAAAGATATCAAATTTCTTAATAAAATAAAAAAAGTAAATTTTCAAAATGACGTCATCAAATTTCAAGTTTATTCGGACATATCTCACTAATCCTTTGTCAATTTTCACCCAGATTTCAGTATGTTGTACCTTATTAAATGCTCTTTCATTAATGTAATAACAGTATTTTGATTAGATGACGGCATCACCTCGTAAAAATGGATTGAAAGTAATCTTGTCAAATTTGACCAGTTTACGTGTTATCTCTATGGGAGTGCAGTTTTTCTGGAAATGAAAATTGACATGACTATCTTTATCGAGCACTAGCTCACTTATGCTTCGGTGAATTTCTCCCAGATTTTAATATGTTGTAGCTGAGACGTTGTGCTATCGTAAATGTGCCCTCCGTTTTTTCATACGATGTCTGCATCACGTCAAAAAACTTGGTTGAAATTAAAGCTTATCTTCGATGTATTGAAATATTTCTTTCTTTCTGCAACTTTATGTGCAATAACTCCAGAAAAACATACCCTATCACCACCATATTTTGCACATGCTTAGTTCATGTCACGAACATTATTTCATAAAATAACAACTACTTGATCAGACGCCATCTTGGGTATGTAAATTAGGGTGAAAGGTCATAGATGTTTCATCCTGTATCTTGGTGAATACATGTCCTATCTTTCCCATATTTTGCACACGTAAAGACCATGTTACAGGGATCATTTCATAAAATAACCACTTTTTGCTCAGATGCCATCTTGTCTGTGCGAAGTGGGGTCAAAGGTCATATGTACTTCTTTTTCTATCTTCGCTATGACGTGTTATCTCTATGGGAGGGGATTTTTTAGATGTGAAAATTGACATGACTCTCTTTATCGAGCACTATCTTACTTATGCTTCGGTGAATTTCTCTCAGATTTTAATATGTTGTAGCTGAGACTTTGCCCTATCAGAACTCGAATCATTGATTAAAAAAAATGGGATCACCTTAATTTGTCAGTGATGACAAATTACAATCTCTAGTTTATGTAATGATACACGCCATCGTCCCCGCAGCTGGATCGCCATATCCAGACCCAATTAACCCCCGCTTCATCATCAAGTGTCATGAAATTCTGTACCGCATGCGCGTTCCCGATTTATCGGGAAAAGGGGTAGCTATAATTATTTTAGGGGCTCAATAGTGGTAAACCCTGAAAATCGTTGAAATATGGGGTCTTTCAGTGTTTTTCCAAAAATAGTTTTGATGAAGGGTAGTTTTAAATCCCGAAATAGGATCCCGAATCGTAGGGTTATAGTTTTAACCCCCCCCCCCCCCCGAAAAATTAGGAAATAGGGATAGGCCTACATAGTGTGGCTTAAAGGGGAAGGCTAGTAACTGATCAGTGGGAATCAGTGGAAATGCTGGGAGATGATTGTTCCAATCCTTATGGGATTCATTCAAGAGTTCATTGTATATCTATTGTTGTGTGGAAATGATTTGCTTCAGAACGGTCTCATATTCAAGTAATTTTAATGTGCAGATTAATGCTCCGTCACTGACCAGGGACGCTAACCTGGAAGCATTAAACTGCACATTACTTGAATATGAGACCATTCTGAAGCAAATCATTTTCACACAACAATAGATATACAATGAACTCTTGAATGAATCCCATAAGGATTGGAACAATCATCTCCCAGCATTTCCACTGATTCCCACTGATCAGTTACTAGCCCTCCCCTTTAATTGGTGTTTGCCCAATTTGCGCGCCCGATTCTCCCAAAATGAGCTTACTCGCTATACTGTGCAGTTATGTTTTTGCTGCAAAAATGCCGGGCTATATATATAGCCTTGTGCCGGGCATTAATTTTTGCCACATGCCCTGCGCGAACGTCACGCTGCTGTACGTGTAGCTTCCCTTAAAAAAGCAAAACAAAACCAACAACAACACTTCTGACCAAAAAGAAAACAAAGAAACCAAAAAAAAAAAAAAAACTGTGAGAGAGGGAATTTTGCTTGCGTCCATTATTCAAAAGCCAGGGGGTCAAAATCCTAACCCATTTCCATCCTTAACGGGATTTCTCTAAGAATCTGGAAGAAGCGTTTATTATGGTTGACCGCTTACAATGTATACTTGTATAGTGTGCGTGTGTGTGTGTGTGTGTGGGGGGGGGGGTATCCAGAATGAGATCCCTTGGGCTAGAAAATAATGATGTAGGCTATGTATGTTGCATTGTATTGTCCGTTGTTATTTGCCGGCCGCGGAACCGGGGTAGGGGACTGCAACCCGGGCTGCATGCACCCCTTGTTTTCTGTCTGTAGAAAAGAAATGAAATAAAATCACAACACGTACGCATACTTTCCGAAGGATTCATACATTCTTCCCATCTAATAAACAAGGGGGGGGGGGGCATTGACCCGGAAAAACCCATCCCCCCTACACACATACTTTAAAAAAGGGTTTAACTGCAGGCCCCTGATTTTTTCTGTTATGTTTGTTTGGTGCTTATCTCCACTGTCCCTACTGGTCCCCTCCAAATAAAAACATCAACAACAACAACAAACTTGACATACTCGTTTAATTTCCACACTCGAGGATTGCATCGGTCGGATATGTCCAAGCTGGATTTATATGATCCAATCACTGATGGATTCCAGAAAGGCTCGAAGCAACATTATCTGTAGTCTAGTTCTGGGGGGCGTTTCATCAACGAGTTCGTCGGAGGTTTTCACCGACAAATCTGCTATCAGCCAATCAGACGCAAGGATTTCAGTAGCTTTTAACAGTTGTCGATGTAAATCACTGACAAAAAAGTTTCATGAAACACCCCCCTGGACCCTTTTTATCGATTCTTTTTTCACCGACTATACGCGTTAATCCGAGTGAGGGCGCGATCCCGAGAACTGCGTTCTCGGCACAGAACCTAAGAGTTCTGTGGTTCTCGGTCGCGCAGTTCTCGGGATCGCGCCCTCACTCGGATTAACGCGTATAGTCGGCGAAAAAAGAATCGATAAAAAGGGTCCAGAACTAGACTACATTATCTGAAGATCGAACGCATTGTTTCCTAGCAAACAACAAACAACAACAACAAAAAACAAAAAAACAAAAAACAACCAACCAACCAAACAAACAAACAAACAAAGCACAACAAAACAAAACGCGCACGCACGCACCACACGCACACACACACACAGACAGACAGACACATGACACAGACACACACACACACACACCACGGACAATAATGCCGACCCTCACTATGAAGTATTCAGCAAGAGGGTGATTCCTTCCCGTGGGGACTTACCACCCCCCCTCCTCCCTCCTCGCCTGGGAGGTGGAACTCTCTCCTCCACCTCCTTGATCTGGGCCCCGTCTTATAAAGCCTTCAAATCAATCACAAGTCCCCAAATCAATCGCAACTTGCATTGCAGCACACAAAAAACTTGTGATTGATTTCTATCACAAGTCTTTATAAGACAGGCCCCTGTCCTCCCCCAAAGAGTTTTTCTCTTTGGTTCCCCCACACATTTTATTTTAATTCCAAATGAACATGCATTATGATATCCTGTAACTTTATTTAACATGGCCGGCGCCACGTTTTCAAAAGTGTGTGTGTGTGTGTGTGTGTGTGTGGGGGGGGGGGGTGCAGTTCCGGGTTTCATGTGCTAACAATCAAGAAGAAAAAAAAAAAAAAGGTCCTCGATCAGCGCAAAATCAACGGCCTTACCGCGCTCAAAGGTTTCATTCTATTCAGTCTTTTCTGCTGCCACTCCCGTGGTTCAAAAAAGGAGGGGGGCGTGTGACATCCTATATGTATTCCTATGTTCCTATGTAAGGGTAAGGTTAAATTGCAAAAAGTGAGGGGGGCGAGCCCCGATCCCCCCCCCCCCCCCGTTTCGCCTGCTGCTTAATTAATATGTAAGTTCATCCAGTGTACACAACATGGAATTTCTATTACTATTAGTATTGTTTCTATATATTCAGGTAGACGTATGTCATTTTTCTGTAATTTGTGGAAATTAGTTTCTACCGCCCCTCCCCCCCCCCCCTTCATTGTGATGCGTGCGCTGGCTGACTCGCAATGCAGAAACATTCATACATAAAACTACACTGCTGTCAAATGGTTTTCCAGCGACAGTTGTTTACATCCGGGCTCTTTTTTAAATGTATCCGACCCGTTGTCGCGGATTGTTTGTGTGGACGAAGTCTTTCTGTTAGTTTCTTCATAGTTGACCTTTTGAATATGCCCCTTTGTTTCGTCGTGTGGTGAATGTAGCAACCCATTTAAGAAAGTACCAACTTAAAAAGCATTTCTTCAACTTCTTCCGAGTTTTTGGTGGTTGTGCTGTGTGGAAAAGCTGCCTGAGGTTTCAAAGTAGGCAGCCGCGCAGGTCTGCCTTAGCGCAGATAGCGCTGCGCCTGTAGTGAGTAAAGGTAAGACGTGTCGCCAGCTTTGTATACATGTAGAGTACAGTGTACGTGCATGCAAACGGAGTGAGGAAAGGAACCGAAGCCTGCACAAGCAAGCTGCAGTTTGAATGCATTGTCATGCATAACTCATGCGCTTTGCATACGGGAGACGACGGTCCATTTCATACGTGTTACAACGTGTCTGAGAGGATGAATGTTCCACATGTTCTTGTTGGATTTTGAAAATGTGGCAGATTACGAGGGTTTCATGAGTAATTTGGAATTGTTGTACTGTACGTTCAGTAGACTTTGCTCATCAAGAATAAAAATGTAGAGTATATGAAACTCAAATATAACATGGGATTTTAAATGTCCAAAACTGAATAGGATATATTTCATGGATCTTAATTGAGCCTTTCCTGTTTTTTTCTTTGCTTCGGCCTAATAAGGGTAGGCCTAAATGACAGATGTCTCCTAAACATTGTTAGGCATTTGATGTATCAGATGCCAGTTAAATATGTTTGCAAAACAACTGGATAATTGCTTTATTTTTGCTGAAGTGAGATATGCAGTGCAGCGTGCAGTGTGATGCCTGTTAATTAGTGAATCGAGAGAATGCCCAAATTGGCAAATGTTTAAACAATTTTCAGGAAAATCCAGGGAATTTCATGTGTTGGTCATGACAAAATAGGCAATACTTGCATGGCCATGGCATTAATTTTACACCAACAGTAGTCAACAAGTTCTATTTATATTTAGTATCAAATGCCTCAACCGTGAACCGCTTAGTGAAGTAGTGAACATCACCAAATTTGCGTGTTGTGCATAAAATGTTAACCAGGTAACTTCAAGGTCAATGCATATTTACAACAGTGCACGTACAGCTCTCCATTTGTAAGCATGATCTTATTCATTAATGTTTCATCTTACATGTTCAATTAGTATGAATTAGTTAAATCAGTGTGTGACTTTATGTAATTTTTCACAATAAAACAGACGGTAGCTGTTTACTTTTTGGCAGTACTGGGTAGTCCTCACTCATGGCCATTGTAGGTGAACTTTGCTTGACTTTTGATGTAGGATTCTACAGTTGTTTGTACAATTTGTAAGTTTATTACTCTGTACATTGTGCTTATACTTGCCGACTCTACATGAACTTTAAGGTGATTTTTTTTTATTTTTTATTTTTTTTAAACTTGAGGTCCCTCTTATCTCTGATTTTCACTTTTTTTTCCATTCCCCAAACTCTTAAAAACACCAGTTCAGTGAAGATAATGAATTTTGAGGGAACTGGTTAAGTGCTTTCTAATTGAAGATTTAAATCTACATGTAAATTCTTTCCAATTGACAGGACTAGAAAAATCATTTGCCGCCAGGACAATGTTTGCTTTGAAGTACAGACGCATATAATTAGTTTGTCGGACCATGACAATTTAATCTTCATTTATGGTCAAAACAAATATAAGTTATTGAGAGCAATTAAAAAAAAAAACCTCTAAAGGCACACGTATCTGCCATACCTTCTTCATAAAATTAGTACATGTATGACATGAAATCCACCGATAGATTTGCATGTGTGTGTGTTTTCCCTAGCTGATAATTTTTAAAAACTGAAACTTTAGCTTCAAAATTGGAAAGACTTCCTTTCATCCCCCCCCTACATTTGTACTTATTCTGCCGTACCGCTCAACACTACCCCACAATTTGTACCCTTGTTAGCTTAAATGTGAGGATGCACGCTGTCCCCACCACTTGCCAAGTGTAAATGCATGTGAGCATCCATTTAATAAAGCTAAGGAGTAGTATAGAGTGTTGGGGAAAGATACACTACCGGTATGTACGACATATTTAACAAGTCTAATTTTTCATGAATCTGGACTTTCCAACAATTTTGCTAGTGGTTAGATTTGCGATTGTTAGGTATACAATATTTAACAGAGAAATGTACATGTATGAGTGCATGTCATGATCATGTTTGGATCCAAGTTTATATTTTCATGTGCTTTTAAATTCACTGAATAGCAACCGACTCACAAAATTCGCAAAAATTAAAACCTCACAAAATATTTGGCATATTTGTGAAGCAAGGAAATCTTTTCCTCAAAATTGGTTCCCAGGCCCTGTTTCATAAAGCTGTTCATAAAGTTATGCATGACTTTACGAACGACTGTAATATGGCAAGCCAAGTGGCTTCCTAATCATTGTCAATTTCAGTAGCTAAAGTCGAAATTTGCAGATGATAATGATTATTCTTACATTTTATCACATTTTTTAGTTAAAAGTGTGTTTTTGCCACATCTATGAAATATTAACATTTAAAGTCATACTTTGTTAAAAAACGAAGGAAAAAAATGGGCACACATATTGGCACTTTATATTCCAGTTGATTATAAAAAAGTCATTCATAACTTTACGAACAGCTTTATGAAACAGGGCCCTGAAACTACTTTTTTTTTTTTTTTACCAGGGATTGCAGTCGTGTTGTAATATCAATTTATTATTTGTACATGAACATTGTACATTATCAGGAGGCAGAGATGACCAGCGAGAAGGATGATGGAGGTGGGAAAGAGGAGGAGCCTGGTGGTACCACCAAGGAGGATACCACCAAACCCCAGGAAGTGACCAAGAGGGTCAAATGGCATTACTCTGGGGTGAGATGCTTGGAACACTGAGTCGAGAAATGGAAAATCTTGTGTGTGTGTAACAGATAATGGTATTCAGACTATGAGGATGTAAAGCTTAGAAGACTGGTGTAGATGCATGTGTTTGTTTGTTTTTCTGAATGCACCAAAATAATGGGCATGCGGGAGGGGATTATATTCTCTGAAAGAATGTGATGTAAAGAACAGATGGATAATAATCATGTTTGGATGGTGCTGTTTGTTTGTTTGTGTGTTTTTCTGAAGCTGTATGATTTTACATGATAACACCAGATGTCGCAGCGATCCAAAAATTGAGGGAAAAAAAACAACCAACTGAAATTTACATACATGCACTTAAATTCTCAATGAAATGTTAATGATGTAGTTTGTATGTTTCATACTGCAAGCTGAAAAAATTAAACCCAAGCAATGTTGTAGATGAGCCATTCGCCAGGAACAACGACATTATATTCATGTTAGTGAAGTGATAGTACCAAACAGATGCCATGTTGATATTGAATCACCAGATAATACCTTACCTGACTGAGAAGATTAAATACAAATGTATACTGTAGTCTGGAATACAAATTCCATGTGGTACAACAAGCTCAAACATACAATTTCTATCTGCCGTATCTTTGCCTCTTCATTAGGAGCAACTTTGGGATTTGCGCAACAGCCCAGCGTCAAAGAAGAAGCCAGAATGTCTGCTGAATGAATTCTGCGAGTAAGTCACTTTTCTTAATAATGTCAAACTTTCAGAGTTGCTTCTTCAGATTGTTGTTTTAGGCCACATCATGCACCCTTATTGAATGGTGGTGTAATAGTGTTAATAGCATGCTTTTGTACATTGTGATGTAGTGTCGAGCATTGCAGACAAGATATTTCATAGCTGATGAAAGCAAGTAGTGCAAATGTGCTGCTCCCATTCAGAGAATAAATAAAGAAGTTGCTTTTAGGGTAAACCTTTGCCATGATCTTTAGATGCAATTAGATGCAATAAAGTTGCATGGTCTATAAAGGATTCTACTCAACATTCTCTATAGCTATGTTAAAAGAAGTTATTGTCCCTTGTCAGTGTGACAGATCAGACAACTTTTTTTTTTTAATAATTATTATTATTATTTTTATTTATTTTTTTAAAGGAGTTACTTTGATGGAAATGTATTATAACCACCCTACCCCAATCAAGAATGTCGGGTAGCAGCTACATACAATTGTACAATATATAACTGCTCCAGAAGTGTAATGAGAAGACAGTGAGTCCAATAGTAGTAAACTATTTCTATGGCTGAAGAACTCACATGAAAGACTTGATGAATTAAAAAAAGATTACCAACAAGGAGAGTGAGCTTCTTTTGTCTTCTTCAGGATGGAAGACAGTTTGTTTAACTGCATAAAGGACTACACTGATACTGATCAGTATGATGGGACATCAATACAAAGTCTAGTAGAGAAAACTGCACTTGAAAGCAGCTTCATTTGTACAATGCATCCTTAGTAGTGGATGACGTTGTTAAGTTATTTCAAGATGCATAATACTGGCAACTTTCGGTGCGTGGACTTTGCTCCCCCTTCCTCATTCAGTGAAAAGGGCGTTTGGGAGCCGGAGCTGTGGCATGCCTCGTTCTCGGGAAGGAAGTCGAGGGGACCTTCTCCCCTGACCTTGTATGAAGGGAAGGAGCCTGTGCGCAAGAAATATTCTGGTGAGTTACTGTAGCTGCATTTTTCAGTTTCACTGTTTAAAGGGACTGTACAGTACTGGTTGAGGTGGGGATTCAGGTTTATAACATTCCTAAGTGAGATAATGAGAAACCTCTTATGAAATATGAAAGAGCATGTAATTTTAAGAAGGATTCAACGTTTATTTGATAAAAATTGGTTTTCAAATGGCTGAGATATCCAAAAAAGTGATAAAGGCGACAGGCCACGCCTTTTATTAGATCTCTTTGTTTCACCTTGTTTTTGGATATCTCAGCCATTTCAAAACCGATTTTCATCAAATAAACTTATTATACCCCTAAAATTTGCATGCTCTTTGACATCTCATAGAGTGGTTTCTGAATATCTCGCAAAACGTTAAAAGCTAAATCCTCGCCTCAACCAAACTGTACACACCCTTTAAACTGTCATATAGCTGTATTTTCCTCAATTGTGCCAGCACAGGAAATTTGAGAGAGTATAGTAGTTTAATTTATGTATCTTGCAATCTTTTTGTCGCTCATCTCTGGAAGACTGGAATGCTTTTTGAGGATTGAACTGATTCATTGAGCTTGCTGGTACTGTAAACATGGAATTCTTGACAATGTGGAAATTTTTAGTAAAAATTTTGTTGACTGAACTGATATTGGAATACAATATGACTGATAGTGATCTTTATTATTTTAGTATTTTTTAAAACAAATTTTATGTGTAGAAATACTCTCATCCACTGTAAGTTTTAAGTGAGTGAGTGAAGTTCACCGACCTTGGCACAGCACCAAATATTAATCATAAGAATGTTTCCAATTATACATTACTTGGGGAATCCCCTCAGAAGCTAGACTGGCCTTTGTTTCAGAATTAATTGCACAATCACACCAAATAGAATGGAAGGTGTATACCAATGTTTATGGACCATCCAGGCATGGCAAATCGCCAAAGTTGAAAATAAGTTGCAATGTAGGATTCAAGGAAAAGATGAATCTTTCATGTCCCGTTGTTTGAGCCAAGTAATGGACATTTGATGGCAGAGTAAAGTTGTAAGGGCACTGTACCAGGAAATTGAGTACCTCCAAGATAATCTGGATGCAATCCTAGTGTGCCCATTGTCATGTAGCATTTACTTTAATCTGCCATCCTTTACAATCTTATGCTAAATGTGTAATTATGTAGATGAAGTGAAAGAATGAATGTTCATCCTGATCTGATATCTGTATACCCGTATGATATTCTATACATATTGCTTTAGTTATGTTGTGATATTCTAAGAGACACTAGGGGAGCTAAAGCTGTACATGATTGAATTATAATAAAGTGATTCTGCATGTTCCCTCTTTTCTGTTTTACTTGTCAATATCTGTTTTCTCTTTTTTGATGCCAAAGATGCCAAAGAGAGAATCCTTGAGGAGAAAGATGGCATCGTCCTCAGTCCCCAGCGCCGCAGCTTTGGGCACGGCTGTCAGATGGCGTTCCAGTCTTCTGGTGGAGGATCTGATCGAAATCACAACCACAGCCCGACGGAGGGCAAGGACCATGACCTCCCCCTGCGCACCATCCCGGGGCGCCGTGTCGGGAGCGGCCGCATCATCTCGCGGAGTCGCCTGGCGACGGACAACAACGAGCGGGAGATATTCCGTGACAGGGATCGGGACCGGGACCGTGACCGTGACAGAGATAGGGATGGCGAGAGAGATTGGAACCGGAACCGGGACCGGGACTTTGACAGGGATCGGGACCGGGACAGAGATTTCAGGGACGGGGATCGAGGTGGCGGTCGCCAGGGGTATAACAGGAATGACCGCTACTATAAGCGTAGTGGTTACAACAGAGACGGTGGTAAGCTTCTTCTTGACTTTTTTAAACACCTTTTTTTCCTCTATAATCTTGCGCAGCATTTGCAGAGAGCAGAAGTATGTGATTCTGATGTTACACAGATTAGCATGATAAGCTAGTGCTCATTAACTTGTCTCCCTATCTATTGTTCAGTGGAGGCTTTTGTGTGCCACTTTTGAATGGACAATTAGGTTGAGAACTTGACATACTAGTACTGATATTGTGGTGCAGTTCGACCTCGATTATCCGGTCATGTCGGGACCGGCGCTCATCCGGATAAGCGAATTGGCCGGATATGGGAGACACGATGTTAATGCATATAGGTGCCGTCCAAGCTGCCATCCCAGTGCACTAGCAGCTAGGCAGGTAGCGTATCCCGCAACGGGGGTGTAATGTACAGTACAGGTCAGCATTTCGTCTGACACGTTTACACGTTTCGTGTCCGCTCACGCGTTTCGCGTGAGCGAATCGTGTAGAAGTGAATTATACACGATTCGCTCGCACAGGCTCGCCCGCAGAGGGAAACGTGTAGCGTTCAGAACGTCACGATTCAGTGCCGATGTCCGACGTGGTTGGGAACGAGGGAAACGTGTTTTTTCCTGTTAACACGTTTCGGGTGCGCTGCATGCGTAACCGCGTGTGCACAATGTGCGCGCTGATCGAATCGAATCAGCTCAGTTTCCAAAGCAGACGACGTTCGAGCATGGATAACGGATAAGTAATGCATGCAAAGACGACCAAAGATCGTATTCGTCGCATAGTGTACAATCTTTGGATAAAACTAAGTCGTATCATACCAACGAGCGTAGCTGCTGCTGCCACCAGCCTGCGGGAAAATTCTGCGTGCGGAATAATCAACATTGGTACAGCATATGCACAGCACTAAAATCGTCGACGTGACACCACAGTCGCAATACGTGGCACATCTATACACACAATACATTGTAATTAGTACATCGCAAACGTAATAAAAGTGTACATGTCACACTATAGAGCTGGTGCATGCTGCCGTGCGTATTATTGTACGGTACGTATAGTATAATCGTAAATTCACACTGACGCGTTTACACGTGTGGACGGCCTACTAGAATACAATCGTACTTCTTAGAGTGTTTTGTTTATTTTTTACCATGTTTGCAACAATTTGGAGTTTTTGTTCCGAGTGTTGGTGAGGTTTGTTTTTATTGATCGATGTAGATTCTATGTCATGATGTAGAAGTACCAAAACCTAGGTTATCTAAGTATGCGAGAGGACATTGTACTTCGTAGTATTCGTATTTGTTTGTATTGCACCCACTCGTTTGTTTCCGTGTATTCAAAAAGAATGTTAGTACAGTGTATATGTATTGTACCGTAACGTGTCTTCAAAAAGAATGTTAGTACAGTGTACATGTATTTATTTTTACCGTAACGTGTCTTCATCGTTCGTCTTCAAGCATCGGATTTTCACCCTCGTTTTCCTCATCGTAGTTTTTCATCTCCTTTTGTCCGATGCAAGATTTTCTGTGTATCTTTTTTCTACGGTAAAACGCCATCGTGGATCGTCTTCGTGTGCTCATAACTCTCCCCCCACCTCCCTTTCATTTTTTTTTTTTTTTTTTTTTATGAAGGTCAAAATGTCTAGCTAGGTCTGTGATGTCTGAATTGTTTGCTGTTTAAGTGTTGTGAGAGGGACTATGATGTAATTATGAGGGTTTTGCAGTGAGTGAGATTGGCTGGAATAGTGATGATGATAATGAGTCTGGTGGTGTGGATATACGAACTCTTATGCTGATGCAATGTGTTTCGTGTGATCATGACGCCGACGATGGCCAGTATGACTTTGACGAGAGGGACACTGACACGGGGCTGATGCTCGTCGTGCACGGGAGTGGTCTAGTCGAGACATGGAATTTCTTTTTCCTTTCTTTTTCTTTTTGATTTATTTTTTCCTTTGGCTTGTTCACTCGTTTTCATTGCTGCCAAAATTCATGTCTCTGAAGAAACTTAACCAAAAGCTAGGCCGAGACAATGTAGTTTGCGTCAGGTCCAGTCTGTAATTAGTTTCTATTTTAATAAAAATCGATGAAATCCCATTTTCTTCGCTCGTTTTTCCGCTGAACAATTATCCAGAAGTGTACCCGGTTCTGAATTTCAGATGTGTTGTGTTCACTATTGATTGTGTTATATCGGTTATAAAAGAGCCTGCTGGGCAGGTACATTATGTAGACTCTATTTCATTTTATCCTTTTAATTTCCTTCCTGTTACTTTCTTCTTTGACCCCAGATGGAAAAAAAAAAGAAATCCCATCATGCCATGTAAAGACAGAACGCATACCACCATGAAGTATCGTGACATTAAACTGATTAAAAAAAAATTGGTAAGCGATGAAAATCCTTGTTTGTAACATCATAAATCAAAGGTGATATTTTATGAAGCAGTTATTTTTCTTTAAATGTACAACAGCTTCGGTAATGAAGCACGTGAAATCTGAAAACTTGCGTGGCAACAAGGGATATTGATAGGGAACTCTGGCAAGAACTGTCACACCATTTCATGTTTGAATTTGTCTTCTTCCCTTTTTCTTAATGGGTGAGATTTCAAAACCATAAACGCCACCAATAGAATCACAGTAAGTAATTAGTACCCGTAATCAACTGTTACGGAGTAGTTCAGTCGTACTACCCTACAGCTCTGCATTAGATTGCAATTGTATAAGCGATTGTGATTTTACCGGCGTTTATGGTTTCATAATCTCACCCATTAAAAAAAAAAAGACAAATTAAAACCTGAAATGGTGTGACAGTTTTTTTTCTTTTCTTTTTTTTTTTTTTTTTTTGGGGGGGGGGTCTTTTTTTTTTGGGGGGGGGGGAGGGGGCAGAGTTCCCTGTCAGTATCGCTCGTTTATTGCCACATTAGTTTTCAGGTTTCACGTGCTTCATTACCGAAGCTTTTGTGTATTTGAAAGTACTGCTTCATAAGATTATTGGATATCACATTTGATTTATAATGTTACAAACAAGGATTTTCGTCGCATACCTATTATGGTTTTTTTTTTTTTTTTTTTACTTTGTATGCATCGCATCCACGTGTGACTTTAAGAAGGCGCGTGGAATTTAGACTTGAGCCAAAGACTTTGCATATTATCATTAAATTTTTTTATTCAAAACAAGTTTCCTTGGACTGAAAACCCCCCAAAATATTTTTATTACGCTTCCAAAATATATAATATATGAAGTTTTTTGTTTGCGATTTTATGAATAATTAAAATTATTATACAAATATAAATACTATAGACGGGCTTCAATAAAGGCTAACGTCGCCCCAAGAATCTTGCGTAATACATACACGCCATTAAAACCAAATAACAGCAACAACATTGGCAGCCCACCGTAGCCCAGTTGTGATGCTTGCCTATATTAGTGGTGTTATACGCATCCCAAAGTCCATGGATCCTCCCTCGTATACCCCCACAACTCTATAATGTTCATATAAACCCCCTCGAAGACTCTGTGCAGGGAGGTGGAAGAGAGAACTCTTCCACCTCCCTGCTCTGTGCTTACCTCTCCTGGTTCTAGATCATCTTGCTCTTAGGAAATCACAGCCCTTTCCACATCGGTCCTTCTCTCTGGAACAGTCTTTCCCCTTTTCTCCGTCAGAAGTCTTCTGCCCGTTCCTTTACACAACTTCTCAAATCATTTTTTTTTTTTTTATTCTTAATTTTCATTTACAGGAACATTATAATTTGATGTTGTTTTTTACACAGGGATGCATCGTTAGTATAGGCTATAATGATTGGGGTTTCTTATGTTCTGACATGTATTTCGCTATGCACAAGTAGTACAGTGTATATCGTTTGTTTTTGCATTTAATCTGTTCCAATAAGATATCGAACTATTTTATTTAATAATCGCATGCGGTGGTTGTCTTACGTACTTTTCATGCTAATTATTTAACAGCGTCACGAGCATCATTTCAGATGGACTTCAGCGCTTTATAAGAAGAAAACATGAACGAGCCAAGCAAGCTTAGTCAAAATTTATCCAATCCCCCCCCCCACACACACACATACACAAGACACGTTCACGATGTAATCAGAATTAAGAGAATACAAATGAAAACACGGAACACAAGCTAGTTTTTATGTGTGCTGCAAAATCACATTCAGTCCCGCGGGCGGATAAATGATTTTGCAACATACTACATGTACTTTTTTATACTTCACTACAGTTTCAAAGAAGATAAAGAAGAAGGGAGAGAGAGCTACACGTAGTACTTTGGTGGACGATAAAGACCAACAAAATGTCTCATTTATTGTCTGCTAGCTCGTGTTTCGCTTCTCGGCATCAACTATACGAAATCGGCATGAGGAGGGACAAAAACGTCTCATCTTTTTGCAGGCATCAAGGTCGACAATCGGAGTTGGTGATAAAAGACAGCTTACAATAAAGGTGACCGCGGAAAGACGATCCTTTCAGAGGGACAGCTAATTCAGTGAGCGGCTGGCATCTGTCCCGCACAATAGCATCCAAGCGGAACAGAGTGGACCCTCTTCTGATCTTGGAGATCAGTGCGAACCGAAGGCACTGGGATTAATTAAACAAAGCTCACGGAGGGTTGGTACGCTGATGATTTTCCCGCCGAGAAGAAAATGTGTCTTGCCACAAATTCGCTAATTTTCTAAATTTTCCTTAATCTTTACATGAAATAATTACCTCTACAGGTAAAACAGATGGCTATAGAGTTATCATTTGGCATGCCATTTTCATGACCAAAGACAAAAGACATCGTGGTGTTATAGTATTTGTATGAGCGTGGCTTGTTGCGGTGTTCTATATATACAGGGTATATATATTTGCGCTAAAAAAAGATAGTGTACATCATGATCAACCCACTTACGGAGAAAACAGGCGTGAAGAACATCGCAAACCCAAATACATACCTGTTATACGTACCATTGTGTACTGAGCATGTATCATACTAGCTGAATCTAAACATTGATACAGACATGATTGTGTGCGTATACACATTGCACAAACTGTCTTGCATAATATTCACGCTTTTATGCATACATTCATTAAACATTAAATTTGTTAATTCACAGTCTCGCCTATGGATCTAAAATTGTCTGAGTACTTTCTTCATTTCGTTAACATAAACATGACATCGTATCATTATGATGATTCCAAACTTGACTTCGAACGTCACGATTCTGTATTTCATTCGTTTGCTTTGAAATACATGTATAACCAGCAATAACATTGTTTAGTCGATTAATGTTTCTGGGGACCAAGTCAGGAACTGTAATGGGGCAGGCTTGAAACTCCTTGTGCAATTTCTTGAAATATTATTCATTATTATGCATGTATCTATCTTTGAATGGGCAGTTAATATTAACCATCAAGTACACATTACTCGTGCCTGCATATTCTTTTTTTTTTTTTTTATATATATAGCCTACATCACATACACCTATCTCGATACAAACACGGATAATACCTGCATACAAACATAAATAATGTTGTTTAACGATTATTATCCACGATTCGTCTTTAGATTTTAGCATGAAATAGTTCAAAAATTATCTTGCGTCTAGTCTTTTTTATTTTGGTTTGTGTTTTTTTTTTGTCCAACTAATTGACGCTATTTATCATATAGCGTTGATACATTGGTAAACGAGTATGCATGACTGTATAAAAGTACGTTTGTATGCAGGTACACTATTGTATTATCCGCGTTTGTAAGTCAAGTACTCAGTACACACACACGTGCCTGCATACATCACAGACACTATCTGCAAACAAACATGCATGCCAATGTATTATACACATGTTGTTTAAAGCTACAACAGGTAGCATTATCCTCGTTTCGTCTTAAAGGGAAGATAAACCCCAAGAACAATGTGGATTGAGTGAAAGCAGCAACATTAGTAGAACACATCAGTGAAAGTTTGAAGAAAATCGGACAATCGATGCAAAAGTTATGAATTTTTAAAGTTTTGGTGTTGGAACCGCTGGATGAGGAGACTACTAGAGGTTATGACGTATGAGTGGACTACAATATCAAGAAAATATAAAGAAAATACTACAAAAATCCATTTTTCATGAAAATTGCAAATTCCATCAACTTGATATTGACATATGTTAAGGGTAGCAATTATTCCCCCTGCTTTCTGAAAGCGGTTGGTCCACTGCTCTTTCATAATTCTAGAAAAGTGAATTTTTGTTGAATATCCTTTATATTTTCTTTGTATTGTTGTCCACTCATACGTCATATCCTCTAGTAGTCTCCTCATCCAGCGCTTCCAACACCAAAACTTTAAAAATTCATAACTTTTGCATCGATTCTCCGATTTTTCTCAAACTTTCACTGATGTGTTCTACTAATGTTGCTGCTTTCACTCAATCCACATTGCTCTTTGGGTTTACCTTCCCTTTAAGCATGAAGAAAAAAAAATGATTCAAAGACAATATCGATTCTTTTTGCGTCCAGTCATCTTTATTTTGTTTTGCTTTTTCTTAGTACTGTCAAATTACCTCCATCGCCATGCGTATTATTTACGTCGATGCAAACTGTCAATCAAATGCCCAAAAAACAAACAAACAAACAAAAACAAACATGTAATGACTTTCCGTTCATAATGCCGTTCATAAATACAAACGATACTATATTGGACAATTTGATATGGCTTATACCATAGCAAAGTAGTAAGGGTTAATTTCTTTATTTAGGACAAAAATGGCAACCATGACAGCGTCACATTCATCTCACAATCTGCCCAGAACAAAAAAACTGGCTTTACGGTCAATCATAATAATTATAATAGACAGGTATAAAAGACAGAATTGCCGATTTCATTGCATAATATTTCAACATCACAGTTTTAAGAAGGGAGTTGTGTGCCTAGACACATACAAACGTATAAGGCCTACAAGTGCACAAAGTAACATTGGGTCATGCGACATTGACGTAGGTTTCTTCTCTCTCTCTCTCTCTCTCTCTCCCTCTTTTTTTTTTTTTTAAGTTTGGTCATGTTCCGCCTAGATATTGACGATTGAAAACAGCTGATTTTGCGGATACCCTATCTTTAATCATGGACCGATGCGTGCTCTGTCCATGATTCGTCGAATCCATCCTTTCGTTGAAAGATAATCTGCAAAATCGTCGGCCCTGTTCCGCCTTGACAATGACAATGAAACCATTTGAATTTGTGTTACGTAATGGCGAAACCCGCATCTTTAATCATGGACCGACGCGCGCCCAATCCGTGATTTTGTCTTCATTCATGGACGGACCGACGCGCACCTGGTCCATGATTCCTCAAATACATCCCTTTGTTGGAAGATAATGTGCAAAATCATCGGCCCTGTTTCGCCTTGACAATGATGTTTGAAACTCCATACGGCTCAGGTTCTATATCAGCGCTCCAGAACTGAGTAAGTTGGGAGCACACAATGTTGCTTTGATGAAGTCTCCTGTCCAACTCACTTTTATAGCCGGTTTGGCAATCACGTTATTTGGTATGGTCTTAAATGCAAATTCAAATTCTAACATAAATTTAGTCATATACCAACTTGTAGCAAAATATGCAAATAAGGAAATCATATTCGTAGCATCAATGGACGCTAAAGCTTGGGTGAGTTGAGCTTGTTTCTACATGTAGTACTATCATACAGATCAATCGGTGAGGAGTGAAAAGGCGGGAAATGTTATGTGATGTGTAAAGTGTACACAACGGGATATAAGCAGGGTGCATGGATCACTAAGAAACCATTTGAATTTGTGTTACGTATAATGACGAAAACCGCGTCTCTCGTTTCGATTGGTCGAGTCCATCCTTTCGCTTGAAGACATTCTTCAAAATTGTTGGCCCGTTTTATCCTGAAAATGTCGATTATGTTTCTGAACACAAACATGAAAATATCTGTTCAATTCTTAATTGTGCAGAGTGAAGTATGAACATTATATGATGTTGTTTTGTACACATTAATGCATCCTTCGTATATGATTTGTTTTTCTGATATATTCTGCCATGAATTTCCCTATGCACAAGACTAGTAGCACATCGTTTATCTTTGCATTTCATCATTTTGTTCCAATAAGATACCATTATCGTTCCATTTGATTTAATATTCGCATGTGGTGGTTGTAATATTATAGGCCCTTTGTTCATGCCGTTTATGATTGTAATAGCGTAATACATGTACCTGCATACAAACATGCATGCAAACTGGTTTATACTCATGTTCTTTAACGCTAGATATTATCATCGCTTAGTAATTAGCATAATATAGTTCATTTTGCGTCCGGTCATTTTATTTTGGTTTGCTTTTTCTTACAATTATTGTCAAATTTTGAATACCTCCATCGCCGTGCATATTTACGTCGATGCAAACCGGCAAACAGATGCAACAAAAGTAATGACTTTCCGTTCATAAATACCAATTCAGTCCAAGGAATCTTCTTACCATGTATTTTGAATTTAAAAATGTAATGATAATATGCAGAGTTCTTGACTTAAGTCTAAATTTCATGCGCCTTCTTGCAGTTAGTTGGCGTCATATACGTCGGTTTGATTGGTGATGACTTTCATTAATGTTCCAGTGCGATTACTTTTCCGAGGAACGGAAAATTCATATTCCAAAGAAATACGTAATTAGGCAAAATATTTTGAAAATTAATGCGATATTTAATACTAAAAATATGAAGGTGATGTTTAAACTTGCCAAGTTTGTTAAAGTAATATTACAGAAGTTCTGCTCATAGTTCTTGTGAAAAGTTTATTGTTAGGTATAGTATCTCATCTCTTGCGTGTTTTCTTTTTCAAAACTGCCATTTTGTGATTCTTTAATGCTGTACAATATTGTAAACATAATGTGAACATTTCTCATACTCCGGAAGGGGTCGAAAGATAAAAGTTCAAAGTTAAAAAGATACGACGTATAAGTAATCAGCTGTTATGGTTCTGTAGTTGTTAGCGACTGTGATTTTATCGGTGGCGTTTGGTTTCATAACATTCTCCATTACATGTAAAAAAAAAAAATACATATTCAGACATTATAAAATGGTCTGACAGTTCTTTTTTTTTTATGCCTCCGCCACGAAATGGTGTTGGAGTGGAGGCATTATTATTATTATTTTTTTTTTTTAGTCAGAACTCGCTACCAATATGACTTGTTGCCACGATAATTTTCAGATTTCAGTTACTTCATCATTTAAGCTGTTGTAGGGCATATATGTTTGAAAGATGTGCTTCATAAGAAATCACTTTTGATTTATGATTTTCCCGCAAACAAGTATTTTCATTGCTCGCCTATTTTTTTCTTTTTATTAGCTTACTGTCATATTTTTACGATGGTATTTGTTCTGTCTTTACATGGCAAGATTGGATTTTTTTTTTTTTCATCCAGGGTCAAAGAAGAAAGTGAAAGGAAGGAAATGAAGAAAAAAAAAAAACCCGAAACACCTGTTCAGCAGGCGCTTTTTATTGATATACAGTAGTACAATGGTGAATGCAATACATCAGAAATACCGTAGAGATATCAAAATAATTTGATAGTGGAAAAATAAGCAAAGAAAATGGGATTCCATCGAGTTCTGAAATGGAAATTAAGTTAGCATTACAGACTGGATTTGAGCAAACTGATTGTCTACAAATTAATTTGGTTGAATTTCTTCAGAGACATGACTTCAGGGACATAAATTTTGGTAGCACTACACACGAGTGAACAAGCAAAGTTAAGAAACAAAAAATAAATGAAAAAAAAAATGCTGGTCCCTAGACCACTTCTGTGCACGAGCGATTTTGCGAGCGTCAGCCCCCCGTGCACTGTCTGTGTCACTCGCGTCATGGGCCTCGATGTCTTGATCTAGGCTAGATCTAATCGTAATCGCCGTCAAGGTCATGGTCACTCGAAAATTGCATCATCAGAGCTCTTACATCAATACCACAAAGATTCAAGACTCATTATCATTGCTATCATGGTACTGTATAGGCCTACAGCCAATCTAATCCACAGCAACTTAATTAAAATCACTTCCATCATAGTCACTGTCACCAAACACATCGCATCAGCAAACGATTCAAACATCGCAGACCTAGCTAGATCTATCGTTCGATCTACTTGCACACAAAAATGAAATGGGAGGTGTAAAACTACTACAATGCAGTGTACTGTAGTGTTAAGCTAGTAAAGTTATGTAGAGTGATGAATTGAATACTGTAGTCTGTACAAGAAGACGATCGACGATGGCATTTTACCGCAAAAAAAAGAAAAGAAAAGAAAGAAAGAAATATATGCACACAGAACATCTTGTGCCAGAAAAAAAAAAATGGCAGTGGTAAACCACGATGAGGAAACCCAGGGTGAAAACATGAAGCTTGAAGACGAACGACGAAGACACTTAACAATAAAAATACCCGAAGTGTACTATTATACAGAACACGGAAACAAACAAGTGGGTGCAATTATTCAAACTTTGTCCTCTCGCACGACGTGACATGCCATGTCCGATCGTTCAATCAGAATAGAAAAAAAAATAAACACTCGAACAAAAACTCACTCATATGCGAACGAGATAATCACTTAACAAAAAAAAATATGAACAAAACACTTTCAGAAGTACGATTGCACTCTGAAAATAAAGGGATATAATGATACGAATGAAGAGAGAAAAGTGAGAGAAAGTGGACGGAAAACCTCGAAAATTTACGCCACACTAGCCTACTAGGACTACACCATGGACTTACAACATGCGACATGTATGGTAGCCCTACTGCTATCGACCACCGTCTTTTAAACCAGGGAGGTGAGACAAAATTTCCTCTCACCTCCCTGTTTAAACCGATCGTGTATATAATTGGCGCACTGAACACTTAGTACGCACTTCTCGTTTGCGTGCATTGTCAATGCAAAAACAGCGGTCGATCCTAATAACGAGATTTACCGCGGGGAGCTGAAACGAGGCGACGCAAGTTCGTCGGCGATATTTTTGCACTGAAACTTCGAATCGAAAAGGGAACAACGGCATTTGATAGAGCTGGATTTTCTCAATCACGTAGGTCAAGTTTTTTACGTGAATTTCAGTGTTAAATATTCTTAATCATCAAGCAAATAAACATTAGGCGGTCGATGAGTAGTAGGTCCAACCTTACACACAGTCTTGTGTACGGTACTGTACAGCTAGCTAGCTGTATTACAGCCGGCCGGCCGGCCGTACGTACATTGTATACATGTACGTACACATGTGTGTACTAAAACCACCCAAACAGCGGGTTGGAGCGGCGAGCGATGTCACTGCACACACACTGTGTGTACTGTATACGGCAATGCATCTCCGAGTCGGAGAGCGCGCGCGCGCGCGGACGAATCGTGTAAATACTTCACGTTTCGACGATTACACGGTTCGGGTCAGCGGAGGTCGGCTTCCGATATAACGTGTAATTCGCGCGACTACGCGTTTCCCCGCGAGCGCACTGACTCGGAACACCTTTTGAAACGTGTAGTCGTGCCAAATACACGATACTGGCGTCTGTGTGGGCACTCGTCCGAATCGTGTAAACGTGTCAGACTTTTTGGTGAGCGGCACTGTATGCTAGCCTGCGCAAAATTGTTAGTCCCTTCTTCACAAAAACAAAGTATATCTTTATGTGAAAATCATACATGTTTTACCTCATTAGATATTTAGAAACCTATCATGCACATCTTATGAAATTAGTGAAATAGATCCATGAAAAGATGTTAAAGTCACTGTTTTTTCTCAATTTTTGGATGAAAAAAAAGAAAGTCCTTCACTGCGTGAACGCATCCAGATAACAGAGATTTCCAGATAAAAGGGGGCCGGATAATGGAGGTCGAACTGTAATTCAATTGTACAGTCATTCCATTGGAGTCTGCAAACAGTTTGAAATGCATTTTGTTTAGTTTGTGATAGTTTTAGAAGACTTTTTATGTGGACAGTTTTGTTATAACTATCTCAAGCAAGTATATAAACAGAAAAAATAAGCCTATCTGATGTCGGCACAAAACTTGCTCAGTTGTCTCTAGTAATGTACCGTATACAATAATCTGTATAATACATAATCTGGTTATAAGAGGTGAGTATTACATAACATTGGCTTCCTTTCACCTGTGTATTCCATTACCAGGGTACCAGCGGCGCCATGAGGATACCCCGGAGTGGTTCACTGGTGGTCCCACCAGCCAGAGCGACACCATCATCCTCCACGGCTTCAACGACCACGAGGAGGACAGCGGGAGTGAGCCGGAGGTCAAGGCCAGGCGTAAGTTGATTGCCGATGGTCAGTGTGGCCTGCTTGATGCCTTTGACAGCTCCCAGAACTTTGTGAAAAAGTGGAAGTTGTGTGACAGTGAATGTTTCAGCAAACTTGTGTGTGTGCGGGAGTAATTGAAATCCACACAAGCAAGGGTTTACCACAAACGCTCATTTATGACCCACTTTGATGGAGTATCCTTTATGAAACTGTCTTATTTTTCAAAGAATCATGTGGTATCTCTGTATTTCATATTTGTTTTTCTTTTTAATCTATCATTAATACAGTGTAGTAGCATTCAGTACTGTACAGTCAAACCTGCCTTAGCGGCCACCTGTCTATAGCGGCCACTGAAAAATCCCCCCGAGAGAAAATCCCTGTTAACGACCCTGTGTATAGCGGCCACCTGTCTAATGCGGCCAGCGGCCACAAATTTTGTTTCCCGCGGTAGATTTTAACCTGTCTATAGCGGCCAAAACCCCAATGGAGCCGTAGCCGAGCCAATAATTCTGCGTGTTTTTCTGCTTTGTAGCCATGCGGGCAACGTTCAGTGATCGCCACAGCTGCATTCATCCCTCATTCAGTCACAATAATGCACTAGTGTTAAGCTTTCTTAACGACAATACACATACTATTGTGCATCAATTTCATATACACCGGCATGGTTAAATGCATGAAACATACGGTGTGTGCATACGTACACACATACATGTACATGTAAGGATACAACAATGATACATGTACATGTAAGCAATGCACACAAAGCTAGTTTACCTGTCTATAGCGGCCACCTGTCTATAATGGCCACTTTTCCCGTCTCCCTTGGGTGGCCGCTATAGACAGGTTTGACTGTATTTGATCTTGTTCAAAAGCCGTGTTAGAATTATCTATCAAAGGGAAAGGAAGCTTTGATCTGCAGTGCGGATATTGTGCACATATGTTTTGATGCAATAAAGGCTAGTATTATTGTGTCACCTACAGTAAAGGTTATAAACAAAACTAGAGAAAAAAGAAAAGACTGATGAGGATGTAAGTAGCAGATGATTTGAGAAACTACTTTTGATTGCGTTCATGTGACAGGCCCGTCTGTAGCTGACCGAAACGGAAGCATGGAAACTGCCAGCTCTAGCTCACCGGAAGTCTCCCAGGAGAGTGGTAATAACACCAGCGGTGCTACATCAGGCAAGGACTTTGACTTCAACGAGTTCTTCAAAATGGATAACATGCTGGTGAGTGAAGGTCCTGTCTCCATGACAACCGTTATCTCAGAAGTTTCAGAAGATAGTAAGAGGAGTATTAGGAGATAGTACTGTAGATAGATACAGGTTTAGGAACACACTTTGCTGTTCGTAAAATGGCATGTCTGTGGATGGAATAAAATTTTTGAAGTGGAATATACTTGTGTCACACAAATGTTTCCGACTATGAAATGTGTATATTAATTTGGTCGTTTTTACTGAGGGTAGCCTCATCTTTGTGTTATCACTGTTCTGCTTGAGGGTCCTGTCATTTTCATTCCCCAAGAGAGACATTATTGGTAAAACACTTTGCCCAGGTAAGAACGTACTGGGTGGGATTCGAATTCAGCATGCCTTTACTGGGGAAGGAGCTGAAAGCACCTTGTACTAAGACACAGTGTCCCTGCGACACAGAAAGTACTTGTTGAATTTAATTCTCTAACATTGTGTTTTTCTTACTGTTATACAGTATAGTACATTGTTTAGTGTGAGTAATTTTTTTGTGAATCGAGACTTCCTGACAATTTTGCAAGTGGTGGAATCTGCGATCATGGAGTACGTGGACGGGGAAATATATGCATGTAAGTTGCATTTATGTCGGGTTCAGAGTTGATACTTCTGCGTGTTGTAGAATTTGAGAATAGCACCCAACTGGCAAAATTTGCAAAACTAAAAGCTTCTTAAAATATATAACATACAGGTAAGGTGCTGATGCAAGGAGGATTAATAGGGGGCTGTAGGTGCCACCAATTTGCCTTACCTTTGACCCAAGTTTATTACCTCTGCCAAGGGAGGAGGTTATGTTTTCATTAACGTTGGTTTGTTTGTTAGTTAGTTAGTTTGTCCGTGTGCAAAATAACTCAAAAAGTGGTTCATGGATTTGGATGAAACCTACAGGAACGGTTGAGAATGACATAAGTAACAGATGATTAACTTTTGGTAGTGATCCGAGAATTTTTTGGGAATTTATGAAGGATTTTTGATATTTTGGCAGGTAGGGTCAATGAACTTGGGAGTTCAAGCTGCGCATTTTTGAGGTTTTCATACGCGCACTAAAGTGTGCGCTCCACTTTCTGCTAGGGCGAGGTGCGCCGCGCAGCTGAGGGTTTATGACGTATCAAAGGCTTCTATATTGGGAAATTGGGCAATTTTTCAGCATGTATACCTATGGGTGGAAATCACTGATCTCTATGGACAAGCCCAAAGAGCTTTTCCCCAGTGGTAGAGAGGAGAAAAATCCCTCTGGGAAGAGCAAGATCATCGGTCGTGGAAAGTAGCTGCTTGGCGGAGGTCTGCGTTGTCAGAGTGCTTTTCTAGTTTATATAATTATTTGTAAGTCTAATTTTTCAGGTTTGCCCCTTTAGTGATTACAACACCAATGTGTGTGTGTGTGGGGGGGGGGGGGGGCTGTAAGTACCAGCATAACAAAATTTAAAGGCATTAATTTACCATTTGCAGATGAAACAAAAACCCAGCATTAGTGCTTCAAAATAGGTCTAAAATGTGAGTTAGAGATAGAAACGACAAATGGAAAAATTTGAACCAGTATAATCAATGTGAAGTATTGTTAAATATACAAAATGTGAACAATAGTTATAATAAAAATGTTTCCAGGCTAAACTGTATACAGTTATGGTTTATTATGAAAAATAGTGATATCTCCTTAAATTTTAGGCTTTATTGCAAAAATTTTATATGGTAGGATGTTTTGTGATACAACTGACCTACACATGTGCGTCAAATGTGATATCTTGAACATTTTTTAAATCACTGCTCCCAAAGGTAAATAGAACCTTTAACGACTGTATTCCTATTCCCTGTCGCCAGCCCCAGATAACCAATCCTGACGAGGGAGACACAGTGACGGGGAAGAGTCGATTCAGTCACCTCTTCTCCAGCGCACCCCGTAACCGCACCGACAGCGGAGGCACCAGTCACAGCAACAGCCACCGCTCCTCGCCCCACGATCCGGAACTGGAGTACTACGCGGCTGGCCTGGAAGGTGAGAGAAAGGTTTATTCTATAGAGCCCTGCCTGAGCATCTATCTGTCTTTCTGATTGACTGGTGCAGGATTTTGAAAGCATCTGGTTTTCTTGTGTGCTGTGAGGATTGATGCAAATTTGTAGCCCTGAGATTCCTGACAGTGTTTGTTTTGTGTCGTTTCTGTCATCTGCAGAGCTGATGAACAGACCGAGCCCAACGGTGACCATGGGCGACCGCGTCTTCACCCCCATCAAGCCAGCCGAGGGGGCGCCGATGACAAACCCCGCGGAACTTGCCATCCTGGGCATGATCAAGAAGAACAAAGAGCAGCAGCAGCAGTCCTCCATGGGGCCTACCAACCCCCCTGGCCTCCTCCCCCAGCCCCGGACCCAAGAAAACGGCGATGAGGACTACCGCAAGACAGTGGTCAGACAAAAATGTGAGTGTGATAAAAGACTAAAAGCCACTACAAAATTCTCAGTATGAATTCCTTTAGGGAAAAGAAAGAGGGAAATATCAAAGAATAATTACACATGAACTCTAATTTATATATTACCATTGATGTTGGCAACAATGATTATTACTTTTGTTGGGATATTAGTGTTGATGATGAATAACAATTCATTTTTTGCAATGTGTGATACAGATTGATTCTGGAATATGACTGTTTAGATTACAATCACATAACTCATAAACGATGTAAAGCCAAGTCCAATACTTGCAAATTCTTGAATACGCTTGTAATGCTGAGTGGAGACTTAACTTTATGTGTATGTGGAATCCTGATTGATTCTGTTTCCTTCAGGCAAATTGAAATGAAGCATATTTATCCATTCTATTTGTAGGGTAGATTTCAATTTTGTAAATGATTGACTAAAATTTCCAATGCCAGGATCACTTGACTGAAATAAATCTCATGGAGTGTGCTCTGAAATCTTTGCAGTGATGGCAGGCCAAGCCAAGAGCTTAGCTGAGATTGAGGCTGACCTGAAGAACACCACCTTGAACGACAACAGCAAGGCGGGCGGCAGCCCCGCCCACTCCAGGAGCGGATCCAACCCGCTGGCCCCATCCGCAGGAGGAGTTGGAGGTGGTGGTGCCGGCGGTGGTGTGGGAGGCCTTCCCCAGCAGCTCATGATGTATGCCTCTGGCCAGGGCAGGCCCACCTCACCACAGAAGGCAGACCAGTCGGCCTTCAACAGTTTCATCGCCAGCATGAAGGCCGGGGGAGGGCTTGGACGGCCAGTGGTGAGCTCCATTGTATACCGCTGTTATCTTAAAGGTCCAGTTTACCTTTGGGAGCAGTGATTTAAAAAATGTTCAAGATATCACATTTGATGCATATGTGTAGGTCTGTTGTATCACAAAACATCCTACCATATAAAATTTTTGCAATAAAGCCTAAAACATGAGGAGATATCAGCATTTTTCTCAATAAACCATAACTGTATACGGTTTAGTCTAGAAGCATTCTTATTATAAATATTGTTCACATTTTGTGTATTTAACAATACTTAACATCGATTATATGGATTCAAATTTTTACAGTGGTTGTTTCTATCCCTAACTCACATTTTAGAACTATTTTAAAGCACTAGTGTTGGGTTTTTGTTTCATCTGTAAATGGTAAATTATGCCTTTAAATTCTGTTGTACCATGGCCTGGTTTCTTGTGGATTGCACCGTCATTTAAGGTTCAGATTTTTAGATAGTGTGTAGTGCAAGATAATGAAAATAATTGGTGCTCTAGGGATCAATGAGCACTCTAGATGTGATGATTTCAGGAGACCAAACTTGCAGAACGTGGCAGATGAATTTAAAAAAGAAAAGAAAAGAAAAACAAAACCCTTTTTTCATACAAGCTAGAAAACATTGTTTGTCACGTAATGAAGAAATAAATGATGATTATCTAATGAGTTTGATTGTATATGTTTACATTAAATCTTAATCTTGCCATGTGCTATGTGTAGATGGCCTGCCGTCGCCTAGATGTGGCCTTGTATAATAAGATGTGCTCAAACCAAGTTGACCAAACTGTCTCTGCCCATTCTCACAGCCTGCAGAGGAGAGGTCATCGTCTCCCAAGCCTGTGCACCCCAACCTCCGGCTCAACTCCCCCTCCCCGCCCACCCTCGCCCAGGGCATGCCCCCTCCCAGCGCAGTGGACAAGGCAGCCATGATGATGAGGCTGAAGGCGGCAGAGCAGCAGGTGTCCACCCAGCAGCAGCAGCAGCAGCGCCTTCCCCAACCACAGACTCAGCAGCAGCACCTACCAGGAGGAGGAGGAGGAAGGGGTGTGTCCCCCTTGCCTCCGGGACTGGTCCATGCAGCGAGACAGACCCATCCTCACAGTGTCCCTGCGAGGGAGGGACCCATCCTTAACCTTCCAGACAACAGGTCAGTGAGATGATCTTCAATTACTGTGTGTAACAACTTATTTTCCACATACAGACATTTTTGCAAATTAAGAGGTCACAGGCATTTTTGTGAGATACAGTATTCGTAATTTGACACCGAGGCTATTGTAAGTGCACTATTGCCTCTCCTTTCACTATAGTTTTTGCATGTTGCAAAATTTGTGAAAAATGAAACCCTTACGAAAATAATACCTTTTACAGTATAAGAATATCAAGGTGAAAAGGAAATGCATTGAAATAAATGGGATGTTTAATGCATGAAACTGATGATCAGAAGCTTCACTTCGGGAGATAACAGCCCTTAACATACTCAAGCTATGATGGAGCTGTTGTGTAAGACCTCATTATTGTGCAATAGTTTAATATGACTTGTGTTGATTGTTGTATAGTCAAAGCAAAGACTTATTGCCTACTTCTGGTGAAATGCCTTGAAGATAATTGCTGCTGCTTTCCATTTTGCAGAGGTCCATCACCGGTCAACCAAGAAGTCATGGCAGCCCTCTTCAAGACACATGCCCCGCCCACCCCCACCTCCAGCACCGCCGCCCACCACCCCATGGTGGTCCCCCACGTCAACCAGGGCCCCAGGTCGGCCCCTCCTCCGGCGGCCGCCCAGCCGGCTAGTCTGGAGCAGGCCCAGGCCCTGCTGCACCAGAACCCCGAGCTGATGGCCGGCCTGATCCGACAGTACCAGCTGCTCCAGCAGCAACAGCAGCAGCAGCTTGCTGTAAGTTTTAGGAAGGAGAGTCACCTTGATGAAGTTGTATTTTTTTCCTCCCTCTAAATCCATTATTATGGTATTCCCTGTACAGAATGACTCATTTACAAATCTAGTAATGATAAATTCAAAATATTTTTCTTATGGTGCTTGATTATGTGGCCAGTGTAAGATTAACTCACTTGCACAGAACATTTGCAAAGCCAGACTAACCTTTACTTTATTTTTTTTTTTTCATATTTCTTTGATTCTTCATTGCACTGCAATAGTGCAAAAAGTATAAGGATAAGAAAAAAATCCACGCTTTAATGTAGTCACTCTTTCCTTATACAGTAAGAGTATGCTACAAACTTGTCCCCCCCCCCCCCCCATTATCTTGTACTGTGCTGGGAAATGTGGAAATGCTAGAGTTGGCCGTACCTAGTCTAAAAATGAAAAAAAAAAATGAAACAATTTAATGTCTCAGCATATACACTCCAAAAGGGGCAGGTTTGAGCAAGGGGCAGAACAACTGTGAAATTTTCTCTGACACTAGGCACGTTTGTCTGTGTAGCTTTCAATTTAGCCCTATGGTAAATGTGGCATTCAAGTACAGTGCACCCCCATTACATGGTTATCTTATAACAAAATCCTTGTTACAACAAAGTAAAAATTCAGGTCCTTCAATTATCATTTATATATCTTTATATACTTCAGTGTTGGGCTATAATGAAATTTTGGTAAAATGAAATAAAACTGCTGGTCCCAGGGACTCTGTTATAATGGCGGTTGCCTGTACAACATTTCAACCTTTTGCAGAGGCAGCGTGCGAGCCCAGTGCCCCCCAACCAGGAGGCGGTACTGGCCATCCTCAGGCTGGCCAAGGCCAACCCAGGCTTTGCCGCGGCCCTCATGGCCCAGGCCAACAAGGAGGCCCAGCTGACTCCCTCTGCCGCCGGTCAGATCAACCGGGCCGCCTCCCCGCGTGAGATCCTGGCCCAGGCGCTGATTACGTCCATGCCCCGCATGCAGTCACCTGTTGGTAAGTTCCTCTGCATTTTCCCTTCCTACTCTGTACTCTAAACCTGCTTTGTAATCACTACCTGGGGGGTGTTTCATAAAGCTGTTCGTAAAGTTACGAACAACTTACGAGCGACTGGTGATCAGTTGCGATGTGCTATACTTACTAGAATTTCAATAATTCACCACAAGAACTGATCACCAGTCGCTCGTAAGTCGTTCATAACTTTACGAACAACTTTATGAAACAGGGCACCAGTCATCTCTTCATTCACTTTGGTCGGTTTTAAATTCTGTTCTAGAACATGCCCGCTCTTTATGCTTTAATATCTCCCTTTTCTTGGATGTTATTTTTGTCTTGCCTCAATTCCTGTCATTCATTTATGATAATTTCTGTTTCCTTATGAACATGCCATGTACTTTTACCTCCACAGTTCTATATTCAGAACAAATTTTTTATTGTAGCCATGATGCGATGTTTTTATCTTATTCTTTCAATGCAATGTTTCCCAGGCATATGATGCAACTTTTTCTGTATATCCCAAAAGTACCAGCTAGATGAGTAATTGTCAACTCTGTCATAACACATACTTAGTCTACACATACGTTTTGGAAAAGAGAAGAAATAGTGAAATTAGGTGTGGTAAATTCAGACTGTGCAAGTTGAATTTTGCCACTTGCAGTAAGATTTCAATTCTGACATTTTCTTTAAGATTCTTCAAAAAGTTACCAGTCTCTTGTGCTGCTAAGTCATATACATGGACGCTGGCTGAAGGAAAATCAAGCATACAGTTGAACATATTCATTGCTGATAAAAACCGGTAAGGTACAAAAGACCTCAAACGGTGACTCTAGCAATCAGCTTGACCATTTGTATGATTCCAAATTGGCATTATTCAGTATATTCCATTTCATTTCCTCGCAGCACTGACCGGCCACCAGTCTCCACTGCCCACCTCTCCCGCGGCCCTCCACTCCCAGTCCCACAGCCCGCTGCCCGGCACCATGGCCCCGCCCAGCCTGGTGACCGCCGGTCTCGCCTCCTCCCCTCTCCTCGCCGGGGGCGGCGGGAGCGGCAACACCCTGGCCCCGCCCGGCCCCTCCCAGACCAACCCGCTGCTGCCCCAGCGCATCCCCTCGCCCCAGGAGCTGGCCAAGCACACCCAGAACATCCTGCAGCAGGCTCTGATCAGGAAGCAGCTGGAGGTGCAAAAGGAGAAGTTTAAGGCCAAGGAGGCAGCTAGGTAAGCCGGTCCATCTTAAGGTGTCCCTAGTGGGGAAGGGAGGGGAATTTTTGGCCTTGTTGAGTTGATTTAGTTGATGTTGCTAGGAATTCTCCTTGGCTTGAGGTGCAGAATAAGAAGTACAGCTGTTTAAGGTCAAGGAGACCACCAGGTATGACGGTCCATCTCAAGATGTCTCCAGTGAAGAAGGGAATGGGGATTTTTGCCCCTATTGAGTGGATTTAATTTTATGATATTGCCAAGAATGCTCCTTCACGATCACTATATCATGGCATTACAGTTTGAAGTCACACACAGTGTAACCCGAGAAGTTTGACAACTTGTAGAAGTTTAATTTTCAATCCTTTTGTGTGATCTTAAACTTTTTTCCAGTTTGATACATCTGAGCTTGTATAATAAAGCAAACAGCAGCATTTTGGTTTAGTTTGTTGCTATTTTATGTAGGGTTTAGATTGTTATTAGTGCGAATTATAATAAGCAAGTGCAGAACAGAGATTCAGTCAGTTACTCCACTTAATAGTCATAGTATGAGTGCCACACATTGCTCATCCAAACTACCACTTATCAGGGCCAAGTCACCAGCTGTCTCTGTCGCCGGCCAACCAAGCCAGCCACAGTCGCAGCTGAAGCAGACACCGCAGCCCGGTGCAAAACAACCACAGTCATACCAACAGCCACAGCAGGTTGCCACCTCTCAGCAGCAGCAGCAACAACAGCAGCAACAGCAGCAGCAACAGCAGCAACAGGGGGCAACTCAGCAGACACAGCCTCAGACACCGGCCAACCAGCAGCCAGGACGTGGTGGACAGCAGCAGAAGAGCGGCAGTGTGTCCAGCACACCCCCAGGCACTCCTGGCCACAAGGTTTGCATTGCTACCAGTACTTCTTTGAAGGGTGTTGCAAAGGGTAGCATTTTGCAAATGTTGCATTTTTGCATGTAACCCCCCCCCCCCCCCAAAAAAAAAAAAAAAGACTAGAAAAAAAAGAATTAAAAAACTAACCCATGTCACTCAAGAATACACTCTCCTTTTGTACCAAAAATAATAGAATTTCAGGGGTTTTGAATAAATTCACTGGAAATTTATATAATATTGTTTCCTTTTCAATCATGAAGAGGTTTCCAGTGTTTGTTATTTTGGAGAAAAGTTTGGAATTACCTACCTCTACAATATACCAGATAACGAAAGAAATCTAATTACCAGGGTTTCAAAAGGGACACACAAATTTTGATAGCAAAAACATAATCTTTGTAATGTGATAGTGACCAATATTATCAATATATGTGTGATGTGCATCCATTTCTTTCTTATTTCTGCCATGCATATATCATTCAGTTGTCACAATGTCAATATGCCATAACTACTCTGTTGTAGTGAGTTTACTGAGTTTCACGAACCAGTGCAATTTGTCCAGGTCTTCGACTTCGAATTCATTTCTGGCCCTCTGAAAAATGTGCATTGGGTAAGTAACAACCAGGAGTACTTTTGTGTGTGTGTGTGTGTGTGTGTCATGTCGAGTGTCTGCATTGATGCGAAATCTGCTCACTGTGTGCAATGTAATGGCGCCCTCTACAGGCTTCAACCAAGTTGGCCACCGCCTTCATGCCAACCTCAGTGATCCGCAAGATGCATGAGAGCAAGGCGGAGGCCAAGGCCGCCAGCCAGGGGGCCAGCAAGCCAGGGGAGAGAGGCAAGGGGGAGCCCCAGATGGTCCAGGAGGGTGGTGCCATAAATTCAGGTTGGTGTAGATGAAGTCTCCTCTGATGCAGTAATATACTCCTGTACACGCTAAATATTTTGTGACGTTTTTATTTTCATGAATTTTGCATATCAGGTGCTATTCCCGAAATTAAAGACATGCGAAAGTATTGACTCTGATCCCGATGTGAATGTGACGTACGCTTTTACATTTCTCCGTTCAGTACAGGACTCCACGATCGTGAATTTAACCACTCGCGAAATCGTTGGGAATTCCCGATTCGCGAAAATTTAGACTCACAAAATATATGGCGTATACAGTAAATGTCCTTGTTCCACTTTCTGTTCAATTTCATTTCATTAGGACCTTTTGAAATATTGTCCTATGAAGTCACATTCTTTCGAAGAGTGTCTGTCATGTTGGAGTTTCATGTACATTGAATGCTCCCATTGGAGGTATTCAATGAGTTGTGGTTTTGCTTTGATGACTAATTTGATTCTGGTGTATTTTCAATCTGTTTGCTTTGATGTACCTATTGTAAAGCGCCTTGAGCATTTAATCAAAGTGGAGAATGGCGCTATAGAAATTGTATGTATTATTATTATTATTATTATTATTATTATTGCTTGTATTACCCCAGCACCTGACCACCAACCCAATGCAGGTGGAGAGAATGTGGAGGAAACCAAAGGCAATTCCCCCAAGCACCCTCAGATGGACAAGCCCCAAGCAGTGCTCCAGGCCACCCCTCAACCCCAACAGGCCCAGAATCAGGTAGCAGGTGCACCACAGATGCACCAACAGCAGGGTGCCGATCGAAGAGACCCGTACTCCCATCCACCACCCCACGGCCACAGAGCTCAACCCCCTCCGCACCTCCAGCAGGAGAACCACAGCACCCCCGATCAGCTGGAAGCTCCAAAGGCTCAGCAACACCAGCAGCACCACCCCGGTGGCGGTCCCATGAAGGCCTTCAGACCCGAGAGCCATGCCCATGTCCCGCCCAACCAACATATCCAGCAGCAACAACAGCAGCAGAACTTCCACCAGCAGCATGGTGGGGTGAAGCCGAACCACCACCCTCCGGGGCTGGTCGGACAGGGGCCACCGCCACAGCAGCAGCAACAGCAACAGCAGCAGTATCATCAGGGGCAGCAGAGACCAGAGGCCAACAGGATGGGGGAGAGGGTTGCCAAGCCACCAACTCCACCCAACGTACCACACCAACAGCAGCAACAGCAGCAGCAGCATGCCTTCCCCATGAACCGTGGCATGGGTATGCCTCAGCAACAAGTGATGCAGACACAGCAACAGCAGGTTAGCACATCCTCACATGTGCCACAGTGACACTCACAGTGACACTCGGGCATTCATTAACAATGATTGAACTTTTTTTTACTTGTTGTGATTCTTCATATCAGTTCTAGCATCGATATGGTTGGTGAGAGCAGCGACTTCTCTTAAAGGGAATACAAGATGTAAGGAGGGTGGGGTTGCAAGGAGTACCATATTATTTTCCAGTAACAAAACTAGGGAAAAACACTATTCTATTTGATCCATACAATAACAGGCATGCATTGAACTTCTCATCTTACATATTTTCATTGTCACTGACCTTAGTAAATGGGTTACATAGAGCAGAACAAGTGAAGTAAAAGGCAGTGCAAGCCACACTTTGACATCTTGAAAAGACTTGATTCCAGTATTTGCATCTGCCAGAAAAAGAAAAAGAAATAAAGAACAACAGCCGTACTGGTATTTTGTTGCACCAGGCCACACCAATGATAACACTCATGGACGTGATGAAGTAGACCTCACTAGTGCACGCTCTTTCTCCCTCTCCCCACTCCATTGTTGTACCACCAGCAGGTGCGGATGCCGGTGATGCTACCGTCAGCCATGCAGGCCAACCTCATGAGGGGCATGATGATGCCTGGTATGGTACCTCCCGGGATGAGAGGTGTACCGCCCCCACAGCTCTCTCAGGTCCCACTACAGGTTTGTGGCTCCCAACCATGTGTCTGTTGGTGTACTGCATGTGAGGATATTATTTTTGTCTAGATCTCATGGAAGCCTCAGCTTGTCATCTTTCCCAAAGTTTACCGCTTACCGCTTACCGGTCCCTTGACCGGGTGTGGTCGTGGGGGCACTGCAATGACGTGGACACCGGTCTACTCCATCTTTGTCCATCCCAATGTACACTCAGCAAAAAAAGAAAGTAAACACTTTTTTGAGGTCATATTTTTCATAGAAGATTTTTATGAAAATCAATGTATTATATTCCATATTAAAGGTAATATAATTGGCTATTGAGCTAATAGGGTAATTAAAAAGAAACCTTTACGCATGAGTGAGCACATTCGTTTTTGTCCTCCAAGGCACAAAATTAAAAATTGCAAAAATTGACATGTTCTCTTTCAATTGCAAATGCCCTTCACAAAAGAACAGTTTAACACAATAAGAGACATGAGTGAAATAGGAAAAATAAGTTTTTGTTCTCTTTATCAAACTTCTGTTTCTTTTTTACAACAATGTATAATTACTATAAGGTCCTCAATTGTTGTACATTCTTTTCAATACATAATGTTCTGTTTACCTTATTCTCTGTTGCCAAAAGAAGTGTAACTTATGTTTTGTCGGAAAATGAAATAAACTTTGAATCGAATCGAATCTCTTTATAACCTCTAAGAAAAACAAAGTGGGAAACTAGACGGAAAAAATAAGAATTTTCTGTCAAGTCAAATTTCAAATGACATAGGGAATAATAAGCATAAAGATGATTAAATGAGCAGAATTTCTTTATTTATCTCTTTTGATCTAGTGATTTAAAATCCATGTGACAATTTCAAGAACCAAACATTATTTACAATTTCCTAATTTGAAAAAAAAAGCTCAAATTTCTGCAATTTTGGTTGATTATTACTTCTTCTCTTATTTCATTTGAATTTAGATTTGACATAAGATGCTTTATTTTCCTCCATTGTTTTTAGCCTTCATTGATCTTTTGGCCTTCAAAAGGGCATTGTACCGTTTTTTTTATTTTTTTATATGTTGTTCTTTTAATTCTAAAAGACCCAGCGGTGCAAACAGAATCAAAATTTCATAACGATTTAGCCCGTAATTTCATGTTAAAAATTAAACTTTTTGGGTGAGAATTATGCTAGTGAGCTGACGAGCCCGGATGACGTGACGTCACAGGTGCCAACTATATCACTGATTGCAAGCTCTCGCATACGGGTGCGTTAAATCGTACTGAGTAGCAGACGACGCTTAGGCCCAATTTAGCTAGCAGGCGGCACTTGTGTACTGTCCTATTCACGTAGCTGTCTCAAATTTCGCTGAACCAAATCGCACCAAAATTACAGGATATAGAGTACTTCTAAGCATATTTCAAAATACTGTCTTATATTTGAACGAAATCGGTAATTGAGAAGTATCAATATTGACGCCGACTTTCAAGTCGTCACTCAAAAAAACTCACTCTTCGCGAGAGATCATGGTAAACGCGACATGCACAATCTAGAACTGAAGTTAGCCGACTAGTACTTTGCGAACGGGGAATTTACGCGGGAACTAAACTAAAAAATGTCATGATTTTGGCTATTTGTGTGATTTACGATCTATATTTTTCATTTGACTTAGCTCAAATAATTTATCAATTGATTTTTTGCTCCCGATTACTTGAAATATTTATCTCATCATATTACATGGCTAACTTCAGTCTGTGCGTGCGCAGGCAGGTAGGGCCTATGCCGCGATCACTCTTGTTTAGTCGTACAGAGCAGATTATTTTTAGCGACGACATGAAAGTCGACAACTTCACTTACGCTTCCCGACTTGCGATTTGGTTCCAATTAGCGTGAGCAAGTGGACATGAGTCATAAAGTATTTCCTGTGATTTTGGTGCAATTTGGTTAAGTGAATTTTGAGATATCTACGTGGATATGGAAGTACGCTAGCACTATACCTACACCAGCACTTGGATCGCGAAGCAGCGGCACTGTTAGTATCTACGTGATCAGGCCACTCTTCCGAGGTATGGGTCCTACTAAAACTAGACTAGATCTAGATCTAGAACCTTGGTGTTAATACGACCACCATGAGATTTATCTTGACTACAAAAACATTGAAAATCCATAAAGCAGATACCTTACCTGCAAAATTCAGCACAGAAACAACAGGGCCTGCAGCACAAGGGCCTAGATCTAACGGCAACGCTAGACCTTGGAGTCTGGACTTTCGTCTGGACTTTCTTCAAGTTCTGGCAGCAGGGGTATGTATACTATAACTTTTACGCTGTGCCTATTAGCGCTGTGCACGTACACTGTCGACGGGGTGGCGAGTGAGTGTAGGGGCTTATACTCGTCAAGACTTGAACTGCCACTTAACGTTAGAATCTACTTGGTCCTTGACTGCTCACTAGTTCTAGTCCTAGTTCTAGTCTAGAGTCTATGTGTACTGGGTGCCGTTTTCTTCTAACTAGGCGTAAACCGTGATTGCCGTTGACTATCACTCAGTCCTCATCTTCGTTAGATAAGTTTGAACTGTCGAACCATTATCGCTCATCATCAATGCATAGTATAGTTAGTGCAATGTTACTTACACACAGTTTTCTATGGGCAGCACGTTCGGACAATGATGCCAATTTCATTTTGCATATCTGGAATATTCCCCACAAATTTTATCTAAATAAAAAGCTTTTGAAGAGATTCCTTTTAAAAATTAATTGATATTATTTAACATGTTTGTTTCAGCTCCATAATGCAATTTTACTAAATAACAGTTTTTGCAGTACTTCATGTGAGATTTCATCAGTAAATTGACATGTGTAGTTCGTTTTGCTAAAGTCGGAGGGTGGCACCTGTGACGTATGCCAAATTGTGTGTATCGTTCCTTGGCTTGCTGGTTTTCATTTTTTTCAAAAAATCATTACAGGCTTATCCTGGGTTTTAGAATCCTCTCTTTCCAGTTGTAGGCATCAAAAAATGTAGATTAGAATTATCAGGCAATTAGAAAATGTCAGTACAGTTTTCTTTTAAAGATATCATAGAGATCAAAGGTTTACAATGTATTTTTGCAACTTAAAGACCTAATAAAATGGTTTAGGCATTTTTTTCTCAATGATGTAATAATATTAAATGTTAAATTCTAAGTAATTCTATGGTTGTGCGGGTTTTTTTACTGTTCTGAATTTTGTTCTATATTTGTTAACATAATGGATGCAATTTCCTCGGTTTTGGAAAACTTGCTATACTTTCACCGCATGCGGCGCACTATCACTTCTAAATTGTGATGACGTCTAAGAACGGAGTCGTTCACGACCAGTCTAGCCGTAGCCAGCGAGCTGGCAAGGCTATGCTAGCGCAGCGCAGGGACAGCCGGCGCGCGGCCGGCCTGCGGCTGCACTGGCTAGCGCTGGCGGGGGAGCGAGCTAGCGAGCGCATAGCAGGTGCTGCGCTGCACTATTGTCATTGGCTAAGCCTTTAGACAAAAGAATATTTAATGAACTGTATCGGATTTAATACTGCCAATAATACAGATTACAACTGTGGTACGCTTGGATATCCATTATTTTCGGCAAACTCGTGAAATAGGCCCCACCACTGCGTGTCTGTACTAAAATACTACGGCGACTCGCCTGTTTCAGCCCCACCGTGTGGCGTTCATCTCGGTAGGTAAGCACGGCGGTGGGGCTGCCTTCCACAGTGAATACTCGTGAATGCGGCGAAAATGACTTCATAATATGGCCCTCGGCTCGACTAATTTAACGGCCAATTTAACCATAAATACAACCCTACCTAACCCTAAACCTTAGGAGGACCTACCCTTGCTTGCTATAAACGCACGGATACGGTGCACGCGTGACTGCGGTGGGGCCTATTTCACGATAGCCCCACCACCACTGCGTGTCTGTATACTACGGCGACTCGCCTGCTTTATAGGCCTCAGACCTACTCGTGAATCCAGCCCCACCGTGGCATTCATCGGTAGATAAGCACGGCGTTTGGGCTTCCTTCCACAGTATGATTTTCAGCATAAAACAAAAACTACTCGACCAAAATTGACGATCATTCTTGGTATCGTTTTTCTTAGAAAATGACGCATCTAAATTACTGAGTGTAAACTACTAGTAGACTGCTACTAGATCTACTACTAGACTACTACTGGTAGTTTAACTTGTAAGCGCCGGCCGACGGGCCAGGCCACGGCCGGGACGCTCCCGCTTGCTTGCTGCGGCCGGAGTAGCCGCTCACTTTGTGAGCGAGCTGGGCCTGTTCTTCTAATCTATTTACTAGACAGTTACAACTTACAATGTCAGTCATGTAGAATACAGTATATCCTTTCTAACGTTAAACTATATGGGGGCATACCAGACATACCACTCTGTATTTCCCAGGCGATCGTTTCCGTGAGGTCTATTCTCGGGCTTGGTGCCATGTTCATATGCTCTTGCAGCACTGGCAGTGGGGGAGATGCAGCTGGTTCATATCGGTAAGGTGCAGCCCCACGATAACGTTCTGGTTCATCGGCTGCCTCTCCCTCCCCATCTTCCCCTTCAACTTCATGTGCCTCCTCTTCCTCTCCGCTATCGTCAGAGCTGCAGTCTTCATCATCATCATCAATGTCGAAGTTTACCCATATAGGGGAAGACATTATGCTCGAGGTACCAGGTATCTGTGCAAGCTAACTTATGGTAATGTACGTGGTAATGCGTACATGTCGACAGTCAGTGTGTCGACCGGGAGCGCACATCCCGCGGGCCGGGCCTGGCCGGGCTAGCTATCGTGTACGCGCGTGTACCAAGCTAGTAATCTGAGTGCTTGTGCTGAGCGGCGTCTGCTAACTGAGCACAACTCCGTGCTTATACGTCATCAATCGGTTCAGGGGTGTTGGTCACGTGACTATCTTTTTCGCAAAAGCTGCAACGGGGTCCTCCAAAAATGTGATATTTGGGGGAGTTTCTAGAAGCGATAAAAACCGGAACGACACTGACAACATATTTACATTGATAATCATGACATATATTTTACATTTCTTTTGCATATTAAAACATTTTGCAAGCATTTTATTAGGTCTTTAACCCTAACTGGGCCGGGCTATTTAGGTAGATCATAGAGCCGGGGGGGGGGGGGGGCCTCCCAGGCCCCCCCTCCAGATCTCGGCCCTCGACCGCGCGATCGCGACGAAAATTGGCACACACATTGCCTATGATGTAATCTAAAGTGCCACAAAGTTAAATTTTAAAGAAAATTATCATTTATGCTAAATTATGCTAATTTATTCATAATGATGCATGAAATCAGACAATTTGGTATAAATCACTAAATAAAGCTCAAAATGGACACATTTTTTGTGCAAATGTTCTTTTTAGTGTCGTGAGCAAATATAAGTGAAAGAAATTGTGCCATCAGAAAAAATTTCTTAAGTATTTTATTGTCTTTTGAATTTCTTATGTATTTCTTTGTTTTTTCGACTTTATATTTTTCATTGTTTTTTCGATGAAACTTGTCCGCGACATTGTTCGGATCAAGAAAATATGTTATTAATTGATTTTAATCAATAAAACCCCAAAATAATCATACTTTTATGAAATTTGCCTGTAAGCACAGTTTGCATTGAAATTGTACATGAATTCACGTTTTTGAGCAATTTTTGGTCTGACATGCACGTACATATTTATGCGCAACTTTGGAACCGCGTGCCCGGACATCGCAAATTTGGTGTCAAAAGATGCGGGAGACTCAAAAGAAAAAAGTCATGAAATGTCGCGGCGATAGCTTTTCGCGTTGGCGATACATCACGCGGAACGTCAAAGGGGGGGCCTCGGAGGCCCCCCCCCCGGCCTAGTTAGGGTTAACCCTGTTCCCACCGGGGGGGGGGGGGGGGGGCATTTTGGCCCCCCTCGACGTTTCGCGTGATTATTCCGCAACGCGTGATGCTCTCGCCGCGACATTTTATGACTTTTTTCTTTCAAGTATCGCACAACTTTTGAGACCAAATTTGTCGCTCCTGGGCATACCGTTTGGAAGCCACGCCCCTTTGAAAAAAATTTGTTGACCCAAAAATTGCTCAAAAACGTGATTTTGTGTACAAATCCAATGTAAATTGTGTTTTTGCAATTAATTCATATAAAAACAAATATTTTTACTTTCAATGGCTGATAATGATGTATTTTAGCCTGATTATGCTTTAAAAAAGTTCTGCAACAAATATTGATGAAAAAACCAACAAAAACAAAAAGTAAAAAAACAAGGAAATATATAAGAAATTCAATAAACAATAAAATACATAAGAAATAATTATGAAGCCGAATTTTTGCTTCAATATTATTGTTTGAGGATATTGAAAAGAATATGTTCACCAAAAATTAGAAGTCTTGGAGCTTTATTTTTTGATTTATAGGCAAAAAAATTATTTTGCATAAATTAGCATAAATTAATTGATATAAAATACATAAATTAAAATTTGAAAAATCTAACTATACAGTCTTGTAGATTACATTGGCCTCTACCTCAGTGCAAATTTTCGCGAGGATCGCGCGATCCACGACCAAGATCTGAAGGGGGGACCAAAAAGCCCCCCCCCCCCTCCCCCCCCCGGTGGTTTCAAGTCCCTCAAAAAACCTGGTGGGATTAGGGTTAACTCATGTTTCTTTTTGTGTGAAATTTGTTGTTTGTTCTTATTGTTCTATGGAAGAGCACATACGCATGAATGACAACTTGTTCAGTTTTGCAATTCTTACTTTTGTGCCCTGGAAGAGAAAAACAATGGTGTTCACTCGTGCGTAAAGTTTCCCTTTTTGTTGACCTACCAGGTTGATAGCCAATTAAATTACCATCAATAATATATGATACATTAGCTTTCAGCCAGATATTCTATGAGAAATCTAAACTTGAAAAAGCGTTTACTTTCTGTTTTTGCCGAGTGTAGTTTGAAAGGTTTAGGGGTTTCATATGTTTGGCTGTTTGTTTGATTTTATTCTAAAGTATGAATGTAGTCTTTGTGTATGTATATGACTATGGCATGTATGAATTGATGTGTTTCGTTGTATTCTTCTTCTTTTTTTTTCCAGCTTTCCTGTATTTTTTCTGGGGGAGGGATTGGGATTTCAAAGAGTTACCCTCATTTTCTTTTGTCCTTGACCCAGAACATGAACCGAGGGATACCCCCCAACCTGCAGCAGATGATGCTGAATTCCCAGCAGCAACAACAGCAGCAGCAGCACCAGGGTACCTTCCCTGGGGTGGGCAAGGGCCAGGGCAACCCGGGTGGCGCCAACCTGGCCAATCTGGCTCGGGGGGCGCAGCAGGGTGGAGGACCCCCGCCCCCTCAGCAGCCCCACCACCAGAACACCATTGACTTCCTCCATCAGCAGAACGGTAAGCAGATCCGCTTTGTAAAGTTGGTTATCCACTTGTGCCGTTGATGACAATGACAAAACAACAAAATCTAGATAGGGGATGCTGCATCAAAAATCAGAATTTTTAGCATATTTTTCTTTTTTCTTTATCAAGATTTTTATAGCTCTGTAAAGTCTTCAAAACTGACAAACAGGTATGGTGAATCAAGCATTTAAAGACCTGTTAGCATGGGGATTTATGGAGTGGGAAGGTGGGCGTGGTTCGGGTATATATTCCGTAACTCCCATAACCGGTTGTGTACAGCTTTATTGCTGATCTCTGTGTAAGAACACACACACCTAAAGAATCTTGATTGGAGTTGACCATTACCGATAAGTGTATGCTTCAGTGCACATATTCGTCGAATTGTGCTTTGCATGGTTTTCAAATGTACCGTGGTTGGCAATGAATGAATTGGACCGCCCATGAATCTCCCGAATACTGGGCCTTTGATAAAGGCAGGCAGAGTCAAATCACTTTTGTTTTGCCATTTTCCTTTTTGAAATATCTGTAGATCTGTTCCAGCAGCGGCACCAGGGACCGCATGGACCCCAGCATCACCACCACCAGCAAGGCCCGCCTCCACAGCAGGGTAGCAAGCACCAACCCAACATGCCGCCCTCTGGTCACCCACAGCAGCAGCATCATCTCCACAACCATCCCCACCCCCACCACCAGCACCACCAACAGCACCACGCCGCCCCTCCGCCTCACATGCAGCAGCAGCAGCAGCAGCAACACCACCACCCTCACCCCGCCCATCCCCACCACTCCGGTGGCATGCAGCAGGCGGGCGGGGTCAACCCATCAGACCACCGGCGCTCCCCCATCAACCAGCTGGCCAAGTGGTTTGGGCCCGAGCTGCTCAAGCAGCCCATGGGCAAGATGCCGCCCAGCATCCCCAGCGGCCAGAAGATCCTGAGTGTGGAGGAGCTGGAACGCCAGCAGCAGCAGCAGGTCGTTGGGTAACCATGGAGATGAGGAGAATGAGATTATGAAAATGAAACCGAGATGCTGTTCCCAGTAAGCCATTTTTCATAGCGCATTCAAATGTATGGATGTTTCTCTCTAGATGATGCAGTCTAAAGTAGCTGTGGGGATGAGACAGAAAGGGAAAAAGGTGAATCTTTTTCTTGTACACACCACCACCAATGTTCATGGATATTTCACTCAAGACTAGCATTGTTGGGACTCGCAGTCTAAGGAGCTGTGGGGATGAGACAAAAGGGAAAAAGATGAATCTTTCTCTTGTAGACACCACCACCAAAGTTCATGGATATTTCACTCAAGACTTGCATTGAAAAAGGTGAATCTTTCTCTTGTAGACACCACCACCAATGTTCATGGATATTTCACTCAAGACTTGCATTGAAAAAGGTGAATCTTTCTCTTGTAGACACCACCACCAAAGTTCATGGATATTTCACTCAAGACTTGCATTGTTGGGGCAGGGGCAAGGGAATGGGGGAATGGGACAGAACTGAGCTGTATAGGAAATTGTTCTGTCCCGTACTGACCCAGGAGGGCAGGTTCAACATGCATTTGTGCGATTGGATTTTTCAATTCAAGCTACATACTCAGATCGGGGCTTAGGTTGACAACGAGATGAAAAGAATCTCTCTCTCTCTCTTCTGTTACAGCCAGTGAACTGTTTTGGAAATGCCAACATATTCACAGAAGTTTCCCTCTGGCGGGCAAGACATCGAGCAGTGTGATGTACATAACTGTAATAATCATAACATATCTTTGAAATAGCGTGCTCAGCGGCTTGGCCTTGTCAATCTGTATTATGTCATAGCAAGTCTTTGGGCAATCCTTCAGACTAACTCTGAAAAATCTTCACACACACTGCAAGTCCTACAAGATTGAAATGGACATTCATTTGAATGCATGATCAGAAAAAGAAAAAAGAAACGGCAACAAAGAAATGTTCAAAAATGGTGGACTGAAGTGAACAGGAGGATGAGGTATGAATGTAGCCAGTCTCTTTCTGTTTTTGACATATCTCTTGCAGTGGTAAGAGCGTGTGATGGCAGGAAAGACATTTACTTTTGTTTCGAGTTCAAACACATCATTATCGATATGTATTATTATTACTGTTTGATTTCAGGGGAAACGATTCTTTGAAGAAATTAAACCAAGGACACCGCAGAGCAGTTCTGTCCTGGTTATATACGTATTACTTTTGTTGCAGCCATATCTGCTTATGTTCACGGAGAGAATTAGTTTTGAGTCGTTGATCATGCCTACTATACTGGTAGTCTATAATCACCGTACGTATTTGTGTGTATATATATATATGTATATATATTCCAAGATGTGTATCAGAATTTGACGATGTGGCTGATTTGGGAGTTTGGTATGATTTTTGCCACCATCGCTCGTGGCTTTGGAGTTCAAACACTCGTTGAATGAGACAATCTAGGCGCGTAAAAACGGCAGAAGAAAGACAAGATGTGGGTCATGCCACAAACTTTTGGAGCTCTCGCTTGCCTATGTTTTCAATTGTCAAAAGTAGTTTTGTAATCTGTTGTGTGATGTTATGTTGTACAGCACCCATGTATAGCTTTGTTACACCAGAGAAAAAAGCTTTGCATGCTTGGGAACAGGAGCCCTTGTTTGCAAAATCAGTGTTTGATTTTATTTCTTCTTGTTTTTTTATGTGTGCCAAAGAAAGAAGCATCTACTTGTGAGATAAAGAGTGAAAGTGGATGCATGTAAAAATGAATTTTGTTTTATTTTCGTACGTCTATCTTTCAATTCTTGCAAAAGGGTCTAAATGGATCTCAAAGGTTTGAGTTTTCTAAAGAATCACAGGGGCTTAGGTGCACACTCCCTCCGACCTTTAAAAGGTCTTATGTTTTTCATGTGTGTATGTGTGTTTATAGTGTTTGTGTGTGATAAACTTGAATACAAGCACTATTGAAGAATTCCCCTTTTGACTTCATAATAAAGCCTGTCTATTTGTTCTCATATAGTGTATCGGAGAGAGATCAAAATTCATCAGTCTGATTTATCTGGGAAACAGAACTCCTGATAACCCGAGTGATTATAATGTGGAGGAATATGCACTTTTCATGTTGTGTTGATAGTTTATTTCGCCTTCCTCTGCCACAGATTAGACTTAAATAGATTTCCTCATACAACCTTCCCAAGCCCGAAGGAGCAATGCTGACTTAACAGCCTCCTACTCAATGCTGTGTTTGTAAGCAGTGGCATGACCGTGCAGTTGGTCTAGCGAGATCTCGGTTTCCTTGGCTGCGGCGATTTAAGAGGATGAGCTGTTGTTTCTTAAATGTCTCTCCTCCTCAGACCTTTGTATGGCAGAAACGTGTGTGTGTGTGTGTGTGAGTTTGTGTGTGTGTGTGTGTTTGTAAGTGTGTTAATTTGTGTTCAGTGCTGCTAGTGTATATATATCTTGAAAAAAAAAAGAAAAAAGGAAAATTTGGGAGATTGACAAAGAATGAAATTAAAATAGATAATGAGGTCAATTTTTTTTTTTTTTTTGCATGCTGAGGTGTGCTGCTCCTCTTAGCCCAGATATACCTTCATTTCTGTCGTCATGTTCTCATTTTCAATGAATTTCATAAGAAAAATGAATGTGCTTTTGTAACCTTGATGTTTGTCAGACTGTATGATAAAATGTGTGTGTCGAACTCCAATGTTATCGTGACATGTTTTTTGTATGTGTTTGCTTTCAGATGGAAGATTGCTTAGTGCCTGCTTGTATATACAGTTGTAGATATTGTATTTATTTTTGTTGCAGTCATTGAAAAAGAAGAGGGAAATTGACCAGTGTGTACTTATTTTGTTGTCTGTTGTTTTCAAGCAAAACTGTGGACTCTGTGTGCGGACACTGGAGTTTGATTGTTCATGGAGTCATAAAAACGAGTAAATACCGATGAGATCATGAGAAACTGCTGGTTAATACATGTTCATGCATTCCATACAATATTTGTATTCTTGTCTTAAAAACTGGTAATTATCTAGTTAGTGCCAAGAGGTAGATGACTAAAGTTGTATTTCCTACTAGTGAATGTTCATCTCAGTTGGTTTCATTGTGTAGAAATCTAAAGAATTTACACGAAACTTGTGGGTCTAAAAACAAACAGATAAACAATTATCACTGATTTGACATGTGAAAGTCAAGTTTCAGTCTTGAGGAAGAAATTGTGGTTTGTCAGTTTTTTCTTTCTGTATTCTGTTTTGTATAGATAGTTTAGTGTTGTATAATAAAGTTAGTGATTATTTCTGATGACAAAAATGTAGTTGGCATATGTGATTAAAAGGTTTATTTGAAGCTTTTGATAACGTGACTGCTTTTGTCTAATAGAGCCAAGTTTGACAGAACACTGGATATTATCAGTATCAGTATTTGTACATACCACAGGGAAAAAAAAAATACTGTTATAACAGCAAATGGTTTATCTTGAAGTAAACACTTGTAAATACATATTACTTTTCTGTTCTGTAGTTAGAGATATTGCTTTGTTAGAGTGTGACTTGAAAAGTGAATGTGTGCATTGAAATGTTCACTGTTCAATGTGTAAATATTTGAAGTATCCAATACATGCTATTTCTGTTGTGAGTGGATGGGGGGGGGGGGGCACTGTTGCATCTATGTGTTTTGTGGCAGATTTCATCAACTATTGTAAAGAAAAATTTGCGTTGTTGAAAGACGAGGCACATGCTGTTGTCAAGAGTAGTGGGCAGGTCATATAAGTATGTATGGCTGCTCTGTTGGCATGTCCCAGGGTTCAGAATGTTGTATTCAAGGGAGTGTAAATGGCCTATATTATAATTTCCACGCATGAGAGCAGCACATAATGAGCGTTAGTTTCTCTGCAGAATGCATTTCTGTGTAGTGCTTTTACGATATGCCTTGGAAAACGGGCATTTCACATTGACTCATTTGTGTACCAAATACTGCTTGTACAATTTAACGTGTTTTGTCTGTTGTGTTATAGCGAATGGAGGTGTGTGCATGTTTTAGTGCATAATGATTTCTCTCCCCTTGTCTTAAGGAACAAAGTCTAGAAAACATCTTTTGTTGTTGTTGTATACATCTTTGTTCAGTGGAGGTATTTCTGTTTCAGTTGTTTTGTTTCTTTGGCAAGGAATGGGTCCATTTGTCACATGATTTTCTTTCCCTTGCAATGCTAAATATCGAACTATAAGGAAGGACATGTACTTGAAGTGTGTTTGGTTTTTTGTGTTTTTTGCCCTCCATTATTCCAGTTGTAAGTGAACAAGAAACTTGGATAAACTTGGGAGTTTAACTACAGTGCTTTTTACAATGCATGATTTCATATTTTCCAAGCTATTGTTTACTTCCTTAAAATGTGAAATTTCAGTAAGTCGATGCTCCATAATTTATGTATTTGATAAAGAATCACAGAGGAATATTCAAATAGTTTACTTTGATGCTCATTCAGACTTTTGTAAGCCCCCAGTGTTGATATGTGATGTGACCCATGTCATACTGACTCACATTTTGGTTTAAAAAATACCCCAAACAAAACAAAATAAACAAGCAAACAAACTCACATACAAGCACAAGTAAAGCAGACAGACAAAACAGAGCACAACCATTTAACTGTGAGTTTGGAGTGCAGGCATTATGCTGAGAATCACCTTACCATGTGGGTGCAGGGCATTTAGTAGTAATCTTTGGGTTTGTTTGTTTGTTTGTTTTTTCCCCAGTACCCATCTCCCCAACCTCAACAATGTATATGTCAGTAGTGACGCCTTGTACTACCCATTCTTTCTCATCCCTACGTGCACCACTGTCCAATGGTAGAGTTGTCGCAAGTGACCGATACACTTCCTACAATCAACAAGCTTCTAGCAATGTGTGGTTACTTCTGTGGTCATTGCAATTGTTTGAAGCGCTTGTACGTCTTATGCCAGACCTGGGCCGAACTGGCAGTCTGTAGTCCATCGCCTATCAATAATGATTTATAAGAGGAGATTAGATGCTGCTGATGAAAGTATGTTGATACAGTGTACCAGTGCAAATTAGTGTGTGGAAGTAAACACCACATACTTAGAAGACCGTCTTGAGAAAAATAACTGGAATTCCCGGATCAGTAAAATGGGTGAATATAATGTTGAAAGAAATGTTTCAGTGTTTGCTTCTTTGTATTTGTGTTTTTCCCATTTGGAGATCCTTGTGGCAATTATGACATTTAAGATCTTGAAATTCTCGCATCTCTTGTGTCTTTGCATATCGAAATATGAAAGTTTTGTACCAGATAATTTGATATGCAGCTTGCTTACTCGATATCTTCTGTGCTGCAAGTGAAATACTGAAAATACTTGTTGAGTGGAGATCCCCTTTGTCCTCCCCCTTTCACATGAATGTAATATTTCATCTGTTCATGCTTAGTATAATCTCAAGTAAGAAACTTTTAAAAACAACAAAAAGAAAAACAATATGCCAGTGGCCATAATATGCATTTTTTTTTTTCTGCCTCGTATCGTAAGCATCAATGCCCAAGTTTTTCTTTGATTGTAAGTACATGTATTTTTGCCAATTTCGATGTTAATGAAAGAGTCAAAAGTGTAATAAATGTTTTGTGTGATTGAGAAACTGAAGACGAATAATTTCATCATATATTTCTGACATTTGATAAGCATTATGTAATGTGTTGTGCAGTCAAACTTGTAAGGGTTGTGTCAAGTTCCAGTATGTAAATTGTGTATGATACTAAAATTACGAGAGAGTGAGTGGTTTTGAGAAAAAAGCAGAATGGAAAAAAAAAAGAAAAAAAGAAAAGAATTATATTGACATTTGTTTCATTTTTGTTTTTTGTAAAATTGTTCTATATGTATGTTTTTGAAGAGGACTTTGTCCGTGTGATGAAATCTTGTGATGTTTTCTTTTGTCAGTGGTTAAATGAGTAAAATACAGTCTTGAAATGCAAGCTAAATTCAAGAGATGCAGCCTGTTTCTTTAGCCTCTTTTAGAAGTTGCGTTTATGTCTTCTTTTTTTTCTTTTTGTAAATGCCGACATTGTGGTTACATGCTGTAATCGACAGCTCCATGTATAAATTTATGGATTTATTGTGGTCCTTGAGCAGAGCAACCAATACTCTAAAAAAAATTACACTGAACAGTGTTGATGACAGTAGCCTCACATATTTCAGAAATGTAGCAGTGTAATTCAGTTACAATACTGCTTGCTTAACAAGTTCACCTGTATATAATCTATTCATGCCTTCTTTTGTTCAGCTGCTTTCTCGAGCCCAACTTATGCATTCTTATGCTGAGGCTGCCATGTCATCATCCTTGTTCATTTCAATTTGTTATAAACTTTGAAAACATTCTTATTCCTCATCCCAATCACTATAAATTCTGAAACTCTGTACTCAGTATAACTAATTTATAGTTGTTCAAATGTAAAAGTCTGAAAATCATCTGGAGGTCTCCATTCATGAATCCCTATTTTAGAAATGACAGTACGTGTACATGTACAAGTTTTGAATGTGTACCTGCATCTCATAACATAAACATAAACATGGACATAATTATCATATCTGGGCCCCGTTGCAAGAAAGTTGCAATCAATTGCAAATAATTGCTAATTTTGAAACAACCATTCTGATTGGCTCAGGGTCTGCCCTATTAAGAAGACATACATGCAACAATGATTTTGATTGGCCAGTGACAATCAGTTGCAAGTTGCGTTTAAACGCAAAGTTTCTAGCAACGGGGCCCTGAACTTAGCAACATAATTGCAACATTAGTGCAAGATTATCAGGAATTGAAATTTGGAAGTACAGTCAGCCTTGCTTAAGTCGACCTCACATAAGTCAAATAATCACCCAAGTCGAAGGTCTTTTCCAGTCCTCTTCTCTTTATATTCTGTTGATTTTAATCCCTCATAACTCCAATTTTCTCCAAGTCGAAGCTATTTCTTCAGTCCCAATAGATTAAACTTTAGGCGAGGTCGACAGTAAGTTTCCTTTACTTGTAGAGTACTGGGCAATGGTGGGGGGGGGGGGGGGATGGGGGATTAGCCCAGGACGGGAAATGGTCATTGACTTTTACTTGTTCAAATATATATCTTCATGTCCATGGCATTCTCACTGCGTCTTTGTTTGATGAAACACAAACCCACATAATATACATAATATGATATTGACCTAATAGTATGCTTTTTTAGAATACACATTCTATACCTCAAATGCTTTCACATCACTAAGTTTGGACTGGTATTTTTTGGAAGATGGCAAGTCCCTCAGTAACACTTCCAACCCAGGGTAGTTTATATGTTTTATTGCAATATGTGACAAAAGTGAAATGGAAGTGAGGGAACATACCATTTTGTTTCTAATATTTAAGGGGAATGAAAAACAGATGCACATGTGCATTGAGTGAATGCAGCAATATCAGTAGAACAAGTAAGTGAAGTTTGATGAGAATTGGACAATCTGTCGAAAAGTTTTGAATTTTTTAAAGCTTTGGTGCAGTCATTACTAGAAGAGAAAACTACTGCAGTTCATGGAAACTACAACATTCTGTTGCAAAGTTTTGAATTTTTTAAAGTTTTGGTGCAGTCAATGCTGGAAGATAACTACTGCAGTTCATGTGATGTATGTATGGACAATAATGTATACAGAAAATACAATGTACACTGTATAAAGAGAATTCCACAAAATTTAATTTTTAACAAAAAGTGCATATTTCCTCCACTTGCAACTGACTTCTATTAAGGGTAATGTATTTCCCTTGCCATATGAAAGAGGTAAGTTTAGCACTCTTTCATCATGCTACAAAAGTGAAAATATGTTAAAGTTTCTCCATACATTGCATTTTCTTTATAATGTTGTCCATATGTAACATTATATAGATGATGACTGGCGGGGGAGGGAATATACCGAATGTTCCACCCGAAGGGTTTGAAATGCTATTGAGGGAGGCTATAAGTCCCAAGACAAAATGTGAAATGCTATGGAGGGAGGTTATAAGTCCTGAGACGAAGTCGAGGGACTTACAGCCTCCTGAAATAGCATTTCAAACCCTGAGGGTGGAACATTTGGTACATGTTCCCGACAACAAGTCATCATCTGTTATATTATATGGGTTAGTCAAATACGATACGTCAAATACGTCAAATACGTCAACCACCAGCACAACGCACTCGATCGCTCGCTCGATCGCGCAGAGCCAAATTCACTGTGCGTGCGCAGTCCTAGGCCTTCTGTCATTTGTTCCGTGAAAATGTTTTCCCATGGGAGAACATTACAAGAATGTTCGCCCGTGGGCGAACATAACGAATGTACCTCCATCACATGACTGTGTTTAGCCAATCACTAACCGGTATTTGACTAACCCATTCAATATAACAAAATATTGTAGTCTTCTCAGCCAGCGATGGTAGCTTGGAAACTTTAAATATTTACAACTTTTGAATAAATCATCTGATTTTCCCAGTACATTGCTGATGTGTTCACTAATATTGCTACATTCCCTGAATCCATATATGTAGCCCTATTTGGGTCTCCTTTTCCTGTAATTGCCACATATAAGAACATTTCTTAGTCCGAAGAAACTCTTAGGAAGCGCATCCATAACACTGGATAGATAGGCACATCAATCACATTGATCTTGTGTTGAGAAATACATACATATATATTTCCTTCATAAATAATCAAACAATGCTTGACAATTTGTGCTTTCTCATTCACACACTTTTACTTGACCGACACTCGTGCCCAACAGAATTTACTTCAATTTCATATACACACCCTGAATTCCAGTACAAAATACCTCAAATCAGAAGGTGTCACAGAAGGAGTGGAATCTTCTTCATAATTTGAGCAAATTTATGCAGAGGTTCTACACTGTGACAATATTGTACACTTAATAACTTTGATGTTCCATGCTCTAAGCCACTCTTCTATAGAGGTCGGACATGGCAACCAAAAAATTGTTCTTTATTTCGACAATTTTAGGACACATTTGAAATTAGGAGGAACTGTTGAAATCCTGTATGGAACTTGGTGGCAATATTTTTCAGAACAAATCATTCATGTTTTTCTTAAAATCTTCTTGATATTAGTGCCCTAAGGACTGAAAAAAAAATACCCCAAAATATTAGAATCTCTTAAAAATTATCATTTGACCATCATGTGCACATTTACGTTTGTTCGCCAGTTTCAACACCTGAATGTAAAATCTTTTGGATTAAGTAATTGGCCAAGGCGTATTTCTGTCTGTTTGTCAGCATTTTACAGTTAAAGAAATACAATTATTTTTTTTTTTTAACTGATATTTCTTTCAGTGTCCTGTACCCTGTACTTTAAACACCAAATAATTTCTGCCAAAAAATATTGACAGGGACAGCAAAACCATTCCTAGGATTATTGTGATGTAAGAATGATTCATATATCAGCAGAAAAGCTCTTTTTTTGTCAATGCAATTAACTAACACCTGCGATACAGCACATAACTTCTCTGTGGTTTCTACTCCTTCTATAACACCTCCTTGCTCAAATGAATGTCTTATACCGTACAAGTGGAAATTTTCGTGGTGTTGAAATTTTCTCGCATTTCGCGCAACCACAAGCTAGCGCGAAAAATAAAAGCACACGAATATTTTTGCATACCATATGTTCCAGTAGTTGATGACCCGATTTCGCAGAATCAAAAACACGCGAAACTCTTCTTACCCAGCCAAGCGCGAAAAATTAGTCGCACGAAAATATCCACTTTTACAGTACATGATACTGGGTAAATGCCGAGTGCTGGGACAGTACTCAATGCCTCAAAGGGCATATGAAATAGTACATTCTATTTCTGTTTAGTCACAAGTAATATCTCTCTGTCCATTCATCAACCTTTCCAAAAACGATTGCACATTCACGCTTATCTAATCAGATAATCAGATGACTGACTGCAATGTGTAGAAACCCACCCCCTTTCCTCCATCTGGAAATATTGTAATTTTTGAATACTGTTTTCTTGCTTGTTTGTTTGTTTTTTTTCCTGAGAAAAACAAAAGAAAATACCACAAATTCCTATCAGTGCATCTACTCAAGAATGGTGCATATTAGGGTGTGAAGTTGGTGCACAAGCAAGTTTTGTTGCAGGTACACAGTTCACACTGGTGACAAAGTGAAGGTTATGATATGAAAATCAAAGTCAATAAGATGATAAAGTCACTTATTAATAATGGCAAAGTCTCTGTCAACTCCAGATCTTCCATGTCTTTACACGTTTGATGTACTCTGTATCTATTCACTTCATTATTTATCTTTTTTTTTTTTTCTCCAAGGGGGGGGGGGGGGGGAGGTGAGGGGAAGAGAAGAATTCGTTGGACTGTCACACAGCATCCTAAATCTGCTTCCAAAAGGGAGTAGTCAGTCATCCTTCTGCTACCTGCGATGGTGGACCAGCTTCTGTTCAGGTGGTTCTATGTGATACCACCTCCTCACTGAGTTGTTCATCATGTAGTCAACACTCCTACAGGGGAAACAATTTAAGGTGAGGTTAGTTTGTCCATCATGCATACCAGCATTGAATGGTATCAACTGAAAAATACTTGGTGTCAAAGAAAACCATCACGGAGAATATTATCTTCTTTTCTTTTTTTTTTTAAGAGCCTGCCAACATATTTGAAATATATACATACAATCTTGTTCTTTCTCTTACTTAATGGTTAAGAGAAGGATGGTTTATACATTTGAAGTTAGGCGATTCTCAGTAATTTCTTTCATATCATTAAGCACTGATGCCAGTCAAATTTTGGTTCTAGTCACCAGACCCTACAAAGTGTTCAACTAATTATGATTGTTTGTTCTGATTTTTTTTTTTTGTAACCCCACCCTCAAAAAAGGATAAAAATAAAGAAAGCAAAACAATAGTAAACAGTAATACAGCGTAGCACCATCATCTCAAGAAAGATTTAATTATCTTTTGGCTTTTGTAGTTTTACAAGAAAAATGTGTATTGAAATATCAGCCTAAACATGAAATTGCAAAAAGACCAAATTGAACTTCAGTGTTCTCTTGGTGTGGCTACAGCAATAAGACAGAATTTGAGAGATGATTTCACAATAAGCACATCGACTGAAGCCAAATCTAAGTCTTTCTGCCTTTTGAAAATATGGATTTGATATTTGATATATAGACAACATGTAAGAAATACATTGATTTGATATTGAGCCTTACTTGTCTATTGGCTTGACGATGAAAGGAATGACGGCAAGCCCTATGGCCGTGGTTGTCCACTTTCTGACCGGTTCTGGAAGACTGGACACTCGACCGAGCGTGAAGAGGGAGAACTTGCAAATCCTGTTGATGGTGAAACCCGGGATTGCTACCGATGCCAACCCCTGCCACAAAATGGTATCACCCACTGCATGAGCCATCTTCTGTTTCCTGGTTGATTCATCTTTCCATTGCAGCTACAAAACAAAAACAAAAACAAAAAGTATTTGGGGTTTGAAAGAAACAAAATTAGTGTAAAAACACATTCGCAATATCACACTCAGCATCACTAGTCACTACCTGATCACATATTTTTCATTATTCCACCCCTTCCCCCTCCCCAATAGGGGAAAAAATACTCACATAAATATATTATGATCTTTCCATGGGAGTGAATTGTGTTGTAAATTATCTGTTTTACGATTAAAAGCAATCATCTGATTCAATGGTACATGTGCATACACATGCAGACTGGAATTTTGCTTGAGTTCTCTGATTTGGGTAAAAAAAAACCCACCACCATTCTATTTCACTGCAAGAGAAAATGACATCAAACAAAATGAAGCTCTTGGTCAGTTTCAGGAACCTTGAATTATTCTTGTTGTTATTCCAACTACAGTGTACATGTACCTTAACCCTATTCTAACTGGGGGGGGGGGGGGGTCAAATTGACCCCCCCCTCGACGTTTCGCGCCACGATTTCGCAACGCGCAAAGATTTTGCCGCGTCGTTTCACGACTTTTTTCATTGAAGTCTCCCGCATATTTTGAGACCAAATTTGCAACGTCCGAGTACACCGTTTTGAAGTTACGTAATGTTTTGCATATGCATGTCAACCAAAAAACAGCTCAAATTCATGATATCGTGTGCAAATCCAATGCAAATTGTGTTTTTTGGTTAAACTGATATAAATTACATTATTTCAACTTTTAAGCATTGAAATTAATCAATTCTAGTGTAGATAAGCCTGAAAAAGTGCCTGCAACAAATTTTGGCAAAAAAACAATAGAAAACAAAAGGTCGAAAAAACAATAAAATACATAAGAAATTAACAAAACAATAAAAACAAAAGAAATTGATTTCAATTGTGCTAATTTTTTTCAAGAAAATTGTTTGATGTGTCTTGAGGAATTCTGACACAAAATTTTAGCAATCCTCCAGTCTTTTTAATGGAGTTATATGTGAAAATATGATTTCATGCACAAATTTACATAATTAATTTATTAAAAATAGAAAGGCAATATTTTTCTATTGTATGACCATCTTATCTTGTAGTTTACATCCAGCTCTATCTTCAGGCAAAATTTCGCGGCGATTGCACGATCGGCGGCCGAGATCTGAAGGGGGGGTCAAATTGACCCCCCCTCAGTAAAAACTTAGTCTCAAATAGCCCAGTGAGAATAGGGTTAAAAGATTGCTCAATAGAAGCTCAACATGAGTATATAACTGCAACTGAGAATACTACCATGATAAGTCCTTGAATAAAAACATTCAGACTTCATAGTTTTGACATTCATTCCAGTTGGTGATGGTATAATTCAGAACAGTGACTATAAGACACCCTGTCTAAATCTTGGACTTGCTGTATCTTCTTGGAACATCACACGAAGCCCACCGCAGAGTGTGCTTGGTTATTGATAAACTTGTTTTACATCAAAGGAACCGATTCAATTGGTAATGTAACTTTTATTTAAATTTAACATCTCTATAAAACAATGAATGACATTAAATTTACATACTTCTGCTGCTTGTTGACCCTTGTGCCTGGCATCAGCTAGTACGTATGCACTTGCAATGGCGTAGGTTGCCCATACTGCTGCCTTTGGGATCAAGGCACGGAAAGACTCACCAACTTCGTTGGCATAACCTGCGGACGGAGAGAGGAGAAATTCAACACTGATCATAGCAATTAGCATAGTGAGGTACCCAAACCTTGCCATGGCCAGGGACCCTATATCCGCCACCCTGCATAAACTTGCCATAAGTGCACTGAACAAAAATGTACATGCAAGACTGTACAGCAGTACGCTTGAAACTTTGCAGGGTGCAGGGTTACACTTACAACAACCGTCCAAGCAAACTGAGGTGGTGAAAACCAGCCAGTTTTTCTTGAAAATCTTAAATTATAGATCATATGAGGAATAGACTATGTGCATCAAATAAGTATCATCACGGTCCCCCGCACACGTCTTTTAAATGCTTTGTGCGTGTGTATGTGTGTGTGTGTGTGTGTGGGGGGTTGGCCAGTGGCGAGGTGCTGGCCCCTTCCTAAACTAGAAAAGCACTCGGAGAGCACAGACCTCTGCCAAGCAAGCAACTCATTTTCCAAAATAGAAGCCTTTTGTTTACGTCATTGCACGGTGCCTCGCCCAAGCAGAGCACGAGTACCATGGTACACGTTTTAGTGCGCGTATGTAAACCTCTAGTACACGCAACTTGAATCCCAAGTTCGTTACCCGTAAGTTACATTTTGTACATGTCAAAAGATGAAAAATCCTTCAAAAATCCATAAAAATTTCCGGATCACTACCAAAATTGAATGAGGTGTTCGTTGTGTAGAGTAAAACCCCCAATTTTCTGCCGGCCTCCAAAATCTGGACACTTATCACTTATCACAAGCCAGCAAATTCTACTGTCACAACACACGCATATGTATTTATCACATCGTTTCACATACTGGCACACTCGTTCACCACAGGAAAGTGCCCGAGATACCTCCAAAAATCCATCTAAAATCCCAAATTTTGCCATCAAAAATGCTGAATCGATGCAACTTTTCCAAAGTGTGGGTGAATTAGGTCACGTGTAAAGCGCTAAAAATTGAAAAATTACGTCGTTCTGTGGCGAGATTTTTTGTTTATTGCAAGCTCAGAGTGTGATGGTATCCTCAATAACACAAAAGAAAAACAAAATCTCCGTACATGCCGATGCAGTGAATAAATGTACAGGGGCTGAATGCAAGTGCAGAGTCACCAAAATTTGAACATGAACGGGTGCCGCAATGTCCCCGATGCAATTTTGCGCCAACAAGGTATGGCCCGTGCTCATTTTGCAGCGGCCTTGTATGCGTATTGACATTGCACACGTGTCTGAATTTTGGAGAGGCTGTCCAAATTTCGGGGAACTGACAAAGTGATAATATTTGGGGATTCTGTGAAATTTTATGTTGTAAAATTATTTAATAAAATCAGTCAAGTTTACTGGGAGAAAGTAGGTTGATTTATTACATGCATTGTCTAGATTATAGAAATAATTTTGTAGAGTATCATTATTTGAGTTGAACAAATATTGCAAAAAAAAACAAACTTTTAAGTGTCTGAAAATTGGGGGTTATTCTAATTTATATCGACTTTCAGAATTATATAGGCAAGCATGGTGTCACCGGACCCCATGGTATTACCGGACACGCACATTATTGCGTACTAATGACATTCTGTACGCGCGAGACTTCGTAGATTAGCCTCACAGAACTTTGTGTGGACCGAAATCACAAAAAATGCAACATAAAAATGTAAAAACACAAAGAAATTCACATTTTACCTCAAATTTATAGTTGAGTTACTAACCCTAACCCTAACCCTAATAGTTAATATTCATGCATGTTTGAATCACATTTCACGACTGAAATTCTATGAAATCCCACTCACATACAGGAAAAATGCTGAAGATGCCAATAGAACCAAAAGTTCACTGATCGATATCGGAAATTTGTAGCTATCACGAACGATGCGGAATAGTTGTGCGCTAAGGGGCCCGCAACTTGTCACCCGTGCGTGCAGCTCCCATAGACAAAGCACGTAAACTAGAAGTAGAGTCTAACCAGTTGTCAATTTCTCACAAGGTTTTATTACGTGTCCTGGCCAATCATTACTTCAACAGGGAACCCGATCATGTAACAGTTGAGGAGAACTGGCTGTTCTTCAAGACATCTCTCTTAGAAATCATGAAGAGTATCCCTCAACAGAAGTCCAGAACCAAACCCAGCTATCCATTCATCACACGCCACCTAACCCGTGAAATGAACAAGAGGGATAGGCTGTATAAACGTGCAATACGGACACGATCTCCCCAAGACTGGGCAACCTACAAAAGCAAGAGGAATGCAGTCCAACGTATGACAGACCAAGCTCACAGTCGCTTCCTTAACGATGTTATCGGAGACAGCCTAACAACTGACCCAAAGAAGTTTTGGAGGTATGTGAAGTCTCAGAGGAGAGAATCTGCTGGTATACCAACCCTCAAAGTCGGTGACAGATACTACTCCACTGATATAGAGAAATCAGATGCTTTAAATGCTCAATTCTCATCAGTGTTCACCAGAGAGAACTCACATCAACTTCCTGATAAAGGTCCTTCTCCATATGACTCAATCGAACATCTCGAAATCAGGGAATCGGGCATCCTGAAACAGCTGAAGCAACTGAATACCACCAAAGCAAGTGGACCAGATGGAATACCAGCCAGAATGTTACATGACTATGCTGAAGAGCTGTCGCCCATCATCACACACCTCTTCCAACAATCCTATGAAACTGACGAGATACCCCAAGACTGGAAAAAAGCCAGGGTTACCAGTATCTACAAATCTGGCGACAAAAGTAATCCAGCTAACTATTGACCAATATCGTTGACATGCTTGTGCTGCAAGATAATGGAGCATCTTATCCTCAGTCATGTTTCTAAACATCTCGCCATCAATGACATCCTTGTGAAGAACCAACATGGATTCAGGCAACACCTGTCTTGCGAAACCCAACTGACTGAAGCTATTCATGATTGGGCCTCAACAATCAATCAACAACACCAGACTGATGCCTTATTCCTTGATTTCAGCAAGGCGTTCGATAAGGTTGCCCATTGCAAGCTCATCTCCAAACTAGACTTCTATGGTATACGTGGCCATACTCTGCTCTGGATTAAGAGTTTTCTTTCGGGAAGGTCTCAGACAGTAACCATCAATGGTTCTTCATCTTCAGCTGTTGACGTCTTATCTGGAGTGCCGCAAGGGTCGGTCCTTGGACCTACCCTTTTCCTGGTATACATAAATGACATCTGTGACGAGATCTCATCACTAATCCGGCTCTTTGCTGATGACTGTGTGGTATACAGATGCATCAGATCAAGTCATGACCAGGAACTCCTCCAAAAAGACCTCTCAACCCTAACAAAATGGGCAGAGACATGGGACATGGCCTTCAACATCAAGAAGTGTGCACACATGACCATCACCCTCAAACGTAAAGCAATGACATGTTCCTACATCATGCATGGGCAAGAGGTAACGCAGACAAAATCCTACAAATACCTAGGTGTCACAATTACCAATGACCTGAGTTGGGGTGTACACGCGCAGAAAACCCAGGCTAAGGCCTCCAGAACCCTTGGCATCATTCGGAGAACCCTAGGCAAATGTGACAAGAAGGTGAAGGTAGCTGCATACGACCAACTCGTCAGACCTCAGCTTGAGTACGCAACCTGCACCTGGAACCCACATACCCAGAAAGACAGCCAGATCTTAGAAAACATCCAGCGCCAAGCAGCCAGGTTCGTGTTCCATGATTACTCAAGGGAATCCAGTGTCACCCCCATGCTCTCTTCTCTCGGCTGGGATACACTACAGCATCGTCGCATCCTCCATCAAAGCGAGATGTTGTACAAGATCCACTATGGTTTTGTCAACATAACCATGCCAGAAGAAATCAGGATAGCACAAAATAACACAAGGAACCACAACCTGTCATACCTCCAACCATACTCCAGAGTCAACTGCCACCTCTACAGTTTTTACCCCAGAGCCATAAGAATTTGGAACACTCTCCCTGCCAAAGTAGTAACATCAGGTACTTTGATGACCTTTAGGAGTGCAGCCCTACCTGTCATTAGACAGATGGCGCCGCCCCCTACTCTTAAGATGCTGTAATGAGAGGCACACCCGCACCGAGCACCTGCACCTGTATATAGATGCACCTGAGCTCACGTCACCACAGGCACATGCTACAGCACACCGCACAGCACAGCCCCCTCCAGGACAGCGTCTTTGCTTTTGGGAGAGTACTCATTCAAGGTTCAAGGTTCAACTGTTCGAAATGTTCAAGACAGATATTTTACCGTAAAATATGAAATTTGAACCTCATTTGCCGATTTTTTTCTTTGTCATCCGCTCGAAGAGAATGTGTACAGTGATTTGTGGGATAAATTTAACTATACACAGCCCAGTCGCCGCTGTACATACGTAGCGCGACAGGGCTGTACCAACGAAGCTCCAAACACGAAGAGGGTCCAACGATAGCATGCGATCGGATTGAATTTTGATACTTTAGATCATTTTTTTGTCACTTCAAACTCATCTGACGAACAAAATGATAATGAGACTTCATATCTATGCTATGAATATTGAAATTTAGATTTGATAACTTACCTAAAATGATGGTTATATGCAGCATGTGTGAACGGTTCACGAACGGTACATCGTCTTTCACGCCAGGCCATTTCCAATATCCGGGAGGTCACATGATCTGAATGCCCTTTCAAAAGGTCGCGCTGTCGACCGTGCTGCTACACCAACACTCAAGCAGCGCATCGCACGCACGCAAAAGATTTCCGCAGAGATCAAGGCGCCATTTTGAATTCTGCAACGATGAACCCTGACGGTGTTAGGGAATCCGCCAGAAAGTATCATTTTTTGGTTCCACGGACTTATCACGAGGGCTCTCAATGGACTTACGAACCTTCTGTAATACAAGCATGTACTTAAGGTGAGTAACGTTTGGTAACGTGTACATTGTTTATAAAGAACGTATAAATTTTCATAAGTTTTGTAGTTGTGTTGTGGTTCCCCACTTTGTAGGTGCCCGCTCGTTGGTCAGACGCTGTATTCGCGTAGCGTATTAACAGCGTCTGGTCGGGCTAGGATAAATTGTGATTCTGGTGCAAGGACTAGGTGCGAAAGATGTTGATTATTTCATTGCAAAAATCGTGTCCGGTAATAAGTTTACAATGCGATTTTGCACCGCGCAAAAAGACAACTTTTTTAGAGGGGTATGTTTGAAGCATATTTTCTAAAAACTGGCACTACTGGAGCGAACAATCAACAATTGACATAAGTTGGCTGAATTCGTAATTTCCAGGAGTCTGCGAATAAGTGATGTTATTTTTAGCCAAAATTTCATCCTCTGAGTATGGAATTCAAAGCCACGAAAAAAAGCGTCCCATTGGCTGTCCCACCCTCTAGACTAGTCGTAATTTAAACAACGTTACTTTCAACAAACACAAAAGTCAATATATGGGGCTGCACAGGAATATGATGGTCATTCATTCATTGCACGTCGAGCGAGATAACAAAAAGACCGGAGAACAAGGTAAAGCTCTGGGAGTTTATCTGTTTACCTAGATATCTGACTGGAGTGTCACGATATATATCGACTTCCTCCGCCTTGCCACTTTCTGTCATTTCCTCGACTTGTGAAAGAGTAGTCATGTGCAACGAAATTCTCCTAGGGCGCAGCCATGTTGATGTCAGACGCGCACACAAAATATTCTCACGCTCGGCGGTACGCACGTATCATGCACTTGCGTGTCATGGGAACGTTGGAATTGTGCTGTGCTAGTTTACTGTTGTGCGTGCGCCCACCAGCTGATTGGACGCAGATCACAGAAACCACCGTACGGCGTCTGTAGCAACGACTCATGCGTGTACATTTTAAATGTCTTGTGAATTGACTTTCCGCACATCGCATCATTCATTGATCATCGCATCATCATTGCAGCTGCGCTGGCCTCACCACTGACAGCGGGTATCAACGATAGTACAGTAATAATAATGAAGATCAGACTGAAGTAGGGCCTACACATCATCTTGTATATAGTCTAGGAGAAAGTGACAGCAACGCAACGAGGACGGAACTTTATATCTACAACATAAAATTTTAGCAAGGTTGGTACCACTGATTCAGTGTGATTGCATCCTGCCTGCCCTGACCCGAGAGTCGACTTCCCATGGCCATGCCAGGAGCCCATGCCATGGGCATGGCCATGATATTAAAAGTGTAACATGTTAGGTATTATAGAACCTAACGTCAGAGGGTCTAAAATAATTAAATAATGTAGGGCCTGGTAGATCTACTTCTTTTAAGTAAGTGCAGGCCATTTCATGTGAATGAAGTGTTACTCTAACTGTTAATTAATTTAACGTTAGACCCTAGAATGTCTAGTATGGTTGGACCTACTACTAATCGACCGCCTAATGTTTATTTGCCTGATAAGAATATTTAACACTGAAATTCATGTAAAAAACTTGACCTACGTGATTGAGAAAATCCAGCTCTATCAAATGCCGTTGTTCCCTTTTCGAGTCGAAGTTTCAGTGCAAAAATATCGCCGACGAACTTGCGTGGCCTCGTTTCAGCTCCCCGCGGTAAATCGCGTTATTAGGATCGACCGCTGTTTTTGCATTGACAATGCACGCAAACCGAGTTGTATTGAACACCGTGTTGTACGAAGCTTTTTAGAAGCCTTTTAGAAACTTCCATAGACATTACATTGTGCCGTCATTATGATTCGGTGAAAATATTCATTCGAAATTTTGTCCTTGATTAAAACCATTAATGAACAGTGAATTATCGCGTTTTCCCACACCATCCTCATCTACATTCAAAGCCAATCCATTTCTATGTGCTTTGCGTGCAGAGAAGTGCGTACTAAGTGTTCAGTGCGCGAATTATACGCGGTCGGTTTCAATAAGGGTGGTCGATATGTAGTAGGGCTACCATACAGTCTAGATTCCCCAATTTTTTTTTTTTTTTTACATTTTGTTAGCTTCATAGCAAGAGAGAGGGTTTTCTACTGACAACTGTCTTGATGACTAAAACGTTACTTAAACTTAGCTAAGTGGCCCATAATTTCTGAATCTGATTCACAAGACGATATCGTCTTGATACAGAAGTGTTCATGCCATTACACACCGTCTTGGTGAAGGCGCATGACTAAACTTTGGCTCTACTCTACTGCCTTGTCTTTCCAATGTTTCACAGGAGTTCTAACCCTTTGGCCTGACCCCTCCCCCCCCCCCCCCCCCCAGCATCATCTAACAACATCATCATGGCTGTTGCTATGGGAGACGTCCCTCCGGCACCCGTTGCCTTTGATATTGACTTTGAACCGGGGGAAGCCCTGTCGTTACCAACCAGCGTGAAGATTCCGGCAAAGTTTGCAGCACGCCTGAACAGGAGAAAGAAGGCCTACACCGCTGAGCAGCTGGAGGAGAAATTGCAGAGAGCTGAAAAGAGGAGGAAGGTATAGTGGGCCTAAAGCTAACCCCTTAATTGCTTTCATTGTGATTTTATAGGACCAACATGTAAAGCTAGAATAGCACTTGGAGAGCACAGACCTCTGCCAAGCAACTTACTTCCACCCATCTGCATGCCCTTTAAGTTATATCCCAGTCACTACCAAAAATTAATCATCTGTTTCATCATGTGTCATCAACTTTTCCAATTAGTTTCATCCCAATCCGTTCACCACTTGTTGAGTTACTTTGCAAATAGACAGATAGACAAACAAACCAGCAGCAACAAAACTATAAAACCTTCTTGGCGGAGGGAAAAAAACAAAAAACCACCACCAAAGGAGTTACCAAATTTGTGGTAATCAACTCTCTACTCCATTATTCAAATGTACAGTATTCCAGTTGTCAGTATTGAAATGATATTAAACATTACCTTTCCACTGTTGTTATCTCATTCCTGTTGTTGATTTTCTTAAATTACAATGAATTACAGCACCTGCACCATCATCCTTTTAATACCATACAGTTAAGGTAGTAGGTACCACAGTAATTGCTGTGTAGCCTATGACAATTGTTATGACTGGTAGACTGTTATGCTTCCAAGATGGCTTTAGTTCACCGCATTCTTAAAAGCAAAGTGGTACAATCAGCCCCCCACCCCCATCCCGCCCTGAAAAACGTTCTGCAGCCCCTGATGTAATCTCACAAAGTGAGTAATGATTTGCCAGAATGAGGTACACTGTACATTTCATTCTCTTACTTATCACTCAACCAGGAACAAGAGATGGCTCGTCTGGATCGCATCCACGAACGGCAGGAGCACTGCCAAACCATGGCCCTCAAGATGGCGCTGTTGATGGAGCAGGATGCAAAGCGACACAGAGTGCCCGGCAAGGAGAACATCCCCGCAATGTCTAGCCGGCAGGCAGCCGCCATGATTAAAAGCGTTGCCACGGACTTCAAGAAGATTGGCATCGACCTGGTGCAGGGACATACCGCGCCCTGCGATGAATCGTAGCACCCCCAGGTTGTTTCCATCTCCTCAAATCTTGCAAGTTTGCCTCTTACATTCCGAGGAATTGATTCCCAAAAATTTCTACTAGGGTGCTTCTTCAATCTTGGGAAGCAAGTTTGAAATTTCTGTGTCGTTTTCATACCTTTTAAAAAGCTTTTAGTTTTTGGTTTATTTATCAATTTTTTTTTTTTTAAACTCTGGGATGTGGTCTAATCACTTTCTTAGTATTTAGCTTTGTACAGTTTGCTATTTTGATACATTCTGCTGAATTTAAGAATGCAGTGATATAATTGAGTGAGCACTATCAATCCAACTTATTTTCTCAATGAGACCAATGTATGCATGTTTTCTTGTACCTCATCAAAACCTAGTATGTTTCAGATTTTACACATGCTGTATATGACAAAGTGTATAGAGTGATCTACCATACAATACTGTGGCAAGGTACTACATTGACACATCATTTTGTACTTTCCAAATCATGCAGAGTCAACTTTACAAACTAATTGAGTACTTTCAAACAATTAGGTTTATATGAAAGCATATTCACCTTTCCCAAAAAAGGTTTAGATCACTTTTTTTTAATGAAGATAGAGTTTAAGTTGAAGCATCAAGAAATGATCACGAACACATAATTTGTGTCTTATAATAGCTGAACACAATTTCATTAATGATTCTTTTCATTAGATTTGACACTTTTCTTCAAGAAAAAATGCTTTGTCAGCATTCACTTTCAAAAGTTACAATCAATGAGATTAGACTGCAAGCCTCACTTGACTGCATGTTCTTGCCATTACATGAAGAATATACTTCTCTGGATATATTTGCTAAATGTGTGTATCTGAAAAATATATATTGTAAGGACATTCATACTTTTGTATGTTAGCATTCTGTGTGTGATGCAAGGTGTGTGAAATAAATGTATGAATCAGTTGACAGATAGGAATTCACCGTGTTCATTCACTTCTGTTCCTGACTTTACGATAGCCCGCTACTAAGACACTGTTCATTCCTGTAAAGATTTACGGGAAGACCATTTGTGAACAAGTACGTGCAGTGCTCAATCATTGTAAATGGCATTTGCAGTTTCAGGGAAAGCTTGTTATAAGCTGTGGACCACTGAAATATCCTTGTTTTATCGGGTATCTTGTTATATTAGGGATAAAAACAAAAGATATACCGTAACAGGAATGGGACCTGCAAACTACATGTGACTCCATTACAATGAGGTTACACTGTACACTACTAACAAATGATTGCTTGTTTCCCATCTGCTGCCGTAGCAATGACAATTATTTTGCAAACCTCATCATGAAAAGGGTAAAAAACATGGACATTGCAGCTCCACCATCTTCCTGATTTACAATGCTAAAAAGAGCTAGTCCAATCTGGGCAGTTTCAATTAACCGAACCTGTAATAGTGATTATGGAAAAGTTATGGAGGCGATACAGAACGTGTGAATACCACTTGGATTCAATGTGATTATTGTGATTACACTGTCAACATCTTGAACCCACTTGCAATGACAAAACAGACAGCAGAACTACAATGTATGTATTTGCCCAGGCAGAGGGCAGCCAGTTGAAAGCACGTCACAAGTTTTTGATGCCTTTTGGTGGAATCATAGCTCTTGGATTATAACTGGTATTTTGCAGCAAGTGGCACTGTACAGTTATACTTTGTTCTGCATTCTTATTGGTACAGTCAAAATTCACAAACACCAATCTGCAGCCCAAGGTTTCAATTGTTTTAAAGAAGAAAGAACAACAAACTCTTACAAAAGTAGCACTAACAATAAACATGCATTATTATTGCTCTAAGTTCAGCCATTAGATTGATGTCTTTAGCTAACTTTTAGTACTCTGAAAAAAAAAACTAAAATACAGTGGAACCTCGTTTAAACAAAGTCAAATATAGAGAGATATCTGATATAACCAGGTAATTTTACAGTTTCAATTCCTATCAAATTTCCTTCTTTGTTTTTATCCCTGATATAATAAGAAACAGGCAACTCCTACTGTTGAAAAGTCCTTGAGACTGGTAGTTTTTTCGGTATTGAAATTGCATTTATAACTAAACAAATTAAGTACTTAAAGATATATAGACAATTATCTTTTCTTTTTTTTTAATATGTGTTTTTACTTTGTTTTAATGAAACTTTGTTATAACCAAGTTCATTATATTAGGAGTGCACTGTACCTGATATAACGAAGAAATTTCAGTGGTCCCAAGCAGCTCATTATATCCAGGTTCCCCTGTACTGTGTACCAGAAAACCCATGCAACTGTATACGTTGCAAACTTACCACACAAAGTATCACTCATAAGTATGACAAGTCTATTAATTTTGTCTTCAAGACCTCTGTGATGCCAAGCAAACAAACCGCCTCTTACCTTCACACAGCTACACACCGAGATAGACAAGAACACACACCATCCAGCAAATCTCTAATAGCAATATAAAGATATTTATTACAGTTCTTTCATCTTACACATGCACATAACATTGGTTGGTATGTGAGTTTGACTGCTATCATCATTAAGCACAACACTTTCATTTCATGTTGTATGAAACAAGCTCCAGTCTAACAAAATGTTTAATTGGAAAGTTGAGATTTTGCCTGTGTCCACATCTATAGTTTACAGGGCCTTGCAATAAGACTTGTGGGCTCCTTGCAGTGTATCAAAGCTTTGGTATTAAAAATGATAATTTTTACCCTGCAAGTTCATAGGAATCCTCTTCCTCTTTTTCTCCCATGGCACTACATGCCTCAGTAATAGCATTTGTTGACTGTTGCTCGTCACCTTGGGTAAATCACAAGGGGTCAGCATCTCTTAACAGTTACCATGTATTTGTGTGCACACTGTATGCAGCGTGGAGCATTTCACCAGGTTTACACCCGCTCTAATTTGCAAGGACCAAGGTGAAATCTTTTATGTATATCATGGCTTGTGACTCCTCACACAGGCCATCCACACACAAGGCTGGAGGGGATGTGGTGGCCGGGGCAGGGGAGGAGAGCGGGAAACTGGGTTGGGAAGTGGCGTGCAGGTGACTTAAGTCGGTCGTGTCATCTTGGGTCGCCCTTCACAAACTCGATCTCGTGCCTGTACTTGAGGTGGTGGGGCCCTCGGGATCTCATCAGGGGCTCCTGGGGGTCCGTCCTGGTGGGGTCATCGTAGATGGTGGAGATGATGACCTCCTTGTCTGCCACACGCTGCCTCTTCCACGTCCCTCTTCCACCAGACTGGAGTTTCTCTCCATAATATCTGGTCATCAAGGATGCAAACATAAATCCCTTTCAGATGATGAACATGGATGACATGGAATTTCATCACAATGAACACACACCAAGTTTTTTTTTTTTTTTTTTTGCTCACAATTCTGTGCATAAGATTAGTACATTTAACAATTCTCACCTCTTGGCACTCCCAACATGACTAAACATAAAATGCTTTAAAGGTAGGTGCTTTTCTTTGGCAGGCCCTTCTGATCTGGGGAAACTGAATTTAGAATCGGCAAAGAATACATCAAATTCACTCTCATTATACTCATTTGTTCGCTTTTGGTACCCTTTTGGAGCACATCGGAAAGTGGTCCACTTTTGGCTTGGTACAGTACGGTACGGAACACTTTAGGAGCGTTCGAGCGCTCCTCTGGCGCGGGTATGGTATGGTACAGTTCGCTTTGGGAGAGCACTCGAATGCACCCTATGATGGTATGAAATATGTGGAACTGTAGCCTTCTAGACTCTGTGATAAGTGACACACTAGACAGCAATACACTCCATATCAAGTTGGCTTAAATAAACAAGAAAAGCAAAGGAGGGGATGGTCATGGTGTCATCAAAACCTGAACTCAAATAAGAAACTTACTTCATTGTACAGTTCTGCATGCCTTCACAAATCAGTGACAACGATCGAAACCATTACTGTAAAACAATGTTCGTGTGCATTGATTTGTGAAAGCAAAATGCACGCAAACGTTTAGTCTACACTTTTTGCATTGAATGCTAGTGGCAATTTGCAAAAATTTCAAGTCGCAAAAAAAGCCGTTGGCTCCAATTAGCAGAAATTTCATGCCACAAAAATATCTTGCTTTATGGTACTCATTGGCAGAGGTGATGATGGCATAATTATAACCTAGGTCACCCACTGTAACTGTATACTTGTCTTCTAAAAATGTTGTTTTTGAAACAATATGAAAAAGGATAAGATAATGAGCACATCCTTCAAATTAAATTTTTGCCCTTTTATAACCAAACACGGCTGTCTCTAAGGGGGTAAGAGGTTGCAATATTAACGACCATCATGATCTTTACCATAGTTGTGTGTACAAACCAACAGGAAAATCGTGAAGTGCTGGTCACATCAAGGAGGTTCGAGAGATGGAGTTACAACTGACTATGATTATTCAATCAGCTGTCAGTTTTCTATGGATGGACAAAAGAATTCCACAGGTGCATTTGTGCCTTTGATGTTCGATGCTTGAAGCCGCCATCTTTCTGAGCAATCTGAAGATTCATTTTTAACGCTAACATGATGTCGGGTATATGCTGCTCATTTATATTTCAAATGCAATGAAATTTTACCTAATGATAAAGCACATAAAACAAAAGTCAATTCCGTTCAAAAATATGTGCAAAAGTGTAAATCTGAGCTGTATTTTGTGAAGGTGATTGAAATTTTACCCTCATGGAAAGCCGGTTGTATCACTTTTCTCCTTATTTCCGCCAAATGAAACTAATATGGTATCATCTTCAAGTATAGTTCTTTATGAATTAATATGTCAGATTAGCGTACAGACACATACAGTCAAGTAATTTTGATATCTATTTCAGCAAGATTTGAGCAATTTCTATTCGCGCACCCCCGAGCCTTTACCATTGTCTACCGCCCATCGTTTGTAAGTATAGGGATAGCGAAAAGTAATTACCATCACAAGGACATATCTTCCTTGGAAAGTGGCTGGTGATTATGCAATGAGACACGAGTCAATTGTCTTCACATCTGAGTGGCAGATCCAGTTTGACACATACTTCAAATATTTTTTGAGTGGCGGCTTCGAGCATGGGATCAAAGCGAATAAGACTGTTGTGACTCCATTTCTCGAACCTCCTTGGTCACATCATTGCTTCTTTCAGCCTGCATGCATTCAATTCAACGTCACAAGTTATGTGTCCTTGGCTCATAACCAAAAGATCGTGCACAAATTTGTCACATCTGAGATTTCAGCAAAGGCATTTTGAAGTACATGCCAAATGGGCACTCACCCGAAGCCACTCTTGTCCCGCGAGTGCTGGCCTGAGTTGTCCAGAGCATCCGCCATCCCCTCCGACGTCTTCCCTAGCCCTTGGCCGTCAGACCAGCCTTGTTTCTGGAGGACCTTACGGCCAATGCCCTGCATGAAAGAGAGAGTGTGTGTGTGCACTTAACCATGGTGTAAAATGAGGACACACATACGAACTTCACATTTAAACCGAGGACACACAGATAACCATCTGCCAACGGTCTGCTTTTGCTTAGGGGTACATGTTTGTAGGTCCTCGATTAGCATTATTGTAGTAAGTCCTCGGTTGGATGGTAATATACGAATGAGTCCTCGGTTGACAAGAGTCCTACTGACACACAGGTCCTCGGTTATGTGGTAAAATTCTTATGGGTAAAACAGGTCCTCGGTTTCCACCATAGACGCGAATGTGTGTGTGTGTGTGTGTGTGAGAGAATAAGAGCTTGATGAAGTAAGTTTTGAGATCGAGAAATAGGTGTGGATCTAGAATCTGACAGACCAAACGCAGACAGTAGATGTGGTTCGAAATGTCAACCTCCTGAGCGACTACTCAGTACAGTCAACCTTGCCTACGTCGAATCTATTTGGACTGAAGAAATAGCTTCGACTTAGAGAAAATTTGACTTACGAGGGATTGAAATAAATGCAATGTAAAGTGAAGAGGACTTGAAAAAGCCTTCAACTTCGGTGATTTTTCAACTTAGGTGATTATTTGACTTAAGCGAGGTCGACTTTAACGGTTGACTGTATTTAGAACTTTGGTCAAGCTTGCACGGCTCTGGTTAGAACTTCCCAGAGAGAAAACAATTAATAGTCCTTTTCAGGTCTATCACATGCTGACAATGCAAACTCTTCTCGCACAGACCAGATAAACCTTATAGTTTACACTACTGGACCACAAACTAAAGCCCTCATCATAGGCATGCTGCATCGTTGAAAACATCCAGAATCTTTTCAAGCTACAGAACATTCATTCATTTCTTACTACAATGCATACAACTTGTATAGGATGGATGTGAGAGGGTTCTACAAGTCACTGAAAGTATAGAAAATATAAAGAAGTATGGAGCTTAGTAAATATCTACTGATCATAAGAGTCTTCTCTTTTCTAAGGAATGATGTGACTGTACGATATCCTTGGTCAATTGATAGTTGCCATCTTGGATGTACAGGGGCACCTTGTAATAATAAGCTCCAAGAACAATGACAAGTACTGTATATGCCATATATTTCACGAGTCTAAATTTTTTGCGAATCGGGACTTCCCAACAATTCCCCGAGTGGTTAAATTCGCGATCTTGGAGTCCTGTACCGAACGGAGAAATGGCATATGTGTACGTCACATTCATATCGGCTTTAGACTCAATATTTTTGCGTGTTTTTAATTTCGCGAATAGCAGCTGACTCACGAAATTTGTGAAAATTAAAACCTCGCGAAATATTCGACGTATACAGTACCTCGTTATATCAGGTTTCTCACTACATCGGGGTACAAACACAAAGGAATGTAAAGAGTTAGGACCACCGCCATTGCAGTTGACACCTTTGGCAACACATACCTCAGTGAAAGGGTAGCAGCAAATTCGCTCACACTCCTGGGGAGTGTTTCATAAAGCTGTTCGTAAAGTTACGAACAACTTACGAGCGACTGGTGATCAGTTCTGATGTGCTATACTTATCAGAATTTCAATAGTTCAGCACAAGAACTGATCACCAGTCGCTGGTAAGTTGTTTGTAACTTTACGAACAGCTTTATGAAACAGGGCCCGGACTAGCAAACAAGAAGAACACTACAAATAATGTAACAGTTATACCTGTACACCATATCTACAGTACTTTCAGATCGATCATATGATATATTCTATACTATAAAAGTGGATATTTTCGTGCGACTAATTTTTCACGCTTGGTAGGGTAAGAAGAGTTTCGCGTGTTTCCAATTCCACGGAATCAAGACATCAGCTACTGGAACATATGGAAGGCAAAAATATTCTCATGCATTTATTTTCACGCTAGTTTCTGGTGGCGCAAAATGCACGAAAATTTCAACAATGTGAAAATTTCCACTTTTACAGTAGCAAAGCAAAAAATGTTGCATTTTTATGTTTGTGCAAGTTTAAGGTTACAGGCAAGCTTCAGGTCACGTGCAATGCGCGAAAATTTCTATACCACAAAAGTTTCCACCTTTACAGTAGTGAAGTCATGCCATCCCTTACTGTACCTTGGTGTGTTTTTCAAAGCGTCCGATCCTGTCCTCCTTCTCAAAGACACTGGTATCCTCCAGACCCCTCTTCATCCTCTCCATCCTCCTCATCTCCACAGAGTCTCTCGCATCCTTGTCGCCTCCATCTGTTGGAGGATTTATAGTCACTGTGGTGAGTTTTTATTTGTGGCAGCCCCTGGACTGTACATTACATTACTGGGTCACGACTCTCTTCAAACGGAGGGCTACAGTATGCACTATCACTTGCAAATGGTAGTGGCGGATCTATGGGGGGTTTTAGCCCTCCACCCCCACCCCCACCCCCCCCCCCCCCCCCCTCCTTGGGCTGCACAGAGTTTAGGGTTTTGTTTTGTTTTTGTTTTTGTTTCAGTTTTTTTTGCTCGTCGGCCGATTCGGGGAGAGAACTGGCAATAAAAACTGTGAAGACCTTTTTTTTTTTCTTCTTTCTTTTGCTTATCATCCTGTACCACAACCCCATTTTTCACTCTGACCCAGACTGGTAACCCCCCACCCCCTTTAGCACAAAGCTAGATCTGCCCCCTGAATGGTACAAAAAATTTAGCTACTGTATTCAGTTTGGGCAAACTCTCTGAAATAACTGGTAGCTACAGATATACTGGATTAGTAAAAGATGGATTCAAGAAGAAGTTCAACAACATTGCGACAAAAAGCCATGTAAAGGCTATCAGCAGCACTTATTATACAGCACTGCAACATTTACAACTAACATGAATCCTTTTAAATTTGCCTTGTATGAGAACTGAGAAATTTTCCTCTGTCGTACATCCCAAACAAATTTTAGTGCATACTCTACACACAGTAAGACACAAGCTAGCAATGACTTTTCTTGCTGTTTTCAGGTATTCTTTGACTCTAAGCCTGGAATATACCATACAAACATGCATAAATGTACATGCATACAGTAACACTATACAAAACATACTGGTGTGTCAAAATGAATAGGAACAATGATGATGACAAAATCAATAAAAGAAAAATAAATCATGCTAAATCTTGCTGACAGAAAATTATGTCATTGTGAACATGTGATATTTGGTACAATGGGAAGGCAGAGGTGTGAGAGATGCCAAAACATTGGTCTTCCCATAGTGTTACAACATATCTATGTTATACAGGTCAGTCAAAATAATCCTCGGTGACTGGATAAACATGATAATGTATTAGTGGACCAGTTACCATGTTTTCCCACAGGCAGAACTTTTTGCGTAAAACATGTGGTACGCTAGGGAAGCAGAACATAACAAAAACAAAACAAAACAAAAATTCAGGACATGAAATTTAGATATGCACTGTGCACACAGTTTACAAGACACAGAAGTTGTGTGTTCTATACACTTGTGAATAACTACCTCTGGTAGACGTACGCTTGCTTGTGATGCTGAGGAAATGACTACCAAACAAGAAATTCAAGTTGATGGTTTGCATTTAATATTCTCATAAGAACTTTGACAAACCCATACTACAGGGCAGATGATGGCATTTGCTGTTGGGAATACTCAGAATCTTCTAAACTAGGCGTTTGAAATTTTAATTGGGGAGATTTAAAGTCCCTGGATGGAATTCATTTCTGGACTTAAAACCCTTGATCATTTGCACTTCAAACTCTACAGATGGATCAACTTGCTATCATATTGCATGTTCCCTGTCTTGTAGTTGCTATCTATGCACAAGTGTGTCCTCTTGAAAATGAAATCACAAAACAATCACGTCATTTTGTCATTATTTCACCAAGCATATCAATTACTCAGTTTGTCTAGCACTTACGTTCATCATAGTAGATGCTCATATCAACATCCCAGTCATCTGATGTCTTCTCATCAAAATCTGTAAGAAATAATATATAGAGAAGGAGACAAAACAAATGAAATGAAACTTCAAATTATTGAATCTACATCTGTACATGGAAAGGACTAATAACAATCAATGTCTTTTTCCCTGCTAAACGTCTACCTTATCCATGCTTTTGTCTCCTGCACAAATATTTGAGTTGAATTTTTTTTTTTTTGATTCATTCTCTGAGACTTCATTCAAAAATGAAAACAATGCAAAACATTTTATCACCTCTACATAAGCACAAGGGACATTAGTATGGGCAGAACTGGGAAAAGTTGGCAGCTCTGGTGAATACACAGATCTGTTAGCATGCCAAAAATCCTCAAGATGAAAAAAAGAAAAAGAAAATAAGGTCTTGAAATTTCCTATGAATGTATCAAGTGATGTTTTCCCTTTGAAGAGTGTCATGAATGGAAGCTTCAAAATTTCTATGAGTTAATGTGTCACCTCCTTCTTGGGCATCCCAGAAGGCAGCATCGGTGTAGAAGACCAGTCCGCTCCCTCCCTTCTCCCACTTGAGCTCAATCTCCTCCTCGAAGAGCCGCTCCTTGGTGCGCTCCTGAGATGTGATGTCCTCGTGGAGGGATTCGTGCCTCTCCCATTCCTCGCACGTATCGTCATCATCGTCCTACAGTGCATCCCGAGGATGTACAAAAACAAAACAAACCAAAACAAAAATCACGCCCCAGATGAGATTACAATTTAATGACTACAATACAGTGGCCCAACTTAATCAGGAGGGGTCAGAAAGCAAACTGTCCTCCTGTTTACCCCTTGCTATGCCAGTTAGACCCCGTTTACAGTGCAGGGCCGGGCCGTGGCTGAGCCCGGCCTCAATTGCGGTACTCGGCCCTGCAAATTTGTCCGTTTACAGTGCCGGGCTCGGCCCGAGCTTTTAATTCAAACCTTTCAATATTTTTGTGGTAGTGGCACTCTGCTTGTAAACAAACACTATTATTGGGAGGGCGCCAGTCGCAATGTGTTATAGTCTGGTTTCCAGACCCTCTGCAGGGCAAAACCACCTTGAACTATACTAGTTTTCAACGTTGAGGGTGTTAATATCCTGAATAGCGAAATAGTACGGGCAGAGGGTCTGGAAGCCAGACTAAATTTGGTAAAGGTACAGCATTTGGCCCAGTTTGCGTTTACAGTGAGAAAAGGCTGGGCTCTGCCGCGGCTGAGCCACGGCCGAGACTACCTCCAGAGCTTGGCAAAATGCGCGGCGGATGTTGGTACCGTATTTGGCCTTTTGCGCGTTTACAGTGAAATGAAGGGCAGGCTCTGCCACGGCCGAGCCCGGCCTTTTCACTCACTGTAGTGTAAACGGGATCTTAGTCAAATGTGCACAAATTTCACACGCAAATCTATGGAAAGATAATCAATGTGGCACATAGAGGGTTAAGCAGGGTCACCTGCTGAAGTGGATCAACCATGTGGATCGAAGCAAATCACCCGCACAGGAGTATGTATGTGTAGGTAAGCCTATCATAACACTAGACCAATGCATTATATAAGCACACGCTATTACATCCTGAGACAAAATGGTAGTATTCATGAGCAAAACTGTTCTTTTTGTTTTAAAATAATCCCTTTCAAACAGAAAATATTAAGTCTGCACAATTGACAGTCTTCAGTCTAGGTCTTCAGTCTAGAATATGTTCGGGAATAGCAGTTAGGAAAATAAAATCTCTGCCTTTGTATGGATGTGGTTATTATTTTGAGAAATTTACAGGATTGTGGCTGTATTTCATTCAAAATATGACGCAATCAAGTAGGTTGTGATCCATATGAAATGAGGTGAAAACAACATAGAACATACATTACATCTAGAATGTTGTTGTGCTTGTGAAGGGTTCCTGCTATAATTGTAGCGTCTTTAGTGATAACATTTTTCTTTTCCCCTAGACAGTCCTGCCATCATCATTACCCCAACATTGTCGGGTACCCCTCGTTATATTCAGGTCAAGAATAGCATACCGTAATCAGTTAAACATCTTGCCCAAAGATGCATGCCCCAGGCTGCAATTTGAACTTGAGATCTCTTCAGAAGTCCACACCCCATTTCACCCAAATAATAGTACAATTACATGTAGTTTGCTATAAAGTCCATATTTTTAAAAATTCTTACAGCATTTCAATTTCTGGGAATTAAGGTTAACATTGCCAAGAAAAGCTTTAGGCGGTTCGGAAAATAATTTTGGAAATATATCATATTTATGATTTAAGACCCATGGGTACCTATCATGAACTGTGCACACAATGTTACAGAATGTTGTACATCACCTGATGTACCGGTAGTAATACTTTAAGCAGCAGAAGCAGCTTATCAAAGTGGCAAAGCAGTCTTTATTCCATACCTCATCAGAAGAAGAATCTTGTCTTCTTTCTTCAGCACCATCTTCTTTGTCAGTTGTACCAGCCTTATCTCTGGATGGCGTTTTTCTCCTTGATTCTCGACCCGTGGAATCCCCAACGATTTCTTGTCCAGATGCCGTGAGCGCTACTTCCTCTTCTTCCGACTGCCCTGCAACTGTGTCACCCCCGTACGCAAATGGAACATTCCCATACCTGCGGTTCGTCCTCGTCTTTGAGAAGGTGAGTCCGAGTTTCTGGATGACTCGCGGGGGGAGTCGGCAGGTGCGGATGTACTCCAGGAAGACCGCGGTCGGCGTGCCCACGTTGCCGTTGGGCATGAGGTCCGGAGGGTTCAGCTCGGCTAGCTGGGTGAGGTGTGACCTGCTAAAAGCTTCTCGCTCCGGGGGTATCAGCTTACTCTCACCTCGTGTGACGTACTTATCAGCTTCATCTGTGTCATGAGGAGTGAAGACATTGGAACACCCCATCATACTCATCAGTGATATATAATGTGGGTAAAATGTGAAGGAAAGTTGGTAACTTTTCATGAAGTGGCAACATAAACTTTGATGATTCTAAGTAAATGCAGATAATTTCACGTCAACTCTTCAATGATCAGACCCTATACAACAGCCCCATAAATGAAGAAAATAAGTGCAGATCCATGTACACTGTACATCAGTTTCATCAATGAGGGTATGAACGTATTGAAAAGTAAATATGCATAGATGCTTTCCAAGGTAAAATTTGAGGAAATAGCAGTAAAGTCTTCATGAGGAATAATAAAACAAAATTATCAGTGCCATATGGCACAGATAATTGTATGGAGACATGAAATGTTAAATCTGAAACCTTTTGAAAGCCACCAGAAAAAAAAAAAATACAATAAAGACACGTAACAATTCTATTCCTCATGTGCAAAAAACAGGAAGACTTTTCATCTGTATATAAATCTTATATCATTCTATACAATGAAAAGTGAAACATGAATGGACCATTCCGTCAGACCCACATTCAAGTCAGTATAGTGTTTAATGATAAAATTAAAAAAGATTTGTCTTGAATTTCCTTGTCTACATTGTATGTCATCTGCTCATCACACTTTACTAGAAGTAAACATGCAATCAAACATTTTCAGCACAATGTGACAGATTCCTGAGAAAAGGAAAAGAATGGAAATCAAATTCTGTGTTTGCACCACCATTTCAACATACAAGCCCTCAATCTCTAGTTTCAGTTTGCCTTTTTCCTCATAATAAAAATGACAACTGAACAAAAGAATCCAAAGTGATCCAACAAGTAAAATTGAACAACTGAGAACACGACAGTCCAGTAAAAGCAATCTAAGATGGGATACACTTGGCTGGCAGCTATATAATACATGATGGACACCAGATTTTTCTGTAGTCTGATAACTGATGGATGCTACCAAATAAGGTTCTGCAACAGTACCAATTTTTCAGTTTTCAGTGTCAAAAATTATCTTTGTTGTGTGATCTCTTCATAGATTAAAAAATTAAAGTAAGCTAAACAATTGAAGAACCAAGTTGACGGTCAAAATGAAGGACAGGAATAAAACGAAAGAGGAAGTTGAAGAAAAAGGGCGGGAAAGAGTGGGAGAAGAAAATGAAGAAAACGAAAAAGAGGAAAGAGAAGACTTGAAGAAAATATTACGGCCTAACGTTTAACGTTTATAGGCCTAACTAACCCCGTCGCGGGGCGCTGTAACATAGTTACGGTACGTATTTGTCCGTATGGGGTCGCTGCTGCGGTTAAGGCCTAACCAACAACGTTACCACTTTTATCTTCAACTCGAATGCGGGATATGAAACATCGGCTAGACATGACCGCTCCCTTTCTGTCGATCCAGTGCTTTCTGTGATACATTCTGATAAATTTCTTCATGTTTCCATCACTAAGCTGCACGATACAACAAAACGTTCTTGGAGCTGGAGCTTTCTCCTTCCCCGAAGCTTCTGGCGTCCCGCGTTTTCCATCGGCGGTCTGTAGTCGAGAGGAACGGGGCGACGCCGGGGCGCTGTCAGGTTCGTTCCGCTGATTGGGGCCATTCTCCACGAGCATGTCTGAAGAAGTTTCGGCGTCCTTCTCTAGTATTTTCGTCTCCGGGCGGTGTCTGAAATGGAAGCATTTGAAGGCTTTGGCCTCAATAAACTGTGAAAAATAGTTCCTCAAGTCTGAAGAGTGAAAACTGGCAGGAATATTGGCTACGATTCCATAGTCAACGTCGACGGCATTTCCTTGAACAGCCATGATGCGACGTTCGTGTCAAGTCGACCCTTGGCCTAGAACAACAACAACAGATCACGCCCAGTCAACCCCTGGACATCTCGACACAATAAAACTTGGGTTATTTTTATATTTCATCGCATGCACAAGGACACTATAAGCATGAATTGAAATGGCGTGGAACTTAATAGACCTGTTTGGTTTGGGTGATGCTCTTTGTGTGAAAGGGGGATTCAAGTGCAGTTATAAGTCGTCTCGAAAGAACACAATGAAAAATTGATCAAAATCGGAAGAAAATATGCACTGCAAAAAGTCCGGTGTTAAATATGAAACACCGAGCTGGTGTTAAATTTCCGGTGCTCATTCATGGTGTTAGATTAACATCTCCGGGTGTCATTTCAAAATATAAAATTGTTTTTTGAATAGTTTCTTAGTTACTGCACTTCTTGTTAATTTTGAACTTCAACAAGACGATAAAGAATTTTCCGATAAAGTACTTGATTTTTGAAAAAATGTGTAAACACATTTACACCACAGTAACACCAGTTGGTGTGGTCCCCTATTGAAGCTGGACGGGTGTTATACCATTGAAATTAACACCACCAATATCAAATCAACACCATGCCGTGTCATTATTGAATTAACTCTAGCGCAGTGTCAAAAATATCACCAACCACAGTGTCAAATTAACACCACGAAGTGCAAGGCGAACACTTTTTAACATCGTCACAATACATTTTCTACACCTGTGGGTGTGGTCCTCTATTGAAGTTAGATCGGGGTTAGATTTAACACCCATGGTGTTAAATCTAACACCGATGTTTTTACAGTGTGTTACGACGTTTTGAAGTTTCGCTAATTTTGCAGGAAACAGTTATTTACGAGTCAATATCAGTAGGCCTAGGCAGATTTATAGTGAAGTGATGGTCATTTCGTACAACTTGCCATTTAGTTTGTAAATAAAAATTTGAAATTTCCAGTTTTTCTTTCAAAAGCAATTACGCCCTTCTCTCAAATCCTATAGATGCATGAACCTAAAGTGATTATAATATTCTGAAGTTATTCAACGTAATAATATGACCATGTAGGTAGTAGACTTTTAAGTAATAGAAACATTGAATCTTTGCCATTTCTTTTTGCACATAATCAATGCAAAGTTGTGAGGTGATGAAATCATCAGCTCACCTCATTTGCATGTTTCATCAGCTGTACGAGAACAATATAGTTCTGCAGAAATTAGCGGAACTTCGCAAAATCAGAACTTCCCTAATTTTTATCCGAGTTTAATCAAATTTTCATTATTGTTATTGTAGGAGGGTTTGATAGGCCAACTCGTAAGATTTTACTCTTTCTCATCAGATTAACTGGGGCTTCATGCCTAACAATAGCTGATTTATGCACTGACATCTATAGATCGAGTAACCCGACTCATTGTATAACCTATTGAATCATCTTTTCAAGTACTTCTTATTTTGGAAGCCCCCCCCCCCCCCCACACACACACACACACACACCATGCAGTATAATCTATGGCCAACTTAAGTCACATCCGTCCGCGTTTTAAAACAGAATGGATCTTCTAAAGGTTTAGAAACAACACGTGGAGTTAAAGTGCTGCCCGGCCGAGTGCATTTTGAGCCTGCTTCACTGCTTTGTTTTCCATCTATCGGCCTATACCTATACATCGTCATTCACCCTCTGCATGCAAGATGTATACTGAGTCTACAAATGGTTTATTTTCGCGTGAACTAAATCATGCCTGACAACATTGTACAAGACTGATTGATCAAGAATATTTGCAGTAATCTTTAGCATCAAAGCAGCCCCACATTTTGCCAACATGCGTAAACACAATGGGTAGGCCCTACTGGTTGAAGTGAGGATTCAGCGTTTAACGTTTTGCGAGACACATATTTAGAAACCACTCTATGAAATGTTAAAGAACATATAATTCTACGGGGAATTTAAAGTTTATTTGATGAAAATCGGTTTGAAATGACTAAGATATCCATAAACATGGTCGCGATGGTAGAGAAAAACAGCGATCGGAGAAGTCGTGGCCCGTCGCACATTGGGATCGCTTCGTTTGGACATCTCAACCATTTCAAGACAAATTTTCATCGAATAAGCTTTGAATTCCACTAAGAATTACATGTTCTTTCATATCTCATAATAAGAGATTTCTCATTTTCTCACAAACACACAAAAAAGTTGGAAACCTGCAGCCCCGTCTAAACCAAAACTAAACTATCTCTTTAAATTTTATCTTTTTTTTTGTTTTGTTGTTGTTAGTTACGGTGCATCCTTATTTCTTATCCAAACCGAGGATTTGGCCTACATTGTTTTACATAATTATCAATAACACACCTCTTTGTCTCTGCAAGTTGTTTCCAATTATGTATCTTTTTGTTTAAAGACAAAGGGGAAAGTGTTGTTACTTTACTTTTTTTGTTTTTTGTTTTGTTTTGTTTTTGTTTCGTTTGTCTGTATTTTGTTTGCTAGCTTTTTTGTTTTGTTTTGTTTTGCCCAATGGGGCACGTCACATATAGAGAAGGCTAGTATAATAGTGATGGGAAATTCGTAAAAGAATGGTCACATAATGCCCCGGGAATTTGAACGTATTTGGCCCTCTGTGGTATCTTCAGAGTTAGGCCATAGCGAAAACTGAGCCTTCACTGTAAAAACATCGGTGTTAGATTTAACACCATGGGTGTTAAATCTAATACCGATCAAACTTCAATAGAGGACCACACCCACAGGTGTAGAAAATGTATTGTGACGGTGTTAAAAAGTGTTCGCCTGGCACTTCGTGGTGTTAATTTGACACTGTGGCTGGTGATATTTTTGACACTGCGCTAGAGTTAATTCAATAATGACACCGCATGGTGTTGATTTGATATTGGTGGTGTTAATTTCAATGGTATAACACCCGTCCAGCTTCAATAGGGGATCACACCAACTGGTGTTACTGTGGTGTAAATGTATTTACAGATTTTTTTCAAAAATCAAGTACTTTATCGGAAAATTCTTTATCGTCTTGTTGAAGTTAGTCCTGAACATACTCTTTTTATGCTTTACAATTCTTTAATCCTAACATATATTATGTATTGTAATCTAGTGTGGGCTACAAGTTCAAAAACTAAACTCAACCCTATTTATTTACTACAAAAAAAGCCATTCGCATCTGTACTGGATCACAATACTTAGCCCACACCAGTTCACTTTTTTATCAGGTAAAAACATTGAATATATTTGATATAAATACATTACATTCTTTGCTTTTTATGTATAAGTATTTGAACAACTTACTTCCAAACATTTTTCACGATTTCTTTAAACTGAATTATACCGTTCATTCATATCCCACTCGTAATTCGCAAAATTTTCATTTAGTAAATCCCAGATTATTAATTGCACAAAAATCTTTAAGACACAATGGACCAAATCTTTGGAATACACTCCCAGATTATGTTAAATCATGTAAAACTTCATATTCTTTCAAGGCTAGATTGAAAACTACATTACTGTCAGATTACAATCTATGAATATAGCATTTGAATATATATATTTTTTTTGTATGATCACATTTCTTTTCCTGTAAATTGGATTTAAAACTACAATAAATATACGCAATGTTTCTGTGTCTATCATTTCATTTCATTCTCATTATCTTCAGCATCACCACTATCACTTTCATCTTCATTATCACATTTTTCTTCATCATTAACCTGTCAACATCACCATCATCATCATCATCATGTTTCACGTTACTCTTATTCGTACCTATGCACTATACATATGTAAAAAACAATGTATTTACAGTGTTTTATATTTTGTAGTATTTCTCCATTCCGCAAACAATATAATTTTTTGTGTATTATGTAGATAGGTCCCTGGGCTGCCACGTGCTCAAGCTTTTGCTTATAGTGGCAGTCCTTCTTCCGCATAATTTCTCAGATAATTATTTGGAAAATTGGTAATACGATTTATAATTTGTTAATGAAATTAATGTACACATCGATTTTCCTTCTTTGAATCATGTACTTGTAATCTGCTTACTGATATTCCATGTGATATTACGGAAAATAATTTTGATTTATGTATGAAATTGTGTTGGAAGAAAAATAAATCAAACAAACAAACAAACAAAGTTCAAAATTAACAAGAAGTGCAGTAACTATTATAAGAAACTATTCAAAAAACAATTTTATATTTTGAAATGACACCCGGAGGTGTTAATCTAACACCATGAATGAGCACCGGAAATTTAACACCAGCTCGGTGTTTCATATTTAACAGTCAGTCCGCAGCACGTATGCTAATAAGCCGATCCGGCAAGATTTATTCAGCACTCTCGTTGACGATCTTTGCGTTCGAAAGGTGTCTCGTCGTGCGAGATTTTGCGAGACTTTGATAGGGCTATGGTTTTCACAGTGTAGCGACTTGTACATACATTCGTCATGGCTACAAGTCACGGTAAATTGTTTTCCAGACTTTGATCTTTATTTTGATACTAAATTTGCCTATAACATCGGATCTTATCATGACTATATAATCAGTTGAATTTGCGTAAATTTTACCTGCTTTTCACGGAAGATTTTGTCATCTAAAGTTCTTTTTTGGTTCCTGACCGGATTAAGAAACTGTTGTTTCTGATTTTGGCTTTTTCGTAGAGAGGAAACTTAGATACTCATCATATATTGGAGTCAAGGAGACGCAAGCATGATTTATACTAGTTTTTCCGTTTTGAAAAGTCTGTAAAATTCACTCCTAAGCCAGAAGTATGCTCCGCACAAAGTGTACAGTGGTGCGAAAGAGCTCTCTCATTGGACAGTGCGTGCGTTCAGCGCTTGAACTACACGCGTGCCAAGAAACCGCAAGTGGCATGAAACCGTTATGTAGCAGCGTAATGACGTAATGCAAGCGCTGAGTGCAGGCGCTGTCCAATGAGAGAGCTTACTCTTGAGATTGCACGGTTTCAAGCTGATCAGCACTGACATCGATGTATATTTTACTGGTTCCTGACCGGATTAAGCAACAAATTGTCAAGATATTTACATGGATACAAAGATTAGGAGATGGACTACCAAATAAAGCATTTTCATTGAGACGCAAGGTGAATTTGGTATTTTTTTGACGTCTTGAAAGTGTACTGCACGAATTACTTTTTTCATCATTTTTCAAGCTCAAATTACGCTATGATATTTTTCATTTACAATAATTTGAGTAACATGTGACGATAGTTTACATATTTTCCTTGAATTTGATACCAAATTTGTGAACATAAGGTGTATTTTTGTAGCCGAAAGCCCAAGGACAAAATCCCCTTACGCAGCTCATTACGTATGCAAGCCTAAAGCGGGCTTGCATACGAGTTGAATAAATACGAGCGAATTATCGGGTGCTGCGGACTGACTACACCGGACTTTTTGCAGTGTTCTAATCCCGACTTCTGTCCCACAACGACTTCTGTCCCACGGCACTAACTTTTCTGTACCAAGGCCTACTAATCAAAAAGAGCGCTTCTCCAGGAGAGTTGTCAAATTATCGACCTAAATATCTCTCCCCCCTCTTGGAAAGCTAACCAGAAAAAAAGAAAAGAAAAAAGGAGCAAAACAAATCCAGCAAATCAGTTTGGGTCCTTGTCTTCTTTCATTAATGTCGTAAAATTTGTCGTTATATTTCGAGAATACACATGACATTATCATTTACTTTTATGTCTCCATTGATTGCTATTTATTGATACCGTCCATGAGAGCGATATCCACCCATGAATAGACTTACAATCATTGTATAGTATAATGTATAGGCAAGGGCGCCGGAAGCGGGGGGAGGGGGGACTTGCCCCCCCCCCCCCTCCAAATATATATATATATATATATATATATATATATATATATATTTTTTTTTTTTGGTGTTTGTTTGTTTGTTGTTTTTTTTTTGGGGGGGGGGGCAAAACGAGTTTTTGCCCCCCCCCCCAAGTGCCCCCTGTAACAAAATGAATAAATTATTTAAAGACCAAAATGAACAATAAAGGCACTTTTCTTGTCTAAAAGTTGTCAATTTCATAACTGAAAATGCGAAATTTCCTTAGGATCACACAGTATTACATTTTCAAATACACGTAAGTTGATCAGTATATTGTTAATCAGATAAATCACGCCATAATTTTTGTTTAGTACTTTTACGTGCACCTTAAACATATAACCAACGTACCGTTTTATTTCATACTTTTCTATTTATTTAAAATTTCGAGTCTAGAAATGCCAAATCTCCCTCAAGCCTCAGGGGGATCGTTTCTCTTCCACACCCTCCCACCGCTGCATGGGTTGATGCGCTTATACATTTTGATGCATTTTCAGTTAAGCAATATATTGATCGATATTAATTACGCTCCTATCATTACCTCATAAATTTGCTTATTGATTTTGATGTCTTATCTTGCAGCTTAAAATGAACATACACTGCAAAAAGTCCGGTGTTAAATATGAAACACCGAGCTGGTGTTAAATTGTTAAATTTCCGGTGCTCATTTGTGGTGTTAGATTAACACCTCCGGGTGTCACTTCAAAATATAAAATTGTTTGTTGAATAGTTTCTTAGTTATTGTTCTTCTTGTTGATTTCGAACTTCAAGAAGACAATCAAGAATTTTCCGATAAAGTACTTGATTTTTGTTTTTTAATAAAAGGGTGCGAACACGTTTACACCACAGTAACACCAGTTGGTGTGGTGTCCTATTGAAGCTGGGTGGGCGTTATATCATTGACATTAACACCAGCAATATCAAATCAGCCATGTGGTGTCATTGTTGAATTAACACCGGCGCAGTGTCAAAAATATCACCAGCTGCAGTGTCAAATTAACACCAAGAAGTGCCAGGTGAACACTTTTCAAAACCATCATACTTTCTACACCTGTGGGTGCGGTCCTCTATTCACACTTGATCGGTGTTAGATTGAACACCCATATGGTGTTACTAAATCTAACACCGATGTTTTTACAGTGTAGTGACTTTTTATGGAACATTTTCCAAAAATACCATCAAACATGAGCACCCTATACCATTGAATAAGCCAGTTCAATATAGTTCCAATCTGATGAGCATGTGTAGATAAGTTTAGGTCATTGCAGACCTCTTGAATGGATTTGCAACTGAGGTATTCAAAACCTATATAATATAGAGCTAATTTATGACAAATGTGTGATAAGATAATGGACCATGTGCAGATTGGTATCTACAGGTTAATATACATTCTTTTCAGCAACATTAACAAAGACCATTCATGCAGCACGACTCCCTGTATGGCTGTTTTCAAATGCTCTTCTTGAAGACCGATTCCATGTTTTGCAAAGTCTGTGGCTGGAGAGGTCATTGCAGACGAGTGCTAACCGTGAACTGGCTTACACCTGTACGTTATTCTTGTTGTTGTTTTTTTTTTATTGAAAGGCCCACTATTTCTAATTTTGACACCCTCCAAAAAAGAGAAAATAAGTAGATAAATAAAAATCCTCGTATCCATAGTAACGGGCTTATAGGCCCTATATGGTTCATCTGTCAATAGCTGAGCGTAACATAAAAGTAAATTAAGGCACGCTGGTTTTGAGAATGCGGCCGCTGAAAACCAGTCAGTTACAATGGTATTAACAACGGACGGTTCCAGACCGATAGGTTAAAGATTGTTATGCCCATTATACACTCAGAACCAATTGTCGAAAGTGGCAATTAACCCGCACTGACAGCAGTTTAGCACTCTTGCCAAATATTACGCAACCCGACCCAACCCTCCTCTCTCAGCCTCTGTGTACATAATTTGTCCATGGGAAACATATTGACATTTCTCGGAGGATTTTACACTTCAGCAAGGTTAACATAGATAGTTAGGTTTACATACATTATAGAGTGTTTATGTCTTGCTCCAAAATACAGCAGGTTGAATAAATAACTTCCTAATAGTTTCTTTGTTTTCTTCGTTTGTTTTTGTTTGTTCAAAGAACTATGATCTAATAGAGTTAAACTGATATTAAACCTGTAAAATGCCCCAATCTGCCAGTACAATATCTGTCATAGTATAATATGACCGACAGACCGAAGTCCATGTGTGCGTGCTCCCTCCCCGCTCCGGTTCTGCTGCCCCTGAACAATCATGTCCGAGCTCTGAGTCTTTATAGTATTTTTGTCTGTATACTGAACGGCGGCGTATATGACCCCGTTTACAGTGCGAGGCTCGGCCGCGGCCGAGCCGCGGCCGAGCCCAGCCCCGCTTCAGTGTAAACGCGCAAAAGGCCAAATGCGAGGCCAAACTTGGCCTCGCATTTGGCCTCGCTCTGGAGGTGGTCTCGGCCGCGGCCGAGCCGCGGCCGAGCCCGGCCTTTTCTTGGTGTAAACGCAAACTGGGCGAAATGCGCGGCCAATTGCGCGGCCAATTTTAGTCTGGCTTCCAAACCCTCTGCATGTATCTTTCACTATTCAGGATATCAACCCCCTCAACGTCGAAAACTAGTATAGTTTAAGGTGGTTTTGTCCTGCAAAGGATTTTTTCCTTCGGCAAAGGCCTTTGCCCGAACGGCGACTTCGTCGCCACGGAATTGATTTGGCAAAGGGTCTGAACACCAGACAATACCAAATTGCGTTTGTTTACAAGCAGAGCGCCACTACGACAAAATATTGAAAGGTTTGAATCAAAAGCGCGGCAGAGCCCAGCAGTGTAAACGGACAAAATTGCGAGGCTCGGCCGCGCAATTGAGGCCGGACTCGGCCACGGCCGAGCCGCGGCCGAGCCCGGCCCCGCACTGTAAACGGGGTCTAAGCCTATGAAAGCACCCCGGGACATAGCAGAACTTGCGTTTTCTGAATTTTACTTCTTTATTGTTGGCAGTGATAATGGTCAAATAGACCAGCAATACTTTGACGAGTTTAGGCCTACTAAAAGGCCTAGGGACGCTATTGTTCCTCTTCGGCTTCAGCTGAGAGAAAAAGCTTGGAGTAAACAGGAACACCCTGCACATCCATTCAGAGATCCAAGAAGTGTTTTTCAAGCATCTACAGGTCTATACGTAGGCAAACTATATGCAGGGAGGTGGGAAGAGACTTCTCTTCCCACCTCCCTGCTATAATGGATTATGACTGTGATATGCGTGTGTGCTTGTGTGTGTATGTGCCTGTTTTCAATTGTGATGTACGTACCCTGCGAATTTTCTCTCTGCTTCCGTCGATTATGTAAGTCGTCTGGCCTTGGAGAGTACAAGTAGCGGCTGTGAAGCTACTGGAGTACTTATTATTGATGTTTGTTCACTCACGAGGTGTAGTGCTTCAGCGCAGCAATACCATGTAGCTATACCAAGGAGCTATTACTAATAGCTCCTTGATGGCTATACTATCCACGTCTCTTCTATTTATTCACAGGGATACCCACGTAATACGCTATAACAGCTTGCCCTTCGAACATTATATCGCATTCTGCCATCAGTTATGTCGAGAAGCGGACCAATTTGTGCCGTTGTGTATTTCTGGGTGATGGTGGCCTTCATGGGGTCGATAAAACTGGTCGGTGTCCTCTACCCGGAGCTACGGCTGAGTTTTCAGGCGTCAGCCGGCGACATCGGGTTGGCTATCGGCGTGATGAACGTTGTGATGTTCTTACAGGGTAAGATGTGTCCGTCTTTGTCAGACGATTATGAAAATCGTTCTTGCTGAGTCGTGCCACAGTGAATGTATCTTTCGTGGCCCAGTGAAAAGTCATCGATTAAGAGAAGGAGCGTGAAAATATTCACTTTTTTTTCTGCAGTTTTACTGATGATTTTACAATGAGCAATTTCAAGTCAAAAGTTAAACATGCGCTCGTGTCAATTTAGTAGGCCCTGCAAGATTCACATACTCTGCAGAGTATAGTTTTCTTAAAGGGAAGATAAACCCCAAGAGCAATGTGGATTGAGTGAAAGCAGCAACATTGGTAGAACACATCAGTGAAAGTTTGAGGAAAATCGGGCAATCGATGCAAAAGTTATGAATTTTTAAACTTTTGGTGTTGAAACCGCTGGATGAGGAGACTACTAGAGGATATGACGTATGAGTGGACAGCAATACAAAGAAAATATAAAGGAAATTCAACAAAAATTCACTTTTCTAGAATTATGAAAGAGCAATGGACCAACCTCTTTCAGAAAGCAGGGGGAATAATTGCTACCCCTAACATATGTCAATATCAAGTTGATGGAATTTGTAATTTTCATGAAAAACGGATTTTTGTAGAATTTTCTTTATATTTTCTTGGTATTGTTGTCCACTCATACGTCATAACCTCTAGTAGTCTCCTCGTCCAGCGGTTCCAACACCAAAACTTTAAAAATTCATAACTTTTGCATCGATTGTCCGATTTTCTTCAAACTTTCACTGATGTGTTCTTAGGCCATGGGGTGAGCTGGTTTTTTCGCTTGTTTCGTTCTGACAACTGCGGCACTAAAATTTCTCCACAGCTACGTGTAAACAAATAACCAAAAAGGCTACAGGAAAAAGTTCGACACAAACCCTCCCGCAGTATTTTGGTAATTTAGGGGGAAACAGTGAACTGTTTTGTCACTGAGGAGCTGAATATGTACACTTTGCCGTGTACGATATTCATTCGCGAACGATCATGTGATGTATGTTATCCAATCCGAATCGAGAATTATTGTTTACGAGTCAAAATGGCCGCCTCCTGTGAGCCTGTCGACGCGTCTACGTCGTCTGCTCTGCCGAAAATTAAGATAGACGAAACCTATTTTGTGTGCCAAAGAGTGGATCAAATTGAGTGGGGGAGACCGTGAAATCGCAGACCAGAACGAAGTGATTCAGCTGCTCAGGGGGACTGCTGCAACCTACATGTACACAGGATAATTTACAGGTTAGTTTACGTGCGTACAGTCGTAGCAGTCGACACTGCAGTGCAGTCTCATATATGCGTAATGACTTCAAGTACAACGTTAGCTATGTTATGAACGTTGCTTGTGTATGTTATAATGGACGCTAATGTTGTAGCTTAGCCGTTAGCGTGTCTGTTACATTTTAGATAAATTATCTTGAATTTCACCTTGGCATGGCATAGCGCCGTTATAATATAGGGTCTAGCCTAGATGAATTTTACATGTTGTTCTATGTACAGCCCAGGTTAGGTTGATGTAGCTGATCGGTGATTGTTTTGTAAAAATCTTGACACACAGTCACAGGACTGGATTGAAAAAGGTCTAAACTGCATGTAAATTTATATTTTCATAATCATGGCCATGGAGTGTTAATATTAAAAATCCATCCTGTCTCTCTCACCCCGAAATCGGCGAATCCCCCCTCAAAACACACATTTAGCATCTCATTAAATTAACTTATTAATATTTGATATAAATAGGTCTAAAAAACCAACAATGACAATAATGACATAATTTCAACAATTAAACTCCCTAAAACATGTGATTACCATTATGTTGTGCCAAATTATAAAGCAGTGGCACTGGGTGGCGGTGATAGTGAAAGGCCTAGGATTACTAGTATTAATGATGATAAGGCAGTTGTATTCATAATTATGATAATTGATATTGCATGTGATCAGGTGCTGAAAGCTGTAGATGTCATTTAAAATCAGTAATTGCACTGCAAGTACAAGTTGAAGTAGTTGATGATGACAATGATCATGAGGTGTTAATGATTACCTGGCATAGTACTAGGGCCTATTGGTAATTACAAGATTCAAATATTGGCAGTCAATAGTCTACCGTACATTTAATGATATATTGAGTGTAATGTTCAACCCCTCCCCCTAGCGTTTAGCCTTTTTTTTCCCCTAACAAAATCCAACGGCTAATCATTGCTGTTCATTTCTCCATTGTATGAAATAGGATTCCATGAAACGTGCTACAAGAGGTTTATAGAATAAATAGCAAACGCCTGAATCTCGCTAGGAAACGAAAGTTGAAGGAGGAGCCTGGTCCGTCAGCAGGAGCATCTGTTTACTCCCCTAAGACGCTCACATCAAGATCAAGATTTTCTTCTGGAAGCTCTTGAGGTTCTGCTGTGTTGCCTGTAAAATACATCATTTGCAACAGAGTCAACCTGCTCATTACTTGTCAAGGGAAATAGGTCAATATGATTAATATTGAAGCATGAAAACATTGTCATGTTACTATAAGTTGTCCTTGATAAAATGGAGCAATATATATACACCACTGAAACATTCACACACATACACAAAGAACTTCAGTGCAAAGTTCAGAAACAACAGAATGTACTGTATATGCACCAATGCTTTGGTCAATGTGATTAATGTTCAAGAATTGACATCTTACCAAAGTTGTGCATGATGAAATGTCTTTGTAATACAGATTGCTTCCTGTATTTTGAATGCCAATGTTTATGCAACATGTTTTGACTCCTTGCCTCAGTATGTGATTGTTTGCCCTTTAGCAAACATTTCTGGCCACTATTATGATTTGATTAGGGTTGAATTATTCTAAGAACAAAGATGTTTTCCTAAGTGTGGTTTTTTTCATAAAACTGAATGACTACGATTAAAATTTGTTTCTCCCACTCTGGGGGAAAAAATATGTAACTATTATTAATACTGAAACAGAATGTTCATGTAGAAAGGTCAGTACAATGTAGGTGTGAGTACAAAATCAGTTTGCTAAAACTAATACCAGCCAAATGAAAATTGTGCATAAGTTGAGTCAGGTTTGCACAGATCCTCTGATATTGGAAGTTAATTGCAATGTTATCATATTTTTTAATGCCAAACCTGTTTTACTCTCTCCAAGATTTTCAGGTACACATTGCCTCCAATACAGAATCCAGCAGTTTTCACTCATGAATGGGTAAACTATAATATTGCCTTTATTTTGTATATTGGCATTTTTCAAAACTTTTACACCCTTTCAAGGATATTTGGACCATGGAATGTTCCAGAAAATTTATTAAAACTAGAAAATTTGACTGATTATCATTTTGAGCTATCTTACATGAAAGGAGGTAGTGTCCCACCAACCTAATGATAGCAATGAAAACTTCAGGAAATCTTATGAAGATTAAATTTTTTAAAGTACTGTAATATTTCATGAACAACGTGATTGCTATGTGATCTAAATATATTAAAGCTTCTTAAGAAGAAGAAAAGAAAAACATGTTTACTGATAAACAATATGATCTGTTTAATAGTAATGTCTCATGTGTGTAAATGAGTTTGTATGTGTGCGTGTGAGTGTATATAATATGTCAGCGTTTTTATGCACCTGTGTATGTGTAATGCACTGATCAATACATGTATTATATCATTGTGTGTGTTCATGTTTATGATGATCTTTTTTATGATGCTGATGTGATAAATGGCCAAGGCATGTAGAATAATATTGTAATACACTTGGGTATCTTCATAACTATGTGTGTGCGTATGTGTGTGTGCATGTGAGGGTGTGTGTGTGTGTGTGTGTGCAATAAGATTCTCCCACATGCACGCGGACACACACACAAACAAATGCTCTGATTTTTTTTTTTTTTTGCCTTGAATGATTAGTCATTTGATTAATAACATGTCTTTGAACAGAATATAAGGCATTTGCCTTGACCTCTGATACACATCAGGAAAAGCTGAAACATGGGATATAATGCAACTATTAAACCAAAACTTCACTTTTTTTTTTTCTAGGTACTATATGGCTAAAAGCAGTGCTTTACAAAATGTGTATTATTATGTATTTCAGCTTAGAAACACTATGGGAACTAAACAGCGGCTAGCAGCCCCATACGCATAACTGCGGCCAGCAGCCCCATACGCATAGCGTCATGGGGCTGTGAACTGTAGCATACAGGATCATGACAGATATTTTATTGCGGACAAATATCAACTTAAAATCGGGAAAAAATCTTCAATTTGAAGACTTATTAATAAATGTGAAGTATTGATAACAGAGTTCGTGCAAGGTTTGCTTCTGCAAATAGTTCCTTTCTGTTCAAATTGATGACTAAATGTGACTCGGTCGAGAGGAAACTGGGAGAGCTACACTGAATTGACGGCCAGCGCATGCGCACACAGACATCATATCCAGTCAATGGATTCGAAATTTGTGCGCAGTGATGTGTGCGCCTGCGCTGACCGTCAATTCAGCGTAGCTCTCCCAGATTCCTCTCGACCTAGTCATATTAAGTCATCAATTTGAACAGAAAATGACTTTTTGTAGAACCAAACCTTGCACGAACCCTGTTGTCAATACTTCAACCTTACTTGTAAGTCTTCAAATTGAAAAATTTTTGTTCGATTTAAGGTTGACGTTTGTCCGCAATACTACCTGTCATGATCCTAAATGCTACAATCCGCAGCCCCGTTACGATATGTGTATTGGGCTGCTGGTCGCAGTTTATAAAATATGGATTTTCGCAAAAACTGCAGGATATTTCGAAGAGAACTTTTTACTGTATATTTAGGATGTACAAAACATCACATTTCCGCATTCAAAAAGTAGTGCCAGTGTTGCTGGAACGAAACCCATTTTCTAAGCCTCTTTTTCCGCTTCACCCCATGGCCTATCTACTAATGTTGCTGCTTTCACTCAATCCACATTGCTCTTGGGGTTTATTTTCCCTTTAAACATCTGCTATTAACAGCCATGGGTCCCATATCGCAGGACATCGCTCCTTTATACCACCAGTGGAACTCCATGTTGATCATACCGCATCTCTTCTGTTTGATACTGTCAAAATCAAGGGACTGCTGCTATAGCGCGTTGCAAGAGACCCTAAAGTCTCAAACTCAGCCAAAAGAAGAGCAAGTATATAGCCATATAGGAATACGTATTTCGTGACTCTATTTCCAAAGACAATCCAACACGCATTGAAGTGTACGTTCATCATCAGATGCATTGTAACTCCAAACATATCCAGCATTTTTACTTGCACAAGCACAAAGTACAAATGGCATCCACTGTCTGAAGCACCACAACACAAACCCTCATCCAGTTGCTGAACAGGCTTTGATGCATGAGAAGCACCATAGAAGAAGTAGAAGTAAAACATGAATGGGGTGCTGATCGTGCTTTCTCCATTACGGGACCAAAATAGTGGAATCAGTTGCCTATTTAGTTAATCATCTACAGAAACATTCAAATCCAAACTTAAAACGTATCTGTTCCTCTCACACTGAGGACAATAATTGCAATCTATAATAGGCCTATAATATCTATAATGCTCAGAACAATATTGTATTCTTGATCTGGTATGTGTTAGTTGTTGTTTGCCATTTTCTTCTCTGTTGTTAAGTTTGAACATTATATCTATTGTTTCAATATTTTTTGAAGCGCCAAGGACGAGCACCGAAAGATAGACATGTGCGCTATGTACCCACTATAATTATTATTAATACTATTACAGTGTATAAATGTGAAGTGACTAAAGCAGAGTTGGAACCCACATACATCAGCTATACACGCAGGTCATTTACCTAAAATGGTTGTAACCTCAAAATCAAATGGTTTAACTTCAAAGTGACCGCTTTTAGCAGATTAAGGGAGCTTTTATCTATATACACACAGACGATTTACCTATATAGGTAATGGTGGTATAACCTCAAAATCAAATGGTTTAACTTCAAAGTGACCGCTTTTAGCAGATTAAGGGAGCTTTTATCTATATACACACAGACGATTTACCTATACAAAATGGTGGTATAACCTCAAAATCAAATCGTATGACTTCAAAGTGACCACTTTTAGCCGATTAAGGAGCTTTTATTTAACAAATTTCTGGAATGTTATCATTTTAATTCCCAACGTGTTTTAGGCATTTTCTGGCGATGGATAAACGCACCCGTGTTCGTTTTCATTCATGGTTATTAGAAACGCCGATTTGAACCCCATAATACAAAAGGCCATTATAATAGAGAAACGCAATGAGCCGTAGAACAAACATCTTTCAGTGAAGTAGATAAATTCAGTTAACTGGAAACAGCCTAACAAGGATAGAATAGGTCCTAAGACGAACATGGAGCAAGAATCTTAATCAGCGTACACTGCAAATGTCAGGTTTTAAATATGAAACACTGAGCTGGGGTTAAATTTCTGGTGCTCATTTGCGGCGTTAAATGAACACCTCCGGGTGTCACTTCAAAGTATAATTTCTTTTTCTTTTTCTAAAGATATTTAAGTCTTTCTTCTATTTGATTTTGAACTTAATCAAGTTCGGTAATCCAAAAATGAAATAAATTTCATCATTCCAAAGGTTCGTTAATCCGAAAATAGAAAACAAAAAGGTTCGTAATTCCGAAGGTTCGTTATTGACGTTAGTTTCAGATTAACGAACCTTATATCATTTTTAGATTAACGAACCTTCGGAATAACGAACCTTATTTCATTTTTTGATTTACGAACTCTGTTTCATTTTCGGATTAATGCATCTTCGGAATAACGAACCTTATTTCATTTCCGGATTGACGAATCTTCGGAATAACGAACATCGCTCTATCTTTGCACTATTATTACAATCAATTGTTCTTGTACATCAGCTATCCTATCGCTCACGAAGCAAAGGGGGTTCACAGTTAATTTTGCATACAGATGCGTATGGGGGCACTGACAAAAAGAAAGTCAAAATGTTCGCTAAACTAGAACAATAGAAAGACACTTGTATCTAGATGTTATGTTTTCATGTAGTAGTTTTTATCTTGAAACTGCCATTTCGTTAGTTCTGACATAGTCTTTTCTTTTCTTTTCTCGAGTGATTTTCGAAAGAGGTTACGACATCCATTATGGTACCCCCTATTTTTTTTTATTGCTTTTTAATTAATTTTTAATTGATTAATTTTTGATTATCATTGACTAAGTTACCTATGTTGGGGGGGGGGGGATGCGAAAAAGCCTTACGTTTTAGTAGGTACTTATAGTATACAACTGGTATAAGACCTAAAAGGCCTACATCCGCGTTCACTTCTGCAGGGCCAAACAAAAACGCAAAGGGTGTTTTCTTGCACTGTTGCCTTTCAGCTCCTATTATAGCATGCGTTTACAAACGAGTTAAGGCGTTCTACAAGAGAGGACTTTTGGTCTGCGGGGCACTTCTTCCTGCGATTGGTCTTACGTCTGCAAGCTGTGTCCAAAACAACGCCCTCTTCACCGTCTGTCTTGCTATCACAGGTAAGCAAGAGATATTTGAGATTCTTAATTTTCAGGAAAAAGGAGAACAATAAAACCTGGGAGATTATGAACGACACTAGAAGGCTGAAACGATGTTTTTGAGCAAAGTTGATAGATGCTGGGTGTCAGAGGCTGCACCTTGTTTTACCATCCGCTAAATGTTTTTTTATGATGTCATCCTTTTTCGAGGGTGCTGAATCCCATTCTGAATGTTTTGAGATATTCGAGATAACCGCCAAAATGGTCGCCAAAATCTGAAACTCCTTGTATTTTCTAATAAATGGTGAAATGTAGGTAACGAAAATGAAGCGTCAATAATTAGTTGAATTAAGAAACTGGAATCAAACTCACTTGTTGCAACGTTTCGCCGATTATCAATTGGCTACTTCGGGCGAATGACGCTCCCGAATTAGGGGCCATTCCCATCATCGGTAGCGTCATCCGCCCGAATAAAGCAATTGATGATTGGCGAAACGTCGAAACAAGTGAGTTTCATTCCAATTTTTTGATTAAACTATTGATCTGCATTTCGACTGGATAAATGAGAAGAATTTACATAAACAATGAAGGGTTTTCCTTGTTTCGAAGGTGCTGATTTTGAATCTGGATGATACAACTTTTGCAGTGTTGAGGATTTGGAGATATTGAAGATGGCCTGCAAAAACTGAAATTCCCATTTCTTTCTTGGTAAATGGTGAAACATAGAAAGATTTGATGGTTTTAACACATTTTTATTTTTAAAGGTAATGTTTACCTTTGGGATCAGTAATTTAAAAATGTTCAAGACAACACATTTGATGCATATTATGTGTAGGTCGAGTGTTGTATCACAAAACATCCTACCATATTCATGATATAAGATTTTCGCAAAAAAACAACAACAACAACAACACTAAAATATAAGGAGATATCAGCATTTTTCTTATCAAACCGTAATGACTGTAGACGGTTTAGTCTGACAAAATTTTTATTATAATTATTGTTCATTATTTGTCTATTGAACAATACTTAACATTGATTGTACGGATTCAAATTTTTACAGTGGTTGTTTCTATCCCAAACTCACATTTTGGAACTATTTTAAAGCACTTTTGCTGAGTTTTTGCTTCATCTGCAAATGGTAAATTAGGCCTATGCCTTTATAGTTGCTGGCTGAATCCGAAACTGAATGAAGCAACTCTTGCACAACTGCTGAGGGTTTAGAGATATCAAAAATGGGCAGAATTGAAATTCCACTGAAAGTATTTCCTTTATAAATACTGAAAAACTTCTTAAAGCGAGGATATGACCCTATTTTGAGTGTGCTGAACCTGACACATGTTGATGCAACTTGTATCTTGGAGGGTTTTGAGATATTCAAGATGGCTGCCAAATAGCCACCCAAAATCTAGATTGTCTCACAACCCTGAAGGTAAACAGAGTTGCATCAACCCGATTATTATTCAACATCTCCGGAATAGAGTAAATGCATCAACTTCTTTTCAATTTATTAATGTTTATGATTGTGTTATCCATAATCTGTCTGTCGTTTGCACATGATTAAGAAAACTCTGATAAGAGTCTTGATGCTTTGCCCAGTTGAGTTACATGAGGGTGTAGGTGTGCATGAAGATGTTGGGCAGTCTACCTCTTATGTCAATGGACAGAGTGCACTGAATCGTCCATGCTCTTTTAATATTTCGGCCATAAATTCATATAGGGGATTTCAGTGGTTCACAGCACTTACAGAAACAATGATAATTAAAAGAGAATGATAAGGAAATAGAAGAAAATAGGAATCCATAGATAATGATATAGGTTTAAGATTAAAGACCTTTGTCAATAGATTTCATCCGCATATGAATGGCCATAATGTCGTGCCATATGAAGACCAGGGCCCCATTTCATTAAAAAAAGTTGATATGATAGCAACTCTAGCTAGAATGGCAACTTTCCATAGCAACAGCCAATCAGGAAGCTGGATTCTTGTCGTTACCATGACAACTGCCATTCCAGCAACAGTTGCTGTCACATACTTTCTATGAAACGGGGCCCTGTACGGAACCGCTCCCTCTCGGTGGAGTATAGGCCTTGAAGTTTGTTTTATTGTGAGTATGCATAGACACGGTTGTCGAATGCATATAATTATGTGACTTATATGTAATCGATTATGAAAAATCGGGGTTTCCCGTTTCCATCAAGTTCAACCCACCTCGTAAGGGATGCTTTAATTCTCTCTTCGCTTTACAGGCTTGGGCTATGGAATGTCCAGTATGTCACTGCTCATAGAAATGAACGAACAAGACGGTAGGAGATTTCCCCTCTTTATGAGTTTAGGTCGATCGGGCATGGCTGTAGGGATGGTGCTCATACCGACGGCTGGTGAATTCCTGATGAAAGTCTACGGTTGGCAGGGGGCTATGCTGATCATTGGTAGCGCACTAGCTAACGCCATTCCAATATCTCTGGCCATTCAACCATCTCAGTCTACAGCTAGCCAACCTGTTGCCGAAAAGACTGAACATACACATGACGACAGAGACATGAGTCATAAGCTCACAACTCTTTGGAGAGAAAAACATATTGGAACCGAAAGTAGCACGGAAGAAGATGAAGCGTCGCGCCAAGAAGTCATAATGGCCGTCGACGAATCAACAGATTCTTGCTCGGAGTCGGAATGGGAGACCCAAAGGAGGATCCATAGCAACAAGAACAGCACAAATCACAAGGAAGAATCCCAACCATGTCTATCCAGACGAGGCCCTATTAGCGAAGAAAACAAAACATCATCCGTCAGCCAAAGGTGTCTCAGTCTGATACGTTGGATGAAGAAGTCTGAGTTCATCCGCAATCCGAATGTAATTTTCACCTATCTGGCGTTTATCCCCTGCTACATGGTTTACGGAGGCTGGCATGCGTTTCTCATACCACGCGCCCTGGAACTCCGTAACTCGGTGCGCCATGTGGTCATCCTGACATCCTGCGTGGCGCTGTCCAACTTCTGCGCCAGAATCATTTTCGGACTGTGCAGTCAGAAACTGACTCGATACGTAGATGTTTGCCTTGTGATATCGCTTGTGAACGTGCTTACCCTTCTCGCTGACGTGTTGGCGTTTGGCAAACACACTTTCTACGTCCTGGTTACGGCGGCGACGATATCGTCTGCATCAATTGCCTGCCGAGGTCTCGTTACTACCATGATTCTAAGGCAAATTGTGACGGAGAAGAACTTTCACATTGCATTGGCACTTGAGGAGCTCGTCGGAGGCATTAGCATTATGTTTGGTGCTTACTTCTCAGGTACAGTCGGAAAAATGAACTTTTATTTTTTATTTGCCCGGCATTACATCACGGGGCTTTATGTATAAGTATAGTGTGGGCCTTATTTGCCTATAGTGTCTAGGTCAAGGGTAACTGCGACCAGCAGCCCCAACGTACAACGTACAGTGTTGGGGCTGCGCCGTTTTGGCCTCGATATTTTAATGTTGTACCAAACGGGTGCCGTTCCGGCGCTGTATTTCCTTAATTTTTCAACAAAAACTACTGGGAATACTTACATGGGTGGACTAAACCTAAATGATTCACATCGGCGACTGTTTGATGCATTTCATTGCTTATGATGCAGAAAATGCTGTCTTATAAGGCAAATATCTTCAGCTCATCGATGCTCACTAAAACTCACAATCACTTGCACATGCGCACACAATGCATTCAGTGCAGTGCATTCACAGCAGTTTACTGTATTACTCGCTACATGATGCATATTCACCGTGCGATGATGCATTATTCATATCCTTTTGCGTCCGTAACGTTGACGTCAATATTTACGCATGCGTAGATGCGTACTGATGGATATACACGTTCAAAATAGCAGCAAAGCTCTCCACTAGGGCAGACCGCCTACTCCTAAAAAATGTGGAAAATTATGCAGTTTCCAGATAAATTGGTGAGAAGGATCAGGGCAATGGGGTAGTGTATATTTCATTTTATATTGTCACTGTGTTTATGATGGAAATTTAGCCATGGTTTATTTGTGAAGTTGCCGTATATGTGGCAATGGGGAGTTGTTCGTGATTCTCACTTGAACGAAACTGCGGGATAGCCGCCAGGACCCCGCCGCAAGCGGCGGGTCTCCGGGGCTAGGTCAAGGGTATGTTTTTACCGAGTGTCAAGCTATTGGGCCTATTTTGCATATAGTGTCTAGCTCATGAGCTGGGTCTAGGGCAATTACCCGCTGGGCAATTACCTCGGACCCTTCCCCTGGCCCTAATCCTAATGCTAATCCTGAATCCTAATCATAACCCTAAACCTAACCCTAATCTTTACTCTAACCTTACCACTAACCAGTATTTAGCCGGAAGGTAATTGCCCTCTGGGGGTAATTGCCCGGATACGCATGAGCTGTATGACTCGTGGGCTATACATGACTCCTGGATATATCGCTCATGGAATTTTTTTTTTTTTTTCAATTGAATGTCTAGGTCATGTGCCTTTTGAATCGTGGGTATCGAGCTCGTGGGATGACCACATAATTAAATGTACCTTATTACGTTGACTGAATTAAGAGAACTGTTTATCATAGGACGCAGTGATTTCAAAATGTTGAAGTTAATCATCTAATATTTGATGCATAATGTGCAGGCCAGTAACTGTTGTACAATGTATCACAACACATCCAATACTATATAAAAATTCGCAATAAGGCCTAAAAAAGGGAGATACACGTATCACTATTTTTCTCAACCATGTTTACAGAACATGGTTTATTCCAGAAACAGTTCTTTCTTAACATTTTGAATATCTAACAATACTTAATATTGATTTTTACATTGGTTGTTTCTATTCCTAACTCATTTTAGAACTACTATGTATTTTGAAGCACTAACACTTGGTCTTTGTTTCATCTGCAAATGGTAAATAATGCCTTTATCGGGAAAATATGCTACATAATAATGACAAGGCTGCTGATCATTCTATGTTGGATGTTGTCCCAGATTGATAGTGAATCATCGATGGTATCGATGATTATTTTGGTAGGTCACATTCATTCATTCATTCATTCATTCAATTCGTGTTTATTTTCATCAACAAACAAAATAGATAAATATTACATTGACGAAACAGATTATTTTGAAAGTATAACATTCCAATACAAACAACGCAAACAATAATTATAACAAAGAATGGCAAATCCTTGAGAAAAAAAATCCTACACATTTCAATGGCCAGTGTCTGGGCTACTCGAGCGTCTACTCGAGAACCTATCAAATGCAACCATTTCGTGATATCAAATTGTGCTTTGCAGACTCACTGTCCTAATTATCTTCTTTTTTTTCAGGGCTGTTTGCTGACTTGTTCGGAAGTTTTAACTATTCCTTTATGCTTCTGATCGTCCTGGACGCGTTGAATATGCTGTTGATGTTACCTGTGAAGTGCAGTTTTACCTGCGTATGCAGCGGAACTGAAAATGACGCAGAAACTGTCCCACCGAAGTCTGCTTGCATTGAGGGCCGATAGATGGTATTCAGAAAGGTGTATCATACGTGCAATGATGATGAAGTAGCAAAGAATTGCAGAACGTGGTTTCGTGGGACTGACAACTATGTTGCTTGCACCAAAGGAACACAAAACAGTATTATTCAGAGATGTCTGAATGGGGAACACGCTAAATAGCTGCACAGATTTTGAAACAGACTTAAAGATGATGTATATATCTATGTTGTAATTTTTTCTATCGACGCTGGCAATAAAACAGACAAAAATGTGATCATTTTGTTCGTCTTGTATTGAATTTTTCTGCGTTTTGCTCTCCACTAGTTAGCACCCACAGATTATTGAACGTAAATCATAATCAAAATCAATATATTATCTCAATGACTATAAAGACTGCATGCAAGGTTTTGACCTCTATTCTCACTTGACTGTGGCAAACACACACACACACACACACACACATAATCTTTCCGAAAAAGGAGATCATTACGTGTATTATGTTTTCATATATGTTCCTACATTAATTAAAAGACTTGAATAATCAGCATAGACCCTATAGGATTATTTCTTCGGTGAAAACATTGTTGCATGGCATGGTACGTAATTTAGCAACATATAAATCGTAAAGAAATAAAATAACGATAAAACGAACACTCAAAGTTTGACTGCGACAATCCTGCAATATGTCATCCCGGTAATGCACATTTGTATTGGTTATGGCTGCCAGGCTGCCAAGGACAAGAACACTAAACGACAACCGTGATAGCGATAATCTAACAGTTACCAGGTGAAAAAAAAAATATATATATAATCTAATCTTACGGCCACAACCCTCAAAACTTCCTCCCTATACAGCTACAGCTACAACAAAGCTGATATAAAACTAGAAACGTAGGCCTACATTCGTATTGGAACAAAATGAAGACGTTTTGATTTGTGTTTGATATATTTGTATATATATATATATATATATATATATATTATATATACAGGTATATTAAATAGGCATATATATATATATATACAGGTATATTAAATAGGCATATATATATATATATATATATATATATATATAGGTGAGAGAAAGGATGAGATGATAGACGTAGCTTGAATCCTCACAGTTTGATTTTTGTTCTCAAGCTTTAGGGCCCTGCCCGTTATCAAGAGATGTGATGTATAATTTACATTTGGGCTGGTTGTAAGCCGGTAATCAGTTGGTAACCGGTTGCGGGAAACATTTAGCGATGATGGGTGCAGGTAGGCGTGCTGAAGTTAAGTGTATATATATATATATATATATATATATATATATATATATATATATATATATATATATATGTATATATATATATATATATATATATATATATATATATATATATATATATATATATTCATTCAATGGTGATAATCAAGGCTAATAACTTCTATAAAAGAAGAAAGAAGAATATGAAATGTTAAAGACTGCTATCGTGGCAGACGAGATCTCTCAGATGAACCCTATCGGCCAGATGTCGTACAAGGGCAACTATAGGGTCCATCACCAAAGGATCGTATATGTCTGACTCTGGATATAAATATCTCATCTGTCCAGTTACACTTTCGTAAGGCCACTGTTACAGTTTGCACTCGTTGGTTATTAACTCGTGTACACTATGCACTATACATCAAGGGAAACCGGTTTTAAAGGGCCGGGACACAGTCAGCCACCTCTTAGTTAGACAGAATACAATAGTCGCGGTTACTCAGCGGGTCATGAACCTCTCTGACTGACATCATAGTCAGGTAGATGAGACTCGATCACTTCCCTGATAATTATATAGTCGATCCGTTGACCGACTAGCCAAAGAATAAAGCAACGAACTTAAAAAAAAACAACCAACAACAACCAAACAGCAAAATCCCGGCTTTATCTGGCGTAAACAACTTCAAGGTTGAAACGTATTATTACAGTAGACTATAGGAACGCATTTCCATGTTCTGTGTAGGCCTACTGTGTGGCCATAGAGTGTTGTGGAAACTGGACGACGTAACAATTCACTAATTCGTAGGCCTGCGGGCTTGCTTATTAATTTCATCGGGCTCGCATTAAACATAAAGTGTAAGCATGGCGAGTAATGACGGGAAGTCCTTATTCACTCTCGAAGATTTTCGTCTTCGGGCCAAAGAAGTGTTATCCCCCGAAGCCTGGGCGTTCTATGACGATGCATCTGGAAGGAGAGTGACATATCGGGACAGCTCTGCAGCCTTTGACCGGTAAGAATATAGAATACTCCTTCGACAAATCCTTTATTTTCATTATCATTTTTGTATACATGTATATAGTTGACAAGGGTGATGTCTTGCTTTTCTCGGTGTCGCCTGACCATACATTTATGTGTGTTTATAACGATATCGTGTGCGGTGAAATGTGATGTATACTGAGGCCTGCGCTAGTGACAACAATAACACTTGGCATTGTGTATAATGGTTTCAGCTTGGGACACATTGACCAATCAATATCGTGCCGTGTCGGCTGAATAAAAAACATGAGAGAAATCAGCACTGGCGAGCTGTCTGTATATTTCACGATGGCACGACATTTGCTCTAGCGACAATTGCTCTGGTCTCGGGGGTTAGGGTTATAGGGTCTAGGGTTAGAGTTAGGGTTGTGATAGCATAGGGCTTTAGGGTGAGTTTGATATGAGGATTAGGATATAGGGTTAGGGTTAGGATAATATTTGTGGGCAGAATTAATGTTGGGCTTAGAGTGCAAATATAATATATTTCCTGGGAGCAATTGTCGCATGAGCATAATTATGTCCTACATTGGTGAACTAAAATGTTTGGTACGGATTCGTAATCAGCCTGATAATGGCATGATTTGGTATCATCCCATCTCAGTTGCTTAAAGCTAATGTAATAGATGCCATGATTACACAAAATCGTGTACAATTTCAGTTTATTCGTATTTTCTTCATTTTTTTTCCCTATTACTAGCATACTGAAACTTCTACCCTTTGTAGGTTATGTAGATTTCATTTTTAATTTTCAATCGTCTGACAAAGTTCTCCAAGTTGTTCGACTGTATATCGCAAAATACAACGATAAACGTGTTGGGTGCTCAAAAATTCGATATTCGCGACCTGTTCTGTTTTCTGTCGACAGCTATGTTATAAGACCTCGCACTCTGCGTGACGTCAGCAAGCGGTCTCTTTCTACCTCCGTTCTAGGTCTGCCAATCAGTATGCCTATATGCGTGGGACCGACGTCAAACCATCGCTTCGCTCATCCGGACGCTGAGGTCGCTACAGCGAAAGGTGAGTTGTTTTATGAAAAAATGGTAGGTATGAAAGTACTTATTATACAAACAACTAATTAAAATAATAATATCAACAGTCTGACGTCATTACTCAACAATACGTACAGCGAGCTGCAGCATGCGATTGGTTGTCATCTCTTGGAATACACACTGTACACACCTGCCTCCTGTCTATACCTCCTTTCTTTACAAGACTTAGTATTTGATGCGATATCTTTTGAGGAGACATAAACAAGCTACAACCAAACGAAATTTTGTAGGTAATGAGTCTTGAGGCAACGAGGCAATGTCGAAACTTTTACGAGTTGCACGTGTTGCTATTGAAATCATACCATTCAGGTGGCTTCAGCAACATGATGACTTTATGAAACTTAGCGGTAATTAATATGTCCCACCTCATAACTTTGCTTACGACTATGACGAAATTCACGACAAAACATGAGTTAGATGCGACGGAGAATATAAATACTAGTAATTGAAAGTGATAAGTGGCGCTGCCATCAACCCGTTTGTATATGCAGTGTCATGGACGTTCTCCGACAATACTTCTGCGCAGGACCTTTAGACTTCAAGTCCATTTATTGTTTGGATACAATATGTAAAAACATTCCCAGACAATTGATCCGACAGGGCCGTTAGACTTTAAACCCATCTACTGTTTGTACAATATGACGGATATTTTCAGACGACTGTTTCGGAAGGGCCTTTAGGCTTAAAGGGATAGTATATAGTTTCGGTTGAGACCTAAATTCAGATTTCTAACATGTGCTTTTTTTTTGTGAGATAACGGGAAACCTCTTATGAAATATGAAAGAGCATGGAATTTCAAGAGAAATTCAATGTTTGTTTGAAGAAAATTGGTTTTGAAATGGCTGAGATATCCAAAACAAAACTATCCTAATAAAAGGTGGAATCGCTTTGTTTTACTCGTTTCTTTGTTGTTGTTTTTTTATGTCTCATAACAGACATTCCTCTTCTAATGGCGTATATGGTCTGTACTTTCTCAAAAGTGGTTTCTCGGTATTTCGCAAAAAGTTAAAAGCCCGATCCTTCGTCACTTTGTACTACCCTTTAAAATCCATTTAGTTTGTACACAATATCAAGGACATTCCCAGACGAGATATATAGATCATTCCAATAATTCCAGTGCATTCCGATAATTTCATACATCTCGAAAATCGATTGCGTCACAGGTGTTGCCGATGCCAACACGCTCTTCACTCTCTCTTCCGCATCCAACGTCAGCATCGCCGAAGTGGGCCGGAGTAGCGGTCGCGGGTTGCGATGGATGCAGGTGTATCTCGTAAAAAATCGACAGCACAACGTTCACATTGTGAGGGAGGCGGAGAGGGCGGGCTTTACAGCGCTTGTCGTAACAATCGATCTGCCTCTGATCGGCGATCGTACTTTCTCGAAACAACGCACCAGGGGCAGATACTACGACGACCCGACATTACGGTAGGCCCAAGAAAGTATGTGTACTTTCATCTGTATACGCATATTATGCCAATCATATCATTCACACTCGTAATTATGCTGTGGGCTTTTTGGTGTACAAATAACAACAACAATAACACACATATTTTCGCAATTCAATCATTCAAACCTCAAATGACTATTGTCATTTATTGTTTTGCTCTTGATGATAATATGGTTATTGTTTTTATATGTTTGTTGTATTCTTTCTCTGTTGATATTTGAATTACCTCTCTATGTTTCAAGTGAGTTTTGTTTAGCTTCTGTATCTCTTTGAATTGTTCTGTTTAATTATCTACTGTCATGTTCTGACAGCCTCTCTGAAAAAATCCTCTCAGCTGCTAGAGGGCATTTTAACTCCGTGACTAAATAAAATACGCAAGCAATCAAGCAAACAAATACCTCTCTGAATTAATCACATTTTGACTAGTTTCTTGGAGATTTCCCAGCCCATAATAGTGTCTTGAAAGAATAGTTACCTATATAAATGGATAGTCTTGTTTCATCTAACAGACCAGTGAACCTAGCCATAGATCTGCCGGAAGTAAACGTTGCTATTCGTTCTGGTGACACAAATTTACGCCAGTACGCATCCGCCCAGTGGGAGCGACCTATGACCTGGGATGATATCCAGTGGCTGAAATCAATCACAACGCTACCAGTAGTCTTAAAGGGCATCCTAACGGGTAAGTTTACATCGATATTTTGTTTTTCATTAATTGTTTGATGTCTTCGTCCATGTCTCCTCGATCTTTCTAACATTTTCATGGTATAACCTTCCACTTCTGCCATAATGTCCATCTCCTGTAACAAACGATGTATCCACCTTGAGAGGACCCTTTGGAGTTAAGCGTTGGTCAGTATACCATCGTTACGATATTAACCTGGCGTGATTAAATCGCTGCCGTCATTGCAATCCACCTCTTAGGAAAGGATTAATGGTATAGTCGCGTATGTAAAGGGGCCCTTGAATTTCTTCAAAATTAGTGAAAAAATAATCAAGACTTATGCTCGATGATGTAGATATGATATAAAAGCGGAAATCAAACTCACAATGTAGGATTGCATTGTGTTGATGGCAGCAGACTTGCAACATTGCCTCAGTATTTGCACTTTTATTTTAAGACAAATTGTTAACAATAAAGTGTTTTTCAACTTTGCAATTTTATTTAGTAACGTACCACTCTAGCCATCTAAAAAACAAAGATGAAATTATAAATGTTTGCGCAAATTTTCTTTATAAGGACTCAAACGAGATTAGTCGATGTCGTTCCTAAGGTAACGTTGAAGTTGATTATAGAACACGTTATTCTTGATATGCCTCTGTGTCTCCATGTCACGATTCTGCGTAGGTGAGGCTGCTCGCGAGGCGGCGGACGCCGGAGTTTCGGGGATCATAGTATCAGCACACGGTGGTAGACATATCGACGGCCTTCCTGCTCCGGTGCGTCTGTTATGGATTAAAATCAATCTAATTCAAATCGCCAAAGAAGAAAACAAAAGTCAATACGATTGATGTCAAGTTTAAAACATTTCTGGTTGCTGGTCAACATGATAATCATGTTAGTCTATCGTCGTGTGTGATGCTCAGATGTTTTGTGAAACACGATTGTGTTCATGTATAATAAGGAAATACAGAATAACTAATACCAGCATATCGAAGCAAACACATCGACGTTATACCAGTAACTGCTGTATAAACAGCGACAAAACTGTATTCATGAAACTAAAACAGCTTGTACACAGATACACATACAGGGCTCTCCCATTACAACGAACACGGTCGTAACGAAATTTTGCTGTAGCGAAGTTAAAATCCAGGTCCCCAATTATTTTCATCTTTCTATATCTTTATGTCCTTTATTTGTTCTGCTATAACGAAATTTCAATATAAGGAAATAAAAAAGTCCCGAGGACTTCGTTATACTGAAAGCGAGTCACCTGAGGCCTATGTATGTTTTCGGCCTCCAGTCGACTCCCGTTATAACGTACTCCTCGGGACGGGCAGTTTTCTTTCGTCATATCGAAATTTCGCTTCGGTCGAACAAAATCAACGTGCATTGTACCGTATGTCCCCACGAAAATTAAAACGGGAACTTCCGCAATGATATCTTTAAAAATGGTGAATCAATCTAAATACAAATTCAGGGAATGAAACTATAACTCATTGCCCACATCTTAGAAAAACCCAATTCGATTTGCTTCAGTACTCAAAGAGAAATGAAGAATTTTTTAGAGGATGTCAGGAATCTCTTCCCTCCAAGTTCTGTCTATAATGTATGCACACACAAGAACATCGAAGTGCTAAACTTGAAGAATCACACTCATGACATGTTTTACAACAATCCACATTTCTCTGTGACTGCTTAACCAAACTGAATGGGGTTTTCTGCAAAATAGAGCTAAGATGTTATATCTTAAGACCCTGAAGTAGCATTTAGACAGTTTAATCATATTGGGTGTTATCAGTGCGAAAATCTGATTGTATTTTTTTTTTTTTTTTTGGGGGGGGGGACATACTGTATAAACGGAAGTACAAAATATGCAAAATCATTTTGGGACCTGAATTTTTAATTCGTTGCAAAGAAATTTTGTTATAGCCATGTCCGTTGTGACGAGAGCGCCCTGCATGTGCAATGCATTATTTCTCACTAATGTTTATCAATACTTGCAGATCGATGTTCTCTCGGAAGTGGTGTCGGCGGTCAAAGGTCGAGATATAGAGGTGTACCTTGACGGAGGAGTTAGAAGTGGAACAGATGTCCTTAAGGCTCTTGCGATGGGGGCAAGGGCCGTCTTCATCGGGAAACCGATCTTGTGGGGACTAGCTTGTGATGTAAGAATTACTTCCTGACTGGAATTGACGGTCCTGTGGTCGTTGTTGCCATTACCATCATCACAATTTACTTTCCAATCATTTCTCGTAGTTCTGAGCACGAGATCACACTTATATCAACAAAACTACGCGTAGTGTGCGAGCGATGCGAAGCTACTAGTATACCCGCAACATTTTGGTCCCTAACCCGCATCATGCTCCACACTGCGCAAAATTTACATTTTTTTTTTTATCGCGTATAAAGCATACAAAAGCATAGCATACAAAGAGTAAAATCATGCTCTGTTTTCTATGCTTAACAATGTACACGTAGAACTACACTCACATGTAACAATTACATTTTTGTTAGATTTCACAAATCACTAAATCACGCCGCCACGTTTTAAAAGTGGGTGGGGGGAGGGCAGTTTATATTTCTGACATTATATAAGGTTGTGATACACTATACACTTTACGTGTATATATACATACACTTGCGAGTTTCGACGGCCAGGGACGAGTAGCAAGATCAGCATCAGCATTTTCTCACCTGCATGTGATTGTTTTGTTTCTTGCAGGGTGCGGCAGGCGTTACTACAGTCCTCTCAATCATCCGAAGAGAGTTTGACGTAGCTCTCGGCATCACAGGTAAATTGTTAACACACAACACAAACTTGGAAAACTGTTTGAAGCCCATGTCGTTTCAAGCCAAAAGTAAAAAAAAAAAAAAGTTGAAATTCTCCAACAGGACACCGTCTTTATTGTTATAATCAACAACGATATTGAATCCGCTACACTGCAAATCTAAAATACTGCATAATAGGTCATCGCTATAAGCGAGTATCTCGATTACACTGTTCCTGAGCACGCATTCTTTTTGTTTCATACTAACGTGTTATGCCATATCATTTTGTTATGGTTCTATCGTATTCAAAAGTTAACATGCTTACACTAGCTGATGAAGTATGAGCTCTGTTTTTTCTGCATCTGAGCTCTTTTTCATAAACATTCACCATGCGAACCTTCAAGGAACACAAAACAAACAAACGCGTGTATGTGTGTGTGTGTGGGGGGGGGGGTACTTGTAACTATACTAAGACTGATGCCGTTAAAGGGGAAATCCAGTCCAAATATAAGTTATTCTGATAACAAAGAGTAAAATACTACGAGTTCAATGGTAAAATTTTGATCGAAATTAGGTGAAAAATAAGGAAGTTACGACAGTTTGAAGTTTCGCTAATTTTTCAGGAAACAGTTCTTGAACGGTCAATATGAATATGTAAATGGCAAAGTGAGTATGTCATCCGTTCACAACTTGCCATTATATAGTTTGTACATAAAATTGTGAAATTTCTAGTTTTTCATAACATTAGAAAAAAAACAAATCCGAAAGTTTAATATCATCATACTTTGTCTCCCGCATGGCTTTCAAGTTTCCAGTTGCACCATGAAAGCACCATGACAGATGATTTTTTTTGTTGTTGGATACATAACAACTTTTGCCTGATAATTGCCATTGATCTGTATCCCCTTTGTTGTTGTTGTCGTTATTGTTGTCACTTCCCAGTTAGTGGAGGACGCAGGGACTTTTTGTTTCAAATTTTTCCAAAAGCACCAAATCATTCTACTGTTTGCAGTCTTGTAAACAAACTTGTATCTTAATGCCAGAGTCACACACGGCCGGATTTCGTACCGGGTCCATAAGGAATTAAAACCGTATCGACCCGGTTCGAGCCGTAGAGACCCGCACTGACCCGCATCATAACCCGTGTCAATTTCTGATGGATTCCGGGGACTACGATACGGCGGTGAAAAATGTTTGGTCATGTTCAAAATTTTAGCGAACGGTGTCACCGCAAACCGTTCTCCCTCATTTACTTCACCATGCGAACCTTCAAGAAACACAAAACAAACAACTGTGTGTGTGTGTGTGTGTGTGTGTGTGTGTTTGTGTTTGTGTTTTTTTCAAGCGTTTTCGAAAGCCCGTCTCTTTGCCTTTAGTTGCATAATCTAACTGGGACGGAAATTTCACGTGGGACCATGATAATACAAAGCCAAATGAATAATTTATAGTTGTGCTAGAATATAGAAATTAGTTGTAGGCCCGCAGGTTTGTATGAATATACGTTTTGGTCAGTTCTTAATCATTTCTGATCTACATGTTGATGCTAACAAATTATATTTTCTTCATTGTTCTTGGAAACCTTCAATTCCTATTTCGTATACGTTTCCTTCATGATTTTCTCTCTGCTCTTTACAGGAGTAATGTCAGCATCAATGACAGGAAATGTTGAGAGTGCACACACCCCCCCCCCATCATTACAGCTCAAACTATATAGAACGTAATAGGTAGAAATATATTTATTTATTTTTTTATTTCTAATATTGGCAAAAAAAAAAAATTGTTATCGCAGTCTATATACAATCCCCTGAACCTAACTACATACTCTTACAAAGGTGTTGGTAGTGACTGTAGGCCTTTGTTGTTAATATGAAAAACAGACATACTGAATATAAGTCGTGGGACAGTTATAGCTCCCACTCCTTACCCTTTCCAGCCGCCAGCCCTTTAAAGTGAAGGGGAGGGGAGCCTTTATATCCTTTCAAAGCCATAAAAAAGGTTGCCTTCCCTACTACAATCGCAGTAGGCAAACCATCTTTTGAAATTGCCCCTTACGAATATACTGGGTTAACCCACAAATGACATTTAGGGTGACTTTATGAGATAAAGTTGGTCTCAGATCACAAAAATAACTTAAGAATCGGCTTTCCTGACCCAGAGCAGCTCTTAAACTGATTTTGTTAATGATTGCATCCTTTTTAGCTTTGTAACTGTTATTCATCTTTAAACCGAGATGGCGGCCATATTGGATTTTGCCAAAATAGCGGTCTCAGACCCAGAGGGTACCCTTCTTGGCGCACTTCAAAAATCCAAATATTTTGGTCTGGGCCACATGTGTGCCAAATTTGGTACTTTTGGAAAAATTTGAAACAAAAAGTTCTTGCGCCCTCCACTAACTGGGAAGTGGCAACAATAACAACAACAACAACAACAAAGGGGATACAGATCAATGGCGATTATCAGGCAAAAGTTCCTATGTATAAAAAAAAAAAATGTGAGTTAGAGATAGAAACAACCAATGGAAAAATTATAACCAGTATAATCGATGTTAAGTACCATTAAATATAAAAAATATGAACAATAGTTATGATAAAAATGTGTTCAGACTAAACCGCATACAGTTGTGGCTTATTAAGAAAAATAGTGATATCTCCTTAAATTTTAGGCTTTATTGCGAAAAAAAATGTTATATGGTAGGAGGTTTTGTGATACAACTGATCAACACATACGCATCGAATGTAATATCTTCAACATTTTTTTCAAATCACTGCTCCCATAGATAAATAGGACCTTTAAGAGCATGTGATGGAAAATGTAAACAGTATGCGCGGATGCCTCCATGTTTCCTGCTGAGCTTATTTGTTACTGGGGAAAAGAAAAGAAAAGAAAAGTCTCGCTTCATAAGAGATGTTAAGATCACACCACCTCATATCCAACTGGACCCCATGGAAGACCAGCTTAGCGTAGCTGAATATGGGCTATCCATGAAAAAAACAAACAACACTCTATACACCACAACGCCTACGGATGTCTCAAGGTGGAGGTGGGTTGGAATGTCTTGTACAGAGCACCAAGTTCAGATTAATCGAAACGCTGTCTTTCGAAAAGAAACAATGCTTTGTTTCACAAGAGATTATATCAGAAAGACAACTGATAAGCATCCGCTCGTGTGGAATCATGCAGAAATTTTTCAAAACAAAATGTAAGCAAAATGTCTACATGAAAATTCCAATGTTAAGAGCATGTGGTGGAAAATGTAAACAGTATGCGCGGATGCTTCTATGTTTATGGGTGAGCTTATTTGTTACTGATGGGGAAAAGAAAAGAAAAGTCTCGCTTCATGAGAGATGTTAAGATCCCACCCACACCACAACGGGCGTTAAATTCGAGCGTTTTCACACAGTCGACTATGTGAACACAGTGTGGACACACTGGTTCCAGCAGGGATGTATTTTGATTTTACCATTTTTCCATAAAATCATTACACACAAAGCAGTGTCATGCAGTGCAAAATGTGGGAAATGCCCTGTGTAAACTGTCAATATCTTGCAGCATAATATTGGGATGGAAGAAAGTTTGGAAATCAATTGGACGTAGAATTTTTGTTTCGGTGAATGTGTCCGTTTTCAATTTATCTGGTTGTTTTTTTTTTCATAGGTTTTCAAAATTGAGGGAGGTGAATTCGAAAGTATAATAAGAGATCACTACTAAATACAATTAAATCTGACATTAATTGTTTAAGTGAATTTCTTATTGTAAATCAGGACAGTTTTATTTTGTTGCTATTTTCCAATAGTGTTAGATCTCCCTAGTTATCTCCCTAGATACCATTACGATACCATTAAGGGTATATTGTACTTGGAACCATACCCCCTGGTGGCGCCATCAGCGTGGGTTTTACAGGTATAACGTCATTTAAGGGGGTACATACAACTGTATTGGGTATGCCGTAATACGTCATTCATGACACAGCATGGAGGGGGGGGGGGGGGCGCTGTGGCATAGTGGATAAGACTCCCGACTCCCGATCGGAGGACCCGAGTTCGAATCCAGCCCAGAACTGACGTCCTTGGACAAGACGTTTTACCCACAATGTCCCTCTCGACCCAGGTGTATAAATGGGTAGGACCTACCTGGCAACGCTGGGGTAATAATAATGGCAGGGCCCTCTGGTAGAGCAGTGGCAACACTGAAGAGGTTACCGTGGATAAATAAGACCGTATTATTATTATCATTATTATGACGACATTCAGGGTCCATTAACATTCTGAGGTGATTAGAGCTAACACTGTAGGACATTATACAGGTCTAGACCAATTTCAACAGTAGGCTACACTGCATTATCGCCAGCTGGTACAGAGGTGTACGCTGATTATGCAGTTGATATTACCCTCTGCCAGTGTACCCTGGTTCAGCACCTTGGCCATGCAAAGCGGATGGCGGCCATATTGGAAAACGAGCAATATTGGGCCTGAGGGCACCACTCTTGGCCATCAGGCCCAATTGTTAAGGAATATAGAGTATATAGAAGACAATTAGGGCAAATAGGAGTTCCACAAATTCAGCGGAAGGATGTGAGATATCTAAAGAGGTCATTAAAAATGCCCCAGACTGCCTAATTTGACCCAAACATGACCTTGAAAGAGACCTTAAGAGGTGATGTTGACCTTGAATTGTTGAAATGATATCAGGATCACATTCTCTAGCACAAGCGCGCCGGAACACTTCTGGTTTTGGGAGGGGGGGGGGGCAAAATCTCAACGGGGGCACATTTATGTGACGATGTGAGATCCTCGGCGCGGGAGCGAAGCGAGCGAGCGGGGGGTGGGGGGTGGAAAGGGGGATCCCCCCCCCCCCACTGTAGGGAGCTTTTGTAAAACAGGGTACAAACGTCGCGTTTATAGACCATTTAAAAGCAAATTTCTAAGGAATTCAACACAGTGAAAAATAATCAGTGCGAAGGACTATGATTATTACATACGGGAGTACATAATAATGTGATGGTGTGAGATCCTGTGCGAGGGAGCGAAGCGACCGAGCGGGGGGAGGGTGTGGGAGGGGGGATACCCCCTCCCACGTATCCCCCCTCCCACGGTACATAGGGACTTTTTGTAAAAACAGAGTATAAAAGTCGCGTTTATAGAGAATTTAAAGCAAATTTCTAGGGAATTAACATATTGAAAAAATCAGTTGGAAGGACTATGATCATAACATACGGGAGTACATTAATAATGTGATGGTGTGGGATCCTCGACGAGGGAGCGAAGCGACCGAGTGGGGGGAGGGTGTGGGAGGGGGGACATCCCCTCCCACGGTAGGGACTTTTTGTAAAAACAGAGTATAAAAGTCGCGTTTATAGAACATTTAAAAGCAAATTTCTAAGGAATTAACATATTGAAAAAAATAAGTTGGAAGGACTATGATCTTAACATACGGGGGTATATTATGTGATGGTGCGATCCTCGTCGAGGGAGCGAAGCTCCCGAGCGGGGGAGGGTGTGGGAGGGGATACCCCCTCCCACGGTAGGGACTTTTTGTAAAAACAGAGTATAAAAGTCGCTTTTATAGAGCATTTTGAATTAAATTTCTGAGGAATTAAACATAGTAAAAGAAATCACTGCGAAGGACTATGATAACTTATATGAAAACTTTTCGCAGAATGAGCGAGCTACTTTCACTTTGCAATTTATGTGAAATGTACTCATTAAAAGATTAAACGTGATCGCATCGTTCGAACAATAAAAAATATTCTTATACTGCTAGAAAGCAAAGAAGAAAATGAAAAATGTAAGGTTTACTAAAGGTTTGTTTCAGCGGGCACACTCAAGGACACGAGGCTACCATCTATACATTAAATTTACTCTTAAGTTAATAGATACAATAATGTTTGTTGTTAGTGTATTAAAATTTTTGCATTTTCAATTATGAAATTACAACATTTAGACAAGAAATATGCCTTTATTGTTCATTTTGATCTTTAAATCAGTGATTAATTATTTGTTACAGGGGGCACTTGGGGGGGGGGGGGCCCAACATTTTGTTGGGGGGGGGGGGGGCAAGTGCCACCCCTGCCCCCCCCCCCCCCCCCCCGCTTCCGGCGCCCTTGCTCTAGCACCAAAAACGCCTCCTCAGTGGAAATATTTCTAATACAAACCCTTCCAGTTTTGTAATTACAATTGACCTTTAACGTGGATGGCGGCTATATTGGATTTAACAAATGGCTGCCCCAGGAGGCGACAGTCTTGGCGCCCATCAAAAATCGAAAATGTGTGATATTAGTGACTAGCGGGCCAAATTTGGTGCTTTTGGAAGAATTTGAACCAAACACTCTATCAAATTTTTATGCCCTTAGGCCCACGACTAAGTTACTATCATTCATTTACACCCTGTGTAGGCCTACTTTAATATCTACAAAGTTTTTTTTTTACCGACGGTTCCCTTTCCTGTTCTCTCTGCAGGTTGTACCAGTCCACGTGATATTCCAGCGTCCTTGGTTACTCACAAGTCTAGACTGTAGTGTGACATAACCGTTTTTAAAGTATTAATGTTTTGCATGGTAATGTGTAATTATGCAACGTGTGTAATTGTGCAATGAAGTACATATGAATTGTACTTGCGTTTCTCACTTTGATGGCAACTTGTGAATATCAACTGACATGGAAAACAATAGGAGAGCAAAGAAACGTGGCCTTTATGTTCTCCAAGCGTATGCTTCGTGGTAAAAAAGAGTGTGCGCCCCTGGAAGCTATACGGTCACATCATACTGACTAGTATAGTCTTTCAAGGACTGATTATCTATTTTCTTTAAGAGTATACAACAATCGATGTTTTGAGAAAAAATGATATTTTATATATGGTATTTTTGTTTTTTGTTTTATGGTTTTCAAGGTGAAGGAGTAAATAGATATTATACAGGTATTTGTTGTTTTGTTGATGATCATTGATTCAAAGGACCAACTGTATTCTTTCTTTCTTTTAAAAGAATAAATGTTATTTGAAGAGAGAGGGAATGAAATTATTGATAACACATCTATATTGTATCAAATAGAAAGATTATAGTGAACTGTATGTTCATATCTCATAATTCTGAGTCTGACAGTGAATGCTTCCGAATATCGTTGATGTATGTTCGGACAAAACTATTAAATACATTGTATGGTTAAATATAGGCTCATAACGTAATGCCAAATAATATAGCACAAGTAGCATGTTACATACAAGCAGACGTGGCTGGAATGAATTTCAATGTGCAACTTAAAGCAAAACGACGAGGATTATTTGGATTTATTATCAGCAAACATTGACTTCCAAAACCAACATAAAATCAGTTTACCCTATATTGTTATTTATAGGCCCTACATGTATTTCCTTATAGAATGTGTGAAAAAACGTAATAACCTTTATCTCTCGAAGTAACAACGAATATTAGACGTTCGCTAATGTGTATGCAATTGATATTTTTAAGGTGAAAGTATTGTACAATACAAGTGTACATGTGTTGTAAAGATGAAGCTAAGTTTAGGGCCGTCAGTATTTGTGACTGTTTAGAATAATCCGTTAATTTCCATTGTAGTAATGTAAAGATCCACATCAATGTCATCAGCAGACGAAGATCCAAAGGCGTTTCCACACCTCTAAAAAATGACAGCAAGTAATTATGAAATCAATGCTGTTTGTGCACTATTTCTACACACTCATCGTATATAGACGTTAATTAGAAATGCAGCTCACACTACGGCTTAACCAAAAAAAAAAAAAATAATAAACAATTATGATCTTCTGAACTCATACATAATTAAATTCATTTTATTTCGTCTATGATATGCTATTGATATCCTTTGCTCACATTATATTTTTAAAGAAACTAAAACCCCAATAGCAATGTGGATTGAGTGAAAGCAGCAACATTAGTAGAGCACATTAGTGAAAGTTTGAAGAAAATCGGACAATCGATGCAAAAAAACCCCCAAAACATTTGGTGTTGTAATAACTGGATGAGGAGACTACTAGAGTCCATGACGTCATGTGGGCAACAATGTAAAGAAAATAAGGGAAGAATTCCACACAAATTTATTTTTTCATGAAAATTACGCATTCCATCAACTTGTTACTGACGTATATGTTAAGGGTTATATCATTCCCTCTGCTTTCTGAAAGAGGTTAGTCAAGTGCTCAAGAAACGTAAAAAAATGTTGATTTTCTTTATGTGCGTGTGTGTGTGTGTGTGTAAAATATTGCCAAATACCAGGTGTTTCTAAAGAATTTTATGTTCAAGCTGGCTGTTGCACTTCTATAGGCTTAAATCGATTAAACGCAACAGCAAAGATGTCATTCAAATCAGACAAAAGATAACAAAGTTACGGGAATACTGAATTTTCATATGTTTTCCCTCCCCAAAAAAGTGGCGACAAGTCACGTATAGAAATCTAAATTTGGGATAAAAATGTCTTGCCGTCACAAGTCCGGAATTGCTTTCACCGGTTTCATCAATTGTCTTATTTAAAAAGAGGAAATATGCATTTCTTTTAAGCATAAAAGCATAAAATTAGAATTTATAAGAGTTCTATGGCGACTTGGATAAGACGACTTTATAACAGAGAGTGTGGTAGCTGGGGAATTATTTACAAAAGACTGAATTTGTGATATTTGACTGAACATGTGGCGAATATCACTTTTCGAGAAAATAATTCTTTGTGTTGCCCAACATATTTCATATATTACTCATCCGTGTTGTGGGATTGAAGGGAAATTTCCAGTGTTCATTTCGCTCGGGTCATAATTGCAATCTACCTTGATCTAAGGGAATTTTAAGTACATTTGAACTACCACCAAAAATTCCAGCCAGTATCTCAACTGCTTTTATTCCACTGAAGAAAAATGTGGAATGTTATAGGGTTTACACTCTAGCCAACGTTTATATCTAGTACATTATAACTTTCACAGTGGTATTAAAAACGCAAGATATTTTGCGTGTTCGATCCCCTTGCAAGTATCACACTCATGGATCTGTACTCGGAGTTCCTGTGATGCAGGACAGTTTGCAACTCCATTGAACCACGTTCTGTGATGCTCAGCTCGACCATTTAAACACAAACTGCGATGTGGATTGAGTGAAAGCAGAAACATTAGTAGAACACATTAGTGAAAGTTTGAGGAAAATCGGACAATCGATGCAAAAAGTTATGATTTTTGAAAGTTTTCGTGTTGTAATGACTGAATAAGGAGACCACTAGAGTTCATGACGCCATGTGTGGACAACAATATAAAGAAAATGTTAAGAGAATTCCACAAAAATTCATTTTCGTGAAAATTACACATTCCATCAACTTGATACTGACATTATATTAAGGGTAGTAATTATTTCCCCTGTTTCAATTCTGAAAGAAGTTTGTGAAGTGCTCTTTCATTACGCTAGAAATGTAAAAGCATGTTGAATTTTCTTTATTTTTTTTTTTGTGATTGTTGTCCACACATGTCATGATGCCATTAACTTTAAGTAGTCTCCTTATCCAGTGGTTCCAACACCAAAACTTTAAGAATCCATAGTTTTTGCATCGATTGTCCGATTTTCCTCAAACTTTCACCGATGTGCCCTTGCTGCTTTCAGTCAATCCACATTTCTCTTTGGGTTTTGGTTTCCTTTAAATCATGTCTATCGGCCGTCAGTGCTTGGGTGGGACGATTTCTTCGTCCTTTTCATTTCCACTGGACAGGTTGCACTTCACAGGTAGCATCAACAGCACGTTCAACACGTCCAGGACGATCAGGAGCATGAAGGAATAGTTAAAACTTCCGAACAAGTCAGCAAACAGCCCTGCAAAAGACGAGATAAAGGAAATAGTCAGCACAGCACCATCGATATTAAAAAAAAAATGAATACATTTAAATTCTCGAGTAGCCTGCTGTATGCCCAGACACTGCATATTAAAATGTGTGGATTTTTTGTTCCTTCTCGTGGGTGTATCGTTTTGTGTTATAGTTGTTTGCATTGTGTGTGGTTGGAGTACGACCCAAATTATCGCCTTCAATCGTTATGCATGGCCTATCAAAAACAATTTTGACACATACCACCACTGAATTGTCACTAATAAAGGACAACTAGAAATATCACTAGCCTTGCCATCAAAACATGTCATGTTTCTACAGAGAGTCAGTCACTGATTTAGAGTGCAAAATTTTAGCGTCTCGCACATTGACACATTCCAGCATCTGGAAGTTGTGCAACATTCTAATGAGAGAAACAGCAACATGTATGATAAATCATTCTTTTGGGGACATTATGTCTGAGGAAATAAAACGGTAATCTATCACTTGGTCTACTCCCACTTCGTCTAATACCCGTTTAGTCTCAACCTACATGGTCTAATCCTGTTTCGTCTACAACCATTTCGTCTAACATGTCTAGTAACCATTTCGTCCAATTCTTCCTTTGCCTTTACTTACCAGTTAGGCTATGCCCATTTCGTCTAATATCCATTTGGTCCATTGCCACTTGGTCTTTATACCACATTGTCTAATCACCTGTTCTTCTATCATTCAGTTCGTCTAATTCCAATTCATCTAATATCCACTTTGTCTAATTACCATTTCGTTTGATTGGCACTTGGGCTCCACTCACTTTAGGCTTATCCACTCAAGAAATACACTGTATAGAAACTGTCTCGATCAGAGGTACATTGACCAGCAACTTGGCCTCTTTAGAATGATAAGAGGGCAAACACTAAGACCTCACATGATCCTTTCCCCACCCCCACCCACCCCCGTTCCACGGAAATGGGTTTGGGCTCTGTTTTTTTTTTTTTTTTTTTTTTTTTTGAGGGGGGGGGGGGATTTGCTTGATTATTTTGTTTGTGTTTATCAGCCGATGTGTTGGGGTCTGAGAACTTTTCAAGATTTTCTCCAAATTCTTTAACTCGATTATCCAACGTATGTAATACGTCGTTTTGCTTTGTAGTTCCTATCACCTTTTACAATGACTTTGCCAATCTGAAAGACTTATTGTGATCATTTACATGACTTTATGTGCGTAAACAAATGACAAGATTGTTGTTGCTGTCGTTGTTTTTCTTTACAAATTAAAGAAGAACAGACATGGTAAATTTTCGTCAAAAGGACAAAGGCCGAACAGCATAATTAAAATGACAATTTTAGGCTAGTACCGTTTGATATAATCATGATGAATCAATGTGTCTCAGCATCATGTTCGTTGTTTTATTTCTTCGTTTATCGCTGGCGTAAGAAGTGCCTTTACATACCTGAGAAGTAAGCACCGAACATGATGCTAGTGCCTCCGACGAGCTCCTCAAGCGCCAGTGCAATGGGGAAGTTTTCCTCACAGACATTCTGACGGATGATCATGGTAGCGACGATACTGCGGCAGGCAATGCATGCAGACGATACGGTCGCCGTGGTAACCAGGACGTAGAAAGTGTGTCCTCCAAATGTCAACACGTCAGTGAGAAGGGAAAGCACGTTCACAAGCGATAGAACAAGGTAAACATCTACGTATCGAGTCAGTTTCTGACTGCACAGTCCGAAAATGATTCTAGCGAAGAAGTTGGACAGCGCTACGCAGGATGTCAGGATGACCACATGGCGCACCGAGTTGCGGAGTTCCAGAGCGCGTGGTATGAGAAACGCATGCCAGCCGCCGTAAACCACGTAGCAGGGGACACACGCCAGATAGATGAACATAACGTTCGGATTGCGGATGATGAACTCAGACTTCTTCATCGAGCACATCAGACTGAGACACTTTTGGCTACAGGATGTTTTGTTCTCCTCGCTAACATGGCCTCGTCTGGATAGACATGGTTGGGATTCTTCCTTGTGATTTGTGTTGTACTTATTGCTGCGGATCCTCCTCTGGGTCACCCACTCTGACTCCGAACAATAATCTGTTGATAATTCGTCGACGGCCATTATGACTTCTTGGCGCGACGCTTCATCCTCTTCCGTGGAATTTACAGCTCTCAAATGTTTCTCTCTCCCAAGAGTTGTAAGCTTGTGACTGTGACTCTTGTCTTTGTCGTCATGTCTATCTTCAATCTTTTCTGCAGCAGATTGATCAGCTGTAGACGGGAGTGGCTGAATGGCCAGAGACATGGGGATGGTGTTAGCAATGGCGCCACCAATGATCAACATAGCCCCTTGCCAACCGTAGACTTTCATCAGGAACTCACCAGCCATCGGTATTAGCACCATCCCTACGGGAATGCCCGATCTTCCAAAACTAAAAAACATTGGAAATCGGGTGTTGTCTTGTTCGTTCATTTCTATGAGCATGGTTATATTGGATATCCCGTAGCCCAAGCCTGTACAATGAAGAGATCGAGAAAGCGTTCCGTACGAACTTGCTTGATGGAGACGGAAAACTCCGATAGTAATCATATTTGCATACCATTGTGAGCGTAATAATTTTCATGTTTACAGATTGTTATTCCGAAGGTTCGTTATTCGACAATAGAGTAAAGTTCCTTATTCCGAAGGTTCGTTATTCGGAAGATTCGTTAATCCGAAAATGAAATAAGGTTTGTAATTCCGAATATTATCTAGTTCGCACCACCTTATATTTTCGGATTAACGAACTATATTTCATTTTCGTGTAAACGAACCTTCGGAATAACGAACCTTATTTCATTTTTTAATTACGAACTACGAAAATCTGGAACGAAAATTTGGAATAACGAAGCAAATATTTGGTTTGACGAGCCCTTTTTCATTTTTGGATAAACGAACCTTCGGAATAACGAACATCACCCAATTTTCATACCTATACTGATCATACTACATGTACCACACACGTCATTTAATAATAATAATTCATAATTATTTACAACCTTTAAAAGGAGGTGTATACTCATTAGATGGAACAAACGTTGCGGGCTATACCCAATGAAGGTGTGACACTTTCGTCGAGATCTCCATATTGCTTTTCAGTGCGCATTATATCCATCCATATGATAGAGTCTTGTGACAAATGACTCTTGATATTTAAGCCATAATACACCTAATAAGTTCGTATTTTCTTCTATCCTTATCACTATTAAAGGTCCAGTTTACCTTTGGGAGCAGTGATTTCAAAAATGTTCAAGATATCACATTTGATGCATATGTGTAGGTCTGCTGTATCATAAAACATCCTTCCATATGAAATATTTGCAATGAAACCTAAAATATAAGGAGATATCAGGGTTTTTCTTCATAAACCGTAACTGTATACGGTTTAGTCTGGAAACATCTTTATTATAACTATTGTTCACATTTTGTGTATTAAACAACACTTAACATCGATTATACGAATTCAAATTTTGACAGTGGTCGTTTCTATCCCTAACTCACATTTTAGAACTATTTTTAAGCACTAATGCTGGGTTTTTGTTTCATCTGCAAATGGTAAATTATGCCTTTAAGTTATTTATGCCACTGGAATTCCTAAATGAAAATTTGGCCCAAAATGTAACATTTAAGGCTAAGGTTCAGTGACCTGCTGTTCATAGACCTTGAGCGAGACTACCCAACATCGATCATAGTTTACATCTGACACTGTCTGGCACCTGCAATTCTTGTGTAGCTGAACTTGATAAAATGTCAACAATTCTCGCTATCGCCAATGACGTTAAAAGTACCCGGATGTGGCTTTTCGTCAAGATATAGTGCACTTCCGGGACTCGGGCACTTCCGGTGCGGGGCATATTTTGCACAGCGCTAGCGTGCGCGTACGTGTACCTTACGTAGCGCCGCGCCGGCCACGGATAGGCGCACCCGAGCCAGCCAGGCCTATGATACAGTAAGCAAATAATCAACGTTGGCGAAGGTGATGGGACAAACTATCACTTCCGAGGCGATCTGGATGTAGCTATCTTTCCGAAGCGTAGCAGAGGAAAGATAGCGTACACATTCAGATCGCCGAGGAAGGGATAGTTTGTCTCATTGCCTTTATCTAAAAGTTGATTATTTGGTTTATATTCCACATGTAGGGTCCTAGATATTCCCATTTTATTCCACATCTAAAACCAATTTAGCTGTCTTAGGGTATCCTCAGGGCTTAGGCTACGTAGTATACTTTAGACGTATGCGCGTAGATGACAAAACAACGAATTTGCTCCGCGCCCCGCTCGTGGCATCGAAATAAAAGTGCGTTGCACTGTGGTCTATCACTTGAACCAGGTCAAATGATAGACCACAGCTAGCACAGTGCAACGCACTTTTATTTCGCGCGTACTCAAAATTGTAAGTATCACGCGTTAGGACTGTGTGGACTAAGAGATCAGCGAAACAAAATGACTATCATCATAGAGTGTAACGAACCTTTATTCTAAGGTGATGTGATGGGCAAAACTACTCTTTATCACGTGATCAGCTCTTGACCAATCCTATAGCAAGATTCTTAGTATGTGGAATATAATAGCTATTATAGCCCCCGCATTGCCCTATGCCTTGCATATATAGCGTGCAGCGCACGCATACAAGCTAGACATACCGGTACTGCTAGATCATTGCGATCGACTTGCACATCAGTCATCTCTGCATACGCTGAAAATAATACTGGAAAATATTCACCCACCTGGATATCGTCATGAAATGCCCATCTATTTTTTTAATTTGTTTTCTGTCCAAGTGCCGCGAACACAAGCGGGAACGAACCGTGATCTCGAACTTATCCTGTCTCTGAAGCAATAATAATCTTCCAAGCAAGTCGCACGCGCTGCGTATGGCGAGTCACCCGGAAACTTCATCCACCTCACGTCTCGCATGCCAGGGATATTTCTGTAGATTTGTTCGTTTATTGTCGTGCGACCAACACATGGCAGCTTCGCAGTAACGGCCTATAGTCGTATTTACAGCAATTTCTCTAGAATGGAGAAATTTCAAATCATATAAAAGCTAAAATTCAAGTCGAGGAAACAGTAAGTACACGCAAGAATACAGTCGGCCGGCTGTATAGCTGTGAGCTGTATGTAAAAGAGCATGATCGCGTATCACGCGCGTACGAACGGAAGTGACTTGGCTCCCGAACTATCCCATAATGCACCGTAAATGACGCTTAAATCAACATCCGGGTACTTGTTACCTCATTGGCGATAGCGAGAATTCACTTAAGAGGTTTCTTAACTGCGTTTCCAAGATATTAAACGTACGCGGACCGCTTATAGACGTCCGCAAAGACACAATGCCTCTATGGTATACTTTGAAGGCAATGTATAATACAGTGGGCCGGGGCGAGGACAAAGTGCACTTAAAGGCATAATCTACCATTTGCAGATGAAACAAAAACCCAACATTAGTGCTTAAATATATATCTAAAATGTGAGTTACGGATAGAAACAACCACTGTAAAAATTTGAATCTGTATAATCGATGTTAAGTATTGTTAAGTACACAAAATGTGAACAATAGTTATAATAAGAATGCTTCCAGACTAAACCGTATACAGTTATCGTTTATTGAGAAGAATGGTGGTATCTCCTCATGTTTTAGGCTTTATTGCAAAAATTTTATATGGTAGGATGTTTTGTGATACAACAGACCTACACATATGCATCAAATGTGATATCTTGAAAATTTTTGAAATCACTGCTCCCAAAGGTAAACAGAACCTTTAAAGGGTGTGTACAGTTCTGGTCGAGGTGAGGATTTAGCTTTTAACGTTTTGCGAGATATTCAGAAACCACTCTATGAGATGTCAAAGAGCATGCAATTCTAAGGGGTATCAAAAGTTTATTTGATGAAAATCGGTTTTGAAATGGCTGAGATATCCAAAAACAAGGTGAAACAAAGAGATTCTAATAAAAGGCGTGGCCCGTAGTCTTTTATTATTATCACTTTTTCGGATATCTCAGCCATTTGAAAACCAATTTTCATCAAATAAACGTTGAATCCTTCCTAAAATTATACATGCTCTTTCATATTTCATAAGAGGTTTCTCATTATCTCACTTAGGAATGTAAAAAACAATGAATCCCCGCCTCAACCAGTACTGTACAGTCCCTTTAAATGGGTATTGGGTATATAAAGCTCCCGTGGAGCCAGCATATCCTGCAGAATTCTCCCTTTGCAATATTTCGCTTTGATGTGTGCTTAAATCGTGCTATCACTTTTTAGAATAGAGCACTGACAGTAATTGACTATTATGATTAATGCCACCAAAAAAAAAATAAAAAAATAAAGCTTTTGGAAATTGTAAAGGTGCAACGATTCACACCGAATATAATCTTTTTGAATAATCTTGCTGATGCTTAAGTGTTTTTATGCAGGTACTTTAATGTCATAATCATTTGCAATTATTGTACCTGAAAGCTTCGTAGAAACATGTTAACACTGCGTTTTAATTCAAGCTAAATATTTTCATTGGTAAATATTTCACCATAATTCGCGTATCGATTGTTTCTCCTATACATAACATACTCAGCAAAATTCAGAGTAGTCATTTTAATGACAATTAATGTAATACTTTCTGCCACCTACAGGCATCAAAATTACCCTTGGACTAGAGAGGCTAAACGAGTACAAGAGCAGAGTCTTCTTTGACGACAAAACATCTCTTCATCCTTCTTATAAAGAATGTAACAATCTCCCGGGTTGTTGTTGTTTTTTTTTTCTTTTTTCTTCTGAAGAATCTTAAACATCTCTTGCTTACCTGCAATGGCAAGACAAACGGTGAAGAGTGAGCTGTTCTGGACACAGCTGGCAGACGCGAGACCGAGCGCAGGAAGAACAGTCCCACCGACCAAAAGCACTCTCTTGTAGAAAACCTTAACCCGTTTGTAAACATATGCTACAACGGGGGCTGAAAGGCAACAATGGAAAAATTCTGCTTAATTAATGACTGGTTTGTGTTGGCTATATCTTTTTATTTCCAACCTGCAGAAGCGAATGTGCATTTGGGCCTTTCGGGTTTTTATTATAGGCATATACTTACTTCAACAAGGGAGGTCAGACAACCTTCCTGCTTGAACACAAGGCCATTTGCGCTACACATTCTCAAAACGTATGTAGATAAAAAAAAAAGCACAATCATTGATACAACTACAAGGAATTCTATCAATGGAAGAGGTGTGAAAACTATAGCCAAAAAAAAAAAAAAAATGTCAGAACTTACGAAATGCCAGTTAAAAAAACAACAACATAGTGTACGGTTTTATTATGCCTCCGCCACGAAGTGGTGCCGGAGGCATTATGTTTTCGGGTTGTCCGTCCGTCCGTCCTTCCGTAATGAATTTTGTGGACAGGGTAACTATCAAAACCTTTTGAGGTATCCTACTGAAACTTGGCATGTATGTGTATTAGGGGGTGAAGTTGTGCCTATCAACTTTTGGGTGCACATGCTCAAGGTCAAAGGTCAACAGGTCAAGGTCAAATACATAAAATTTCGCTATTTCCATCATATCTATGCAATGCCTGAAGATATTTTCTTGAAACTTAGTGTATACAAGTGTTATCCGATTAAGATTCTCTGGTGAAAGTTTGAGTCATGAGGTCAAAGGTCAAAGGTCAAAAGGTCAAGTAAGAATATTAAAAATTCACCTTTTTTCTCTGTACCTTGGAAATTGTTCAAGGTATCTTCATGGAACATAGTATATATACATGTACTGACTTGCAGTGATTGCAGTGATTGCAGTGATTTTAGGGTTCATGGGGTCAAAGGTCAAGGGTCAAAGGTCAAGGGCAACACTTCAAAATTTTACTATTTCCCTCATGTTTATGCAATGTCAGCAGGATTATTTTTTTGTAACACTTGGTGTATGCATGTATAACATAATAGAGATTCTCTGGAAAGTTTTTTTTTTCTTTTGTTTTTGCCTCAAAGGTCAAAAGGTCAAAGATCAAGTGAAAGTGCTGAACTAAGTTTTTCCTCCATATCTCGGAAGTGGCTCAAGTTATCTTGAAACGTACTACATATTTATGCATGTTCTGCCTTACAGTTATTATCTTATGAATTTCAGGGTCAAAGGCCAGATGAAAATGGTAACAATTTACTATTCAATACAGAAATTGCACTTTTTCTCCATACCTTGAAAATTACTCAACGCATAAACATATGAATGGGTCAAAGTCAAGTTAAAGTCCTTAAATCCCAAATACATGCTCTCCTATTCATCCAATTAAACCTAGGTCAAGGAAGGTGAACATTCAACACATTTGTGACAAACTTGTCATTTTAATATTTTGCCAATTTTGTGAAAATGTTATCACACATTGTCCACATGTACTATCTAAACCTATTGGGAGAATCATGCATTATGGCGGAGGCATACCAGTCGCCACAGCGACATTTCTAGTTTTCTACAGTTTAGAGAATATTTCGAAGTTCTTTTTGACAACACCTTACCGCCGTCTGTATGAATAATGAAGTGTGAGTCCCTTTTGCTTTATGAGATATAAATGTTAAAGGAAAAGGTTAGTGCAGAGAGAAAAACATGTGCGGCTTGTTTGACTGGTGTCCACAACGTAATTAATCTATACAGGTGCATGTCACGAGTTCGACATCCATGAATCACACAGCCTACAGGACATACAGCCCATTTGCTTGACACTAGGCAAATATGGCTCATGAGTCCGACACTGTGCAAACAAGGCCCAACAGAACAGACACCCAACAGAAAAGGCCTACGAGACCGACACATTAAGCTCCGTGTACGTAATGTCAAACTCGAGGGCCTGTTCTGTCTAGTTTCGAACTCGTGGGCCATTAACGGCCAGTTAAGGATCGCCCCGTCACTGTACATGCATGCTAACCTGGAAACATTAAACTGCACATTACTTGAATATGAGACCATTCTGAAGCAAATAATTTTCACACAACAATAGATATATAATGTACTCTTAAATGAATCCCACAAGAATTGAAACAATCATCCCCCAGCATTCCCATTGATTCCCACTGATCAGTTACTAGCCATCCCCTTTGATTATCGTTGCAAAGACGTCATGATCTCAAAATGTTCATACATGGAGTCCTTGACAGATCTTGAGATGCCCTCATCTCCTAGAGTAATTCACAAATTTTACAAGCTATGCTTCTCTTGTGAATTCCTCTTTTCCATATAGAGTTAAACTAGAAATGTCGCTAAGGCGACTGGTATGCCTCCGCCATAATGCACGATTCTCCTAATAGGTCTATAGTACATGCAGACAATGTGTGATGACATTTTCACAAAATTGGCAAAATATTAAAATGACAAGTTTGTCACAAGTGTGTTGAATGTTCACCTTCCTTGACCTAGGTTTAACTGAATGAATAGGAGAGCATGTACTTGGGGATTTAAGGACTTTAACTTGACTTTGACCCATTCATAAGTTTATGCATTGAGTAATTATCATGGTATGGAGAAAAAGTGCAATTTCTATAATGAAAAGTTCATTGTTACCATTTTCATCTGGCCTTTGATCCTAAAATTCATAGGATAATCACTGTCAGGCACAACATGCATAAATACGTAGTAAGTTTCAAAATAACTTGAGCCACTTCTGAGATATGGAGGAAAAAGTTAGTTCAGCACTTTCCCTTGATCTTTGACCTTTTGACCTTTGAGGCAAACAAAAAAAAAAAAAGAAAAAAGAAAGCTTCCAGAGAATCTCTATTAGGTTATACATGCATACACCAAGTGTAAAAAAGAAAAGATAATCCTGCTGGCATTGCATAAATGAGGGAAATAGTAAAATTTTGAAGTGTTGCCCTTGACCTTTGACCCATGAACCCTAAATTCTCTAGATATTCACTGCCAGTCAGTGCATGTATGTATACTATGTTCCATGAAGATACCTTGAACAATTTCCAAGATACAGAGAAAAAAGTTAAGTTTTGATATTTTTACTTGACCTTTTGACCTTTAACCTCATGACCCCAAACTTTCACCAAAGAATCTTAATTGGGTAATACATGTATACACTAAGTTTCAAGAAAATATCTTCAGGCATTGCATAGATATGGTGGAAATAGTGAAATTTTACGTATTTGACCTTGACCTTTTGACCTTTGACCTTGAGCATGTGCACCCAAAAGTTGATAGGCACAACTTCACCCCCTAATACACATACATGATAAGTTTCATTAGGATACCTCAAAAGGTTTTTTAGTTACGCTGTCCACAAAATTCATTACGGACGGAAGGACGGACGGACGGACGGACGGACGGACAACCCGAAAACATAATGCCTCCGGCACCACTTCGTGGCGGAGGCATAAAAATACGATTGTATTTAAAAAAAAAAATACGATTGTATTGCTTTATTTAATTATTGTATCCACGTTTTCTTGAAAGTTATGTGATTCAAAGTTCCTTAAAATATTATGCACTCATGTAAGCGTTATGTATATTGCTTTGTGTCATATACTTTATATGGAAATAAAATCATATGAATTGAATTGAATTCAAGATGAGCTCAAAGCAGACGAGATGAAACGAGCGATGCACTGGAACCGCGTAAACTCTCCTTCAACTCGATAAATCCATGATAATCAATGTAATAATGAAAATGTCATACTGTAAATATCCATAACTCAGTGCACTATTTGCAATTCTCTTACGAAATTTAACAATGTCAATCGTAAAATAAATTTATATTACCGCATAATATGCGCTAACCATGCTAATCGCATTGCAGAAAAAAAAAATGGAATAGGTTTACTACGTGCAGAAAGGCACTGGTTTCTTCTCCAACAATTGAAGACTCTTCACTGGGCCACGAGATATCCAAATACACACACTACGGTACGATTCAGCAAGAGTGATACATAAATATGCGCAGTGATTGACAAATTTGATAAGGCCACGTCTTACCCTGAACGAACATCACAACGTTCATCACGCCAATAGCCAACCCGATGTCGCCGGCTGACGCCTGAAAACTAAGCCGTAGCTCCGGGTAGAGGACACCGACCAGTTTTATCGACCCCATGAAAGACACCATCACCCAGAAATACACGAGGGCACAGATCGGTCCACTTTTCGACATATTGGATGAACTGCTGGGCAAAGAGCAAACTGTACATGCCTTATGTGAACTCGACAATGCAACGCAAATATTATAATAGTCTATGTAATTCAAAGATATATTCCATACTTTCAAAGCGAGGCCTGTTGAACAACTCGCCGCAATCGGCAAACTTAAAAACCCCGAACAAACTGAGAAACAAAACCTCGCTCGAACGTACTGTCTGCCGAAACCATAGAGCTGTATTTACATATCGCTAGAGGGCGTACTCATTTAAATCGCTGTGATCGCATGGAGAGCTCGCCGCCATTACTAAGAGTGGCAAGTGCATATGCACGCGCACTGCATCTGCCAAAATTGTGCATGCAGACGATATCGCCAGTGCGTACTGCTATGTTAAATAATGTTGTTTTTTGTATTACAGATTTTCTAACAACCATTTATGATTTAAGTCGAATGTGACAAGATTAAATGCATAGAATATAAATACTCTGTAGTACATGTATTCATTTGTGTGATATGTTCAGGACTTTGTTTGTGAGAGAGAGAGAGAGAGTGAGTGTGTGTGTGTGTGTGTGTTTGTGTGTGCAGGCATATTCACTAAGTCCCATTCAAATTATTGTATTCCTAATTAAGGTTGAGGTGGGGGCCTTCAGTAATTGTGTGTGTGTGTGTGTGTGTGTGTGTATTTGTGTTTGTTGGATGTGTACATGTGTGTGTGTAGGCCTACTTGTGTTTGTTATGGATGTGTTATGGATGTATATGTGTGTGTATTATGTTTGTTAGGTATGTGTGTGTGTTTGTGTCACCCGTGCGCGCGCGCGCGTGTGTGCGTGTGTGTACAAGTAATGATCCTTTGATCTCAAAATACACCAAATTCACTCTTAAGCTACCTTTTTTCAAGTAGCCTAGCTACTTCTGTAAAAGTATGGCCTTTTCCTCTGATTTCAGCGATTTTGCTACCCTTTTCACATACGCGCGTACATCGCCCGTTCGTGAAAAACAGCCCCTTTTACACGCATTGTTTAATACAGGACTTTTAGGGTTGGAGGTATTGGAGACCTGCCCCCCCCCCCCCAAAAAAAAAAAAAATGTATGCCACCATGTGCCTTCCATCCCCACCCCCTGGAAAAAAAAAATATGCTGCAAAATCCTACAAAATTGCGAGGCCCCCAGTGCCCCCTACTGGAGAAATGCTAGCTATGCCACTGATTCACGCCCCTGGGGTTATCTCCAAGTCGCGTTCACCACTCGATCAATCAGAGCTATGCATGCGTAGCTGCACTTGAATGTCCGCTATGAACAATCAGCGTATGAAAATTGATACACTACTGAGGAGATAATTATTTAGCTTTAATTTACATTAAAAATAGCAATTATGTTGCGAAACGCGTGGTTTTGTGAATGAGATTATCAAATTATCACTCAAATCGTTGATTTTCATCGCGTGTACGTCTTGCAAAGGAGCAAATCCGGCGTTGTCAACCCCGGTTGTCAACGCAGCGGTACATTGCTAATACACAACCGATTCGTACTGTACTGAAGTTTTGCCACTCTTAGTAATGGCGGAACGTGCTCCATGCGATCACAGAGCCTTGCGCGCGTATGACGAGTCCGTACTCTAGTACGTATAATAGAGCTCTATGGCCTATACCAAAGAGATTATACCAGAAGAGGGCGTAGTCCAGCAGCGGAGGCAGTGCTGTTATAAAGAGAGTCTGGCCAACTCGGTTTTCGGCTTATGAGATTTGAAGCCTGTGATTGGTCAAAAGCTGGTCCCGTGATCTACAGGCGCCATGTCGTTACCAAAGTCCATTACTCGGGCGCGAGCATAGCTCACACGCAGTCCCCATTGTTCATTACGCGCAGCTACGCGCTATATTATTATAAGGGGGGTTCACACGTACACCAATTAGCGGAATACAAATCTCGAGATTTGCATCGCGATCGGTATCTCGAGTTTTTTGCACGTGTGGACAGAAACCCCCCCCCCCCGAAAATTAGCGCGATAAGCATCACGATGCTAATCCCAAGAAATCTTGCGCTAGTTCCTTCAATTAGCGTGATAATTTGCCCCGCGCCGGTACGTATGAACGGTCGGGATTAGAATCTCGAGTTTTTATATCCCATCATACTTCCCCTCTTTCACCTCTTTGGCGAACCACAACAACAGCGCGCGAACCACACCACTGATGCGCAAAAAAAAAACAATGGACAAATGGAAGAGCGCGCAGGCAGTGATTATAGAGAAGGGCGCTGTGTGACCCATTTTGCAGGTTTGGCTGTTACTAAGTATCTCAATCGGCAATTAGCGGGATAACGTGTGAACGTGTGAACGGTTGCAAAAAACTCGAGATTCCGAGCGCGATCGCTATCCCGCTAATTTGGAGCGTGTGAACGGTCGCAAAAAATCTCGAGATATGGAGCGCGATCGTCATCCCGCTATTTTGTACGTGTGAACCCGGCTATAGTGCGAGCTTTAGATTTGCTGCGGGGACTTTTGAGACGACGCTTGAGCTGGACGTTCTCCTCTTCTCTGCGTCGTGCTGAAAAACAGCTTTAGATTACGCTGAGACGCAACGTATAAAAAATAAAATGGCGCCCCATATGATCGGTGCATCAAGTGGAGTAGCTCTCGTTAACTGAGCGGACGTAAAAATAGCCCAGAACGCGTAGTGAAAACTCAGGCGCGCGAGCTATATAAATAGATCGACTTTGATACTAGTACGCGATTCTCCGCATCCTCAGACCAAGTTTTTTTGTTTTTGTTTTTTTGTTTTCCTCTGAACGTCCCCGTCGCGAAAATCTAAAGCTCCCTAATATTGCTTACCTTTGGGACGTCACCAATATTGGTCACGGTGCAGTGGGGATAATTATTGTCATTGCCGTCGTCTACGTTATTGAAGTAGAAGGTATACACGAAAGAGATATTTATATTATATTGGATGGCTATGAATGGGATACCAGGGAATATTGCACGAGTTAGGGCCAATATTGCACGAATCGAAGATGAGTGCAATATTGGCCCTAACGAGTGCAATATTCCCTGGTATTCCATGAATCAAGGCCATCCAATATAATTATTATCATCTATTGACCGATTCTGTGACGCGCTATGTGTATTTTTGGCATGGGCAGCGCCATTACTGCGGTGTATCATCCGACCCCCCCTCCTCTCTCCCCACCCCTCTCACGCGCGCAGAATGAAAAACTGATGCATGGTTGTTTTAGCCAATGGGCATCTCGTACTGAGTGCGCGAATGCTTGCTTAGTGCGCGAACCTTTGTTACAGGTGCGCGATAAACATGTTGCCCGTGGGGTGGGGGAGAGCAGGGGGGGTCGGCTGAGACACCGCAATTTGAGCTCATGGCTGCGCCCAGTGCCATAAAATGTCTGCTGCCCTCAACGAACCCGAATCGGTCAATACAATCAAGTAGAGCAAGCATAAACTGCACAAAATTACCCGGCTTCTACTCGTCAAACAGCGTGTTTCTACAGAGAATCCGATAGACCTAGCATTTGCAAGCGCGTAATCAAACAGTGCGCTAACGCAGAACCGGGTTGTTTCTACAGAAAGCGCATAATCGGATTGAATCCGATTCTCCACCTGAATGCAGGTGTGACCGGATGTCTGGAAAGTTGGCTGGTGCATTGTGGGCCCTAGCCCGGGTCAAGCATCTACTGATGATCAACATGATGCGGATGCGATCATCGATTGAACGAAACTGAGCACAGGGCCTGCACTAGCCGGACAGGCCTAGTGTGGGTACAAGTTACGACCGGCTGCTGGACGAATTTGTTTTAATCTAACTTAACGTTAGGGCACCTACTCTAACGTTAGCTCCAACGTTTATATGGATTAGAAACTAGTTTTGTTTTCTACCAATTATTTGGTTCGTCAATTTTTTCACGGATCTGAAGGTTGGATTTTTATAACTGGATTATCACATGTGACGAGACAACAGCAGTTCACAGAGACAAAGCTTCTGTTTCTGTCGCGTCTGACTGAGTTCTGTAAGTTCAATTCTAACTAGTTTCTAGAGTAGATGTAGAACCTCCTACTCAACTGTTGGGCTAGGCCCAACGTTAGGCATATTTCTAGTCTAACATTTAACGTTAACAAGTTAAGATAAAAAATGATTAGATTAGGGCCTACACGTTTTAACTTGTTAGGCGTAAAGAGTCGTTGGGCCTACTGCGACTGGATACTATCTTTAAATACCGGTACTTTATTACTACAAGTCTAATGTTAGACTATTCACGTTAGTGATTTCCACATTATACAACATTAACGTTCTAGGATTAACGTTAGGCCTACTTTTACTAACGTTCTTAAAGGGGCCCTAAAATCCAATTTTATTTGAAAACATCACTCTTGGGAATATAAGGGTGGCTCTAAGAAACATTCCATATTATACTAGGCCTAAATATGCTCTTTTTTGATTGATTAGAAATGTCTTAAAGTCAATCTAGAACTAGTTTAGAAGGTGTTTTTTTTTTTTTTTTACATTGTTAGTTTTGTTAAATATCTCAGTAGACGTACTGCATTACATACTGTCTTTACCAATGACTGACAGACGAGGAATAATAATAGGCCTATGTCTTAAAGTAGATCTAACGTTAGAACTTGTAACGTGTTAGTTTGGAAGGTGTTGTTTTTTTGTTTTTTTTGTGGGCGTTCCCAAGTAGAGTCTATAACGTTAATCTGAAGAATAATCAAAGAGAAAAAGTCGTTGAAAATAAATGGAATGTTTCTAACGTTAGATATCCGTTTCACCACAAAAGTGGTGTTGAGAACTTGAGGGTATTTTAAATGAACACAAATCAATATGCATTTGAATTTCAGGGCCCCTTTAAATTAGGCCCTAACTTAGACCTAGAGAACCACTCTAACTTAACAAGTTAAAACGTTTGTAGTCTAACTGTTAGAGTCTTAAAAACACAAACGGCCTAACGTTACAACTAAAAGGATCGACTGTGTGTCATTGTATTTATAAGTAACGTTAGAACAAAGGCCTATTAAACGCGAAGGCTAAAGTTGATTGTTAATTGTGTTAGACCTCTTTTTTCGGGCAGGTAGGATTTAATTCGGGTAGAAACTCGGGTTTATGGAACATTAAAGAACTGTTGGTTATATTCCAAGTCAACGTTAGATTTTAGAACAGAAGTAGACCTAGCCGTTGTTTATAGGATGCCTAACAAAACAGTTAACGGTTAACGTTAGACTGAAGTTAGATAGCGTTGATTGTAACGTACGGACTACGGTACCGTAAAGTTTGTTAGGTAGGCACATTGCCTCTAAAAAATCTAACGTTAACTAGACATATATTCTAACGTTACACCCCAAGTGGACTCACTTTTTCCACTTTTGGATTGACAAAATGTGCTTCAAATGTTTCGATACTCAGTAAATGAATGTTTGAATTTCCTTTCATTTTCGGACTAACGAAACGTCGTATTTTTATAGGCCCTACCAAGATCCATATTTCTATTTGATTCTTTGTCGGATTAATACAAACTAGAATCTAGTATCGAACCTTTAGAATAACAACAAAAAGTTCGTACAACAAACCCTATTAAACACTAGTTTGCTAATGCTAGACTTTAATGTTAGAGTTTGTCTTTTCCGAACTAAAAAGTATTGGGCCTAGAGAATATCTATTTTTAATAGACCCCTATTGTAGATTCTATGTGCATCTCACACGTAGGTATATTGTTAGCGCTAGTTAGTATAGTATTGTCAATTAGAATGTAACAAGTTTAAAAGTCGTACTCGTAGAAGTATAAGTTCTAGTAGCTCGAATCTAACGTTAAAAAGTATTAGGCCTAACAGTGTTAGAGAATATTAGAACGGTTAATACTAACGGTTAACCGTTAGATCTAACATTCTAGTGTCAGTTGCCTTGGTTTTAAAATTACAGCGCCGCTGTGTAAATAACACCCCTGCCCCTGTTCGTGTGTCTTTTCTTTATGTTAAAATTCAGAGTATTTTCTTTACAAGTTTGTCAAATCTGAGGCAAATTGTGACTAGTAACGTTAGAACCTGATACTCGGACGTGTTGGAGACACCCTACTATTCAACGTTGAGATCCTAAATAGATGCAACATGCATGCACATAAAAGTCATGGCCACATCACCGTACACGTGTATGTCAAACTGGTGATTGTCTTCCGGGTCAGTATCGGATTATTGAACCTGGCGTGTTTCTACAGCGCTGACACTGGAAACTGCCCCGGAAAGAACTACCTCATTAGACGGTTAAGTTAAGCGGAATCGGTATCGGAATCTGCATCGGAAAGAAACCGTTACTGGTGTGTTTCTACAGCCCCCTCTATCGGATACAATCCGATAGACCCGGAATTGGGGGTTCTGTAGAAACACGCTGTTTGATGTTGACTCGGCAGTCACATCCCAGCGCTGAAAAGGGGAAGCCCCTAAAACTGCGTACATGAAACAAACAACTAGCAAAATGCTTGCGCGCTTGTGAATTGTAACAAAAACGACGCGCACTAGTAGCAAGTGTTTGCGCATTCAGCAAGCGCTCGCGCATATACTTAGTAGACGATCCGTACGAGACAGATATGGTATGATCTTGAACGGCAAGTAACAACGGTAGCCTATGGGGAATTAATACAGGTACGTTGGCCTATAGTAGACCAGCCAAACCTCAAAAAAGGCTCTAGATAAGGATTCGACGGCATTTTTTGTTAATGCTCCGTTCTCATACTGAAAGTCTTGCAAAAATACTGAGGAATAGCGTACGGCCGGATGTCAAGCGTACTTTTGCCGAAAAATGTCTTTTTAGCCCAAAATTCAGAAGCATGTCAAAAATCACGATTTTGATTTTTTGCTTGCAGTCACTTCATATTTGAAAGATCCTGAGTTTCAATTGGCTCTTTTAATGAAATTGCAATTTAAATGTGTTTCCTTAGCATTTTAAAAGGTCATTTTGTACAGCCATATATGGGGCTCTCAAATGTTTGGGTGTTGTTTTCTCGAAATAATATTCACAGATTAATTAACGTTCTGTAAAGTTTGTTTTTCCAAGCTAATGAGATGATCTTCCAAAAGTAATTTAATGTTTTATAAAACTACAAATGCTTCTTTAATTGAATGTGTCAATATCATTTCTAGTTTTTTTGAAGAAATTTTTACTTTTAATAAAAACTCTGAACATGTTGGAACTCAGAAAATGCATTTTCGAGCATTTTCCAGTAGCCCTGCGCGGCTTGTGTGCGCGCAAATACTTAATACGTGTGCGTACGTCAATTAGCTACAGGTAAAATCTCTCGCGCGAGAGCTGCATGTTTCGGTCGTTGAGTTGGAAACGTGGTGACTGAGAAAGGGACAATTTCCTTCGAATGTAAGTATAAATTAGTGAATAAATACATAGTTCTTTATTGCACTGTATAAGGGAACTTTAAAATCTGTTTTGATCTAACAGTTAGATATACACCTTTGATCTGAGACTTCGTAAATATCAAAGTTCAAGCGCTAGTAGAATCTAACGTTAGGCCGATGTCTTATGACTGTATATCGCGCCGATCCCGTGGGCATGCCTACCAACCCCCGGGCCGCCGCCCGACCGTGCCGGCGGTGCTTGTTAGTGGAACACCGATTACTAGTATTCCGTAAGGCACGTCTTGACACGGTGCGAAAAGAGGCCTACATTTATCGGTCTACGTCTAGATTTAGGTGTCTTGTTCGTTCGATCTAGATTTCTAATCTATGGCCTCATCACATGCAGTTAGACTGAATCCTCGTCTAACGTTAGGTCTAATCTATCTAACGGTTACACTCTCTAACTGTCGACATTTGCTATCGTTAGGGGTTACTGTTCAGTGTTAGATGTATGTAGGCCTACGGCTACGCCTGTAGTTATGCCAAACCCAAAACAATTATTCAATCGGGCTAGGCCCTAATCACAATAGCACTAGAACTAGCAGTTGTATAGACAGTACAGGCCCACTACTACTAACGTATACGTCGTTAGATGTATTTGTAGGGCTAGAGCCAGGTCCAGGGCAAGGGACTGTATTCTATACAGAAGGTGTACATGTATAGAAGCTCTATGTAGACTAGATCTGCGAACGTTTAGAGTCTAATCAAATTCTAGACATGTATAAAATCTAGCGGGTCTGAAGTATAAATAGCTGGCGTCTAGAATTAGGATCTAACCTTAGTCAAGATCTGGGTCTAGTAACCTACTAGATATCTAGGCAGTTTTGTTATAAAGACCCAGCTAACAAGACCTAGCTAGACCTAAGTTTAGACATCTAGCATTGGTTAGAGGTTCTAAAATCTATGCATATATTTTATATATCTAACGTTAGGCTAACTTTTGATCTAAGTAAAAGTTCACGTTAGATCTAACATTTCTATCTTGATCTAACATTAGAATATCCTAACATTAGCTCTAACATTAGCACTAATACTAGTCTCTAGAGCAGAGGTTTAAGGTTGACTCCACTCTTTATGGTACTGTAGACCTACATGGGTTTAGAAAAAGAGTCTAGGATTTAGGCCTAGGTGTTTTATATATAAAAGCTAGTCTACAAGAAATAAGTGATCTTGCCATTTGAATATGCCCGAAAGAGAGAGAAAGAGAAAGTGTTCAGTCTTGACTGCCAACCTCTCCTAATCTGTGAATCATTTACATGTACTCTTCTAGTTCATAAATAGCCCGACCAGACGCTGTAAGTACACTGTCGCGACGTACCTACGTACAGCGACTGGGCTGTGTGGGCTGTGTATAATAGTTTACAAATAGATCTAGTCAAAAAGGAACTATTTAGAAATGTCTTTACTCATAAGTACCAACTTCTCATGTAAATGTCTCATAGAACAAAGGTTCATTTGAAAAAAAAAATGTAAATCTTACATTTTTAATGGATCGTTTATACTGACTCATTGAAACCTGAATATCTTTCTTCTTCTTTTTTAAATTTTCAAAAAGCTAAAAAAAAATCACCTCTCAATGAAAGAGATATATCTATAGTTATAATTGATTTGCATGGGGAATAAAGAAAAATATGTCAATGCCAAGATATCTTTTCAAAACAATCAAATTTCAGATTATTTTTTTTTTTGTTCACTGTAAGCTTATAATGCTCTGCTTTAAAGATTTAAAAAAAAAATTATTTGAGTCATGTTGATTTCTGTTTTCAGCTAGATGTACCAACAAGTGGAAAGACTGAGTCTTGTCTTCAAACTTCGCCAGAGAGAGACATATCCTGACTTGCCAAAATCTAAGCTCTTTCTACCTGCAACAAAGTTCAGAACAATCAGAAGGTAAGAAATGGTAAATGTGTGAAATATCTTTTAAATACTAAGTTACTAAGTGTTTGATTATCAAATGTATCAGTTAAGTGCCCAGTTGAAAATAATGCCAAATCTAAATACATTAAGTGTTAAATATTCCTATTCCATTTGAATAAATTGTAACAAGCATGTTTTCACTTTGACAGTTGCATTACAGTACAATGTACAAGTACTTTGCAAACAAAGAGAGGAGAAGAATTTTGTATCTCCATTTATATACAAAGGGGAGCAAATCTATGATCAAATGTGTATTCTTGTTTTCTTGTAAATTCATTGCATGTTCTATTGTAGAGGATCATATGAAAGAACAGTATTCTATCCACTGAAGAGGAGATGATATAAAAATCAAACATAAATGTAATCAAGTAAGATATTATATGTAATGGAATATTTCTCAACCATGTCAATTGGAAATGGCGGTGGCACAAGTGTTTAATGTGTGCACAGATGAAAATACGTCTGTAGTCTCAAATCAATTTACTTTCCATTATTATTACGTTGCGTTAAGTATGACGTAAGGGTAATATATGCTGTGATCTATTGTTCTTTATTTTTATCAAGGTGTCAGCAATAAATGGACATGCTGAGTTTGAGATCACATCCACTAGAGTGAGGGGGAGATAGATGTCTTGACTGCGATGTAAATGCCCTTTCCAGCTCACAAGTAAGTGTCAACGATTTGAAATTAGGAATAATTATTGTCTCATGAATTCAAATCGATTTATGCAAGGAAATCATATCCTAATCCACATACAAATGAGAGCATGATACAATCAAATATTTGTGTACAGGAATTACAGGTGTCAATATGACTTCCATCCAGATATTTCATTTTCAGTAAGATATGGCTTTAGAGCATCAAAGATGATAATAACAATGACATGATTAATGTATTACATGTAATACAAATTAATGTTGACAGTGACCTGAAGATCCAAAATCTCATACTAAGGGATTCATGAGATCATGATGATTAATTCTCTTTCATGATGAATGTGTTTGTTTTTGGTTGCAGTATAATTACAGGTATCCTGTTTTACTCATAAAAATGATAATTTATTCAAGTTTTCATTAATCATATTTTCGACCAGAATTAGCACAAAGTGGACAAAATGGACCCTGCAAACCACAGCCAACTACGGACAAGAGAGAAAAAGAAAGAGACAGATGTCCTGACTACCAACTTCTAATCTGTGCATTCTGTACTCTATTTCGAAAAAAATACGGGAGGTAAGCAATAATGCATGTAAAATGTAAACCCCAAATAGGTTGGAATATTTTGTCAACCCTTTGACATCTTCACCAAATGTTTGACTGTCGATCGTTCATTGGGCAGAAAATTAAAGCATGTTTTGCTAAATGAATGCAGTACTGCATATGCATGTAGTCAATCACTCCAACAACCAAGATTCACATATGAATTAACGCTGATTATTATTTTTTTTTGAGCCTCTGTCAAAAGGAGGTTGCAGGAGTCTTTATGTTCTTGCAGTCATCCATTCCCACCGTGGCACATCTGTCCTATTCTCATCTTGCAATAACTTAACATGTACTCAGCAGATCATCTTCAAATTTTGGTTTTATACAGAAGATATAATTATCTGGGCCTTTTAGCATTTTAGTTTCTGTTGTGACTTTGCTGCTGATTGTAAATTACATGCAAACCCTGATTTCTATTGACTGTAGAGCATTGCTACCATGGTATTGTATTTACCTTTGGATGGCAAAGTTACCATAACCTCTAATCAATTTGACTTTCATTAGTTATGAGGGTATTGATGTGAAAGGTCACGGGGTTATTATATGCACGAAAGTGTTGAATGTATCCAGTTGCAGTATCAGGCAAGCACTACCTTGAAATTCTTCTGAATGGAATAAAAAGCTTAATGGAAAGAATTGGATATTTGGATCATGAAAATTTCCTACATTTTATATTTCGTTTTGTACTCATGGTTAAATTGCTACAATTAGGATCTACTGTATAAAATATACCTGGTACTTTACCGTTTTAAGGACACACTACGTATGGAGGAAATCAAGTAACCGTATATCTTTAGCGTATATGTCACTGTGTCTTCACCAGAGATTAAAATGCCCATGTCACTTTCCTCATCAAGTAAAGACAGATACACCATTCTTTCTTTTTTTTTTCTCTCTCTCTCTCTCCAGAAACAACCCTGCCAGGCTATCCGGTTGGCATCCAGATTCCGTATGAAGGATGTCATTAGAACCTGAACTTACATGTGGAATGCATCCATCTAAAGTTCTCAAATGTAATCACAATGTGCTTTCAGGACTATTATAGAAGTTGAATACAGCTGTACATATTAAAGACTTGTGTATATATTAGGAATTTCTATTAATCCAGATTGAATGCTTCTTTTCTAATCTTTTGTGTTCTTTTTTTTTTCTTTAGTGATGAAGTAAAACAAGGCCTGATATCAAAATGTGCACAACACTACTTGGCAAACAGAATTTACAATATGACTTGATATAGATCTTCTTCCAATTTTGATTGCAGCATTATAGGGATGAGGGATGGTCTACTTTTGGTTGAGATGGGGGCTGAGATGGAGATTTTGTGAAATAATGAGAACCCTGTTATGAAATATTAAAGAGTAAACAATACCAAGAGGAATTCCAAATTTCTTAGCAAAAAAATGGTTTTGAAAAGGCTGAGATGTACAAAAACAAAGAGGTCCTAATAAAAGGTGGCACCCACTTTTAATTATAATCATTCTGTGTCACTTATTAAAAAAATTCTCGATCGTTTCAAAACCAACAACTTTAATCAAACAAACTTCAAATTACTTTAAGAATTTGATGTTCTTTCATATTTCATAGGTTGTTTTTAATTTGCTTGCAAAAAGTTGAAGTCTGAATCTCCATCTCAACCAAAACTATACCATGCCTTTGAGACTCACAGTTACAAGCGCATACTAGTAGGTCATGGAAATTGATCTGTTATTTCCTTTGGAGCCCAAACGCCAACATTTTAATCCTGTCAGATTGGAATGTCTTTTGTTTTTGTTTTTATGGGGGGGGGGGTCAACAAAAGGGAAGTGAACTTTGCCTTTCTTCATCAGATGGAGGAAAATATAAGACGTTGGTCAGAAAAAAAAAAGAAAAAACTGGACATTGAAGTGCTTAAAAAGAGAAAACTTCACAAAGGAACAGTTGGTGAATCTGAAGGGAAATAGCACAGAGCATGTTTTTTCTAGTTTAAGATATAAAAGACATAAATAATAGGTTTCAAATCCAAACACCAAGTACAAGAAGCATGTAGTGAAGAGAATATGATCTGGTCAAGATGTATGTTAAGCCAGTTTTTTTTTTTTTTTTTTTTTTTTTTTAAGTGCCATAATTGTCATAATGTTGGTAATACTGTAATATATGTTAGCTATTCAGGGCCCCAGCAATGTATTCTGGTACTTGGAATAAGGGAAAGTATTAGAAGGAAGCATTACCCACGCGTGTTGGAGAGGTGATTTCTTTTTTTCTTCAATAAGAGACGAATACTCGGTACAGATATCTTATCACACTGGTCTGCAGAAGACAAAAATAATATCAGACTAAAAGTAGAATCTAAACAATGTGGCAGTCATCATTCTGATTCAGTTGTACAGTGACGAAAGTTCAATGCAACAGCATACAGTCATAATTAGCTAAGATATGTAACCACAAACTGTGAAAAGATAGAGATATTGAAATATTGCCTAGAGAAAAAAAAAAAATGTTTTTCCAGCTGGTGTAACGTTTGTGATGTTGGACACATAGTATGTGTCACATAAAAAAAAAAAAAAAAAAAAATTGAGTTTATTAATGCAGTTAATGTAGTCAGCGCAATTTGTATTGTAGATTTTCAAAGTCTTTGGATGTATGTCACAGAGACCTGTTCATGATAAACCTTTTCAATGAGGACTCATTCTTTTTTAATGCTTTTAATCATTTTAGAAGATTGCTTTCAGATGGAATTTTTGTTTTTGTTTATAGATATCCACAAATCGATACTGAGGTTCTTTACCTTTCAAAACGAAATACTGTGGAAGACAAATAATTATTTATATTTTGCAGGATTCAAGCATGTTCTTACTGTGTATAGTATTTTTATCAGCATTTTGGTAACTAGCAACATAGATGTCAAGATCTGCTATTCTAGTAAATGTACGCTAATGGCAAATCATCATTTCAAAAAAGAGAAATTGCCTCGTTTACTGTTTACTGTATTTCATAGTGTGTTGATATAGTCCGTGAACGCTGTTTGAGACGATGGTTGCGGGCGTGTGCACATTGTGTAGTACGTTTTGTTGGTTGACTGGGAATTTATGGAGTGTTGGTGATAACTAAAATGATTTTTTTTTTTTCACAAAGATGTGATAATATGGCAACAACAAAAAATCGAATTGCAAACAAACAATTTGTTGTACTTACATGTCTGCTCTAAGGACATAGAACTTGGCCAAGGATAAATATAATCTGCACTACAGAATCAATGATTTAACCGACTTAATGATGGGAAGGGGAAATGAGGCTGTTTGCATTGTACGCATTTCAATTCTAATTCCTTTTTACTTCTTGTTTTCTTTTTTGAGGGTGATATTTGCCTTACTTTTTCACACAAATATCTGGGATACATAATATTCTGATATCGCTGAATAAGTGTGCGTTCCAAACAACGTTCATGTAAACAATCAACCATTATAAAAGGAACAGTAAGTCTTCAGCGGGAGGATAGATCAAAATAAAATGCAAACACCTCGCCTTAGAACATTATAAAAGTAAAAGTGATTTCGTGCCTATCCGTTGCAGGGCTGCGTTTCAGGGCCTGAGAATGCAAACTATAGGATCGTATTGATAACCATGAATTCCCAAGCATTCTCGGGGGAAGGGGTGAGTATGCAGGATGGGAGATTTGGTATCGTAATTTCTCCCAGTAAAACGTGATTTGTTATCACGGTTTCCATGACAACCATTTCCAAACACAGTAAACAATTTGTATATAACTCTTAGGTTTCATTGTTAAACATAGATTAGTTAGATGGATACATTTTCACACACACACACACACACACAAAAAAAAACATGTTTTAACACTTGCACGTTTTACAATCATGAATATTTGAAATTTTCAGGGAGTGACCTAATAATGGTCAGTTGCCATGGTAACAACACTACTGACCACCCCTCTGTATTTTTTTTTTTGGGGGGGGGGGAGCAAATAAGCGCATTTCAGTCATATCAAGGTGCCACAAAGGGTTTTTGCAGTCAGCTATCCAACCTGTCCATTGTGTTCGCCGATTATGTAAGATAAATACCTACACTCAATATACCATGTACAATATATATGGGCCTACGCTATACACTCGATTTTTCATTGAAAATGCGCGTCCAGTAAAAATACATCGTCCCATTTAGGAAAACATAAAACGAGTTATCTTTCGCCTTATCTTATAATTTCTTTGCTGCATAAGATATCAGGACATATATTATATTTCGAGAAAATAAAAACTTTTGAATAGATTGATTTAGGTAGCTTAAAAAAACTTTGAAATATTGGTAGATTTTACAAAGCACAATTTTGAGTAAATCACGGTTTTATGTTTCATTGCGCCATATATGTGCGTGTAATATTCTACATTCAAATGTATATTAGTCAGGTTTTAAACTTGAAATGGAAGATAACACATTTCTAGTTTGAAAGTTACTTATCAACCAATACTTATTTCGATAAAAAAATAAAAATCGTGATTTTTGACATTCTTTCAAATTTTGGGCTAAAAAAGGCATTTTTCGGCAAAAACGCGCTTGACATCCGGCCGTACGCTAAACTTCAGTATTTTTGCAAGACTTTCAGCTGGGAAACTTAGTATTAACAAATTTTGCCGTCCAAAGTAAAAAAAATCGTCTTGGCTGGCCTACTACTATGCGTTTCGCTCAATATTATACGAATAATTTATGAGTTGTGAGTGCATAGGGCACGAATATCGCACGAGGCGCGAGATAAGCCACTGGTCTATTCAACAAGGCGCGTAGCGCCGCGTTGAATAGACCAGTGGCGAATCTCGCGCCGAGTGCGGTATTACGTGCCCCGATGCACGAACAAAATCATAAATTATTCGTTTTATACAACACCTTGTCCACAATCACAGTACTAAATTTAGTGACCGCCAACTCAGGAAGGCCCAAAAATAAATGTAACAATCAGGCAGAGAATTGTAAACCACCCTGTGTACTGCTTTCAAACACTCGTCATGATTCGACCACACAGTCACAGGAATCACAAACTCCGCAGGGTCTATACCCATTCTACGCTTACGTTAGATCGAGTTAGGCCTGACTGTTAGGCCAATCTGAGATGTCGGTAGATCTAGTAGTAGGTCTAGACTTTGTCTATTTCCGAAAATGATTTTGTATAAAAACACAGAAAAATAATCAAATTACGGTTTCTCAACTTGAAAGTCTTGATTTTGGGATCACTGTGGTCCACGTAGCAGATCAGAGTCAAAAGTAAAAACACAGCAGTAGGTGTAAAGGCTGCGATACATGCAACTAGCTAGGTAAAGTAGCTGCGCGTACACGTTAATTTTGCAGTACTCCGCCGCGCCTGGTATGTGAGACTTACCGGCAGCGCAGCGCAGCCGGCCAGCACGTACAATGTACAAGTAGTTTGCTGGCGCTTTGCTACGGGTGGGTGTGAGCCACAGAACTCTGTGAGCGGCCATGCATTAGTAGCCCCCCGCGAAGCCGTGCTATAGTACCTTCGAGCCATGCAATAGGCCCATGCCAGGGGCCTATTGTATGGCTGTCACTCTCAATGAGTTTGATAGGTATTTTCTATTGAATGTCATGTGACATGTTCTTGGCCAATCACAATTCGACATCATTCTGAGGTGTTGTATAAGCTCTGATATTGAACGGTAAAAATTGAGCGGACTACAATACGTGTTTTTAATGCGCCGCTAAAACGTCCTATATAGATGATAATTTGATATCTTACCGCGATAAACTGAAGATTCGTCATGCCTTCCTGCGCAGTACGGCGTTGCGCGAAACGACCTGGCTCAAGTGTAATGACGCACCGCTTTCTGACAGATCAAAAAAAAAAAAAAAAAAAAAAAAACTAGAAATGTCGCTATGGCGACTGATGCCTCCGCCATAATGCATGATTCTCCCAATAGGCGTATAGTACAATGTCTTCACAATGTGTGATCCATGACAGTTTCACATAACTGCCAAATATTGAAATGACATGTTTGTCAGAAATGTCTTGAACTGGGTTTGCTATAATTTTCTAAGAGTGCAGGTACACATATTTGGGGAATTTGGGGGAAGTTTATGCATTGAGTAATTTCCAAGGTATGAAGAAAGAGTGTGATGATGGTACAAAATAGATTTTTTTTTTTTTTTTTTTGGGGGGGGGGGCATTGAAACCTGGCCTTTGACCCTTAACCTTTGACCTTCTGGCTGGAAATTTCCCGGAGAATCTCCATTAGGTAATGCATATGTATTAAGTTTTGAAACTAATAATACAAGCATTGCATATACTAGTATATGAGGGAAATAGTAAAATTTTGAGGAGTTGACCTTGACCTTTGACCCCCTGACTATTGACCCATGACCCCTAAATTCCCTAGATAATCCCTGCCAGGCAGTACATGCATATGTACCAAATTCCACGAAGATACATTGAACCATTTGCAAGAAAAGTGATATTGCAACATTTTCACCTAACCTTTGACCTTTTGACCTTTGACCTTATGACATGAAACTCTCTCTGGAGAATCTTTACGCAGTAGTACATGTCCACACCAAATTTCAAGAACATACCTTGGGCATTGCATAGATATGGGGGAAATTGCAACATTTGTAGCATTTGACCTTGACCTTTTGACCTTTGACCTCTTGCCAATGTCACTAAAAATCTACTCAACTAATTGTCCCATCATACATCATCCTTGGACCAAGTTTGGTGAAAGCTGCTTCATCCAGTTTTAAGTTATCACGTAAACAGATAAATTTTAGGATTTGACCTTGATCTTTGACCTTTGACCTCTGTTCGATTTCACTGAAAATCTAATCAAGTAATTGTCCCATCATACATCATCCTCCAACAAAGTTTGGTGAAATTTACTCGATCCAGTCTTGAGTTATCGCGTAAACGGATACAATTTCAGGATTTGACCTTGACCTTTGACCTTTGACCTTTAGCCGATTTCACCCAAAATCTAATCAGATAATTGCCCCATCATACTTCATACTTGGACCAAGTTTGGTAAAATTCCAGTAAATATTACTCAAGTTATCGCGTAAACGAAAGCGGACGGACGTACGGACGTACGTACGGACGGACGGACAACCCGAAAACATAATGCCTCCGGCACCACTTCGTGGCGGAGGCATAAAAAAAAAGAGGAAAAATAAGTCGGGGCCCCGTGATAATAACACGGGGCCCCGTGATAATAAGTCGGGGCCTCGTGATAATAAGTCGGGGCCCCGAGATAATCAAAGTCGGGGCCCCGTGATAATAAGTCGGGGCCCCGTGATAATAAAACGGGGCCCCGTGATAATAAGTCGGGGCCCCGTGATAATAAGTCGGGGCCCCGAGATAATAAGTCGGGGCCCCGAGATAAATAAAAAAAAAAAAATAATTTCATGTCCCCTTAGGAGCTCCGTTGTAATCAGAGTGCGACGAGAAAGCAGATCCAAAAGGAAGAAAGAAGTTGGAAATCAAGAGTGCGATCAGAAAACTGGTCAGCGAGTAGCAACTCATTTCTGTACCAGGTGAGATTCATTATATGGTTGAGGGGTCTAGATATCGCGCACGAAAATTTGAAATGCTCTTATAATAGAGGTTATTCCATAATCGTACCTGAATTTCTCAATGAATATCACGAAAATGCAGAAAAATCACTTCCCAGAATCTCCTGATGATACGATGACGGAGTAGTGCGCTGTCGCCGTTTGTATGTCGGACTTTTTTTTCTGCGTTCAATTTCTCGGGGTATGTAAAGATCGCGCAGCTGCCCTCTGTAGTTTCATGCGTGAAAGTGTCTGCCCCTCTGCGGCTGTAACGTGCTCCGGCTTTCGTAGAATATTTTTTCACTTGATATTAAATTTGTCCCTGTTAAGCAACAGCAGTTTTACCTAACTTGTGTATATTATTGTTATTATTATTGTATGTGTTATTATTATTATTATTATTATTATATGTGTTATTATTATTATTATTATTATTCATTGTTATTATTATTATTATTATCATTATTACTATTATCACTACCACCATCATCGATCATCATAATCATCATCATCATCATCATTTTCATTATTATTATTATCACTTCCACCACCATCATCATTTTATCATTCTTATTATCATTATTTTTATCATTGATATTTTCATAATCGTTAATGATTTTCATTTATAAAGTTTTCTTACAGTATTTCTAATCACTTTAACCAATAATATACATGTAATATAAAATGGAAAAAAGTAAAATATGAACATATATTTGTGTGTGTGTGTGTGTGTGTGTTTGTGTGTGTGCTTACCCATTTGTCACCCTCTCATTTTCGTCACCCATTTGTCACACTCTCATCTAATTTGTTTTCTTCAGTATCATTATGACCCTCCCCTGTCACAAATATATCACAAGTTAGCGCAAGAAATCACAAGCAAATTCAAATTGAAATCACACTTTAACTTCGATAGACTGAAATATTTATTCCTTTGTAATATTATAATCGTTGTGTTAAAATTTGACTTAAAACAACATTTATTAACAGTATTTCAGCGTAGCTGGCAGCATACATTGTTCTTGTGTATGATGATGTCACGTGGTAAACGATCGATCGAACAAATTACGAATTCTATCGACTACGAACGAGACAACGAGACGACACGTCTAGGCTACAACATCCTTAGAACAGATTTTAAGGGAAGGTAGGTTTGTACAAGGTAAAAAATTGGAAATTTAGTGGAAAATTTGTTGGAAATCAAAATTTCTTACCTGCTTCCTTCTCATGTTGAGCGGTAAGTCAGGTATGTTTATTCCATGGGCGTATCGGCAAATTTTGCGCTTAGTCCTACGCGTAATATCGCTTGCTATACGCAGTTACGCTATGCGCGATCATTACGTCCCTGCGCGAGACCTAGTACCCTTACTATACAGGTCAAAGGATCAATGTCAGGTGAAATGTTGAAATTCTAAGTCTAATATAGTGGGGCAGATATGTGAAAAAGATGCTCACATCTGGCGGAAAGTATGAAATTTTGCAAATAGGGGTATTTTGGGGCGCTGATTTCAAAAATTGCCGGATCCAAGAGATCTGGCCACGGGGTCGGCCGCCATTTTTAATTCCAATATGGCCGCCGTCAATGATCCCTATATCTTCAGTTCTGAATGGCATAAGCCATTGGAATTTGATACATAAAAGCATGGTGATATGATGACTTCAATAACAGACTTATTTTATATGTCTGACAAGCTGCACGGCAGCCAATATGAATTTTTATACAAAGTTGTCATGTTGGAGTGTTGAAAATCTCTATCTCGGGTTTGTAAATTAGGCTACCTGACTGAGCGCGCGTTTGTAACTGATTGAGTGCGCGCTGCTGTATTTGCATTGTGACGTCAGTGAAAGGTGCATTATACTTCCTTTTTGCTGCACTTTTTGACATGCCCGTGAATGTTAGTCATGGTGTTTGTCTTCGTAGCCACATTGGAATTCAAAGTAGCAGGCATTGCGTTTGTCAGACACATCACATTAGTTAATATTTTAACTCAGTATGTTAAAATACTTGTTTACACCTAATTTCAGCGTCACTCACCCCTTAGAAATCGAGATAGGGATTTTGAATATTTCGTCGAGGCGGCCATATTGGAATCAAAATGGCGGCCATTCGATGTTTGTCAGACACTTCAAATCAATCTGTCATCAAATTCAATATGTCAAAACGCTCATGTGTACCAAATTTTGGTGCTACAGGTCATTCAGAACTGAAGATAGGGATCTTTAGATTTGTTTTGTGATGGCGGCCATATTGGAATTCAAAATGGCGGCCGACCCCGTGGTCAGATCTCTTGGATCCGGCAATATTTGAAATCAGCACCCCAAAATACCCTTATATGCAAAATTTTATACTCTCCGCCGGATGTGAGCATCTCGGCCATATTTTGTTACATATCTGCCCTACTAATATTGTTGAAATATCATTACGCAATTCCTCCATACCTTGGAGATTACCCAATGCATGTCGTTAAACAAACACGGTATATTTGCATGCCACCATTACTCCACAATGACGCGTATAGGGAAAGATTTTGGCTATGATGGTCAAAAGTCAAGTGAAATACTAAAATGACAGGATTATCATTGGCACTGGCGGAGGCAGCGCGCAAGGACTGCCATTTCACATTGTGAAGCTGCCATTGCTAGGATCCTGTACATGTATTGAACAGTAGATGGCAGCACACTGTTTAGATGAGCTCGACTTGAATATTCGATGCAATGACCTTGCGCTGTCTTATGGTTACGTACGTCATGTTGCCGATGTTGTTTGATTTTATGGTGTGAGTGGGAGGTATACCGTACGCGAAGCAAACGTCATAATGCTCAAATTACTTTCTAGTCTACACTCAAGTTCCCATTGCTTATTTTGTGAATAGCAAAAACGTCTGGACTCTACGAAATGGTTCACATGATATGATATCATCGTAGAAACTAATATCTAAACAATTAACCACATTGCGATTCTGAAAATGAAAATGTGTTATGAAGAATAAAAAAAAAATCACTCCAGATATGATATGAGAAGATATGACTTGAACGTAGACGGAATTACATATGCCTAAATATACGCGTCATTTTGTACGCACGCGTATGGCGACTACGTACTACTCTATATCATAAAATCTCTTTGGCCTATACTTATCCTTGTGCGTTGTCACTACTATGATTATCAAATGGTATGAAAGTTTCATTCACGTATCCAACATTTCCATGGAAGCTTGTTATCTCATTTTTGTTTGTTTGTTTGTTTGGTTGGTTTTTTTTGGGGAGAATCTGAACAAAAAGGTGACACATGATATGAAAAGTATAAGAAGGATACTCTTGGTATATGAAATACTGTATTGTTTTGTACATGGTCATTCCATGTCAAATATGTGGGTCCAGGGTTTCTCCAAACAAGCGATTTGGCAGTCTCGCGATCACCTGAGTATCGCTCAGTCGGTGGCGTGCCTGCCTGCCTCACGATCCGAAGGACCCCTGGTCGATTCCCGTGTCCCACAGAGCAATGTTGTCTGCAATCCTAACGTCCCCTTTAATAAGAGGCAAAACACTCTGTCCCTCGGATAGGACATAGTTACAGTGGAGGTCCCGTGTGTGAGAGAGCCACAACTCATGCACGTAAAAGATCCCGCTCCATTTACTCGTCGCAAAGAGCAAGGTGTTTAACCCGGTGAAGTGAAATGAAATGAAATGAAATTTATTCATATTCCACATAGTGGACATAAAATATACAAAATATCGTGACATCTTTAGATAAAATAACAACATGTACAAATGTGGAGGGGACTACTCAGAAGCACTGCTTGTTAAATGTAGTCCCCCTACAGAATACAAACAAAACAATATCAAAGAAAAGGCGAGGTGTTTTAACGAAAACACCATATATACATTATTTGCAAGGGCACAAACCCTGGTATGGATATACATGTTATGTTACACAACACAGGTTTATGTACAAAGTGTTTACAGTGTGTATATGCCATTAGACTAATGAATGAAACAGGAGATAACCTTCCGAGTATACGTAATGAAAGTACGTCTAGAAAACATTGGTTGAAATATACAGACATTAATTGTCATGCATGGAACTGATATTAAGTACTTATCAAGAAACATATTTTTCAGCTTGTACTTAAATAATATTTAAGCTCTGAGCTTGTTTTAATGAAGCAATGATCGAAGGAATTCCAAAGCTTAGGACCAGTAAACATAAAATTTCTGTTGCCAAAACTAGCTCTATTTTTAGGAAGATGATAATCATTCGCATGCCTTGTTGAGTAATTATTATGTGTAACTTTATTCTTTCGGAACATTTCCTTAAAAGAAAACTGTACTGACATTTTCTAATTGTCTGATAATTCTAATCTACATTTTTTGATGCCTACAACTGGAAAGAGAGGATTCTAAAACCCAGGATAAGCCTGTAATGATTTTTTGAAAAAAATGAAAACGAGCAAGCCATGGAACGATCCACACAATTTGGCATACGTCACAGGTGCCACCCTCCGACTCTAGCAAAACAAACTACACATGTCAATTTACTGATGATATCTCACATGAAGTACTGCAAAACTGTTATTTAATAAAATTGCATTATGGAGCTGAAATAAACATGTTAAACAATATTAATTAATTTTCAAAAGGAATCTCTTCAAAAGCTTTTTATTTAGATAAAATTTGTGGGGAATATTCCAGATATGCAAAATGAAATTGGCATCATTGTCCGAACGTGCTGCCCATAGAAAACTGTGTGTAAGTAACGTTGCACCATATAGCTGTATTTACATATCGCTAGAGGGCGTACTCATTTAAATCGCTGTGATCGCATGAAGAGCTCGCCGCCATTACTAAGAGTGGCAAGTGAGAGTGGCAACCACATATGCACGCGCACTACATCTGCCAAAATTGTGCATGCAGACGATATTGCCAGTGCGTACTTGGGCTTTAAATAATTTTGTATTTGTATTACAGATTTTCTAACAGCCATTTATAATTAGTATTTTATGTCGAATAATCTGAGAATTGATATCCCATGACAAGATTAAGTGCAATAATACTCTGTAGTACATATATTAATGTGTGATATGTTCATGACTAAAGCAAGTGTTGTCAAGTGTTTTACAGACTGTAAAAGCACTTGACAAAGGGCAAGATGTCCCAAAATCAGTGAATGCTATTATCTTGCTGTTGCTATTGTTAGGACAATGGGAAGTATGAAATATCATATAAAATACAATGCATACAAAAATACATAATTACAAATTACATTACATAGAACAAAATAATATGAAACACATTGTAAGTGAGTTTACGCTCACACCTGCAGATGCTATAGCTAAGAACCTTGCATCATAAATGAGCCTGCTATTTATCTGATCTGAAAGGCAATTAGCCAGAATCCTTGGGTAAAAATGCAGTTTCTGAAGCCAAATTAACCTTTTGGGGAGAAATCATTTCAGTCTTAAAACTGCGGATTTGACAACGGGCATCATGTCCACAACAGATGCCTACAAACCTGTCTTTACATGCCTCGATGAATCTCTTATACTGAAGTTGATTGTTGAGTGATATATATCACGTGCTGACCGTCTCCTGCTTCCTTGTTCAATCAAATGCAGGTCTACTGCTTTTATCCTTTTTTTTTCTTTTTGGTATTAAAGCCCCTGTCACACTTTGCCGGATAGGCCTACCGAACAAAAAACGGGCGATATTTTACTCGTGCGTTGTTCAATAAACGTCAATCCGGTGGACAAAGTGTTAGTAAGTTTTCGTTTTAGAGAAGAGTACATGCACGGTCTAGGAACCGAACAAAACGCTCCTGGGGCGATTGTGTATAGGACAATGGAACGTGTACAAACGCATGAGAAAGGAATATGAACCGCATACCCACAGGACAAAACACACGAGGAACAAATGGGTGACGCACGAGACGTACATCAAACGTCAGAGAACCGTGCGTAGGCATGTGGCGTGCTGTACATAGCCGTTCCATCCATTCCATCTCTTGCAGCAACGGCAACGGACTCTAAAGGAGGGCTAGTGGATGGAAACGCGTAGAAAATGACTATAAGTACAGTATAGATACAGGAGAAAACATGCAACACTGTCGGACAAGGGTCAAATTGCGCCATCCATTTTGGCGAGAAAAAAAAAAAAACTTTCTGCATGCACAAAGTTTTCTGGTCGCTCTGACGGAAATCACGGATAGATAAACGTCAATCCAAAGGATAAAAAAGGATATGAAAAGCATTCAAACGGATATCAACGGGTGCCAAAAATAGACATTCGTTTCTCATGCGTTTGCCTTATCCAGCAAAGTGTGACAGGGACTAACCCAGCTAAAACAATTATCATTGGACGTTTGAACGTTCTTGAAACATTCCAAGTTCGTTAGTTGGGCGATTTGTCAAACATTTTCAGAACGTCTTTTTGTGGCAGGTTTTCGAAGTGTAAAACATTTCAAATAAATAAAACCAATAGGCCTATGCATATTTATTGTTGTAATAGATTGTACGTTTTGTTTTCTTGATTCTGTATCGATAACAAAAGTATGTGTTATTTATGAAAAGAAATCATCGGAATTTTATTTGAATTGATTTGTTGGCTTAGACGTTTTATAGCGAGTTTTTTTTTTTATGGCTAATGGACTTATGTCATCATTGAACACAAGAGGGCGACATAAAACCACAGATGAGACACAACGTAGAGTATTATACTGTGAATTATACTCTAGTAGACACACACACACACACACACACACACAAAGGACAAGAGCCTTCTCTAATAACATGCCTGTTTTTTCATGTTAAAGACAACAATTAGAGGCATACAGTCATTACATGTATCACCAACACTTTTCTATGAGTACATGTACACAGTGTAGCCTGAGGTTCAGGTCTTAATCATAACCTGCAATGACATAATATAATGATCATTATTAGAAATAAAAGTACATTGCTACCTATTGCGTTCTAGCTTGAGTTGTCAACTGGTCAAGAAGCACAAGTGTACTTCATAATATATGCTGACATTACTACTGTAAAAGAGCAGAATGAGATACATAAAGGAAGCCTATATACGAAACGCTAAAGCTTGTAGAATGTTGCATTCAAATTTAAATTCAAATTCAAACTTTATTTTCACTTTTTTTTTCAACAGAATGTACAAGAAACAATATGATAAATTTGACATGTGAGTCGTTGAGAATATACATAACTAGACAGGGATAACAACATGTTCATGTCTACATGATCAGTACAAAAAAGAAACATACGCTGTGCGAAAAAAAGTGGAGGTACCCACTCAAAAGGTTTCCAAGGAAATTACGTTATCAGCATCAATATGGAGATCGGAAATGATTAAGAACGGACAAAGCAAATGTTCATCTATTATTGCAGGCCTTTCACTAATTTCTGGATTACAGCACAACCGTTGTAATATAACTATATTCATCTGACTTAGTATTATCATAGCCCGGGGAAAAATTACACACACACACACACACACACACACACACACACATATATATATATATATATATATATATATATATATAATTATCTGTTGTAACTTCTGTTGAAACTTGCGTTTGATCTCGCGCTCTCTTTTCCTGTGCATGCCATTCAGCGTGTTTCTATACAGAACCCCAAATTCCGGGTCTATCGGATTATTTCCGATAGAGGAGCCTGTAGAAACGTACCAGTAACGGTTTCTTTCAGATTCAGAATCCGATACCGATTCCGATTATCTTAACCGTCTCATGAGGTAGTTCTTTCCAGGCCAGTTGCCCGTTTCAGTGCTGTAGAAACAAGTCGGGTTCAATAACCCGATACAGCTAGCTGATGCGAGGTCGCTGTATGACCTAGTTCGACCATGATGTATTTACTAGTATACTCAGTATCTGAAGTCACAATTGGCGTCAGGTACTTCATCAGACACAGTGCTAAACTAGACTGCAAAAGCACCCTCGCTCGGCAGTCGTACCAGGCGTTATTATGAATGCTTATTTACCCACAATGCACTAAGTCAACTTTCCAGACATCCGGTCACAACTGCATACAGGCGTAAAATCGGATTCTAACCGATTATACGCTTTCTGTGGAAACAACCAGGGTCTGCATTAGCGCAGTATATGATTACGCGTTTGCAAATTCTAGGTCTATCGGATTCTCTGTAGAAACATGCCGATTGTCTTAGGGTATGCGCACGCGCGTAACTTTCGGCGCAAACCTACACCCATTAGATTACACGGTATTCTGAAGATCGTTGTATCTTCTGTTGTAACTCTTACCACGTGCAAATTTATGCCTCTGAGATGAAACAGGGTGGAAGGTGTTTTAACTCTGTTTGTAACTTTTGTTTTAACTTCTCTGTTTGATACTGAGATAGTTTATCAACTCAATCACCCCATTTGGAGTATGTGAGTTCAACATAAAAAGCAATAATGCAGTAGGCCCTACAAAATATGAAAACAACGTATGTACAAAATGGCAAATGCAAAAGCAGTTTGACAAAATGTAAACTCATTTTACAATACAAAATTTGGTAACAGTAAACTTGCAAGTACGTGTAACATAATTATGCACATTGGTAAAAACACAAAAATATTATGTACGGAAAGGTTACAGGCACTGCCTCCAGTTTGTTTTAAAGGTGCATGGTCCCGGTGTTTTAGTCAAATGCGTACGCGGGCGCACGGCTCAAGCTTCCTATAGAGACCTACGCTATCGACTCCTCTTTAGCGCTAAACGCTTTGACCCATTTCCCCGAGTCCGAAGAAGTCCGATCCACTGTAGTGAGTGGTTCGATCACAGTTCGGCTCATGATTCGGCTGAGGGGGATGACAGCTTTAGCAAACTTCTTTTGTGATGTCATAATAACAAGCACATATGCACGCACCCTGGCATTACTACAGACTGCGCGTTGCGCAGAGAAGACAACGAAGGCAACGTTACCTAGCAACACCTGCGCGCTTTACTCTTGATGACAGCTCAACTTCGGCAATCTTCGTATCAATGCTAACGGTGATCGGCAGTATCATCAACAGCGTCTTCTTACCCACCGGGATTATGCGTCTTTAAGGAAGTCCACGTCTGCTGCAGGCTCGAAAGTGACTGATGAGTCCGATGCAGGACAGGCAGGCACGACTCATTGCAGCGGTTGCACGGGAAAATGGTTGGTTGGTGTTGGGTGTTGGGTTTTTCCTCCGTTGTCTTTTTGTATTGAGGTGGGCCTTGCGATCATCTCGATCGTCGATGTGGCAGGTGCTCAAGGCTCTCTTCAAGCAGTCTTTGTATCTCTTCCTCGGTCCACCTCTGTCTCGGTGTCCAGAAGAGAGCTCACCGTGCAGCATGACCTAAGGAAGGCGATGGTCTTCCATTCTTGAGAAATGGTCAGGCCATCATTAGCATACCTTGGAGTTCGATGCTTGTGATCTCTGCCAGCTCAAGTACTTTTAATATTGATTACAAAGTCGCTCCAGTGGATGTTTAGGATGGAGCGGAGGCATCGCTGGTGGAAGAGTTCGAGAAGATGTAGGTGGTGCCGGTAGAGGGTCCATGATTCGGAGACGCACAGGAGAGTTGGTATGACAACGGCTCTGTACACGCTGATCTTTGTCCGTTTCTTCAGGTGGCTGTTGTTCCAGACTATGTTTTACAGTCTACCAAAGGCGCTGTTTGTTTTAGCAAGTTTGTTGTCTACTTCTTTGTCGATCCTTGCGTTTGATGTGATGGTGCTGCCGAGGTAAGTAAATTGATCGACTGTTTTGAGTTCTGTTTGCGCAATGTGATGTGGGGGGGGGGGGGGGGACTGGTAATCATGTCGAGGAGCCGGCTGATGAAGAACCTCGGTTTTCTTCAGGCCGACTGCCAGGCCAAACGTTTTAGCAGTGATTGCGAAGCAGAACGTTAAGCGCTGGAGAGCTGGCTCTGAATGAGCAACAATAGCGGCATCATCTGTGGAGAGCAGCTCATGGATGATTAGCTCATGTGTCTTGGTGTGAGCTGCACACGTCTCAGATTGAATAGACTGCCATCTGTGCGGTACCGGATGTTAATCTTCGTTTTTAAAGTCTTCCGTGGCTTGTTTGAGCATCATACTGAAGAAGTTGAAAAACAGGGTTGGTGCAAGAACGCAACCTTGCTTTACGCCGTTGTCAATTGGGAAGGGTTCGGAGAAATCACTGTATCTAACCCGGCCTTGCTGGTTTATATGAAGTTGGATAGTACCATAAATTATTGAGGAACTTCGGGGGACAACCAAGGCGCTCCAGAATTTGCCAGAGCCCTTTCCTGCTCACTTTGTCGAAGAATTTAGTAAGGTCAACAAAAGCAATGTAAAGCCCCTTGTTTTGTTTCTTGCACTTTTCCTGGAGCTGAGAGCAAAGACCGTATCAGCAGTTCCCCTGTTTGCGCGAAAACCACACTGTGATTCTGGGAGAACAGCCCTGCGACACTTGGCATCAGTCTACTGAGAAGAATTCGAGCAAGGATATTGATATGCCTGCGATGGAAAGTAGCGTGATTCCTTTGTAGTTGGTGCACTCTGATTTTTCTACTCTGTTTTTGAACAGGGTAATGATAATTGCGGCATCGCGAAGATCCTGAGGAAGCTGGCATTGGTTCCAGCAAAGCGTGAAGAACTCGTACGTGTAGCTTGGTATGTAGGGCTTTGCCACCAGCCTTCCAGAACTCTGGGGGATTCCATCCACACCTGCTGCTTTGCCGATTTTCATTTGTCCGATTGCTTTAAGTGTCTCCTCAAGGGTAGGGACCTCATCCAGCTCAGTTTTTAAAGGCTGTTGGGGAATCTTGAGCAGGGCAGATTCTTGTAATGTGCGGTTGGCACTGAAGAGGGACTGAAAATGCTCTGACCATCGGGTGAGGATGGATCGAGGTCTTGTCGCTGAGGAGGGCTTCGCCGACTGAGCTATGAAGAGAACAGTCTTCAGTGTCTCATAAGAACCCCTCAGGTCGCCAGTGTCGGCACAAAGCTGAGTTTGTTTGGCAAGGTTGTCCACTACTCATTCCTTATTCTTTGCAAGACGGAAGACACTTTTTTTCCAACTGGGTAGGAAGGATTCACTAGATGAGCCTGGTGAGCAGATCGCTTTGTAGCCAGTAGCTTTGGATTTCGTGATTGTTTTCATCGAACCCATCCTTGTTCTTCCAAGAGGAGTCTCCAAGTACTTCTTTGGAGGATTGTTGAATGGCTGTTTTCATCTGACACCAGAAGACTTCAGGAGAAATGTCCTTGAATTAGTTTTCATCTTCAAGCCTTGTTTGGAGATTCGTCTGGAAATTGCCTATCACTTCTGCTGACTGCAGGTAACCAACACTGAATTTCTTTTTTTTTGGGGGGGGGGTGGGGGTGGGGGTGGGGCTCCTCTGTTTTTTTTCAGTTTGGGCTTGAAATCAAGGTTTAGCTTGCAGCGAACAAGCCGATGGTCAGTGTGACATTCAGCACTGGGCATAACTCTAGTGTGAAGCACGTCACGTTGGTTTCTCCTGCGAACCAGAATGTAGTCCAGTAGATGTCAGTGTTTGGACCGGGGCGCATTCGGGTAGTATTTAGCCTGTCCCTCTGCTGAAAAGGGGTGTTTGTGATGACGTTGTTCTGTGCAGAACTCCAGCAGGAGGCGCTCATTGTCATTGCATGCACTTTCCGACGCCATGTTTACCAAGAATTCCTGACCAGGTTTCTGAGGCTTTCCCGTCGCGGGCGTTGAAGTCACCAAGGCCGATAACCTTGTAGTCTTCCTGAATTTGTTGGAAGTAGATGCGCAGATAGATGTAGAACTTCCGCCTGGAGGGTTGGGGCAAGACACATAGTGATATGTTGTCCGTTGTGAAGGGAGAAACGCATGGACATAATCCTGTCAGACGAAAGGTTTTGGAAGGTTTTCGAGCCAACTCCTGATAGGCGTCGTTCACACTGAGGCTTGCCAGACCAGCAGAGTGTGTAGAACGCGCCATTTTCTTTGAGGTTACTTTCATTCTGTCTATGTCGAGTCTGGAGAGCTCATGAGCGATGAGGGCGGACCATCGTTCAGGTGTGTGACCGTCGGCATTGTCCAGCATTGTTCTTACGTTCCGGCATCCTAGCTTGAGTTTGTGTACACCTTTTGAAAGAGGTGTGACCCTTTTGTTCTGTTTCGTTCGACCGCTTGGAAGATGCTCGTTGGCCGCGGTAGGCCAACTAGGTCAGAGTGAGGACCCCCAGTGCCCTCTGTCCTATAGCTGATTGCTTCCCATATATCCCTTACTCTTTAAATTCAACAATGCTAAAGATTTATCAAACATGATTTGATAAGAACTACAAAGTATACATTTTGTTTATTCATATATCAAACATTTTGAATGGAATATAAGTCATGAAGTCTAACACAAAATAAATGTACTGTACAAATAAGTATAAAACGATTGAGAAAACAATGTACAGTATCAAAGGAAATGCTGTTCTTTCTACTTTTATCTTCCACTTTGCGGTGTTTTTACAATCCTACATGCAGGCGGTTCAGGATATTGGCCGCTTGATGCTGACCTGGAGACGACATCATGTTATTTGGCAGCAATTTAGACGACGAAGCAGCCCTTTTTAGGGAGAGCACTGTTTGTTTGAAGGAGGCAGACTGAACCAGAAGAAGATGATGAAGAAGAAGAAGAAGAAGAAGAGAGGGGCCTAGAAAATGTGGTCTAACCAAAGTTCGTCTTCTTTGACAGTGAGTTAACTCACTAGACATTACACAAACTATGATTATAGCCCTACATGTAGCACTATGACACATAGAGCCCACACAGTATACACACGCATGTCTCAACGGAACCCGACTGATAATTATCATTTCAGATTTATACATAAACAACAGGGTCATCGTTCAATGAGAATGAATTTAGTATACGTTTGAAGACATTTGAAGAGATTTAAGTCCGAGTTGTTTCTGGCCGGGCAAAATATTCTAATGCTTGCAGTCTGGTAAACATAATTGTATCTTTAGCGAAAACTGTTCTATACGTGGCAGGTGATTTGTATAAATCACTCTGCGGAATGAGATATGAACCAAATGGTGTGTGTGTGTGGATATTATATCATGTTAAAAGATACCGGTAATTCATTCGCAGGTAAAATGTACAAAACAATTCCGACATCAAAAGCGTTGTAATGAGAAATGTAAACAATAATGTGTGTGAATATCTTTATGATTCCTGCCAAACTGATTTGTTGCAAAAAGAAAAGAAAATCTTGCTTCGTTAGACATGTTCAGGGTGACAATGGGGAAGGAACGTTCTGCTCTATACCGGAACGGATGCCAAAGCTGGTGTGGGCGGAATGTGTACAAGGGCTAGACTCCCCCTCCAAGGAGGAGGCAAACACAGAAAAATATTTTCTCGTTTTCATGCCATCTTGATATCTGAAAAACTATTCATTCTTTTACCTCGGTCAACGATACATTAGGAACATGAGAGTCTTGTTCACTGTTCTTCGGTAAACCTAACTATTGTATACCACAGACTTTTGAGTTTGATGTGATAATAAAAAGGGGTAGGCCTTATAGAAGTGCCCTATCATAATAATAACAACATTCGGTGCTGCTGACTACCCCATTTAGTTATTCCCGCCTGACAAGAAAATCAGCCAACGCCGATTTCACTGTGAAGTGACTGATTTTTGTTGTCAGATTTTTGTTGATGAAAAATTCTATCAAAAAAAAAAAATAACTAGATCGTTTAAGGGTGTATTCGGGCATTGCTCTGTGAGAAGTCTGTATAATAAACCATGATAAAGCCGCGTATCATTTTTTTTAAGTTAGGTGATTTTTTTTTTGGTTTGTTTGTTTTTGCGAAAAATAATGTTAGCAAGTCGAAACAAAAGTCAACTCCACACTTCAGGATTTCGCATCGCATTCTATACACAAACACGTATAGTGTAACACCACACACATTGCATCATCAATATCCAAGAAAACTTTCACGATAACACCTCAACACCTGTTCTTTATTTTATTCTTTACCTTTGGGTACTTTCACCGTTCATTATAGATGTAATAATATTGAACAATTACGTCTGAAACATTTTAATCGCGTGAGCTAAACTCGGCAGTATTTTGCTCATTATTATACGTGCCAACAAAAAGAAAAGAAGCAAAAACAAAACAACGAAAGTGCGACATGTGAAATTCGGGACCAAGTCGGTGGTCCTCATGCCGTAGGACCTACATGCACTCTGTCCTACTTTAACAAAAGGAAGCAAATTATATATATATATTCAAAATTGAGTTTTTTTTTTGTTTTTTTTTAACTATTTGAGGTGTTTAAGGCATGTCTGGCATGTTGGCAACCAGAATGATGCTACTTTGCTTCTGAACTATGAAATATTGATGTGTCAAAAGGGAACAAGTGCACACATATTATCTTACATATTATTGTCATAATACTTTGACAGAAGAAAGCAAGTGATGTCTATCTAGTCAGTCAGTCACAATTCGTCCGTTTTGATACCTTTCTGCGTTTATGGGTGATGCTGACCCTTTGCTTGGGATTCGAAGGATTTGGCGGAACGCGTTTGAGCAGGGAGGTAGTTGCCATTTCTAATAACATGCTTTTTTTTTTAAATTGCCCTATGAAATACATAGGAAGGTTTCGTACTTTGTCAGTGATGATATTAGTGATCTATATTTTTTTCCTTTTTTTTGTTACCATTCAAACGTAAGTTTGAAGATAAGAAATGGATTTTATCATTGGCGATAAGTACAGAGGGCCACTGGCAAACTTTTATTTGGTTATATTACATATCATACACGGTTATAACTCATTTTTGCTAAGTTTTGTGTTGGGTGGATTACACGCATCCCGAGCTGTAGCCCTTCTGTGTCATTCATTGAATCGCTGTATGTTTTGCTGTACATTGTAAAGGCTATGAATAAACGCTACATAATGGCACCAACTATGTACATTTATGTGCTAGTACAATGATAATGTAGGAATGGAACCAATAAATCAAACCATATCAAATAATGAACATATTCTACAATTTCGGTGAGAATTCGATTATAAGTTTTTGATTTATTGTGATATCAAACTGATTCTATGTTAATTATGAGAGTCTTGACCGCTGCCCTTCGACCTCATGACCCCCAATTTAAATCGTGAACCTAATCTGCAAGTGAAAATGCGATCATTTGTTCTTGAGTTACAGGGGGATGAAGCTTGTTTTACGTCCTTTATGTCGTTTGACTTTTGAGTTCATGACCCTCAAATTATGATACCCCTTTTATACCAAACTTCTCCAGACGTCACCCGAGCGCACTCTAGACGAACGTCTGGGGTGTGATTCGTTATGTAAACACGAGGTGCGGGCAGAGCAACGTTTCATACCAGAGGCTAGTCTGGGGTGCGCTCGGGTGAACTTGGCAGTCGGCACACGTTGTCTTTTAGAATTTTAGATTGTTTCTTCCTGTCTTACTGCAGTATACACCCTTAAAATCGATTCAAAATATAAATTAGGGCTTTTAAGATTAAAAGGTCACATCTCCTAATTATATATTTCAGACTATTGATATCGTCATCACTGATTTTAACGTCATTACCTGCATACGGGACACATTGCATGCTTGCATACTGTATACTTAGTAGTCAATTGCATGAACACGTTAAACGTACGTACGCGTTCATGAGTTCTAGGATTTCCATCACTGTTCGTGCGGGTGAGGGCCATACCGTAACGACATCCAGTGTTCATCCACTGTTCGTCACTGTTCGTCCACTGTTCACCCGGGTGTCTTTTTCGGTATACCTTTCATACCAACAGTGATCTGGGTGAACAGTGGACGACCTCCGGACGTCATCCACTGTTCAGCGTCTGGTATGAGAGGGGTATCAACTGTTCCATTTTTGATGCGTTATAAACCCACCCTGCAAGTTTAGTGAAACAATCACCCGCGCCGGAGTAATTGTATAGAATAAGCTAATTTTATGTCTTTTATGACACCTGTGACCCTTGACATTGGAACCTATAACACCGACAATGATATTTTCGACATTTTTTCTCATTTCATTGTGAACACACCCTGCAAGTTTGGTGAAATAAGATCCGTTCTAGAGTTATCATGCACACAACAGACAGAGAGACAAGCCAAATTATGTCTGTCGGTCGTCATTGACTGCATGTGGACTTGGGTGGGGCGAATTCTCTGCTCTCTTCTGCAGGTTGCACTTCAAAGGTAACATCAACAGCACGCTCAAAACGTCCAGGACGATCAAAAGCATAAAGGAATAGTTAAAACTTCCGAACAAGTCAGCAAACAGCCCTGGAAAAGGAGAGAATTTGGAGAGTGAGTCTGCACAGCACTATCAATATCACAAATCAAATGCATTTAAATTCTCGAGTGGCATGCTGTATGCTTTGATAGTCTTGGCTAATATTGACATATGTGGACTTTTCTCTAGTGGGTTTGACAGTCTGTGTTATACTTATTTGCGTTCTTTCTATTGGAGTACTACCGTCAAGAAATCGCCTTCGTCATACATGATCTACCAAACACAGTTTTTACACATATTTATACCATCACTGAATGGTCATTAACCCGGGATGTTCGTGTTCATTATTTCTATCCCTGATTCACATTTTAGAACTATTGTAAAGCACTTAAGCTTCTTTTTTTTTTCGTTTTCACCTGCAAGTGTTAGCAAGGGCCCTTGCTAATCCTGAGTGCACTGCACAAGGTTAAAGTTTAAATCTGCCTGTACCCGCAGAAGTAAGCGCCGAACATTAGACCAATGCCATCGACGAACTCCTCAAGCGCCAGTGCAACGGGGAAGTTCTCCTCAAAGACATACGTCATTTTGTGAGGTTCGCCAATCTGACAATAAAATAAGGTTCTTATTGCGAAGGTTCGCTAATACCGAAAATGAGAGAAATCTCCATTATTCCAAACGTTCGTTAATCGGAACATGAAAAAGGGTGATCCAAAAGCGAAAAAGGTGAGTCCACTCACGAACCTTCGGAATTACAAACCTTATAATCGTCTTCGGATAAACGAACCTTGGAAATAACGAACCTCTCTACGTTTTGAATGAACAAACCCTTCAGAATAACGAACGTTATTTCATTTTCGGATTGACGAACTTTCGGGAAACGAACCTTATATCTCTTCCGGCATTACGGACTTTCGGAATAATGCACCTTCGGAAGAGCGAAGCTTCACAATAACGAACCTCATTTAATTTTTGGATTAACGAACTATCGGAATAATCCTTGGAATGGTGAACCTTCAGAATAAGGAACCTTCGGAGTAGAAATAACCTTAGTAGGCCTAAAAAACAAACCTTTGGATTAACGAACTGTAACCGAATCCTAGCCCATCATTTTCCTATTGTTTCTAAACTAGGCATGACAGTACAATCATTTTTTTTTTGCTCTCTGCTAAAGGTAACATTTGAACGAAATCATGATGACATAGCATCCTATTTGATATAGCTCCCCAACGGATAATTAATATTCCATAAACAACATACAATCAGGGAGGTGCTAGAGAAGGAGAGACAACTACTGCTCTCCCTTGAAGTCGTGCGCGGCACCGCCGAGAAGTTATGCGTTCAACTACAGGTGTTAACCATGTGCTATGACAAAAGAGAGCATCAATAATCGGGACTAGCGCTCTCACATCTAGAAATACTTGCTCCCACTGCAATTCGCTGTCTCTTTCAATGTGATAGCAACAATGAATTTGTGCACCTTGAACTGGAGCAGCGAATTAAAATGCAGTGTAAAACTCACAATTTCAACAGCAAATAGTTTAAAAACACGCTGGAACACGCTTTAGCGGAGTACTTTATTCGAAAGATCAAAATATCCCTTATTAAAAGATAGAAAATTAACATGCGGAAATGTGCGAATTATAGAAAAATATAAGGTTTTTATGAGGGCCTAATTTTCACTTCATTTCGATTTGCGAATTACGAAGAAACTAGAAATACATGTTTATAATATTGAATTCTTTCCTAAACTATTCTAAATCAATTCGAGTATTTCATTTAAAATTTTGCGTTGAAATAAAGCTTGTAATTCAACGAAAGGTGAAATGCGTTCTTCGTCTCCGAACTTCGTCTTGCAACTAGAGCGGTGCCGAGCATGACTTCAAAGCGTAGTGGAATGCTAGACATCCCATTGTAACGCCTTGTACCCAAACATGTGTTTGCATGAATTACGAAGAGTTGCCACTCCATCTCTGTAACACCTCCCTGATACAATATAATCACACGCATGTTTGCTTGATTCATCATATCACTGTTTTTGTTCGGTTATAACGAAATTTCGTTATAACCAATTGTCCCAACGAAATCGTTATAAAAGTCCTGAGTGCACTGTACAAGGTGGAAGTTTAAATCTGCCTGTACCTGAGAAGTAAGCGCCGAAAATTAGACCAATACCATCGACGAGCTCCTCAAGCGCCAGTGCAACGTGGAAGTCCTCCTCAGAGACATACTGTCGGACGATCAAGGTGATTACGATGCCGCGGCAGGCAATGCATGCAGAAGTCACCGCCGCCGATAAAACCAGGACGTAGAAAGTGTTTTCGCCAAATGTCAACACGTCGACAAGAATGCAAAGTATGTTCACAAGCGATACAACAAGGCAAAGATCTACGTATCGAGCCAGTTTCTGACTGTACAGTCCGTAAATGATTCTAGCGCAGAAGTTGGACAGCGCAACGCAGGATGTCAGGATGACCACATGGCGTACCGAGTTACGGAGTTCCAGGGCGCGTGGTATGAGAAACGCATGCCAGCCGCCGAAAAGCATAGAGCATTGGAAAGTCGTCAGATAGATGAAAATGACGTTCGGATTGCGGATGAACTCAGGTATCTTTATCCAGTGTATCAATGTGAGGCACTTTTTACTAAAAGATGTTTTATTCTCCTCGCTAACATGGCCTCGTCTGGATAGACTTGGTTGGCATTCTTCCTTGTGATTTGTGCTGTTCTTGTTGCTATGGATCCTCCTCTGGGTCACCCACTCTGACTCCGAGCAAGAATCTGTTGATTCGTCGACGGCCATTATGACTTCTTGGAGCGACGCTTCATCCTCGTCCGTGCAACTTTCGGCTCCGATCTGTTTCTCTCCCCCCAGAGTTGTGAACTTGTGATCTTCGGTCTTTTCGGCCACAGGTTGGTGAGCTGTAGACTGGGATGGCTGAATGGCAAGAGACATCGGGATGGTGTTAGCTATTGCGCCACTGATGATCAACATAGCCCCTTGCCAACCGTAGACTTTCATCAGGAATTCACCAGCCATCGGCACTAGCACCATCCCTACAGCAATGCCTGATCTGCCAAAACTCATGAACAGGGGAAATCGGATGTTGTCTTGTTCGTTCATTTCTATGAGCATGGTTATATTGGCTATTCCGTAGCCCAAGCCTGTATAATGAAGAGAGAAAGCGTTCCGTACAAAATTGGGTCATAAACGGAGAAGGGAAACTTAAACGGTATCATCATTCGCATACTATTATGAGCTTAATGTTCATGTTTACAGATCGTTATTCCCAAGGTTCGTTAACCCGAAAATCAAAAGAATGAGGTTCCTTTATTCAGAAGGTGCGCTTATCTGAAGATTGATTAATCCGAAAATGAAGTAAATTTAGTAATTCCCGTCTTCGTGAGTTTTTGATAAACCAACTCATTTCATTTCGGGTTTAACGAACAGTCGGAATAACAAACCTTATTTGATTTTAGGAATTACGAACCTTCGGAATAACAAACGTTCGGAAAAACAACTATTAGGATTGAGAGACCTTTTTTTTTGTAATTTTCGGATGAGTGAACCTCTAGGTGTAGGCAATAACGAACTTATTTTTTTTTTCAGATTTACGAACCTTTGGAATAACGCACAACCCAATAAAGGATAGTAGTAACCCAATTTCAGTACGTTTATTGAATGCGTACACCTTCGTTATGACCTCCCTCGTTGTCCCTAACATACTGTTGCAACATGGATTGCAATCAAAATCTTTAGTACTAAATAAAACAAATTTATGATCTCATCTGTCAATCATTGCTTAATTACTATGTTTAAACAAAAGACACTGAAATGCATCTTTCACTCGACTGAGCATAACTTGCAGGTTTCCGTGTTACTAAGGTGACTAACAGAAGATATTACAAAGGAATATGCAAGTTATATTCGGTTTCGGGGAAGATACATTTCCAGCTTCTTTGGTAAGTCATACCAGTCCAAACTATAGAGATAAGAATAATCTTTTACACTTACCAGAGCAAAATGCTTTAGTGTCTTGAAAATCAAAATGAAAGCGTGGTAAAAACATGTTAACAATGCGTGTTGCTCTTTTTTTTTCATTCAAGTTGATTATCTAGATTTATAAATTAGTTTAACGCAAATCCCACTGCCTCAGTACGCCGATACTAACTTTGGCTGCCATTTTTTGGACAATTTTCAGATCCAATTCCACTGTCCGTAGCAAAAGTCCCCTTAGATTTGAAGGGTAAACCCAGCTGAAGACCATGCAGAAATTCCTCTGTATGATAAGCAATATATTTTCTTTACAACAATCTTCCGTGTTTTTCTTGTCTTTTTTATTCGAAGAACATTATACATCTCTTGCTTACCTGCAATGGCAAGACAAACGGTGAAGAGTGAGCTGTTCTGGACACAGCTGGCAGACGCGAGACCAAGTGCAGGAAGAACTGATCCGCAGACCAAAAGCCCTCTCTTGTAGAACACCTTAACCCGTTTGTAAACGCAGGCTACAACAGGAGCTGAACAAGGCAAAAATGGAAAACGCTCTTCAGCAAATAATTTAATGTTTGCTGTCTGAGTGTTTTTCCCCTGCAGAAGTTAATGTAATTTTGAGAGTTTTTAATGTTTGTCCTGTAACTACTCGAATGATCTTTCCGCAACCCACCCACAAATTCAATCAAACAGCACAATTATTGTATATAAGAGGTCTATTCATGAATGGGATGTAAAAAATGACGGCCAGGAAAAGGAAAAGAACGTCTGAACAAAGTACGAAATACCCGTTTCAAAATAACTTACAGGAAATAATTGATATACTTAGTATATGACCTTTATCTTGTAGTCTATAGAAAACATGTTTGTTTCACTACTTCTTACAGTGCTACGTGCAGATTTGCACTGTTTTCTTTTCCAACGATCGGAGACTCTCCACTGGGCGGCGAAAGATCTGAATACAGTCATTCTCAACAGCACAGATCGGTCCACTTTTTCGACATTTCTATATTGGTTGCGCAACTGCTCAAAGGGCAACCTGTTGGTGCCAGATGATAATAGGTGAAACTTTACGGTACACTGCACATTAGAGTCTACAATGTGTCAAACAAAGATATTGCCTTCATGACTTGTCGACATTAGCAAAGAGGTGAAAAAATGGTACAGCTCTGACATTATTACTGTGCATACTAAAGTGTTTCAAAAAACATTTCCTTAATAGTTCGAGAGCTATACATAAGATAACACTGTCATTGATATGAGTAATACTGAATAGTGTACAATTTAGTTGGAGGTGATTTGGATGTGAGAAATGAATCAGTTTCATTAAATCCATGATTAAGTTTAAAGTTAAGTTCCAGATTTTGGTCAAATTTGAACCCTCTGTACAAAAATTGAACTTTACATAAGAACCAATGTTGTGTATGTGAGTGTGTGCTTACAATGACCCCCGAACAATAGACATGAATACCATGAATACCACCTTTTCACAGCTCCGCTGACTAGGCTTCTGATCTCTTGCTCCAAGGCACATGAATGCTTTATTAATAATTCAGGATGGGCTGCCCTGGGCAATGCTAGTCTGAATTCATGGTAAAGGGCAAAATTAATGCACATGACAAAAATAAGCACATGTTTTCATGTGCTTGCATACACTACATTTCAGGATGAATAAAGACTAGCTGTGATGGTGGAATTTCTCATGAATATGTAATGGAGCATTTCAATCCTGGCCATTGTTCAGGAACCTTGTCAGGGTGTTAACCACACACTCCCATACAACACAACACACAAAAATTGTACACTATTCAGCTATTGCCCATATCAGTGTCAGTATTATGTTATATATAGTTTTTGAATTATAAAAGTATCCGAAGTGGAATTTTTTTTGTTTTTGTAACACCAAGTACTTTTGCTTGCGAAATGTTACCTTTTTCAGTCAGTAATGATGCGAAAGTTTCTGTCATGTATTCAATATTCTCATGGGACCTTGTAATATACATATCTATATATATATATATATATATATATATATATATATATATATATATGGGTTAGGATTAGGAGAGCAAATTTGTCCGACAAATTTGTCGGACAAAACGCTTCATGAAATGTCACAAGGCATTCCATGCACTATTTGGCCCGTGATGCCTCACTGACCCGTGAGCTATAAGGGATCGTTTTTGGATAATGTAATTGATACTCTTGAGTGTCTTGTATTGTTCGGATGAATATTTGTATTATAATCGAAAAAGTTTTGAAAGGACTGTCGCAGCAATTTTTTTTGGTATATTTGTACATGAATATAGAAGATTCCAGTATATATAATTATGTCATCAATTATATTTATAATACATTAAGCTGGTTAAAAAGAAACAACGGCGCCGTATGCGCTATAAGTACGCAAAGTGTGAACATATTCCGATTGTCTTTTTTTTTTTCATAAAAAACCCCAAAATTTACCTGCGTTCTATTACAATCAACCAAGACAATATCAAAATGAGTCATATGAGAAAGAATAGGAGCATTATATTCGTTATAGCATCATGCCAAATTATAAAAATTCAAACTACTCCCAACTATTGCACTGTACTAACAGCATTCTACAGATTTGATAGAGTAAAACGCGTTTAAGTTGTCACTTTGCGGTTAGCATTACCATCCAGTTGTATACCATCAGGGGGCGTTTCATGAAGGAACCTGTCGATTAAAAATGTCCGACAAATTCAAATTCAAATTCAAATTCAAACTTTATTTTCACTTTCTTCCTTCAACAGAATGTACAGTCAATTATATCCGACAAGTTCAGAGAAATCAGCCAATCAGACTAAAGAATTTCTCAAAACTTGTCGGATATAATTGACTTGTCAGATATTTTATCCGACAAGTTCCTTCATGAAACGCCCCCATGGTTGTCTTGATTTTTGATATGATATGGCCGTATATACCCATGGGCCTCTTTGGTGTTTTAGCACTTTGTTCAACACAATCCATATCCGCTTCGTCTTTACCCATAAACCACTGTGCCCCTGTGCATAGGCCCTTCATTTCACGTCTATGCTGCTGCCAACTTGGCATCACTCACTTTACCTCCACTGTTTTACACTGTAAATTCACATTCTCTGCTTTTGTGTTTGAGACAGTTCAGTTGTAGCGATAGGTGTTTTCTTGTATTCGTAGTTGTAGTTTTTGCAGTTGCTATAGGTGTAGTTGTATAGTTGTAGCTGCAGTCCCTTACACAGTTTCTGCAGTTCAAAGCAGACAAGATAGTACGAACGTTGTCCTATATGAATTCAATAAGGCCTGTATCCACAATAATCAATGTTATGAAAAAAACCCGCCATATACCGTAAATATCCACAACTTCTTGCATTATTTGCAATTCTCTTCGCAATTCTAAATTTACATTCTGATACCGCTTAATATGCGGTGTTTTCCATGCTAAAAATATGCAAAAAATCCTGAATAGTTTCACACATATAGTTTCAGTACTGCGTGCAGATTGGCACTGGTTTCTTCTCCATCAATCGAAGTGTCTTCACTCGCAGGGTCACAAAAGATCCGAATACTATTTTCACTGTGATAGCAATTCAAGAAGAACGAATGACGTACAAAGATGGCAACATCTTACCCTCTACAAACATCACAACGTTCATCGCGCCGATAGCCAACCCGATGTCGCCGGCTGATGCTTTAAAGCTCAGCCGCAGTTCCGGGTAGAGGACGCCGACAAGTTTCACCAACCCCATGAAAGACACCATCACCCAGAAATATACGAGGGCACAGATCGGTCCACTTTTCGACATATTGGATGCACTACTGTTCAAAGGGCAAGCTGTACGTGCCTGATGACAAAAGATGAAACCCTGCGATACATTGCATAGTGAACTATGGCAATGATGTAACAGTGAATGACTCGTCGACATTGAACAAAGAAAAAAAAATACAAAGCCCTCTAACGTAGTTTAGCCCTCCAGCTTTGGAGGGCTGAACGTCCTCGCTCGAACATACGATACAGCTATGGTACTAACGACATTACTAGTGTATACCTGGGTAATTCATACTTCTGCTTGCGTAATGTTACTTTCTTTTTAGTCAGTTTATATGAAAGTTTCAGTCATGTATTAACATCCACCATTTGCATGGAACTTTGTTATCTCCATGTTTATTATAAATATATATATCATACATATATATGATCTGAAGAAAGAGGGGGACTCATGTGCACATCCATGTCGTCAATTGAGTGGAACAAAAGTTTAAAGTATACAGTGCATATAAAAAAGGGTAATCCGACTTTGGAGGGATACTATTTCACAAGCGTCAGCTATGGAGAGCACAATGTTGATTGTTAATAAAGAAAAACTCTCTGTTTTTCCATTTGTACCTAATCATGTTGAAAATTGTACTCATGACTGATCACAGAAACTTTAAATACAACAATGACAAACGGCACTTTTTCCAAATTTGAGTGTTATCGTGAGAGAACAATATGTCTCACACTGAATGGAAGAGATCTGTCAATGAAAGTGGTCAAATTGAAAGGCCAGCCTGTACGAAAAAAAAAAGTGTGTTTCTTGGTCACTCCCACAAAGGCCAACCCAGACTGTCTACTAGTATTTTCCCTGTTCTAACTCAACATAAAGCTCGCAGCGACAAACCATGACCCCGTTTACAGTGCGGGGCTGGGTCGAGCCGCGGCCGAGCCCCGCAATTTTGTCCGTTTACACTGCCGGGCTGCGTTTTTTTTTTTTTTTTTTTTTTTTTAGACGGCACAGATTGGGGCATGGCGCGTATTAAACCTATGGGGAACACTTTGGCCCGTATTCTACTGTAGACCAAGGTTTAAACCCATTTTAGACTCACCTATGGTTTAGCTAGACCAGAGGTTTAATTTTGTATTCTGCTAGCGAGGTTTACATAAACCCAGGTCTATCTCGGGTCTAAATTAAACCCGAAATAGTCTTTGGTCAAGCCACCATTGTGCCCTCTACGGAAGAAGAAATTCTCCCTCTCTGAGTACTTTTCTCTCCACAAATCCACTTAAATTTATTATTGACAGTGTATCAGCCACATGAGCGTGACTTTCTTGGATTTTGAATAGTTTTTACGGGTATTTATGTCGAATAAGGGCATGCTGTATTTTTGCTTGCGACGACTCGTGAAGCACTGTACTTTTACTGTAGGGCCTACAGTTTGTGTACGTGTGCGACGCACATCACAGGATACATGGTAAGCGATACAGCGTAACACTACTGGCTAGCTAGCTTTGAGTGCTCAGCATATACCAGCAACAAAGCCATCGCGCCGCGCCGGGGGCGGCACGGTTGCTGTGTGTGCTGGCATGGATGGGACATAGACATGGCTTTTTATGTCGATTGAATCGTGAATTCGGAATGGGTTGGCGATTGATCAAACCAGGACTTCGAGGTAGGAAATTGAATAAAAGTTTTTCTCTTAAGATTGTCAGTTGATAAAAATGGAAACCATTCTAAAATTTAGAAATATATCTAGGCCTATATCATTATCAACCCTGTCTCGATATTAGAAGTAACAGGTAGATTTTACCTACCGTACCACACTAACCTAACTTTTAATAGATCTAATGTTAGTCCTAAAACGTTACAATACTAGTAATGTACTCTAGCTATTCGCATAGGTTCTGCTAACGTTTAATAGTAGGACCCTACTCCTAGTCCTAACGTTAGTCCTACGATCTAGGTTCTCGATCTAGTCTATGCCAAATCGACCTCAGGTTCTACCCTCTAGTCCTACATTGAGTTCTTGGTCTAGTCTTCAGGTTATTTTCATCGTAAAGTCTAGACTAACGTAGCTATTAGTACAGGTAGTATAGGTAGTATTTCTAACATTTAGATCCATGGGCGTAAATCCCGGGGGGGGATGGGGGGGATATATCCCCCCTGAAATGGAGGAGGGGGGATGGCCTGTACAATCATCCCCCCCTGAATTTTGAGGGGGAAAATGGAGGAAGCAGAAATGTGATTGTATAAATTTTGGCATATTGCATGACGTTTGTACGCCGGCCTTCAGACAGGTAACAGAGCTGAACAGTATTCTATTTGTAGGAAAATGTATAATTTTCTCAAGCGCTCGCTCGCTTCGCTCGCTCGCGAAGAAAGTAACATCGACATACACTGTAAGGTATGGCTCAGGCGTTGACAACGTCAAATAGTATAGGTCTACATATAAACATGCTATGACGCGAGTAACTGGGGACCATCTGCCAAATATGTACGAACACATACAAACAAACAATAACAACAACTTTATCGCCATAATTTAATCCCCTCCATTTCCTGAATCATTCCTGAGAAACGACAGTGACTGATGACTCAGTCAGGATACATCTATGGGCATACCAAGGGAAGATCAGGGACGTCGAATCTATGGGGGGCAAAGGGGCATTTGCCCCGCCCCAAAGGAAGTGTTTAGACAGACAAATCATTTATCCCCAAGCAATTCCCGAGATGAGGACAAATCTCGAACTTTCTAAATGGAAAATTGTCCAAATATCGCCAGAACTATGCACCAGATTGTTGTATTGCAATCATGAACATGCAAAAGGTCCGCTATACAGGATAAGGGATAAACTTTGTACACTTTTGACATAGACGTATATTCCCTAATTTATCAAAGAGTGTGCAGCAGATCTTTCACTTAACAAAAGCAACCTAATATGTATAGAGGCGTCGATGGGGGAGGGGGATGGTTCTCAAATAAAAGTGGGACAAACAAAAGCGAAAAATATAGCTACAAACGGCAGTTTTTGGAGTGTAAAATGTTAAAATTTTAAAGCTCGCTCGCTCCGCTCGCTCGCATTTAACCGCTATGCCATTCTCCTGATGTTGCTGCCAGTGATTGACAGCAGGTGCACCCGGTGCGCCCCCCTTAATTTCTAAAGCGAAAATATAGCTACAAACGACAGTTTCTAGGACTGGAAAATGTCAAAATTTTCAAGCTCACTCGCTTCGCTCGCTAGCATTTAATCAGTATGCCATTCTCCTGATGTTGCTGCCAGTAATTGCCGGCAGTTGCGCCCGGTGTGCCCCTTAATTTCCAAAGCGAAAAAATACAGCCACAATCGGCAGTCTTTGGACTGTAAAATGTCAAAATTTTCAAGCTCGCTCGCATTTAACCGCTATGCAATTCTCCTGATGTTGCTGCCAGTAATTGCCGGCAGTTGCACTCGGTGTGCCCCCTAAATTTCCAAAGCGAAAAAGTATAGCTACAAACGGCAGTTTTTAGACTGTAAAATGTCAAAATTTTCAAGCTCGCTCGCTCCGCTCGCTCGCATTTAATCGCTATGCCATTCTCCTGATGTTGCTGTCAGTGATTGTGAGCAGGTGCGCCCCCCTTAATTTCCAAAGCGAAAAATATAGCTACAAACGGCAGTTTGGGGACTGTAAAATGTCAAATTTTTGAAGCTCGCTCGCTTCGCTCGCTCGCATTTAATTATTATTCCATTCTCCTGGTGTTGCTGCCAGTAATTGCCAGCAGTTTTCGCCCGGTGCGCCCCCTTAATTTCCAAAGCGAAAAATACAGCTACAAACGGCAGTTTTTGGAGTGTAAAATGTTAAAATTTTAAAGCTCGCTCGCATTTAACCGCTATGCCATTCTCCTGATGTTGCTGCCAGTGATTGACAGCAGGTGCACCCGGTGCGCCCCCCCCCCCTTAATTTCTAAGCGAAAATATAGCTACAAACGACAGTTTTTAGGACTGGAAAATGTCAAAATTTTCAAGCTCACTCGCTTCGCTCGCTAGCATTTAATCAGTATGCCATTCTCCTGATGTTGCTGCCAGTAATTGCCGGCAGTTGCGCCCGGTGGGCCCCCTTAATTTCCAAAGCGAAAAAATACAGCCACAAACGGCAGTCTTTGGACTGTAAAATGTCAAAATTTTCAAGCTCGCTCGCATTTAACCGCTATGCCATTCTCCTGATGTTGCTGCCAGTAATTGCCGGCAGTTGCACTCGGTGTGCCCCCTAAATTTCCAAAGCGAAAAAGTATATAAACGGCAGTTTTTAGACTGTAAAATGTCAAAATTTTCAAGCTCACTCGCTCCGCTCGCTCGCATTTAATCGCTATGCCATTCTCCTGATGTTGCTGCCAGTGATTGTGAACAGGTGGCCCCCCTTAATTTCCAAAGCGAAAAATACAGCCACAAACGACCGTTTTTGGGACTGGAAAATGTCAAAATTTTCAAGCTCATTCGCTTTGCTCGCTCGCATTTAATCATTATGCCATTCTCCTGATGTTGCTGCCAGTAATTGCCAGCAGTTTTCGCCCGGTGCGCCCCCCCCCCCTTAATTTCCAAAGCGAAAAAATACTAGTACAGCCACAAAGGACATGTGGGACTGTAAAATATCAAAATTTTCAAGCTCACTCGCTTCGCTCGCTCGCATTTAATCGTTATGCCATTCTGATGTTGCTGCCCGATTGCCGGCAGTTGCGCCCGGTGTGCCCCCATAATTTCCAAAGCGAAAAAAATACAGCCACAAACGGTAGTCTTTGGACTGTAAAATGTCAAAATTTTCAAGCTCGCTCGCCCCGCTCGCTCGCATTTAACTGCTATGCCATTCTCCTGATGTTGCTGCCAGTAATTGCCAGCAGTTGCGCCTGATGCGGCCCCCCTTAATTTCCAAAGCGAAAAAAGTATAGCTACAAACGGCAGTTTTTAGACTGTAAAATGTTAAAATTTTCATGCTCGCTCGCTCCGCTCGCTCGCATTTAATCGCTATGCCATTCTCCTGACGTTGCTGCCAGTGATTGACAGCAGTTGCGCCTGGTGTCCCCCCCTTAATTTCCAAAGCGAAGAATATAGCTACAAACGGCAGTTTTTGGACTGAAAAATGTCAAAATTTTCAACGCAAAGAGATTTCACCGTAGGAGGGGGAAACCCCCTACCATACCCTCCTCCCTCGCTTGATTCGTTCCCTCACATAACCGCTCCTCCTAAGATCAAATCCTGTCTACGCCGATGATAGGCCCCATTATTTAGTAGGCCTTCACAGTGATGTCGCACAGCAAGAGCTGAAATACCACGATTTTGTCATTCAATAATATATTGTGAATATTTCATTTTCTTATTGTTTTTTTTTTCAAGAAGAGAAAACAAAAATTTCACCACAAGTGAGCACCAGATCGCTGAATTTCAGGTCTGAAAATGCAAAATCTTCCTCGTGTGGGAGAGGGATACCCCCCCCCCCCCCCCATACACACCCTTCCCCCGTTCGGTCGTTCCGCTCCCTTTCACAGATATTTCCACAAAAAAAAAAAAAAATGTTTTCATACTTTTAAGGTCTGATTTTCCGCCGAAAGTCGTCTGACAAGCAAAAAAAAAAAAAGCAACAAGAACAAAAAGTCTTTATGTTGTTGCTGCCACTTTTCTCCCACTTTATATTTCATGCAAAAGAGTGGGGCATCCGATCCCTGTTAAGTGTGTGTGTGTGGGGGGGGGGGAGAGGGGGGCACAAAGCTTCTTCCACCCCCCCCCCCCCCCAAAAAAAAAGGCTGCGCCGGTCCGGTTATGGGCTTGTAATCGTGGTGATGGTGACCATCCCCCACTCCTCAGTATGGATTTACGCCGTTGGCCCGGTGTGCCCCCCCCCTTATTTTCAAAGAGAAAAAAATATAGCTACAAACGGCAGTTTGGGGACTGTAAGATGTCAAAATTTTCAAGCTCGCTCGAATCAGGGAGGTGGAAGAGAAACACCTCCCTGCTCGCATTTAATTGATATGTCATTCTCCTGATGTTGCTGCCAGTAATTGCCAGCAGTTCCGTCCGGTGCGCCCCCACCCCCTTCATTCCTAAGCGAAAAAATATAGCTACAAACTGCCGTTTTGGGACTGTACAATGTCAAAATTTTCAAGCTCGCTCGCTTCGCTCGCTCGCATTTAATCGTCATGCCATTCTCCCGATGTTGCTGCCGAGTAATTACCAGCAGTTGCGCCCGGTGCGTCCCCCCCTTATTTTTCAAAGCGACAAAGATATAGCTACAAACGGCAGTTTTGGGACTGTGAAATGTCAAAATTTTCAAGCTCGCTCGCATTTAATCCTTATGTCATTCTTCTGATGTTGCTGCCAGTAATTGTCAGCAGTTGCGCCCGGTACACCCCACCCCCCTTATTTTCCTAAGCGAAAAAATATAGCTACAAACTGCCGTTTTGGGACTGTACAGTGTCAAAATTTTCAAGCTCGCTTGCTTCGCTTGCTCGCATTTAATCGCTATGCTATTCTCCTGATGTTGCTGCCGAGTAATTGCCAGCAGTTGCTCCCGGTGCCCCCCCCCCCCTTAATTTTCAAAGCGAAAGAATGTAGCTACAAAAAGCAGTTTTGGGACTGTAAAATGTCAAAATTTTCAAGCTCGCTCGCTTCGCTCGCTCGCATTTAATCGTCATGCCATGCTATGCTATTCTCCTGATGTTGCTGCCAGTAATTGCCAGCAGTTGCGCCCGGTGCGCCCCAACCCCTTCATTTCCTAAGCGAAAAAAGTACAGCTACAAACGGCAGTTTTTGGACTGTAAAATGTCAAAATTTTCAAGCTCGCTCGCTTCGCTCGCTCGCATTTAATCGTCATGCCTTTCTCCCGATGTTGCTGCCGAGTAATTACCAGCAGTTGCGCCCGGTGCGCCCCCCCCCTTATTTTTCAAAGCGAAAAAGATATAGCTACAAACGGCAGTTTTGGGACTGTGAAATGTCAAAATTTTCAAGCTCGCTCGTATTCAATCCTTATGTCACTCCTCTGATGTTGCTGCCAGTAATTGTCAGCAGTTGCGCCCGGTGCACCCCCACCCCCCAGCGAAAAAATATAGCTACAAACTGCCGTTTTGGGACTGTAGAATGTCAAAATTTCAAGCTCGCTTGCTTCGCTCGCTCGCATTCAATCGCTATGCTATTCTCCTGATGTTGCCGCCGAGTAATTGCCAACAGTTGCTCCCGGTGCCCCCCCCCCCCCTAATTTTCAAAGCGAAAAAATGTAGCTACAAAAAGCAGTTTTGGGACTGTAAAATGTCAAAATTTTCAAGCTCGCTCGCTTCGCTCGCTCGCATTTAATCGTCATGCCATTCTCCTGATGTTGCTGCCGAGTAATTACCAGCAGTTGCGCCCGGTGCGCCCCCCCCCCCCATTTTTCAAAGCGAAAAAGATATAGCTACAAACGGCAGTTTTTGGACTGTGAAATGTCAAAATTTTCAAGCTCGCTCGCATATAATCTTTATGTCATTCTCCTGATGTTGCTGTCAGTAATTGCCAGCAGTTGCGCCCGGTGCGCCCACCCCTCTTAATTTCTTAAGCGAAAAAATATAGCTACAAACTGCCGTTTTGGGACTGTACACTGTCAAAATTTTCAAGCTCGCTTACTTCGCTCGCTCGCGTTAATCGCTATGCTATCTCCTGATGTTGCTGCCGAGTAATTGCAAGCGAAAATGTAGCTACAAAAAGCAGTTTGGGGACTGTAAAATGTCAAAATTTTCAAGCTCGCTCGCTTCGCCTTCGCTCGCATTTAATCGTTATGTCATTCTCCTGATGATATAAATTGCCAGCAAATGCGCCTGGTGCGCCCCCCCCCCCCTTAATTTCCAAAGCGAAAAATATATAGCTACAAACGGCCGCTTTGGACTGTACAATGTCAAAATTCATGATCGCGTTCATGATCTTCAGTGTAAGAATTAAGACAAGAAGTTTCTCTAAATGATACCATGTTATAGCAAAATTGTTCAATAATAATCTACATAAAATGTACTGCTGCCTTAAACATGTTGGACTGTTTCAAGTCGATAGAACACGCAAAAAACATGAATCAAATTGCACCATTTACAACATCAATATGCAAAAAGTTCTCACACACCCTCCCCCTCGCTCGCATCTCTCCCTCGCATCTAACCGCTCTCCCTAAGATCAAATCCTGGCTACGCCGGTGATAGGCCCCACTACTTCACAGTGATGTCGCACAGGCGGAGGCAAGAGCGAAATACCACGATGTAGTCATTCAATTATCTATGAATATTTCTTTTTCTTGTTTTTTATAGGAAAAAGATCCCAAATTTTACCAAAAGTGTGCACCAGATCGCTGAATTTGAGGTCTGAAAATGCCAAATTTTCCTCGTGTGCATGGGAGGGGGAAACCCCCTCCCCCAGGCCGCTCCGCTCCCTCGCACAGATATTCAAACTCAAAGTCCCTTCCCTTCCCCCATCATTAAAACGGAACGATGCCCCTGTGATGATTGCTTCACTGACTTAAATCAAGAAAATTGAAGAATACAATTAATAGCTACAGGAAAATATCTACTGCGTTATTCAAGAAATGGATATCCTTATTATCATTTTATTGAATTTAGTTGGGCATTATTCAGGGCTGCGCTACGTTTTTGAAAGGGGGGGGGGGGCGCAAAATCGCCTGTCAGCCAAGAAGAAAGAACATCAAAAGACAAGAGAAACAACAACAAAAAATTCTTCATAATTTTAAGGTCTGATTCTCCGCCGAAAGTCGGCTGACAAGAAAAAACAAACCAACAAACAAAAACAAGAACAAAAAGTCGTCATATTTTTGCTGCCACTTCCCTCCCACTTTGCATGGAAAGGAGTGGGACATTTGATCCCTGTAAAGTGTGTGTGTGTGTGGGGGGGGGGGGGCAAGCTTCCCCCCCCCCCCCCCAGGGCTGCGCCGGTCCGGTTATGGGCTTGTAATCGTGGTGATGGTGACTATCGCCAATCATCCCCCCACTCCTCAGTACGGATTTACGCCGTTGACTCAACGACCAAGAAATTTGACTCTACAAGGCGCACCATCCACTCCGTATTTGATTTGATTTGATTTGATTTATTTCTGCATTTTTCACAAAGTATATACAACGTAATAAACAATTTCCCAATACTAATCACATTATATCTAACACAAAATGAGTATAAGTATAATCATTTGTAATGTACCAATAATGGAATATTGTATAGGTGAATTACAATCATACAAAAACAATTGGAAAATCATTGATTATTTAATCGAATTAATACATAAAAATGCAGGAGACCGTCATCTTAAAAATTGAGTTTGATGGCTGCCTCTGGAAAAGCGTATAGCTTATACTTCATTACAAATCATTTAATACTTATTAATTTATGTAACCGAGTAAGATAGCTACAAAATGCATCAGCGCAGAGGCGAGTTATGGTGCAAGTGCATATGTGCAGTTTTGTTGTTTTATCATTGTTAATGCTATTTGAAAAAATAAATCTGTGTAGATTAATTTTATATAGAAAAATGAACAGCGGTCGAAGGTCACCACCTATGATTCGAATAACAGGGGAGGAAGGTCTATTCAGCCCGGTTAAGCAACCTGCATGCATACGAGAAGGGCGAAAACGGCAGGTTAAAGATGTCACTGCCAGCCGCAGTTCCAATCCTACATGCATGCGGTTCAGGATATTGGCCGCTTGACATGCTTGATGCTGACCTGGAGACGACAGCATATTCGGCAGCAACTTGGACGACGAAGCAGCCCTTTTTAGGGAGAGCACTGCTTGTTTGAAGAAGGCAGACTGAACAAGAAGAAGAAGAAGAAGAAGAGAGGGGCCTAGAAATGATGGCCTAACCAAAGTTCGTCTCCCTTGACAGTGAGTTAACGCACTAGACATTACACAGACTTTGATTATACAATGTAGCATTATGACACACAGAGCCCACACAGTATACACACGCATGTCTCAACGGAACCCGACTGATAATTTTATCATTTCAGATTTATACATAAACAACAGGGTCATCATTCAATGAGAATGAATTTAGTTTACGTTTGAAGACATTTGAAGAGATTTAGTCTGAGTTTTTTCTCAGTAGCCGGGCAAATTATTCTAATGTTTGCAGTTTTCTAAACATAATTGTATCTTTAGCGAAAACTGTTCTATTACTTGGAAGGTGATTCGTATAAATCACTCCATGCGGAATGAGATATGAACCAAATGGTGTGTGTGTGTGTGTGTGTGTGTGTGTGTATGCATAATAGGCGTACCTGTGTTTTGGTGCCTTGTCTGCTACCGGCGGTTTCACGCTGTCGCGATCTTCAGCATCGAGCACTTTTCAATCCTCAACAAACTATATATTCCCGATACTCAACGGATATGATATATATACATATATAATATCATGTTAAAAGATACCGGTAATTCATTCGCAGGTAAAATGTACAAAACAATTCCGACATCAAAAGCGTTGTGATGAGAAATGTAAACAGTGTTGTCTGCGAATATTTTTAGAATTCCTGCCAAACTGATTTGTTGCAAAGAGAAAAGACAAGTCTTGCTTCGTTAGACATGTTCAGGGTGACAATTGGGAAGGAGCGTTCCGCTCTATATACCGGAACGGATGCCAAAGCTGGTGTGGGCGGAATGTGTACAAAGACTCCCCCTCACGCTGAAAGGAGCAGGCAAACACAGAAAATTATTTCCTCTTTTTCATGCCATCTTGATGTCTGAAAAACTATTCATTCTTTTACCTCTGTCAACGATACATTAGCAACACGACAGTCTGGTACACTGTTCTTCGGTAGACCTAACTATTGTAACTACCACAGACTTTTGATTTTGATGTAATAATATAAAGGGGTAGGCCCTATAGAAGTGCCCTATCATGTTAATAACAGCATTCGGTGCTGCTGGTTATCCCATCTAGTAATTCCTACTTGACAAGAAAACCAGCCAACGCCGATTTCACTGTGAAGCGACTGATTTTTGTTGTCAGATTTTCTTGATCAAAAATTCTATAAAAAAAAAATAACTAAATCGTTTAAGGGTGTATTCGGGCATTGCTCTGCTGAAGTCTGTATTATAAACCATGATAAAGTCTTGTATCATTTTTCTTTTAGTTAGGTGATTTTTTTTTGTTTTTTTTGTTTTTGCGAAAAATAATGTGAGCAGGTCGAAACAAAAGCCAACTCCATACCTCAGGATTTCGCATCGCATTTTGTACACAAACACGTAGGCCTATAGTGTAGCACCACACACATTACATGGTCAATATCCAAGAAAACTTTACAATAACACCTCAACCATTATTCTTCATTTCATTCTTCACGTTTGGGTACTTTCACCTTTCATTATAGATGTAATAGTACACGTATTGAACAATTACGTCTGAAACATTTAAATCGTTTGAGCGAGCTACACTCGACAGTACTTTTGCTTATTATTATACGTGCCAACAAAAAACAAAAAACAAAAACAAAACAAGAGTCATTGCCGAAAGTGCGACATGTGAAACTCAGGACCAAGTTGGTGGTCCTCAGTAGGACCTACATGTATTCTGTCCTACTTCAACAAAAGGAAACAAGTGACAATTTTTTTTTCTTCAAAAGTGAGTTTTTTTTTTCTAAAAAAAACTATTTGAGGTGTTTAAGGCATGCCTGGCATGTTGGCAACCAGAATTATGCTACTTTGCTTCTGAACTATGAAATATTGATGTGTCAAAAGGGAACAAGTGCACACATTGTCATACATATTATTGTCATAATACTTTGACAGAAGGAAGCAAGTGATGCCTATCCAGTGGGCCGGATGCATAAACGCTAGCAATTGCTTGTGCTAGCCTTTTACTCGAATCCGTATGCATGAAAACAAGCAATTGCTTGCGAGCAGAAGCTTTTGCTATCAAGCACAAGCAATTGCTTGCTGCCCGCGAGCAATTTAACTTAGAGACCAAACATATACTTAAAAACATATAATAATAATAATAATAATAATAATAATAAATAGAAACTGACGTTTCTAAGCGCACTTTTGCTACTCATACAAATAGACTAGAAAACACAATAGCATTAACAAAATCAGCGTTAACAGTAACAAAAGAAGAAGAAAGAAAAGAAAAGAAAAGAAATATGCATATGCATATGCATAAAACATACCTTATGCTTGTTCTTGCTAGCAATTGCTTACAGTTTTGCAAGCTCTGTAAAATGAGCTTGCCCTTATGGAAAGAACACAGTTTTACCACACCATGTAACACAGTGTGCAACACAGTGTGGCACACAGTATCGAACACAGTGTGGAACACAATGTGTAACACAGTGTCGAACACATGTGTTTAATATGTGATTTTGAGACGTGTGGTAACACTGTGTATTTACCACAGTGTGAAACACAGCGTCAGCACACTGTGCAACACATGGTCCAAAACACATATTAAAAACACTGTGAATCAAACCACAGTCTCACACACTATGACCATAGGGTTATAACCACATAGTCCATTACACTGTGGTAGTCACCACATAATCCACCACACTATGGTATTCACCACATAGTCTACCACACTGTGGCAGTCACCACATAGTCCACCACAGTACAATGTGGTAGTCACCACATAGTCATCAAATGTATCTAATACCACATAGTCATCAGATGTATCAATATTTGTAATGCATGAAGGCACGGTTACTGACTAGATAACACTGTTATTGAATATGAAATTACCTTTTCATAACAAAATTTATGACATTGGTATAACATACATTATTAGACAATAGTTCACAGGAAATCCCATCACAAATACTTCGAATTTAGAAGTATTTTATGAATTCCTCAAATTTAGGTTGCTTTTTAATATTCATGAGCTATGCAAAGTCTGTACCACAGGAATACCACAGTGTTACCACAGGAATACCACAGTGTCACCACAGGAATACCACAGTGTCACCACAGGAATACCACAGGAATACCACAGGAATACCGTATGAAATATCACATTCTGTACCTCAGCACTCCCGCTGGAGTGTAACAACATTATGGACACAGGAGTACACATATTTCAATATATACCACACTGTGTGTTTAGTATGCCAACTATGTGGAGATGGTGCAGGTGAATGATCTGAAACCCACAAAGTGACAACACCGAGCACAGGGTTTACACATAGTTCAATATATACCACACTGTGGTAAGTCTGTGTGGATTATGTGATAAATGAATGATCTGAAATTCCACAGTGTGACAACACTATCAACACAGGGTTTACACATACAATGTAGTTAAAAATATGCCACACTGTGTCAAACAGGAATCACAGTGTGTTCAGTATGTGATCTATGTGGGGATTATGTGGTAAAACACTTAAACTGAAATACCAGACTGTGGTAGCATTATGAACACAGGGTTTACACATAGTTTGATGTATACCACACTGTGGTATTTGTGTGTCACTCTGTGTTCAGGATGCCAATAATGTGGTATACTATGTGATCTCAAATCTCACACCGTGACAACGCTGTGACCACATGGTTAGCACATTGTTTACACATAGTAAATTATGTGAACACACTGTCGTAACATTATACCACACTGTGGTATACGTGTGCCACACTGTGTTTGGTATGCCAATTATGTGGTACACTATGTTCTCAAATACCACACTGTGACAACACTGTGACCACATGGTTAACACATTGTTTACACATAGTCAACTATGTGAACACACTGTGGTAACACTGAGTTTGTTCCATAAGGGTGAGCTTTTGCTTAACTGGGCGTTCCCTTTTAAGTATCATTTTCATATTCATAAAAGAGAGGCCACACTTGTGCAGGAGTGGTATAAATCTACAATAAATTACTCCTAAGTAGTGTAAGAAACTTTTCCGTTTCAACAACGGGAATGTTCAGTGGTTAGCAGGCAAAATGTGATGAAGAACAGGTACAGGATGTTTGACTTCGGTGGAGAGCAAGGAGACCTCTCTGCACGTGCGATCTGGGAGATCCGGGTCCGGCGTGTTTTTTTTTAGACGGCGCAGATTGGGGACCCTAAAAATCTTTTGGGGACCCTAAAAATCTATTGGGGACCCTATCCCTAAACCTAATCCTAATCCTAACCCTAACCACCAAACCCTAACCCTAACCCTAACCCCAACCCTAACCCTAACCCTAACCCTAACCAAAAACCCTAACCCAACGCTTTTCCCATAGGTTTAACACGCGTCATGCCCCAATCTGCGCCGTCTTAAAAAAAAAAAAACCGCATCCGGGCTACTATAAGCAGTGATAGGAATCAGCCAGTATGTAGTATGTGTGTGTATAGATGTGTGTGCGCGTCTGTGTGTGCATTTATGAATGTCATTGGGCCGAATGCATAAAACAAGCAATTGCTTGTAAGCAATTGCTTCAAGCAAAAGCATAAGCTCGTCTAGCAAAAGGTCTAGCTCAAGCAATTGCTTAAATCCATATGCATAACCTTTTGCTTGTGTTCATACCTATTGCTTGTCCCGCACAGGCAATTGCATTTTCCACAAAAGGGACGTCACGCCTGTGCGAACACAAGAACAAAGGCGAGTGTGACAGCATGTATTTGAAAGGGCATGTGTGTGCGGAAACATTTCCTGACATAGCAGAAGAGCGATGAAATTACACTCATAAATGCACACACAGAAGCACACACACATCTATACACACACACGTTCTGGCTGATTCCCATCACTACTTACAGTAGCCCGAATCTGCCAGATCGCACGTGGAGAGAGGTCTCCTTGCTCTTCACCGAAGTCAGACATCCTACCTGTTTTTCATCACATTTTGCGTGCTAACCAATGGACATTCCCGTTGTTGAAACGAAAAAGTTTCTTACACTACTTAGGACTCAATTTCTTGTAGATTTATACCACTCCTGCGCAAGTGTGGTATTTCTATTATGAATATGAGAATGATACTTAAAAGGGAACGTCCCAGTTAAGCAAAAGCTCAAGGTCATTTTACAGAGCTTGGAAAATCGTAAGCAATTGCTAGCAAGAACAAGCAAAAGGTATGTTTTCTGCATACGTTTTTAAGTAAATGCTTGGTCTCTAAGCAATTGCTTGTGCTTGCTAGCAAAAGCTTCTGCTAGCAAGCAATTGCTTGTTTTTATGCATACGGATTCGAGTAAAAGGCTAGCACAAGCAATTGCTAGCGTTTATGCATCCGGCCCCTTTCATAGCTCTTCTGCTATGTCAGGAAATGTTTCCGCACACACACGCCCTTTCAAATACATGCTGTCACACTCGCCTTTGTTCTTGTGTTCACACAGGCGTGACTTCCCTTTTGTTGAAAACGCAAGCAATATGAGGGACAAGCAAATGGTATAGGCACAAGCAAAAGGTTATGCGTATGGATTTAAGCAATTGCTTGAGCTAGACCATATGCTAGACGAGCTTGTGCTTTTGCTTGACGAGCTTGTGCTTTTGCTTGAAGCAATTGCTTACAAGCAATTGCTTGTTTTATGCATTCGGCCCAGTCAGTCAGTCACAATTCGTCCGTTTTGATCCCTTTATCCGTCTATGGGTGATGCTGACCCTTTGCTTGGGATTCGAAGAATTTGGCGGTACGTGTTTGAGCCAGTTCCAATTTCTAATAAGATGCTTTTTTTTTAGTTGCCCTATGAAATACAAAGGAAGGTTTTGTATTTTGTCAGTGATGGTATTAGTGATCTACATTTTTTTTTCCTTTTTTGTCACCATTCAAACGTAAATTTGAAGATAAGAAATGGATTTTATCACGGGCGATTAGTACAGAGGGCCACTGGTAAACTTTTATTTGGTTATATTACATATCATACACGGTTTTATACAACGTCCAAGTAGATCCGTGTAGTTTGATTGGAGGATTGTTGGTGACGTGATATTCAATAAGTACTCCATTCAACGCGCCGTGCAATTTTGGTTCTATTTTTGCGTGCAACTTGGTTCGATTTTTTTCGTTCTATTCCACGGTTCGAGAAATATTGTACGGTACTGCATGTACTGTGTGTTGCATATTGAGGATCGCATGCAGCTAGCGCACTGTACAAGTACGTGTGCGGTACATGCATGCGCGTAAAAGGTAGGCCTACGTAGTGCTGAGTGTACGTGTTTGAGCGCTAGCTGTGACCTGCATCTACACTGATTGCACAAGCCAGAAAGAGAATCGCAGTGGATCCACATGTAAGTATGGCTATATTTTTCATACATATATATAGACTTCTAGGCCTACTTAAACTTACCCAACAATCCTCCAACCAAATAAAGATCTACTTGGACGTTGTATAAAACAAATAGTGTATGGTCTTTATTCGTGCAATGGAACAAGATTTCGCACTCGGTGAAAGATGAGGCGCACTATTCAACTCGGCTTCCTCGTTGAATAGAGCGCCTCTATCTTTCACCTCGTGCGAAATCTCGTACCATTGCACTCGTGACCATTCACTATTTGTATAATAACTCATTTTTGCTAAGTTTTGTGTTGGGTGGGTTACACGCATCTCGAGCTGTAGCCCTTCTGTATCATTCATTGAATCGCTGATACGATTTGCTGTACATTGTAAATTCCATGAATAAACGCTACTTATGTTATGGTACCAACTATGTACATTTATGTGCGTGTACAATGAGAATCCGATTATAAGTTTTTGACTTATTGTGATATCAAACTGACTTTATGTTATTTATGACTGTTTTGACCTCTGCTCTTCGACCTCATGACCCCCAATTTAAATCGTCTCTTCCTTACTTCATTGTGAACCTAGTCTGAATGTGAAAATGCGATCATTATTTTGTTCTTGAGTTACAGGGGGATGAAGTTTGTTTTACGTCCTTTATGACCTTTGACTTTTGAGTTCATGACCCCAAATTAAACTGTTCCATTTTTGATGCATTATAAACACTCCCTGTAAGTTTAGTGAAAATCCAATCACCTGCGCCAGAGTAATTGTATAGAATAAGTTAATTTTATGTCCTTTATGACATCTGTGACCTTTGACCTTGGAACCTGTTACACCGACAACGATATTTTCGTCATTTCTTCTCATTTCATTGCGAACACACCCTGCAAGTTTGGTGAAATAAGATCCGTTCTAGAGTTATCATGCACACAACAGACAGACAGACAGGCCGAATTATGTCTGTCGGCCGTCATTTACTGCATGTGGACTTGGATGGGACAAATTCTCTGCCCTCTTTCGTTCCGCTCTGCAGGTTGCACTTCACAGGTAACATCAACAGCACGTTCAACACGTCCAGGATCATCAGGAGCATAAAGGAATAGTTAAAACTTCCGAACAAGTCAGCAAACAACCCTGGAAAAGGAGAGAATTTGGAGAGTGAGTCTGCACAGCACAATCGATATCACAAATCAAATGCATAGGTTCTCGAGTGGCATGCTGTTTGTTTTAATAGTCTTGGCTTAATATTGAAATATGCGGACTTTTCTCTAGTGCGTTTGTCAGTCTGTTTTATACTTATTTGCGTTCTTTCTATTGGAGTATTACCGTCAAGAAATCGCCTTCGTCATACATGATCTACCAAACACAGTTTTTTACATATAATTATACCATTACTGAATGGTCTATTAACCCGGAATGTTCATATTCATTATTTCTATCCCTGATTCACATTTTAAAACTATTGTGAAGCACTTAAGCTTTTTCTTTTTCGTTTTAATCTGCAAGTGTTAGCAAGGACCCTTGCTAGTCCTGAGTGCACTGTACAAGGTGAAAGTTTAAATCTGCCTGCACCTGAGAAATAAGCGCCGAACATTAGACCAATGCCATCGACGAACTCCTCAAGCGCCAGTGCAACGTGAAAGTTCTCCTCAGAGACATACGTCATTTTGTGAGGTTCGCTAATCTGATAATAAAATAAGGTTCTTTTTGCGCGCTCCTAACAAAAAAGTCCTGTGGTACTCCCTGTGGTACTTGTCGGTACCACACAATGTACCACACACTTGTAATGTTACCACAGGAACTGTGTGGTACTGTACCACAGGCTTGTAGGGTACTCCCTGTAGTACTTGTCAGTACCACACAATGTACCACATAAATAAATGTTACCACAGGAACTGTGTGGTACTGTTTTACAGGCTTATGTGGTACTCCCTGTGGTATTGGTTGGTACCACACAATGTACCACACAAATATATGTTAACACAGGAACTGTGTGGTACTGTGTCACAGGCTCGTGTGGTACTCTGGGATGTACCACAGGGCAGTACCACCACAGGAAAGTACCACAAGACAGTATACAAACAAATTGTCCTGTGGTATTTTGGGACGTATACCACACAACAGTACCACAGGACAGTACCACATGAATTGTCCTGTGGTATTTTGGGACGTACCACAGGAGAGTACAACAGGAAAGTACCACAGGATAATACCACAGGACAGTACCACACGACTTGTTCTGTGGTATTTTAGGACGTACCACAGGACAGTACCACAGGGCAGTTCCACAAGACAGTACCACAGGAAAGTACCACCGGATAGCACCACAGGACAGTACCACAGGAATTGTCCTGTGGTATTTTGGGACGTACCACAGGACAGTACCACAGGATAGTACCACACGACAGTACCTCACGAATTGTCCTGTGGTATTTTGGGACGTACCACAGAACAGTACCACAGGGCAGTACCACAGGACAGTACCACAGGACAGTACCACAGGAAAGTACCACAGGATAGTACCACAGGACAGTACCACACGACTTGTCCTGTGGTATTTTGGGACGTACCACAGGGCAGTACCACAGGACAGTACCACAGGAAAGTACCACAGGATAGTACCACAGGACAGTACCACACTACTCGTCCTGTGGTATTTTGGGACGTGCCACAGGACAGTACCACAGGGCAGTACCACAGGAAAGTACCACAGGACAGTACCACACGACTTGTCCTGTGGTATTTTGGGACATACCACAGGACAGTACCACAGGAAAGTACCACAGGATATTACCACAGGACAGTACCTCACGACTTGTCCTGTGGTATTTTGGGACGTACCACAGGACAGTACCACAGGGCAGTACCACAGGACAATACCACAGGGCAGTACCACAGGACAGTACCACAGGAAAGTACCACAGGATAGTACCACAGGACAGTACCACACGACTTATCCTGTGGTATTTTGGGACGTACCACAGGGCAGTACCACAGGACAGTACCACAGGATAGTACGACAGGACAGTACCACACGACTTGTCCTGTGGTATTTTGGGACGTACCACAGGACAGTACCACAGGATACTACCACAGGACAGTACCTCACGACTTGTCCTGTGGTATTTTGGGACGTACCACAGAACAGTACCACAGGGCAGTACCACAGGACAGTACCACAGGACAGTACCACAGGAAAGTACCACAGGATAGTACCACAGGGCAGTACCACACGACTTGTCCTGTGGTATTTTGGGACGTACCACAGGGCAGTACCACAGTACAGTACCACAGGAAAGTACCACAGTATAGTACCACAGGACAGTACCACACGACTCGTCCTGTGGTATTTTGGGACGTGCCACAGGACAGTACCACAGGGCAGTACCACAGGAAAGTACCACAGGACAGTACCACGCGACTTGTCCTGTGGTATTTTGGGACATACCACAGGACAGTACCACAGGAAAGTACCACAGGATATTACCACAGGACAGTACCTCACGACTTGTCCTGTGGTATTTTGGGACGTACCACAGGACATTACCACAGGGCAGTACCACAGGACAATACCACAGGGCAGTACCACAGGACAGTACCACAGGAAAGTACCACAGGATAGTACCACAGGACAGTACCACACGACTTATCCTGTGGTATTTTGGGACGTACCACAGGGCAGTACCACAGGACAGTACCACAGGATAGTACGACAGGACAGTACCACACGACTTGTCCTGTGGTATTTTGGGACGTACCACAGGACAGTACCACAGGATAGTACCACAGGACAGTACCACACGACTTGTCCTGTGGTATTTTGGGACGTACCACAGGACAGTCCGACAGGAATTCCTGTGGTAATTTTCGATGTATACCACAGGAGAGTACCACAGGAACTGTCCAAAGTCCCACAGGAAAATCATAATATGGTGCTATTTCACACAGAAGTACCACACAGCAAGTTAAATTCGTAAGTACCACAGAAAAATGCTACAGGATATTCTTTTTTTTTTCTTAACATTCTATACCAGAGGACTATCACATCAGGAGAATATCACACAGCAGCACCACACAGGAGTACCACAAAGGAAAATTGTAAGGCAGAATCAACTGAAATTTATAACAAAAATACAAACAAAAAAGCACATTCCTCAATTAATTGAAAGATGAGTTATGCTGTGAATTATGACAATTGATTTGCCATTACTTATCCTGTCCTATACTCCTACAGTATTACCTATTTAGTGAAAGTGCTGATGTAAGGCATGAGAAATTTCATAAGGACTTCTGTGGTACTCCTGTGGTACTCCTGTGGTACTCCTGTGGTACAAATTTTTACATAGCTCATGAATATTCATAAAAAGCACTCTAGATTTTAGAAAATACATATATGACTTAAAAAGTCAAAGTATTAATGATGGAACTTACTTTGAACTTTATGAAAGATTGTCTAATTATGTAATGTTATTCCCAATATCATAGATATTGTCATGAAAGTGTAATTTCATATCTTGATAATAAGGTATAATCGAGTTAGTAACCATGCCTTAACGCTTTACAGATAGACGGCCATATATATATGTACTGATAGGGTCGATGGCTACCTAGGAATAGAATATGAGTGTATAGATCTATTATAGGACTAGATTGGCACTTGGCCATTAGACTCTCGTTTGAGGTTATATGTTAGGAGTAGGACAGGTTATTAAGTAGGGCCATGTTTGTCCTGAAATCCATCACTCACCTATCAGGAATATTCCTTGAAATGTGGCTAAAAGTCTCCCAGATTTTTTTTTTCGATCTATCCTGTGTGGTATTCTCCTGTGGTACCATGGAAATGCTGTGTGGTACTGCCCTGTGGTAATGCTGTGTGGTAATGATCGACCTGTGGTACTGTCCTGTGCTACTGTCCCAAAATACCACAGGACAGTTCCTGTGGTACTGTTCTGTGGTACTAGTCCTGTGGTACTGCCCTGTGGTACTGCCCTGTGGTACGTCCCAAAATACCACAGGAATTCCTGTGGTACTGCCCTGTGGTACGTCCCAAAATACCACAGGAATTCCTGTGGTACTGTCCTGTGGTACTGTTCTGTGGTACCGGTCCTGTGGTACTTTCCTGTGGTACTGCCCTGTGGTACGTCCCAAAATACCACAGGAATTCCTGTGGTACTGTCCTGTGGTATGTCCCAAAATACCACAGGACAATTCCTGTGGTACTGTCCTGTGGTACTTTCCTGTGGTACTTTCCTGTGGTACTGTCCTGTGGTACTGTCCTGTGGTAATTACCACAGGAGTACCACAGGACTTTTTCGTATGGGGCGAAGGTTCGCTAATACCGAAAGTGATAGAAATCTCCATTATTCCAAACGTTCCTTAATCGGAACATGAAAAAGGTTTGTTGATCCAAAAGCGAAAAAGGTGTGTCAACTCACGAACCTTCGGAATTACAAACCTTATAATCGTCTTCGGATAAACGAACCTTGGAAATAACGAACCTCTCTAAGTTTTGCATTAACAAACCTTCGGAATAACGAACGTTATTTCATTTTCGGATTGACGAACCTTTGGAAGAGCGAACCTTTCTCACTTTTTTATTAACAAACCTTCGAAATAATGAAGCTTATTCACTTTCCGATAAACGAACCTTCGGAAAACGAACCTTATATCTCTTCCGGAATTACGAACTTTCGGAATAATGAATCTTCGGAAGAGCGAAGCTTCACAATAACGAACCTTATTTAATTTTTGGATTAAGGAACTATCGGAATAATCCTTGGAATGGTAAACCTTCAGAATAAGGAGCCTTCGGAGTAATGAACCTTAGTAATAACAAACCTTTGGAATAACGAACTGTAACCGAATCCGAACCAATGAATCATTTTCTATATTTGTTTCGAAACTAGGCATGACAGTACAATCAATTTTTTGCTCTCTGTTAAATGTAACATTTAAACAAATTTGATGACATCGCATCCTATTTGACATAGCTTTCCAACGTATGATGAATATTCAATAAACAACATACAATATAATTATACGCATGATTTGCGTGATTCATCATATTCTGTATTTAATTGTTTGGTTATAACGAAATTTCGTTATACCCAAAAGAAAACTGCCTGTCCCGACAAATTCGTTATAACAGTCCCGAGTGCACTGTACAAGGTCAAAGTTTAAATCTGCCTGTACCTGAGAAGTAAGCGCCGAACATTATGCCAATGCCATCGACGCACTCCTCAAGCGCCAGTGCAATGGGGAAGTTCTCCTCAGAGACATACTGCCGGACGATCAAGGTGACTGCGATACTGCGGCAGGAAATGCATGCAGAAGTCACCGCCGCCGATGAAACCAGGACGTAGAAAGTGTGTTCGCCAAATGTCAACACGTCGACAAGAATGATAAGTATGTTCACAAGCGATAAAACAAGGTAAAAATCTACGTATCAAGCCAGTTTCAGACTGCACAGTCCGAAACTGATTCTAGTGCAGAAATTAGACAGCGCCGCGCAGGATGTCACGATGACCACATGGCGTACCGAGTTACGGAGTTCCAGGGCGCGTGGTATGAGAAACGCATGCCAGCCGCCGTAAACCATAGCGGAATGGAAAGTCGCCAGATAGATGAAAATGACGTTCGGATTGCGGATGAACTCAGGCATCTTTATCCAGTGTATCAATGTGAGGCACTTTTGACTAAAGGATGTTTTATTCTCTTCGCTAATAAGGCCTTGTCTGGATAGCCATTTTTGGGATTCTTCCTTTTGATTTGTGCTGTGCTTGTTGCTGTGGATTCTCCTTCGGGTCTCCCACTCTGACTCCGAGCAAGAATCTGTTGATTTTATCGACGGCCATTATGACTTCTTGGCGCGACGCTTCATCCTCTTCCGTGCAACTTTCGGCTCCATTCTGTTTCTCTCCCCCCAGAGTTATGAACTTGCGATCTTCGTTCTTTTCGGCAACAGGTTGGTGAGCTGTAGACTGGGATGGCTGAATGGCAAGAGACATCGGAATGGTGTTAGCCATTGCGCCACTGATGATCAACATAGCCCCTTGCCAACCGTAGACTTTCATCAGGAATTCACCAGCCATCGGCACTAGCACCATCCCTACAGAAATGCCTGATCTGCCAAAACTCATGAACAGGGGAAATCGGATGTTGTCTTGTTCGTTCATTTCTATGAGCATGGTTATATTGGCTATTCCGTAGCCCAAGCCTGTAGAATGAAGAGAGAAAGCGTACGGATACGAAGTTGGGTTATAAATGGAGACGGGAAACTTAAACGGTATCATCATACTATTGTGAGCTTAATGTTCATGTTTACAGATTGTTATTCCTAAGGTTCGTTAATCCGAAAAAAAAAAAGAATGAGGTTCCTTTAGTCAGAAGGTGCGCTTTTCTGAAGATTGGTTAATGAAAATGAAGTAAATTTAGTAATTCCGAATTTCTCTAGTTTGCATCGTCTTTACATTTTCGGATAAACCAACCCCATTTAATTTCGGGTTTAACGAATCTTCGGAGTAACAAACCTTAATTGATTTTCGGAATTACGAACCTTCTGAATAACTAACGTTGGGAAAAAGCACAACTATTTGGATTGACAGACCTTTTTCATTTTCGAATGAATGAACCTCTAGGTATAAGAAACTTGTGTTTTTCGAAATAACGAACTTTTTCTTCGGATTTATGAACCTTTGGAATAACGCACAACCCAATAACGAATACCAGGTAACCCAATTTCAGTATGTTTATTGAAGGCGTATACCTTCGTTGTGACCTCCCTAACATGCTGTGTCAAGAGGGATTGCAATTAAACTTTTAAATAATAAATAAAACAAACCAGAGCAATTCGAGTGTGGTTAGCCGGGATGCCTCTATCTTCTTGCTTTCTTTTCACTGCACATCATGGCCTTCTTTCGACAAAATAATGACCTTCGATATTTCGATCATACTTAAATCTGACAAATTTGCATTTTATTCTATCACTGTCAGTAAGTGATATAAGCCACTGGAATTACTTTTATATAATTGAATTTATGGCAGAAATATAACAATTAATATTACGAAGCCAAGGTTCAGTGACCTGTTGTCTATTGACCTTGAGGGAGACTGCCCAACACCTATCATATGTATTTAATCTGGCACACCTGCGCCTCATATAGCTGAACCTGATAAATTATCAACAATTCACTTATGAGGGTTTCTATTTGTGTTTTCAAGATATTTTGGGGCAAAATCACAAAATACAATGTCTCTGGCATATAATAGTGGCGATGCACGTGAGCCGGGGCGAGGAAAAAGTGTGCTTTAATTAGTATTCGGAGTTTGTTTGTTTGTTTTTTTAATCTCGTGTGGCACACCATGCAAAATACTCCTTTGCAATATTTCGTTTTGTATTTTCACTTAAAGGGAAAATTCAGTCCAAAAATAAGTTAGTCTGATAAAAAAAGAGTAAAATCTTACGAGTTCAACGGTAAAAATTTGACTGAAATCGGATGAAAAATAAGGAAGTTATGAAAATTTGAAGTTTTGCTAATTTCTGCAAAACAGTTCTTGCAGAGTGGATATGCATAATTATGCAAATGAGTGAGCTGACCATGTCATAACCTCACAATTTTCCATTGATCGTGTACAAAAAGTGATGAAAATTCAATATTTCTTTTATTGAAGTCTGAAACATGATGTTATTCTTGGTTTAATAACTTCAGAATAGTGATCAGTTAGATATATCAGGATTTGAGCCTCGGGCATAATAGCATTTTAGTGAAAAACTGGAAATTTCAAAAATTTTATGTACAAACTATATTTTTAATAATGGTAAGTTGTGAGGGGATGACATGCTCACGTTGCCATTTGAACATTCATATTGACTGTTTCCTGAAAAATTAGCAAAACTTCAAAATGTCATAACTTCTTTATTTTTCACCCAATTTCGATCAAAATTTTAGCGTTGAACTCGTAATATGGTACTCTTTCTTATGAGACTAGCTTATATTTGCACTGGATTTTTCCCCTTTAAATGACATAATGCAAATACATGTTGATTTGTGATAAGTCATTATACTTTCAATATTACCTATGATGCCAAACAAATATCTAGATGCACTCCAGATATTAATTTTATGTCATATTTTTTTCTATTTTTTTGTTTTACAGATTACTTGAATACACCCACAAAAATACCTTCCAAAACAAATATTCTATTCATGATCTCATCTGCCAATCATTGCCTAAGTAATATGTTTAACAAAGGACAATGAAATGCATCTTTCACTCGACTGAGCATTATTTTTTCTACTATTTTTGTAACAGATTGCTTTAATACACCCACAAAAATACCTTCCAAAACAAATATTCTATTCATGATCTCATCTGTTAACTATTTCCTAAGTAATATGTTTAGTAAAGGACAAGGAAATGAATCTTTCACTCGACTGAGCATAACTTGCAGGACTGGTTTCCGTGTTACTAAAGTGCCTAACAAAAGACATTGCAAAGGAATATGCAGGCTATACTCGGTCTTCGGGATGATGCATTTCCAGCATCTTTTGTAAATCATATATCAAACTATAAAGATAAGACGTCCATAAATTCGCATAGAATAATCATTTACACTTACTGGAGCAAAATGCTTTAATGTCTTGCAAATCAAAACATAATATTGTACATGAAAGCGTGGTAGAAACATGTTAACAATGCGGTTTTTTTTAAAATCCAAGTTAATTATCTAGATTTATACATTATTTAAACGCAAATATCCCAAGGTCTCAATACACGCTGATAATAACTTTGGCAGCCACTTTTTTTGTCAATTTTCAGATTCTAATTCGACTGTCCGTAACACAGTGGAGCCGTGTGATAATTCAAAAAAAAGTAATGTCGGGGAACAGGTTTTTGCTAGTGTCATTGATTCGTAGGAGATAAGTAAGATTACGTAATGGTTCCTCAGTACAGTCTTCTAAACATGTATTGAGAAAAGGTGGGGCGAGAATGGGGTGTGGCAAGCTGCTGGTCCCCTTGCGTGACTTGCTATATTGTTTGAAACAGGTGGTTAGGTCTCTCTTTCTGGGTTGCATGTACTGGTAGTGCAACCTGGTATTTAGGAAGATGGGAACATTTGTGATGTAGTAGTTTTGTTTTATAATAATTATAGTTTAGTGGTTGAGACCTCAGCAGTTTTAGGCTAAAGAGTGAATTGTTTTCACTGTGTTATCAGGTGTGAATGCGTGGAGTTACGCCCAAGAATAATCAGAGACCATTTTGTAGGGTGTAGGGTTAAGAAATGTAAAGGGTAGAAAGATTGCTTGAGCAGTCTGCAGTAAATTGTGAGCAGGTGAAGTCGCGCTGGTCGGGAGCTCTGTCCTATCAGCTTAGGAGTGACCGTGTGGCAGCCATTGGGCATGTCAAATGACTTTTTGTGAATTTTAGATAGATTTTGCTCTAATTCCTGCAGTTCTCTGTCAAAATTGGTTTATGGTTAGTGCAGGACACTAGAGTATGAGTGTAATGTATCAGTTGCCAGCAATTTGTATGAGAATTTAGTTTTGTTGAGATTAGGCCAAGTGAGCTGACTATTTTGAGATGTAGTCGGCGAGGATTTCGGTTTTCGTTTAGATTAGCCAGAGACTATTTGCTGCTTTTAAATTGGAATATTATGATTACAAGCAGAAACAAGTGAGTGAATTTATAATTGGAAGATTTGAACTGAATTGCATATGAGTATACTGTTAGTGGCAATAAGACGGTTAGGGATGATTATTGTATACCACATTCAGTGATTTGTATTTTTTATTCACATTTACTTTGTCTCGGCAAGTGAAACTCCGGAGAGTTAAGTATAATTTGTATAATTCAGAAGTCTGTTCTCATTGAATGATAGGCAGAAGAAAGCGTTGTGGTACTGTGTATAATTGTAATATTGATTTTCATTTGATATAATAGATTATTCAGCCTGGGCCAGCCTGTTTCCGTAAGACTGATGTGGCGTGTAGAATTCGTAAAGGACGGCTGTTGAGCCCTCGTGAGCAATGATGTGACAGTCTACATTTTGTATGATAACATAATGTATACAGAGATATACTTACCTTTAATTATATATGATTACAATCTGAATTTGCAATGTTGTACTTGTTGTTACATTTATATCCTCGTCTTGTGACACTCGATCATAGTTTTGGCGTTTATATGCAATACACAGTATCAAATGTTTATTTTTTTTTTTCATGAGGAGTGTTATCGGAGGATAACGAGAAGCTATAGAGAAGCAGATTAGAGAATTTGCATGTCATGTCGAGGTGACGATGTTCTCGTGATATACATTTAATTCATTATTATCTCTGTGGATGTAGGATGGAACACAGAAGTAGAGTGCTAGTGAACAACTTGTATATAGGCAGCTGACTTATATTTTACAACAAACTGGACGCAAAGGGAATATTGGTTGAGTTCATTTCATTTATTGACATAAATTCAGAGATAAGAGATATTATGCAGACTGACACGAGATGTAACTGGCATGTGTAATGATGTATTGAATGGTTGTTTCTTTCTGTTTTACAGGGCTCTTTCCCTGCTTCAGTATCAATAATAATGAGCAGCAATTACAATTCACCATTGCCGGTATGAATAAAGACTCTCATTGTACCACCCACGGCAATGATAACCAACAAACAAGTGAATGAAAAGGTTCCTCTAATGGCGTTATGTATCTGTGCAGACGCGCTTTGAATTCGTATACTGGCCCATTGTGCCTCGACATAAAAACTAAAGCATCTCATTTCTAATTAAAAAAATGGCTAAACTTTGACGCATTTAGTTGAAGGCAAAGAGATTACACAACTGCAGGCCAAACACTTCATATCATTCGTTACTCTTTCTGTACAATCATGACTGCATGTTGACCGCATTAAATTATTTTTGTGTCTCAATCAGTTACTCCATTAAAGTTTTCTTAAAGATTTATTAAAGATTTCTTAGGAAGGATGGTGTATATTTTCATAAAACCTAATATTTTACTAGTCATTGTTAAAAGTTCATAAAATAAAGATTAAGGAAATCTTTGGCACCTTTTAAAAAATAAATCATGTGACATCGCCTATTCTGGTTGCAGAATTAAAAAAAAAAACAAGAAATCTAAATTATCGACTTCTCATTTGCTGGATTTATGATTGTTATCAAATTAGCAACACAGTCAAGAAGGAATTTACAAATTCTTGTATTTTTCTGTGTATCTTTTAGTGCATCGAGTATGTCTCCAGTATGAATTGCGCAATAAATTTAGAGTTGCCAATCTAATGGCAACGTAACACTTTTTGCAACATGCAACATAAGTCTCCTTAGACTTGAAGGGTAAACCGAGCTGAAGACCATGCAGAAATTTCTCTGATCAGAAATACATTTTCTTTAAAACAATCTTCCGAGTTTTTCTTGTCTTTTTTATTTGAAGAATCTTAAACATCTCCTGCTTACCTGCAACGGCAAGACAAACGGTGAAGAGTGAGCTGTTCTGGACACAGCTGGCAGACGCGAGACCGAGTGCAGGAAGAACTGATCCGCAGACCAAAAGCCCTCTCTTGTAGAAAACCTTAACCCGTTTGTAAACATATGCTACAACGGGGGCTGAACGAGGCAAAAATGAAAAACGCTCTTCAGTATTGTGTGCAGTGTGAGTGTTTTTCCCCTGCAGAAGTTAATGTGCATTTGAGAGTTTTTAATGTTTGTCCTATAACTATTCGAACGATCTTTCCGCAACCCAACACACAAAAACGAATTTAATCAAACAGCACAATTATTGTTTATTACGAGGTCTATTCATGAATGGGATGCAAAAATTGACGGCCAAGAAAAAAAAAAAACAACCTCTGAACAGAGTACGAAATGCCCGTTTCAAAATATCAACTTACAGGAAATATATTGATATACTTAGTATATGACTTTTATCAACGATAAGAGACTCTTTACTGGGCCGCGAAAGATCTGAATACATTGACTCAGTCATTCTCATATGCACAGGTCGGTCCACTTTTCAACATAATGGTTGTCATGGTTGTGCCAGATAATAATAGATGAAACTTTACGGTACATTGCACAGTACAGTCTAGAATGATTATATTTCAACCAAAGACATTGCTTGCATGAGGTTAAAAAAAAAGACCACCACCACCAACAACAACAAAATCTCGCTCGAATGTATACGGTACAGCTATGGCATTAATATTTCCGTACAAACTTGGGTTGCGAAATGTTATACCCTTTTTAATAGTCAGGAATGATGCGAAAGTTTCTGTCATGTTTTCGGCCTTGTAATATCTCTCTCTATGGGTTAGGGTTAGGATTAGGTTCTGTATTAGGATTAGGGTCATGGGAAGGGTCTGGGGTAATTGCCCCGGGGGTAATTGCCCTAAACCTGGCATTCCGTGTACTATCTGGCCCGTAATGCCTCACTGACCTGTGAGCTATAAGGGATCGTTTTTGGATATTAATGTAATTAACAATCTCTTGAGTGTCTTGTATCATGTTTCGAATGTTTGTATTATGATCGAAAAAGTTTTGAAAGGACTGTGGTAGCAATTTTTGGGGTATATTTTGTACATGACTATAAAGATTCTAGTATGTATTTATGTCATCAATGGTTTATTCTTGATACATTAAGCATGCTTAAATAATGGGGCCGGATATGCTAAGTACGCAGAGCGTGAACATATTCTGATTACCCTTTCTTTGCAATAAAAACCCCAAATTTACCCGTGTCTGATTATAATTAACCCAAACAATATTATAATAAGTTATTATATGAGAAAGAATAAGAGCATTAAAAGCATACATAACGATTTGGATGACAAGAAATATCGGAATTGTGTAGGATATGCCAATCTGCCTGGATTAACAGTTGTTGTATTCGTTATATAATCATGCCAAATCATAATTTCATTTCATTTATTTTCATTTATTTTCATATTTCTCAATGAATGATAAAAAATCCATCAAATGTAACAAAACTGAATAATACATGATATCCAGGCAGGAGACATATATAGAATACTGTAAACATATAGTGGCGATGTATAAAAGTTGGAATATGGGAATGAATGCTAAAGAAATATGAAGGAACCTTAATGATGGAAATTACTCCCAAGTACTGCACTGTAATACTATAACAGCATTCTACACATTTTGATAAGGCTAAATCGCGTTTAAGTTGTCACCCCGACGACAAGAACTCATGCGGAAAACTCTCAAACACGACTCGGTGCCGAAAGCCTGGTCCAATGACGGAAGAATTCGTGCTCTCACTACGCAGAATATAGTAGCCTAATAAACAACCCAAACACAATGGTGACCTTGACCGTTTCTAAATGGATTTATGCAGTTTGTGATACAGAGATAAGTATCTTCTTTTTTTTTTATAATGTCGATTACTCAATGTATTCAACTTAATTCTAAACATAGATATATCAGATACGTTAAGTATCCATGTCTAAAATCATGTCTAAAAAATAATCAAAATGCTGTACTCTGTTTTAATATCATTGTGAACAATGGTGTCATTTAAAGTGCAATGTTCCACTCGACGTAACTATATCAGAGTGATCAGGATTGGATTTGTAATGCGTGCACATTTAAGGAGCTTCCTTTTGTTGATGTTCGTGATTAAGAATGTGAATTTGAACCAATTTCAAGCAATAATTGCTTAAATGATAGTCCTGTCATCTGTGAATTAAAAGGCAAGGGCTTTAAGTTTGGTCATTTGAATGTAAGAAGTTTAAGAAATATGATGGATGATATAAGATGTTTTTTATTACACAACCCGTGCTAACCATTTCTGAAAATTGGTTAGATAACACAATATCTGACAATGAATTGCAAGTGAATGGTTATGATCTGGAAAGAAAAGACAGAAACGTCTGTGGAGGTGGAGTGATCTGTTACATAAATTCAATTTGTCATATTCAAGACGATGTGATTTAGAATGTGAACAACTAGAGCTCCTGTGGTTACAGATTAGTATAAAACAAGTCCAGCCATGGTATGTCGGAGTTGTACATCGACCACCAAATAGTACAGCACAGTTTTTTGATGAGCTAGAATCACGCATAAAAAACAATGTTAGGTATTTCCAGAAATGTTGTAATACTTGGTGATTTTAACGTCAACATGTAAAGTCAGAACCCAATGTCAGACAAGATTCACAATCTATGTATATACTACGTGTTACAAAAAACATTTCCCACTTATGATCCTTAATAGTTCAAAAACTATATTATATCAGATAACATTGATATGAGCAATAGCTGAATAGTGTAAAATTTTGTTGGAGGTAATTTAAAAACGATAGCATAAGTCAGTTTCATTATCAATTCAAGATTAATTTTGAAGTCAGGTTTCAGATTTTGCTCTGTTTTCATCCCTCTGTACAAAATTTTGATTTTGCACAGGGGTCAATTGGTGTGTATGGCAGTGTATCGTTAATACCCTGACAATGGTCCTTAACAATGGCCAGGATTGGAATGCTCTATTACATCATTATTCATGAGAAATTCCACTGTCACAACTAGTCTTTATTCATCCTGAAATGCAGTGTATGCAAGCACATAAAAACATGTGCTTATTTTTGTCATGTGCATGCATTTTATCCATTACCATGAATTTAGACTAGCAGTGCCCAGGGCAATCCATCATGAATTATTGATATAGCATTCATGTGCCTTGGAGCAAGAGCCTAGAAGCATAGTCAGCAGAGCTCTGAAAAGGTGGTATTCGTAGTATTCATGTCTATTGTTCAGGGTCATTGTAAGCACACACTCACATACACATCATTGGTTCTTGTGTGAAGTTCAACTTTGTACAGAGGGTTCAAATTTGACCAAAATCTGGAATCTAACTTTAGAATTAATCATGAATTTAACGAAACTGATTCATGCTCTCATATTCAAATCATCTCCAAGTAAATTGTACACTATTCAGCTATTACACATATCAATGGCAGTGGATCAAATGTGGGAAATGTTTTTTGTAACACCTAGTACTTACCTTCAATTGCAACAGATTGTTGACAAGCCTACGGGAATTACTGATTGTATTCGTACATGTATTGACCTTATTTTCACGTTATTTGTAAATGACATTTGTACAGTTGATTTGGGGAAATGATTAAAAAATGTGTTTATATGCAGACGATACTGCAGTGTTTGTTCGTCCGAAAAATATACAGGAATCAAGTCAACTTTTGCAAGGTGAAATGAATCTAATTGGTCAATGGTTGGAGATGAATTGTCTTGTTATGAATACTAAAAACCCCGAAAGTTATGTTAATTGGATTGAAAGGGAGGATATAGAAGAATAAGTTGCATATTGTGTATAAAGGCAGTTGTATTGAATAGATGTTGATTCTTTTAAACATTTACGTGTGATTAATGTTACAGCAGTAATTTCAGATGGGATAAGCTTATCAATGCAGTAAGATTTCTCGGATAATTGGATATATTCGTAGAATTCAGTATTATTTGTCTGAAAGTATAATGCATTTGTTCTATAATAGTTTGATATTGCCACAAATAGATCATTGTATTGTTGTTTGGGGTAGAAGTGCACATTGTCATTTGGATTATCTCCAAAAACTTCAAAATAGGTATGCAAGAATTGTTCTGAAAGCCAGTATATTAACGCCACGTAAGAAAATGCTCTCCAAATTACAATGGCAATCAATACATCAACGAGTTCAGTACCAGAGTTGCATAATATTTGTATAACATAATCAATGAGATGAGCCCACGTTACCTCGGACAATTAGTTGCTGTAAGACACACGCCATTGCATACACGGTATGCCGTTGCCCCTTGTTTATTAATACACCCAAAAGGGATTATTTTAAGAACTCTTTTCATTATCAAGCTTCAAATATGTGGGACAATTTGCCAAATGTTAATCGAAATGCGCAGTCATTGTTTGTTTTAAAACAAAAACATGTAGGGTTCTCAGCATGATAGATTGGTTATGAAAGCATGCATAAAAGTATATATATATATATATATATATATATATATATATATATACATTGTATATATATATATATATATATATGATTATATATATGATTATATATGTGGAAAATGTATTACAATCAACTGAGATTTGTGTGTCTATTATTTTTGTGTGTGTGTTATATATCATTAAGTTCATACGTTTTTTTTTTGTGTGTGTGTTTTTTTTTTTTTTTTTTTTTGGGGGGGGGGGTTGTATGACGAACTGATAGTAAAGTCCGAAATTTGTTGCCAATGAATAATAACAATTTTAAGGGGTGGAGGGGGTAGGTGAAGTGGCAATACTTTTCTGATAGCCCTATCAAGCTGTAATAGTAATAATGTTTGATTTTGTTTGTATTTTTGTTCTGGTGTATTAGTGGTTGATTTGTAGTGTAGGCTATAAATATTGTTTGTGTTTGTTTTGATGTTCATGACATTTTATCTGTACATAATGTGAGCAGGGCCCTTCATGACATTTTTATCTGTACATAATGTGAGCAGGGCCCCTCGGTAGAACAGTTAACCAACTGAAAGGGCTGCCCTGCTAAAAGAATATTAAAAAAAAAAAACAATTGCGGCTAGCATTACCATCAGGTTGTCTAGTTTGATTTTTGATATGTAACAATATGGTCACATGTGCCTCTTCAGTGTTATACCCACTCTGTTAAACACACTCTGTCTCCGTTTCGTCCTATAGTCCCTAAACCATGGTGCCCCTGTGCATAGGCCCTTGATTTCACCCTTATGCTGCTGCCATCTTGGCTTTACTCACTTTACATGAAGTCTTTTGCACCGTAAATTCATGTGCTCTGCTTTTGTGTTTGAGACAGTTCAGTTGTAGCTGTAGGTGTTTTGTTGTATTCGTAGTTTTTGCAGTTGTAGTTGTAGTTGTAGTTGTATATCATTCGTTCTTGCTGAATTGCAATCACAGTGAAAGTAGTTTTCGGATCTTTTGTGGCCTTGCTAGTGAAGACTCTTCGATTGTTGGAGAAGAAACCAGTATCAATCTGCACGCAGTATGTGTGAAACTATTCAGGATTTTCTGCTTTTTTAAGCATGGAAAACGGCTATTAGGTGGCAATGTTAGTTTAGAATTGCAAAAAGAATCGCAAATAATGAGTTGTGGATATTTACGGTATATGGCATTTTCTTTATTACATCGATTATTGTGGATACAGGCCTTATTGAGTTAACACTTTAGGATGTCACTACAGGACAACATTCTTACTACCTTGTCTGCTTTGAATTGCGGAAACTGTGGAACTGGGACTGCAACTACAACCATCATGGGGTACAAAGATGGCAACATCTTACCCTCTACAAACATCACAACGTTCATCACGCCGATAGCCAACCCGATGTCGCCGGCTGACGCCTTAAAACTCAGCCGAATTTGCGGGTAGAGGACGCCGACAAGTTTCACCATCCCCATGAAAGACATCATCACCCAGAAATACACGAGGGCACAGATCGGTCCACTTTTCGACATATTGGATGCACTACTGTTCAAAGGGCAAGCTGTTCGTGCCTGACGACAAAAGATGAAACCCTGCGATACATTGCACAGTGGACTGTAATTGATATGAATGACAAAGATGTATAACACTGAATGACTCGTCGACATTGAACAAAGAGGTAAAAAAAAAACACCTACATTTAGCCCTCTATCGTCGTTTAGCCCTAAAACTGTGGAGGGCTAAACGTCCTCGCTCGAACGTACGATACAGCTATGGTACTAACGGCATTATCATTGTATACCTGGGTAATTTATACCTCTGCTTGCGAAATGCTACTTTTTCTTTTAGTCAGTATGATGATATGAAAGTTTCAGTCATGTATTAATATCCAACATTCTCATGGAACTTTGTTATCTCCATGTCTATATATTATCTGAAAAAAGAGGGTGGCACATGTGTACAGCCATGTAGATCCCGGTCAATTGAGTGGAACAAAAGTATACAGTGCATATTAAGAAAAAAAAAAGTTAATCCGACTTTGGAGGGCTACTATTTCACAATCGTTCAGCTATGGAGAGCACAATGTCGTTTGTGTATAAAGAAAAATTCTTTGATTTGCCATTTGTACCTAATCATGTTGAAAAATTTGACTGATCACATGAACTTTGACAAGGCACATAGTCCCGGTGGGTGCGGGGTCGCTGTTGGTGACACTGCCGATTACCGTAAGCATTGATACGAAGATTGCCGAAGTTGAGCTGTCATCAAGAGTAAAGTACGGTAGGTATTGCTATAGGACCGGTAACGTACGTTGCCTTCGTTGTCTTCTCTGCGCATCACGCCAGCCTGGGTGCGTGTAATTTTTATATGTGCTTCACAGTAGCCGGGTTCACACGTACAAAATAGCGGGATGACGATCGCGCTCCATATCTCGAGATTTTTTGCAACCGTTCACACGCTCCAAATTAGCGGGATAGCGATCGCGCTCGGAATCTCGAGTTTTTTGCAAGCGTCCACACGTACAGATTTTTTTTTCATTTTGTAATATTTTACTTCATCAAATAATTCATGTTATACTGTTAACTTTACATAAGTGTGGCTAATCTAAAAAACCTATTATTTCATTCATTGTGTTCATGATCGTGTTTATTCATCTATTTACTTGTTTATATTATGCTACGATTTTTTGTTTTTATTTTTATTTTTATTATTATTATTATTTATTTTTTTTTGGTGGTGGTGGTGGTTTTTGAGTGTCCTCTATAATATACTGTACCATATTACCGATCAAATGCCGGAGTGCTGTCCCGGTATGCGTCTTTCGTCCCGGTGCGTCGTCATAGTATATGTCCAGCCTTCGGTAGGCCAAACTTCCTTGGCCGGAAGCCGAAACTCTTCGAGAATCACAAAGGAAAATGTTAAAGAAAGCGTACATACAAACTCTCTCTCTCTCTCACAACACACACACAAATTTTCATTGATTCCATTATCAAGTCATATATAAATAAAATCCGTTCTGGATACAAAAATAAAACATACAACTGCTGTTGAAGATAAAATAAACATAATTATTTTGCAGCATTTTCTTCTTTAACAAATTCTTAATCTCTCAAACATCAACAACAACAATAAATCTATTAAATTCAACCAACTAAACATTACTTACGATACAATACTCTTTGTGATATGCATTGTATTCCCTTTGAATGTATGACTGTATTGATTCCACTTTATTTATCATATGTAAAAAAAATATGAAACCATATTTCACTTTGTTTTTGATTTTTTAACCAAATGAAGTCATATTTCACTTTCCCTTTCTGGAGAATATAATTATATACAAAAAAGTACATTGTACAACTCAAGAATGATATCTTTCATAAAGGCCCCATGAGCCCCCTCCCCAACCGAAACTAATGTTTATCTATCCATGATAAACCTCATCATACATGATTATTACTACATTTATCATTATGCTCTCCTCAAAATCAAAATCCCAGTCCCACCCTGCCCACCCGTATTGAACTCAAAACCATAAACATAACACACATACACATACCCACACAAAACACCATCACACTCATGCGCGCACGCACACACACACACACACACAGCACGCACACGCACCCGATCCCTCCTTTAGTCTTGATGAAACGTCGCAATACCAATACACAATAATTCGCCGTATAATATGATGAAAGCCCCCTTCCCACATACAGCTATAGTACGGCGTATCGACGGCGGATGCCCATCCCTGCTCATCCGGGAGACATCCCTGAGAATCCCCAGTACACCCCTGGGCATCCCTAGTAGCCGTGGCGGATACGACGAAGCCGTGGCCACGCCGCGAAAATTTCAAACATGTTTGAAATATCCGGGAGTCTGCTCCCGGTAAGACACACCCGTAGCACAACCAGCGGACATCCGACGAACATACGCCTACACCCGGTAAGACACACCCGTAGCACAACCGGCGGACATCCGACGGACATACGCTTACACCCGGCGGCTAATCCGTCGCATAATGTGAACAGCCGTGGCAGACACGTGGCGTGTGAAGTCGTCGGATCCACCACGGCTCCATGCCGGGTGTGCAGGGATGCGTCACGGATGGGTTCACGGCTGTGACGGGTGTACCAGGTATGAGGTGCGTATGCGACGGATAGCGCCGGCTGATTGGCGGATACCACGTATGATCCGACGAGTGCACTACGGCTCGAGGACAGGTCCACTACGTATCACCCGCCTGACAGCTGCCGGGCAGGCTGCGGACATCCTGCACACCCGGTGACTCACCCGTGCACTGCACTTTTCCCCGTCGCATCCGCCAGCAATCCGCCAAATTGCGTTCCGCCCCGCTTCCGCCGTATTATAACTGTATGTGGGAAGGCCGCTTAAAGAAAGCACTGCAGCATACGCATCACAAAATAACAACAGTGGTAATAACTATAGTTATGATATAAAACGAAAAACGTTTAGGAACTTGTCCAGAAAACAACCCTTTCCCATCTAACCAATCTTATATTTTTTCAAGCAATTTCTTTTTCTTCATCCCGACTTCCACATAACTTATTCTCCTCAAAAGTAGGAATTACACCCTCCGCGCGCACACACACACACACACACGCACACACACAATGCATAATAATACACACGTCTCTTTTGCCCGAGTTACATGAATGATGTCAAACCACTCTGCCCCCTTCAGTCAATATTGTTACCACCGTTTGACAATGGAAAGGGGCACGTTAAAGCTGAAGGCAGTTATATAACTTTTCTTTATTTCTTTATTTCAAGATCACTATTCACATAGCCTGATCATTGGGGTCGGGCAAAGGAGACTTTACATCTGCACACGGCTGTTAGCGGTACATTAAAAATGTATCATCGTTCTACAAGTATTTACTCACGAGTAAAAGTGTATCTGTTTTGATGTGAAGTATTTCCGAAGGGTATTTGCAATATCATAGAGAAAAGACAGGCCTGAAAGATATTCGGCACGACAATAACTGTACACATTGGTAGATAATAAAATTTATGGAATTTGGCATCAGTTTTCTGTTCCGTACCTCAACGAAGCTACTCAAACGATAAAGTTTTCCACACAGGGGCTGAATCTCTTCGGACATGATTCATGATATGCTGATCATTTTGCTCAAAACAAGCTCTTTTTGGTGGGTATTTTATAACATGATCTTGCCAATCAAATCGATCTTCGCTTCGAAAAATAATTTCGTATCAACAAGCATTTTGATTCTTCTTCGTCATTCTCCTTGATTTTTGTAAAGAAATTAAATGAAACAACAACAACAACAAAAAGATTGCATAAGCGTCTCTAAAATTTCAGATTTCTGTATGTTGCGACATAGCGTCATACTGGCATTACAAGGTGATGAATAATGTTTGCACGATATTCCTTTGTAGTTCAATTTCAGTTAAGTTTGTTTTACGATGAATTTTTACCACTATAGTAATATATTTATTAAAAAAACCGCAATGGAACATCGACAATTTTAGATATGACAAAATCAGTGATAATAAAACATACTCATGACATGATATGCAGATATACATGAAAGAAATAACGTACAGGTGTATGATAGGCCTACGTGTACTAAATGTTCACATATTTCGAGGTACAAGTGGAGGAGGCCGTCAGCAATGGTCAGAAGAAAGGAGCGTGCTAGTCTGGGGTGCCTGCCTCGGAATGATATTGTGAATAGGTATACATTCCAAATTCCAATTGAAACTGAAGGAGCAACGGCAGAAAGAAAATCTCTTCGGCCTCTAGTTTAACATACGTAATAAATTTAGAGCATCAAGTATTATCATACTACAGACATGGTAATGTCTGATCATTCAGGCACACCGCCACTATAGTAATTAGTATAAGTAAGTATAGGAAGTATATAGTAAATAGTATAGTTCTGTTTGTGACAGCACGTGGTTGTCGAAGCTCACTGACATACATTGCGCAGCATGCATTTAAAAAAAATAAAAAAAACCGTTGCACATTATACATTCATACGTCAGTTCACAATCCCAGTAGCCTGAGCATGCGTAGAGGAAGGTCAATGTAGACATTCTCTTGAAATTTACTTGTGCATGAGGTATTTGAAAAACTGAATAGGTCTTCATGAAAACTGTTGTAAATATTCATGCAAATGAACTAGGCGAATATGAAAAAAAAAAAAATCCATTGTACAGGCAGATGTGTAATTATGCAGCACTTGACCTGCTCTTCTGGTTCTTTTAAAAGACCATGAAGTGTTTACTTCCGAACTTCAACATGTTGCCTTGCAATATATCGTGTTGATACGTAGGGCCTACCAATATTTCAGAATAAGTATACATGTGGTTACTTCATTACAATCATAGCGACCTCCATTAATATAATATACAGTGTTTTCAGATCGTTTTTGAAAGTGTCGTACTTTGTTATTCTTATCAATGAATATGGTGAAGATTTTGATCTATCTGATCATAAGCAGATTCAGTGGATTTAACCTTTTTTATCCAACCTTTCTCCAAGAAAAGGTATACAGTATATGCAGAGAGTTTCAGAAGTACAAATTTAATGATGGCAAGATACTGAGGAACCCTAGCCCAGGGCTTTTGGGTTGAGACGTTTTCAAAGCCTTTGAAGTGTAGATTTTGTGTGATTGCGGGTTAAGATATGTACACATCGTACCGCTCTCGGCACAAAGCTGCTACAAGTACGATTTGCGGATTACCAGAGATTCCGGAATATCATGTGGACTGGTACATCCTGGCGACATAAAGAGAGAGAAAATGAAAAAAAAAAAACAAAGAAAGAGGGAGAAAGAATGAAATAGAAAGGAAATTACATAAAGGGAATGGGGGGGGGGTTAAAAAGTACAGATAAGCAAAGTGACAAGTGTGAAAGAGGGTTCATAATCACATGACATTCTTGCATTAAAAAAAACATAAAGCATATTCTGGTCATTAGACACGGTTATTATTACGCTTGACACCTTGATACAGTTAATGGCAGAGAACTCCACACGCTGTTAAAGTTTACTATAATGCCAAACATAGCCTATAACGAAGGCAAATAAACAGAAGAAAAGCACTTTCATTAAAGCCAGAAAGGTCGCATAAAGTGATGAATTTTAGAGTGAAAACATAAGTTTTCGTAAGGGTTTGAGAACCCGTCTTGCACCATTCCATATTTGCTTGCAATATATCGAGAGAAGGTCGATCTAAAAATATGTGGTCGATGAGTAGTAGACTTACTAGACATTTTAGAGCGAAATCTGACATTTCTGCATTCTTACGAACACTGTTTTACCCTTAATACTTCACTATGTCTTCAAGAAACGATATGGATTACAGTCACAATATGCAAATTAGGATGGATGATGATGTCATCACTTTTTTTTTTCAATTCAATTCAATTAAATCTGGTTTATTCACAATACTGCCATGGCAGCCAAGTGGCTGAATTGCGGAGTGAGATTGATTGATTTTCCATCGGCTGGTACGTAACATTTTCCTAATTCCCTCATCAAATTTGCTATGAGTTAGGAGTAACAACAGGGTAATAAGGAGAGTTCTAATGACTGAGTCATTGACAATAATTTCACAAAATTTTTACGATAGAAAAACAGCCAAAGAGGAGTTTGCTTTTCTGCCGACTCACCAGCTAGTCCAAGACAGGAGTCGAATTCGTTGCCAAGGATGGACAGCACTTTCTTTACTCCCGACGCACCCTACGAAGAAAATGAAAACATGATTTACGGGATTGTTGGTATTCTTCTTTCTACAATACTTTCAAGGATTCTCATTTTCCATATTGGTCGACTGCTCATCACGTGGCGATCGCCAATAAGTGTCATTGCAAAACAGGCATGCAAAAGGCAGTTAAGCGTTTTGGGACAGAGCACGATGGAGTCGCCAATCACGTACATTTACTTGGTAAACTGGCACCTCGTGTACAACCACACTGTCCACTGTTCACCTAGTCTAATGCCATCTCGTCTAAACTCGCTTTGTCTACTACCAACTCGTCTACCAACCATATTGTCTAAATGCCAATTAGTCTAATTGCCATTTCATCTACTAACCATTTAATCTAATCTCTCATTTGTCTAAGTCACATTTCGTCTAATACCCATTATGTCTATTGACCATTTCGTCTATTAATCATTAGGTCTATGAATGAAATAGTCTACAGCTCATTTTGTCTAATAGCCAATTGGTCTACATCAACCTTTTCTAATACTCAATTAGTCTAATAACCAGTTAGTCTACTCCCAACTGGTCTACGCCCGGTTACAGCTCGTTATTCCGAAGGTTCGTTATTCCGAAGGCTCTTCAGTCCGAAGATTCCTTATTCCGAAGGTTCGTTTTTCCGAATTTCATTTTCGGATGAACAAATCTTCGGAATAACGAATCTTCGGAATAACGCCACAAATGTTCGGATTAACGAACCCTTTTTCATTTTCGGATTAACGAACTTCTAGGTATAGGGAATTTGCGTGTTTCGGATTAACGAACCTTCGGAATGACGAACCTTCGGAATATCGAACCTTCGGAATAACAAACAGCACCCCTACACCCAACTCGTCTACTCCCAACTGGTCTACTCCCAACTGGTCTACACCCAACTCGTCTACTCCCAACTGGTCTACTCCCAACTGGTCTACTCCCAACTCGTCTACACCCAACTGGTCTACTCCCAACTCGTCTACTTCCCTGGTCTTGTTATATCTTTAGATAAAATCGGCGATCGCTTCAGAACGAATGAAATTGCAGTCGCTGCTCCGTGTAACATTTTTCCTGCTAAATATAAAATGACATGAGTGAACACAATAGACATTATCATTTTGTCCGCGTCATCGTCACGTTTTGTTCTTATCTTCTTCTCTTTTTCAGCGAGCGAGCCGAAAATTTTTGCATTTCAGCTTACAAGTTTAATCATGAAACTCTTGTCATTTTTTGCTTATTAAGTCTTACAATTCTAATCAAGATATAGTGACGGCCTTATAGATAACGATTTATACCAACAAACCGAGGACTTGAAAAAATACTCTAAATTAGTACGGGCGAGTGAGCCGAAATTTGTATATTTCCGCGTCATCATTACGTCTTGTTATTATCTTGTTTGATTCGGGGTTTTTTTGCGCCCCCCCCCCCCCGTATGTTCGAAACCGTTGGCGCCTTCTTTTGATCCAATTGGCGATCGCTTCAGAACGAAAGAAATTGCAGCCGCTGCTCCGTGAAACATTTTGCCTGCTAAATATAAAATTACATGTGTGAACACAATAGACACTGTCATTTTGTCATCATCATGTTTTGTTCTTGCCTTCTTTTTTATATAAATTTTGGCGAGCGAGCGCAGCGAGCGAACCGAAAATTTTTGTATTTCAGCTCACAGAACATGGAATTTTTGTGTGAACACAATAAACATTGTCATTTTATCCGCGTCATCATCATGTTTAGTTTTTATCTTGTTTGATTTTGTTTTCTGCCCCCCCCCCCCCCCCCCACCATTCTCCCTCCCCTCCTTCCGGGCGAGTTTTTTTTTTTTTTCCTTCTTCTTCTTCTTTTCTTTTTTCTTCTTCTTCTTCGTTTTTTTTTCGTTTTTTCTTCTTCTTCTTCTTCGCTTTTTTTTCGCTTTTTTTTCGCCCCCAAGGAGTGGCGCCCGGGGCACGTGCCCCCCTTGCTCCCCCCCCCCCCCCCCAGATACGCCACTGCGTGGCGTGTGCCGTAGGCCGAGGCAACCTGTGCCTTGGGTGCATATATGCGGAAAAAACACCGTTGTAGTCAGCAAAGTCCACACGATTGCACAGGCCTTCTTCTTACCACATATTGGTTACCTCAATGAGTAAGAACGCAAGGCTCTTTAATACTTCTTACATCACAAGCCAGTCCCCAAACAGCTGGTCTTCCGATGAAGACGGCCCTCGCCCCCATTGCTAAAGCCTTGAGAACATCAGTACCGCATCGCACTCCTCCGTCAAGATACACCTCTAATCCTTGACCTTTGACCGCCGACACTACCTCCGAGAGAACATCAATCTGGAGATAAAAAGAACAGCAAAAGCAAAAAAGTAGCATCTACGTTAAAGTTCATATTTCCTTTATCTCTCTGAAGCTAGTCATTTCGAAACGCCGTATTCCTGGCAGAAGGTTGATAGTGGTAATTACTGGGAAGAGCGGAAAAGAACAACGATTCGACCGTAAAGTTTGTAATATTGAATAAAAACTCGCGTCGCTCGTGATCGTGTGTGTGCGTGTTTCACCACTTCCAGCAACATCATAAGGATCATTGCCAAGAGGAAGGAAAGAAGAATAGGACGAAAAGGGGAGGGTAAAAGCAGGAGAAAAGAAAGATTGCCACTCACTATAGTGTCATCATCGTCATTAGCCGCAGCATTCGGAGCGCCACCCATTGCAGTAGGTGACAAGAATTTCATAACGGTATATGTTTTCAATATATTAGTATCCTAATGAAAATTATCAAACTGTTCGATTCCTTTTAAGTTTGCAAAACGTCCTTACCATATGAACGACATAAAATGCCCAAAGAATATGTAGGTGATTAGAAATGTTGATGTGGCTTTGGTATACTAACCTAGTTAAATTAACTGATTTGCACGAATATCTCTAAAATAAGAAAATTAATGTTAAATGAAAGAGAGATATTATTCAGAGGGGTAAAGTTTTCCCTCTACAAATGAAATTCGTTAAGATCACAACTGCTGATCTATAAATAAACAAACATGTCTGAATAAAGGAACCATGCAACTTTACACCTGAAAATTAATGTTGTTCCTCATTTAGGTATTGTATCTAATCTCGAAAATTTGTATCTAACCCTGGTTCAATGGTCTTGGAGTAACAGCTTATGCATGTTATCTGGATTCCGGGCCCCAATGCATACGTTAGGACGGCAACTCTTGCTAGAATGGCAACTTTCAGTAACAACAGCCAATCAGAAACCTAGATTTCTTGTCCTTACCATGGCAGTCGCCATTCCAGCAAGAGTTGCTAGTTGTCATAGCATTTCTTTTTTGAATGAAATGGGGCACAAACGTTAAAGGGACTGTACAGTACTGGTTGAGGTGGGGATTCATGTTTTGAACATTCCTAAGTGAGATAATGAAAAGCCTCTTATGACATATGAAAGAGCATGTAATTTTAAGAAGGATTCAACGTTTATTTGATGAAAATTGATTTTCAAATGGCTGAGATATCAAAAAAGTGCTAATAATAAAAGGCGACATGCCACAACTTTATTAGGATCTCTTTGTTTCACCTTGTTTTTGGTTATCTCAGCCATTTCAAAACCGATTTCCATCGAATAAACTTTTGATACCCCTTAGAACTGCATGCTCTTTGACATCTCATAGAGTGGTTTCTGAATATCTCGCAAAACGTTAAAAGCTAAATCCTCACCTCGACCAGAACTGTACACACCCTTTAAAGTATTTAAGTAGGAGCACGTTCATTGCACAGGAAATTACCAGGTCGTCATGGAAAATATCAAGTTTAAACAATAATAATGACGCTCAGATTTTCATGTTATGATGCACTTCCAACAGACGACTGCCCAAGTATGCTCTGGACTAGTCTTCAATGGATTAATGCACCCGTAAGTTAAATATACAAGTAAACCATTACAGGAAGTGTAAAGCAGAAAAGAGTTCTGTCTCGGCCTACCGGAGCTGGCACACCATCCAGCGCTCTACCGCCATGAGCTGATACGATGACTCCAGCGACCCCGGCGTCCGACGCCTCTCTAGCCGCCTCGCCTGGAGCGATAGAAGGATATGAATTACGAGGATACGAGACTCGATCCCTGTTTCGTAAGGCACTGCATTTATAGAAAATCGCAACTTACAATAAAGAATCCACTGTCACTATGACCAGCAGCAATGAGAGACAGGAGAGATGTGAAATTGTTTGCCATGAAAAAATGCCAGCGCGGCAACTTGTAAACACCTTGTTACCATGGATACTGGATTCTGTACTGTTTGAATATCGTAGGCCTAACCAAAAAGATATATACCAATTGTATACAAGGCACGCCTTTAGTACCTATGTACCTATGTACAAAAGTTGTCTACAGTTCAAGGGAAAATGGCAACAATAAATGTCAAGTTCGACCACATCTGTTTTCAGCATCGAATGATAAACGTACCGGAAAAATGCAGTATTTAGAAGGGCTTGGAAAATCGGCCGGGAAGCCAACATAAAGCCCTCCCCCCCCCCCCTTCCTTTTCAATTTCATGTTATTGACAAACACCAGTGTTTTCTTGCTCTTATAGATAGCTCTTTAAGCTATAGGGAGCAGCTCGGACATGCTTGAATAGTTCATTTATCATCATTGCGTGGAAATTCAAGAAACAAGTTACATCTTATCAAATTCGTCTTCTGCATTCGTAAGGGGTGTTGTGCTGGTTTCTACTCTTTGCTGACTGTGCTTTGTCATCTGGACAATCCACAGTTCAAGTAACTATGCAGTGCAAATGCATTTCGACTTGTGCTGATTTAGAACAGATAGCATCTTTTACTTGGCCAAATGAATATCGAAATACATGCCATGAGTTCCCTACTATATTTCTTCAGATAACTTGGATACACCCACAACAAACCTTCAAAACCAAAATTTTGTTGTTGTTGTTGTTGTTGTTGTATTTCTGTGCATTCTGTCATGATGATTTTATGTAACATGCCTTCAAGGGCAAACTTAGCCATGCTTAAAGATGAACTGATTTGTATATTTTCTCGAGTAATTTGTTAATCTGTACCAAGCAGAAACAATAAAATTCAATCAAATTAAAAAAAAAGTTGGCACTTTAGTGACATCATCTGTTAATCATTGCTTAAGCACTAAAACGATTTTAATAAGATAATTGAAATCCATTTCTGTTTGTGTTACGGAAGTGTGATACGATTTTACAATGCTAGGGAATCATGGGACACTCACCGGTAAGAATTCCTTTCAATACAATAGGCAGTGACGTCATGGATTTTAACCACCTGACGTCAGCCCAGGTAAAGGGCCGCTGCCATTGAGTAGCCAGATAATGATGTGTATTCGTGTCGCCGGAACGAATGGCCTCTTGCACTTCCGGAAGGTCAATGGCAAGATTGATAGGCCTACAAAACAAAAGACAAAGTCACCTTTTAGGGTCACTCGAGCGAACGTGAAAATCGCTATGATACCGCTGTGGAGAGTTAAGTAGTGACTGGATCAAACAATCGGTTCTTCATCGTCAGTACACTGTAAAAAACATCGGTGTTAGATTTAACACCATGGGTGTTAAATCTAACACCGATCAAGCTTCAATAAAGGACCACACCCACAGGTGTAGAAAATTTATTGTGACGGTGTTAAAAAGTGTTCACCTGGCACTTCGTGGTGTTGATTTGACACTGTGGCTGGTGATATTTTTGACACTGCGCTAGAGTTAATTCATTAATGACACCGCATGGTGTTGATTTGATATTGCTGGTGTTAATTTCAATGGTATAACACCCGTCCAGCTTCAATAGGAGACCACACCAACTGGTGTTACTGTGATGTAAATGTGTTTACACTTTTTTTTTTCAAAAATCAAGTACTTTATCGGAAAATTCTTCATCGTTTTGTTCAGAATTAACAAGAAATTCAGTCCCTAAGAACCTACTAGTATTCAAAAAAAAACAAAACAATACTTTGAAATGACACCCGGAGGTGTTAATCTAACACCATGAATGAGCACCGGCTCGGTGTTTCATATTTAACACCGGCCTTTTTGCAGTGTATCAAACGCGTTGCACGAAATTCGATACGCGTTGCACGAAGTGAGTTAGAGTTAGAGTTGCTGTTATGATAGATTACACGGAGCATCGGTGCATGCAATCAAGTTAATTTATACGTCTTAAGACTTTGGATGACACATATTTTCTTTCTTCCTCATTTTTCCTCTTTTTTCTCTGTCGCCTAATAATATCTTCCTTCTTTCGTGTTAAGAATTCCAAAATTGAAAGATATAGTTGCTATTTGCCAGTTCGATATGTTACGAAACGAAAATAGCAAAGAAAATGAATCCATTAAAAGCCAGTATTGAGCAGAAGGAAGCCTACATACCTCAACGATGGATCGTTATAATATCTGGATGTCGCATTATCTTCTCTAGCAAGGAACGAGTAGCAGGCGATCACAGGTAGATCCACCGTCAAGACAAGGGCTTGGAAACCAGCCTTTTCCGCCTCTCTCACTATGTGCACGTTGTGTTCCTGGTTCTTCATCAGGTACAGCTGCATCCATTTCAACCCGGAACCGGAACTCCGAGTGACTTCAGCGATGCTGGCGTTGGAGAAAGACGAGAGGACGAATAGGGTGTCAGCATCTGCAGCTCCTGTGGAGTCAATGGAATAGAAAGCTTTTCCTCAGCAGTGCAAGTCAGGAGAACTCTATTAACAGCAACAACAATGCAGTGCGACAGTTTTAGCGCTCCATAAGCCTCTATGCACAAGTCAAGTTCAAGTTTCAAGTTTGTAAACATTTATTTTCCATCTTTTCATGTTGTAAATCACATACATAAAGTTGTACAAGGAAGGCAGTACCTCAAAAAGCAGAGCTTGTGGTGAGCTGCCTAACAAAAACACACTACATCACAAACACAAAAAACAACAAAAACACAATATAATAGTAGTTCCCATGGCAATATGAACATGAGACATTCCTCGAAGAGAAATATTGCATTCTAACTGAGGGGATACAGTAAGTGTGAAAATATGTGACGAGTTACAGCCTAAGAAAATTACATATATACATCAAAGTTAAACGTTACATATCTATAAGTGATAGCAATGTGAAACCTCTGCACAGATGTAAGCAAGACAAAGGATAAAATGCACTGTTTCCAACTGTAACCGAATCCTAAATAGACCCCTTTACCGATATATTCAAATCTTATGCATGTCATTAACAAAAGTAGTTCCTGGCAACCTGAAAGCTTGCACGAGGTCTGTCCGACACAGCAACAACTAGAGTATGCAAAGTGGATTCCAAGTATTAGAGTGCCATTATAATGTACAGGTTACTAAAATAACTCATCACCAGGCCCCGAGAGTAGAAACACCCAGAAACTTGACAATATCAGCAAAAAGTCTGTTATTCCAAAAAGAAAGACGATTTATAATGGCATTTAAATAGACTCAGAGAAGGTACAGATTTTAAATGGGCTGGGAGATTATTCCAGACCTTGAGACCAGCAAAACGCACTGAATGTTGGAATAAAACTTTTTTATGTTTTGGAATGTGAATTAATGGAGATGATCTAGTTTCATACTTATGGTATTCTGAGTTTTCTTCAAATAAGTGACATAAATGATCAGGGAGGAGATTATTTGTACACTTATACATGAATAAACCCAATTGGAATGTATCAATGTCTTTTAAACACAACAATTATTTTAACTCGTTAAACAATGTATCTGTTCGAACACCACCAGGACCTATGTTTCGTACATTACATAGATATCTAATAATATGATTTTGATAAACCTGTAATCTTTTCAAATTTGATTCAAATGTATTTCCCCAAACAATGTTGCAATAATATGTCAGGTAAGGTGTAATAAGTGTGCAATAAAGCATACGTTGTATGTTTACAGACAAAAAATATGCAAATTTACGAATAATACCAATATTTTTAGACACTTTTCGCTCAACTTCTGCAATATGAAATTTCCAAGATATATAACTTGGAGTCAATGAATACACCTAAAAACTTTGTTTTATCAACTTTAGGGATTGCATCATTGTTTAAGTAAATATTAACATTTCTACCATCATCTTTTTTCCTATTATTAAAAAGAATATAATTACATTTTTTTACTATTCAAAGACAGCCTATTAACTTGAAACCAAACACATACCTTTTTAAAGTTCACTATTAACTTCATTACACAAGACATTCAAGTTTTTACCACATGAAAAAATATTTGTATCATCAGCATATAATATAAAAGAAAGTTTATCAGAAACAGTGTCTATATCATTTATATATAGTATAAAAAGAAGGGGGCGAAGTAGTGAATCCTGAGGAACACCACACTGAACTTTACTGAGCTGTGAAACAACAGAATTATATTTAGTACATTGATAACAATCTTTTAAGTAACTAGAGAACCAACTATGGGCATAAACATAATGATGTATATAACTTAAAAAGCAAAATATCGTGGTTAAGAGTATCAAAAGCCTTTGATAAGTCAATGAACACTCCCAAAGTGTGCATATCATGTTCAAAAGCATGAACAATCTTATTCGTTAAATCAATTAAGGCCAAAGATGTAGAAAATTTTTGTCGAAAACCATATTGGCTATTATACTTAATACTTTATTTTTATCAATGAATTTCATAGCTCGTGCAAATACAATTTTTTCAAGTATTTTATCAATACATGAGAGAACAGATATAGGTCTGTAATTACTTATTTCAGTTTTATCTCCACTTTTAAATTCGGGGGTTATTTTCCCAATCTTCAATTTGTCAGGGAAAACACCTTTACTCAAAGACATATTGAAAATATGACAAAGTGGTTCACTTAACAATGATACAACAGATTTAATAACCCAAGGTTTAAAGTCATCAACACCAGACGATTTACCATTCTGAAACAATTTTGCAATATCACAGATTTCATTTTTAGTTACTGGATATAAAAACATTATTGCTTGTACAGGTGTGTGAAGAATATTGCTGGAAGTTCCCATGATTTTCAGGTAATAATCTGTCAAGATTTGGCCCGATGCCAGTAAAGAAAGAGTTGAAAATTTTCAGCGACATCTTCACAACTATCAACAACTTGACCATCAATTTCAACTTAATATCAGCAATCTTGCCCTGTTTGAATTGTAACAATGAATTAATAACATTCCATGTATTTTTAATATCAGATTTATACTGAATAAATTTGTTAACATAAGACTTCTTCTTAGCCTCCCGTAATAAAAATTCAATATATTGCGAACACTTTTATACTTAGTCTCACTAATAGACGTACCTTTGCGTAAAAAAAAAATCTTATATAGTTTATTTTTGTATCGTACAAATTTCAATAAACTATCATTCATCCATGGTTTCAATCGTCTCTTTTTAGAAGTTATACGTTGGAAAGGGAAATGCGTATCATATAAACACATAGTCAATAAGCTATATTAGTGTCATCAGTTTCCTTAATATCATCCCAACACGCATCCCGTAGGGCATTTCTGAATGAAATTATTCTGTCTTTTGTAATACGTCATCTAGAGTAAAAATCTTTGCTGCTCTTATTAGATTTGTATTTGAGAGATGTTATCTGAAAAACTGGTAAATGATCAGTTGTATCAGAGTACAAAATACCACTCTCAATTGGTAAATCAAATTGATTGGTGAAAATATCGTCGAGTAAACTTGCAGAAGTCCCAGTAATGCGCGTTGGCCTAGATATCAAAGATAAACAACGACTGCTTGACAGGAAATACATAAAATCTTGAATGTTTGAATGTGTATTGAATTTCAGAAGATCGATGTTCAAATCTCCGATGATATAAATCCTTTTACTTTCTTTGATAAGATCACATAACAATGTAGAAAAATCCTCATTAAACCGAGCGATATTTACGTTCGGAGGTTTATAGTACCGACTGTTATATTATATTCTTTTCCTGTGGACAGTTAATTTCAATGAACAATGAATCGCAACACAAATTACCTGGGAGCAACAGGTCGGATCTCTCATGATATTATTCATACAAAGTGCGACACCTCCACCTGTTCTGTTACATCTATTTTTACATAATACAGTATAACCTGGTATGTTTATATGTGGACTTGTTTCTTTCAGCCATGTTTCAGAAAACCCAATAACATCAATCGAGAAGTAGGCCTAATGTGAATACAATATGTCTGTAATAGACTCTAAATATTTTGGAAGACTTCTAGAGTTAAAATGTATACATGAAAAGGTATCATTCTTTGAAGGGCTAAATCGACTGGCGAATTTTTCAACATCATAATAACGACTTACATTATCAAAATTATTGAGAACAAAATTCCTATCCGGATCTAAGTCATCGGTCCCAAACAACCCATCAGATACAGGAAAAAAAAAAAGGATTGAACTGTGAATTTGACAGTCGATCTAAATCTACTGTGTGACTCTGAAATTCATTGAGAAAGCTTACATCGTCAAGTTGACTGAAAGGAAACAGAGAAGCTTCATGAGAAGCTTGAGATGTTATCTCACCAAACATATTTTCAGAAAATATGGTTGAATTTCTAGGTTTGCGAATACTAATGAGGGTACACGTGTATTTTTACAGCCATGGGAACAGAAAAGTATCAACAACATAGACATAAAATCAATATTCACAATGCACATGTGTTATAATTCAGAACAACAAATACCTATGATAAACGTGGCCTCTCCTTGAACTCAGCCCTCCTCCCCCCCCCCCCCCCCCCCACCGTACATCCCCCGGATTTTCCTCTCGGGTCAACGTAAACGCACTACACGTGCGTACACGAATGGAGACGAAATATGGCACGCTCATTAGTTCTGGGGTCATCGCGAAAGTTCCGGTTTAGTGGTTTTATTATCGAGTGGGACTCCATCTCGTAGTTAACTGGGGCAGGAGCTTATCCTATAGAGGATATAGCTACCTTCGAGGATAACCTTCGTCGTGTGAACGCGCGTCGCGTTGATAAGGAGCCAGAGCTTATTCTATGCTCGAAGATAAGTTATCCTCGAGGTCAACAACCACCGTCTGAACGTAACTAGGAGTCTTTGGCATAAAGATATGCATAATAATTTGAATATTTCTGTAACCTGGACCCCGTTTTATCAAAAGATATAATCGATCATAATATTCTTTACCACACAGGCTGTCATAAACTTATGATAGAAATCAACTATATCATCAATTATAATTCTTCATAAAACAGGGCCCTGGTATATTCTGGCTTCGAGCATTGTCCCAGATAAGACGTAATGACGACTGAAGGACGTCATACACGAAGACGCTATACAGCACAAAAACAGTCTTTGGTGTTATAGCTACATGGTATTACATACACTGACATGATATACTTTTTTTGCACCCTATAACAGGAGGAAACATAACAGGAGGTTCATAATTATGGGCAATGAATACACACGGACTGTTATTTATTCTTGCTTCCACATATTGGAAGAATCCAGTATTTACAACCTATAATGCGATGTGCTCGCCAATTGGAAAATAGTCTCTTGCCATAAACACTAATGATGACGGCTTTACCTGTTTGATCATTCGCTCTTATTTCCTGTGTCGAATTACATCTCGTAGCATTGCATGTAACTTGAAAGCCAACAAACATGCGAAAAAAAAAGTGAGTAAGCGGAGGAAAAAGATAGATCACATCATTTTTAAGTACTATATTACCTCTCGCCGTAGCCGCCTCAGCCTCTGGATGCGCGTAGCGGTGGTTCGCTGAAGGCGCGACACAGATGGGCATGCTGATTGGCTGACCAAGGATGGTGGTGGAAAGAGAACGCTTTGTGACGTCACGAAGAATGCGAGGTCGGAGGATGTATCTGGAGGAGAAAGAAAGTAGCCTAAAGGTGAATGTATATAGGCTGGGGTTAGGATGGATTACAGGGTTATGATTTGTGAGTTTTTCACCAGGGTTTGTCAAACACCAATCAGCGATTGGATAAAAATGATCACGTAATAGCGAACAATGTGTAATATTTTCCCGTAATGGGGGCATTCTGGGATGTTCTACGAGGGCAAGGGGGCACTAAAACAAACAAAATGGTAAACTCTATCAACCGATAGTTTAGGGCAAGAAACGTTTTTTTTTTTTTTTTTTTTTTTTTTTCGTTGTCTAGACAACACGCGAACCTGAACAGGAGATGATTTTAGACGAATAGGGGAAAATGATTCATTCAATTGGAATCCTAGCGATGATAAAAATGAACCAATAGGGCTTGAATAATGTTCACTACTGTCAGCCAATGCTATGTTTGTGTGTGTTCAGTTTTGGTGGACGATAACATCGAACAAAATCCGCAAATAATTTCTGTGTGTACAGCTTCTAATAAAACCATACTGGTACCCCGCATTTACTCCCTGTGAACGTACCTACAAAAACAGTGATCGCACTCCGAGGTGTATTAGTCCAGGCTATACATAACCTTGTTTTTTGATATATACAATGTTTTTTGATGGGTTCTTGTCAATTCGAGGGTGCTGACTCCAAATCTGATTGATGCCACTCGCGTTCCCTCGAGCATTTTCAGCAAAATGCAAAAATCCAAGATGGCCGCCAGATATGCTAATTTGGCCATGATGATAACAGTAATGCGAATATTATGACCAAAAATTCCATCAAACTTTGTTTATTTCTGTTCCCAGAGTTACTCTATCCATGTGCAAGTAAATTTTCATCTCAGTTAGGTATACATGTAATATTCAGAGCTCGTTTTCAATTCAAAATGACAGCCACCCCTACACTCATGTACAATATGAATGGCAAAAAATATGCATGGAAATATAAAAGAAATTGTGTTTTCTGTCCCGTATCTATGCTGCATATCAAGTTTTGCACGTGCACTACAAATATGTTGGATGCCACTTACAATTAAATTATACAAAGGGCCTATATCTATTTATATAGTCTTCTAAATGCAAAAATTCAAAATGGCTGCCACTCTTACTCTCCTGCACAATATGAATGGCAAAAGTATATTTGGAAATAAAAATCGAATTTGCTGGGGTTTTTTTTTTTCTCTCGTGCAGCTACATCGTCTATCAAGATTTGAGTGCGATTATATATCTGAAGGTTGTTATTAAACAAATAATTATTCTTTTGTGATGCAAAAATCCCAATTTGCCACATAAATTAGGATTGTTACCAGGAATTATGAATGAAGTTTTGAGCTTTTGATACTTACGGTATCATGATTGGTATAATGTTGGTCTGACATTGAACCAACGTCGGTCCAATGACAAGCTTTCACTGTTGGGCAAATGTTGGCCCGATGGCCAAAATGACGTCGGAGCGACGCCATATTTCCAACGTTGTGCCAACATACATACTCTCAAGTTGGATTAACACTAGGCAAATGCAGTATTCAAAGTGGTAATATGATTGATATCGTCTGTTGAGAATGATATTGTGCCAACGTCATTCCAATGTCAGACTTTCACTGTTGGGCAGTGGTGGCCCGAAGACCAGAATGACGTTGAGCCAAAGTCATATTCTGACGTTGTGTCAACATACACCCATGACGTTTTCCCAACATTAGACCGACGCAGCATTCAAAGTGGTAACATGGTTGGTATCATGTCGGTCTGACATTGAACCAACGTTGTTCCAACGTCAGGCTTTTTCTGTTGTGCTAATGTTGCTCTGATGGCCAAAATGACGTCGAAGCGACCTCATATTTCGAACGTCGTGCCAACATACACATTTTCGAATTGGGTTAACATTGGACAAATGCAGTATTCAGAGTGGAAATATGATTGATGTAATGATGATCTGACATTGTGCCAACGTCCCACCTTCACTGTTTACCAATGTTGGCCCGTCGACCAAAATGACGTTTAGCCAATGTCATATTCTGATGTTGTGCCAATATGCATGACACGCATGACATTTTACCTACATTGGGCCAACGCAGCATTCAAAGTGGTAACATGGTTGGTATAATGTCGGTCTGACATTGAACCAAAGTCGGTCCAACGTCAGGCTTTCATTGTTGGGCCAATATTGGCCCGGTGGCCAAAATGACGTCAGCGCGACGTCAAATTTCTTAATGTTGTGCCAACATACACATTTGTAAGTTGGATAAACATTGGAAAAATGCTGCCCTTTTAGTGGATATATGGTTGGGGTGACATTGTACCAACGTCACTCCAACGTCAGACTTTCACTGTTGGACCAGTGGTGGTCTGACGGCTAAAATGACGTTGAGCCAACATCATATTCTGATGTTGTGCCAACATACACGCATGACGTTTGACCAAAAGGATTTCAACGTTGGGCAAATGTTGGCCCGATGCCTTAGATCACTTACAAAAGTAAGACAATGAGCCAATGTTGTTCCAACGTAAGCATATACCGACTGCGATCATGCCGACCATCGTCAATGTTGGCCCAACGTAGAAATAGCCAACTAATATCAATTTGGCATCAATGACAAAAGTGTGACGGGTGGTCCAACGTTGTGCCGACGTTATCTCACCAGCTGTGCGAAAACAAAAATTGCCAACGTCGCCCCAACGTAGGTTTGCCAAATAATTTCCACCTTCCCTCGGGAACGAAAGTAAAACAATGGCCCAACATTGTACCAACATTAGCTTGTCGACTGCGACCGTGCCGACATTGCCGACGTTGCCCCAACGTATGATTACCAACCAATATCCATCTTGCATCACCGAAAAGGTGAGACGGTGGCCCAAAGTTGCGCCAAAGTTAGTTTACAAACAGCGACCGTACCGACCATCGCCAACGTTGGCCCCACGTAGGATACCCAACTATATCCACCGACCGCAAGTGGCGACCATAAAGACATTGGCCCAACGTTGAGCCAACGTCATCTCACCGACCGCGACCATGGCGACCATAAAAACATTGGCCCAACGTTGAGCCAACGTCATCCTCACCGACCGCGACCGTGGCGACCATTGCTGACGTTGGCCCAACGGAGAATTGTTATCTGGGTTATATGCCTTACTATGTTAAACGCCATTTTATATCGTCTATTTATTTTTGTTTTCAACAACAAAGAATGCAAGTGTACTGAACATCATGCAAAAAAAAAAAAAAAACCCAGCAACATTGAATCATATTCTACATGCAAGTTGACTGTTAAAATATAATACTAACACAATAGATTAAGAAGCCTAGATGCACAATATTCATTAACTAATGTTGAAAATGGAGGGGAAGCTAAAAAGCAAAACTTGTAATATACATTATTCCTCTCAAAACCCACTATTAATAAGGTACAGAAAAATGCTACCATATACAGTTCTGCAGATTATACGTAGTTACGGACAAAAACACATCAGACATTGTTGACGGAAGTAAAAACCCTACAAAGCCCTTTACGCATTTAGGAGTGGGAGGGGGAGGAGTCCTGAGGTGACTTTGAAACAAATCATAACCTTACCATTCTGATATGACATAATCTAGGAGTACCGCCTTGATATAATTCGAGCTAGCGTGATTTTCTTCTAGAATTAAAACAGCAACAAAAACTGGTGAGGGCACAAACGAAATTTCCGAATGGCTATTCCACGCCGTTCTATATCCAAACGCAATACCGTACAAACTATTCATTACACATCAACCTCGGAGTGTAAGGCACCTCTTTCAGCTCTCTCGCAGTTTCCAGCTGTAGATAATATGCACTTTGGCAACATGAGGTCATTCAGTCTTGTCTTAAAAACTGTCATTTTCATGGTCTTCAAAGATCTTTTTAATGGGATTTATTTGGCAGCAGGTGACATTGGCCCAATATTTGAAGGATTCTCAGGCTAAAGATTGTATCAGCCACACAGTGCAGTCCTGCAATTGCCTTGTAACCACACCTGATGATGTTCGGCACTTCTTCAGGGGCCAGTGGGTGATCATTTGCCATAGAAATTGGGTGAAGACATGAAGAATTGCTTCACCACCCGTTGAAGCTTTATTTTCAGGCCAGAGACAGTGTTGTAGGTAACTTGAGTGGTATCAGAGATGGTGTCGGACCAGCATCTGCGCCACTCAGTTTTGGAGTCAAAGTTTCCCAGTGAGGGGGACATCCAGGCTGGTTTGTGGGATTTCAGACGCATCGATGGCAGGTTGTTCAAGTCATTGTGGATTGAAGGTCAGGGTGTAGCGGTTTTCAATATCTCTGTATTTAATTCGGTGGATTCCATATACGATGCGCCACCTATCTGTTGTAGAGGACAGGCCGAAATCCGCAATGCCTTATGGGAAAAAGTCGACATCAAAATTACTCGCATTATTGTATATGCACATGCAGCAGCGCAGCTCAGCTCAGCCGGCCGCGCCGGGCGGGCGGGCGCCCGGGCTGGGCCGGCCGGATATCGATTGCGAGATCGAGAGATAGATAGTTAGGCCCTAACATGAGAAACAGATGACAAAATCAACAAATCACAGAAAAAGCAAACTTACGCTGCAACACATCCACAGCCAGCAGAATGGACTAAAGCGTCTGTTGTGAGTAGTACCCATGTAGCGTACCGTTCTGCCATTTGACGCTGCTCAGGCTTCACAGTTGCCTTGATGTAAATGTGGTCTGGGTGGTTCTGGATGTGTCCCATATGGACATCTTCAACGTGATTGTCCTTAAACATAAGGTAGCCATCATCTTTTTTGAAGCTTGCTAGCCTTTCTGGGGTCCAATCACACTGTTTGATAAGGTAGGCAAACACATCTCCAAGCGACAGATCAGGCATAGTACTCAGATCCCTAGTCCATCTTACTGGCCTATCGTACAAGTTCACTTCAGTCCCATCCACTGATCGTACACACCTTCGTTTCTTTTCCGATTCTGCGTGGTCACACGGTTCAAGAACATCATATTTATCCCAACATTTCTCCGACAGCTGAACAAGTTCGTCCTTTGTTTTTCCTCGGGTTGCTATGCCACGATCATTCAGGTATTTCTTCAGTTCGTCGACTCGCATTCGCCGGAAGACAGCTAGGTCTTGGGGGTCTGCCATTGTTATTCGCCTTGGGCCTTGGGTTTGGGGGGTCTGCCATTTTTTTGTCCGCTGTGCTTGTGCTGAATGGGTGGGTTGGGTGGTGGCGCCTCGCGTTAATGGGAACACCACCCTTCGTCCAAAGCCCCCCGGTTTTGCCGAAAGGGTGCGTTGGGAGCGTTGGGTCGCGTCGCGTTGACTGGAACCCCACCCTTCGTCCAAAGCCCCCCGGTTTTGCCGAAAGGGTGCGTTGGTACTTTCTCTCATGTAATATTAACAGACGAGTTTTGAATTTATATTCAACCTTCAAACAACCATTTCAAAGAGGCTATCGTCCGGATCGGTTTACACTCTATTACCGCTTGGTCTACAGCCAGTTGGTCTAATAGTCTGTTTAATATCAGTTGGTCTAATAACCAGTTGGTCTAGTCATCATTTCGCCCAATTACTGTTTGGTCTAATTGTTATTTGGTTTAATTACTATTTGGTCTACAGTCAATTCGTCTAATAATAGCCATTTGGTCTATTTTTGGTCTAACACCAATTTATATCATCAAATACGTATTTGGTCTATTATGAGTTGGTCTAATTCCATTTCGTCTAATCATCAAATGGTCTAAAATAAAACCAAGTTTGTCCAATATAAATTTGGTGTACACATCATTAATTTTGGTCCATTGCCTAGTAGATGGTCTAGCTTCTGTCTATCATCATTTAGTCCATACCTATTTAGTCTAATAACTATTGATCTTAATATTGTCATTTGGTCTAATAGCCAGCCTCCTGGTCTAATCAGTTACCATTTGGTCCAATCATCGTTTCGTCTATATGACCAACTGGGCTATTTTTTTTTTTTTTTTTGGGGGGGGCCCTTTTTTATTGATGTGTACACCAAATTTATATTGGACAAATTTGGTTTCATTTTAGACCATTTGATGATTAGACGAAATGGAATTGGACCAACTCATAATAGGCCAAAAATAGACCAAATGGCTATTATTAAACGAATTGACTGTAGACCAAATAGTAATTAAACCAAATAACAATTAGACCAAACAGTATATTGGACGAAATGATGACTAGACTAACTGGTTATTAGACCAACTGATATTAAACAGTCTATTAGACCAACTGGCTGTATAGACTAAGTGGTAATAGAGTGTAAACCGATCCGGACGGTAGCCTCTTTGAAATGGTTGTTTGAAGGTTAAATATAAATTCAAAACTCGTCTTTTAATATTACACAAGAAAAAGTACCAACGTACCCTTTCGGCAAAACCGGGGGGGGGGGGGGGCTTTGGACGAAGGGTGGGGTTCCAGTCAACGCGACGCGACCCAACGCTCCCAACGCACCCTTTCGGCAAAACCGGGGGGGGGGGGGCTTTGGACGAAGGGTGGTGTTCCCATTAACGCGACGCGCCACCACCCAACCCACCCTTTCGGCACAAGCCTGTCCGCTGTGCTTTGTGGCGACGCGACCGTAACGCCGTAGACGTCTACCTCTAGTTACCGCGTATACCGATCGTCAGGCGCTAGGCCAGTGCAACTGTTAATAGGGAGTTTTCGATTGGGTGAACGAGAAGGACGTGCCGCCGAGCGCAACCGTACGTCAAGGCGTCACGTCTGTACGTTGACCCGCTGCTAAAACACATTTCGATTTCGGGCGCCGGCGTCACGTCTCGTGGCGTGTGCAAGAGGCAACCAGGCCCTGTGCCTTGCGTGCATATATAAGCGGAATTTGTGACTCGTTTCTGTACATGTACTTGTAATATTTATTTTGTCTTTGACTAGATGCATATCCTGGGAGGAATTATGTGGATTTTAAAACATGATGCATGGTAAGACTACTAGGCAAATGCACTACTGCACTAGCTAGGCCAAAAGCACCAAAATCTGTTTGCGTACAGCATTACGTGTAAATGCATGTGTGGGACTATGGTAGGCAGTTGCAAAGTGCGAAACAGTGAAAACGGGCAAATAAAGTAGGTACCAGAGGCTGTGATTTGTATGTCAGCGCTGCTGCTGTGACGTATCAAGATCATAAGCTTTCATGTAATTAGAATACAAATGGAAAAGATGGCGGCGCACACTAATGCGTGAACACGTGTGGATTTTCGTGCCCTGAATTTATTTCAATTTTGGTCTTAATACTGCTATTTTTTACATCGTATGGACAGTTGTGAACGCAAGAATGGACCCAACCTCCAGCCCGGCGAAGAAAAAGGTAAAAACAGGCACACTTTCTGATGTTTCTGTGATTCCAAACGAAAACTTGAGTGTACCTACAGCGATGCCGGACGATGAAGAACAAGCCCCGGCATGGGCCCGGGCGTTTGAAGCCCGTATGCACGCTAGATTTGAGCAGCTGGCTGCGGATTGCCGAAACAGCCACGGCCTTCTCGAGCATGAGATTGGCGAGGTATCTGACAAAGTAAGCAAACTGGAAATTGCATTAGCTAAGGCAGAAGAGAAAATCGACGACCTAGAAAACCGCTCGCGGAGATCTAACATTGTTATTTTCAACCTGCCAGAAACGGAAGGAGATGATGCCCATGAGGCTAGCGCGAGTTTGAAATCAGTGAAGCTCCTACTTGCTGAGGCCAAGATCAACATAAACATTGAAGACGAGACCTCCAGAATCCATCGCACACCTACATACCGTAGCAACCAGAAGAACTCTCGCCCTCGCCCCTATTCATATCGGGTTCAACAGTTATCGTGTAAAAGAACGAGTCAAGAAGGAGCTGATAAAGTTTGTTTCAGGCCCAGACCAGAGATGCAGGAAGATTTTTGTCAACGATGATATGTCTAAGCGGGTGTTGGACCAAAGAAAGGCTCAGCTGACCAAGTTCAAAGCTCTCAAGGAAAAAGGCTTCAAGCCTTTTTTTATCTACCCAGCCATTCTGAAGGCGAGAGATTCTTCGGGCAGGATCGTAACACCAACGGCAAATACCGACGTTCCCAGAGGAAGTTAAACAAGGTGTCTTGTTTCATGCTTCAGGAGCACCAGATCGGATTTTTTTTTCATATTCGCTGTTGTATGCTTTTTAAACTGTTTTTCGTGATTATAAAGGCATCTCAGGATGGAAGTCCAGTTAGAGACATGTGGAAGATCTGGTACACAAGAAGAATATCAACATTAACTACTGATAACTGATATACTGTTGCAGAATATACTGAACCAATGTTACTTCTTGAGAGAAAAAAAGGAGAGGAAGCCGATTTGAAAACTCCAAGACTTTATTCCATTTTCTGGTAATGTTGTCTGCACTTGGCTGTATTATTGTTTGCAAGCTTTTTATTTCATTCTGATCGAGTTCTAATTGATATCGTTTGTTTCACTGTATACAAAGTAGAATTAGTGGTACAGTAGTTAGTAACTTGTATAATGGGTGTGTTTTGTTGTTATTCTCGTTTAGTACTGGTTAAAGAGAAGAAGTCAATACAATTGATTATACATTACACTCATAATAGATTCTTATTATTTTTTCAAATGTTATTATCATTTTAATATTTTTTTTCAAATTTTTGATCTTTAAGAATAAGATCTTCATAATGCAAGTTTGTTGTAAAAGATTTATTGGTGTATTTTAAAGTAAAATACCCCTTTTTTCTTCCGTTGATATCTTTACTGTGGAAAACTAAATAAGGTAAACTTATTTTTATTTTATTTGGAATAGTAATTACATTTAATTAATATAACTTATGTGGATTCCAGTACGTTGTTAGCAGAAAAAAAAAAGGAAAGAATTTTTTTTTTCTTTGAGGGGGGACCTGAATGGTTGTAGTATTGACTGTTCATATGATATATTTTGTATTTCATTTTTATTTTGTACCAATTCATATGTAATATGAAGGGCACGATTATGATATGTGTTTACGCCCCCATGCGCCGGTGGCCATTGAGGCCACTCCAAAAGTTGCACTTTTGGCCCGGGCCGTTTCACAATTTGAGGCCCGGTGCCACCCTATCTTGTGCACCCATCCTTTTGTTTGTTTTTTTTTCCAATTGTTTTTCTTTTTTTAATCATACCACTTTTTTCTAATCTCACAGCAGCCGCAAGTATTATTATTCAGTATGTTTTTGTATCTCATAATTTTAATTTGTTGGCAGTTATTTTGTCTCAGGTGCTCTTGCTCTCAAACTTATTGAAAGTCCTGTATAAAGGTAATAAGAAATGGACTGTTTTCCCCACATTACAAATATGGATTTAAAACTTGCAACATTTAATTGCAGGGGAATTCAAGATCATGTAAAAAGACGCAAAATTTTTCATTATTTAAGATCCATTGAGAGTGATATAATTTTTCTTCAGGAAACCCACTCTTCAAAATCGGATGAACAATTTTGGATGCAACAATGGGGTGAAAAATCATGGTTTTCCAGCCATTCTTCAAACAGTAGAGGTGTAGCCATTCTAATTCGAAATAGGGTTTCATTGGTCCTTGACTCTTCTTACATTGACCCTAATGGAAGATACCTCATTATATCTGCTAGTATTAATGAAGTTCCTTTAGTTTTAGTAAATTTGTACGGTCCAAATAATGATGACCCCAATTTTTTTCTTGAAGTCTTTAACAAAGTAGACCAATTTAAATACGCTTCTATTATATGTGCTGGGGATTTTAATGCTGTTTTGGGCCATCTGGACTATCAAGGGGGTAGGGACACCCACTCTAATGTCAAATCAAGTGAAATGCTAACAACACTTATGGAAGAATTTAATCTTTGTGATATTTGGCGTATTTTTAATCCAAACCTTAAACAATACACCAGACATCAAAAAAATCCTAAAGTGTTATCCAGGATTGATTATATTCTTGTTTCTGATAACTTTGTTACTAATTGTTCGCAATCAAAAATAAGTCCAGGTATTCAATCTGACCATTCCCTCGTTACATTAAATTTTAAAGGTGCCCAACCACTAAGGGGTCCAGGATTTTGGAAATTGAACTGAGTATTTACACAAAGATTCAGATTTTTGTACAATCATTAGGGACAACATTGGAGAATTTAAACTTATTAATTTTAAAAGTAATTGTAATCCAAATATTTTATGGGATGCGCTTAAATGTACCATTACCGGCATTTGTATAGAATACTGTGCACGTAAAAAGAAAGAAAAGAATTTCGTAAAAAGAGAACTTCTGCGGGAAATAGAGGAGGTAGAAAAAAAATTGAGTGTTGACTTAAATGATGATGAGCTTCTTAATGAGAAGGATTTTTTAACCCAAGCCTTAAATGATATTTTGGATGAAGAAACCAAAGGTTTAATTATTCGCTCGCGCATTCGTTGGATTGAAGAAGGGGAAAAAAGTTCAAAATGTTTTTGTAATTTAGAAAAGAGGTCTGGAGAGAAGAAAAGTATTTTTAAATTAAAGAATGATGATGATGAGATTATTGTTAAGCAGGACACTATATTGGAAGAAATTTATTCATTTTATCAGCTCTTATACTCAAAACAATGTGATAACAATTTAGGTGATGAAAAAGATGTTTTTTTTAAATTCTATTGAAATTCCCCAATTAAATGAAGTTGATAAGGATTTTCTTGATAAACCACTTTCAAAGAAGGAATTGTATGATACAATTACCTCAATGAAACATAACAGGTCACCAGGTTTGGATGGGCTACCCATAGAATTTTATATCGTGTTTTGGAAAGACATTTCTGATTTACTTTTAGATTCGTTTAATTTTTCCCTGCAGAATGGACTAATGTCTAGTTCACAAAGAAATGGAGTCATTACTTTGATTCCCAAAAAAGATAAAGATCATTCCTTTTTGAAAAACTTCAGACCAATTTCTCTTTTAACAGTAGACTATAAAATTTTAGCCAAAACTTTAGCAAATCGTTTAAAAAAATGTCTCTCGGATTTGATCCATCCAGATCAATCTGGTTTTTTAAAAGGAAGGAATATTGGAAATAACATTCGCTTAATTATTGATATAATAGAATATACAGATTTAAAGCAAATTCCTGGAGCAATTCTTCTCCTTGATATTCAGAAAGCTTTTGACAGTGTTTCGCATGATTACTTGTAACGGGTAATGAGAAAGTTTAATTTTAGTGATAAATTTATTGATTGGATAAAGGTATTTTACTCAGGTAGGAAAAGCTATGTTTCAAATTATGGACATTTGACTACACCAATAAATATGGAACGAGGTATTTTCCAAGGGTGTCCTATATCCCCATACCTGTTTTTGTTGGTTATCGAGTCTATGGCTCTTGCTATTAGACAAAACCTAAATATTAAAGGTATCCCGGTGGGCGAAAATGATTTGAACATTTCTTTGCTAGCAGATGACTCTACTTGTTTCATTGACGGTTCACAAAACTCGTTTAAATCACTTTTTGATACTATTGGTTCATTTTCTGAGAGTTCTGGCTGTAAGCTTAACATCTCTAAATCAGAAGCAATTTGGATTGGTTCTTTAAAGGGTTCTCAAAAATTTCCATTTTCGGAGAAAGGTCTTAAATGGAATAAGTCTACTTTTAAAACTCTGGGTATTCATTTTTCTTTGAACATAAGTAATCTGTATGATCTTAACCACAAGACAAAGCTTAAATCCATTGAAAATATTTTGAATTGTTGGCGTGTAAGAAATTTATCTCTGGTCGGGAAGATCTGTGTTATAAAGACCCTATTGCTGCCTCAACTTCTGTATTATTTTTCGGTATTATGTATAAAAATACCAAAGAAATTTTTTAGACAAATAAACACAATACTATATAAATTTATATGGAGTGGTGGAAGTGATAGGGTCAAAAGACACCTCTTGTGTAATGATTACTCTTTGGGTGGTTTAAAAATGATTGATCCATACATGTTTTCGATTGCACAAAAAATGACATGGGTCAAAATGCTTCTTGATGATAACTATCAAAGTATATGGAAATTTATTGAATTATGTATTTTAGATGATTTTAGTGGTAGAAAAGATATGTTGTGGAAAGTACATCCCCCTGCATGTATTTTGAACAAATTAGGCTCAAGTCAATTAGCCGAATCTCTTCAAACATGGTACATTTTTAGAGAAAAAATTGTTAAAGATGAATTTAATACAGCTTTTTCTGCAATTGGTTCTTGTCAATGCATTTGGTTTAACAGAAGTATTCGTTCAAAATCCAAGCAATACTTCTTATGAAGATTGGTTAGACAAAGGTATTGTCCTCATAAGTGATCTACTCAACCCTCCCCATCCAGGTTATAAATTATTTGAAGAACTGATTTTGGATTACGATATTAGCAAAAAGGACAGGCGGAAATACAATTTTTTATTGAAAAATATTCCAAAAGATTGGTTTGTTTCCTCTGATTTAACTCCAGACAAAATATTTGAGGAAATTAAAGCAAAACTTTTAAAGACTCAAAAAAATCCAAAGTTCGCTTACAGTATAATACAAGAAACATGTTATCCAGAAAGACAGACTGTATTTTGGAGTGACCTCCAAGAGTCCGAAGAAATCAATTGGGAAAAGGTTCATGTGAACAACTTTTTATGTACCATAAATACACGTATTCGATCTTTTTATTTTAAGCTATTTCACAGAGCTATAGGTTTGAATAACTTTCTATATAAAATTAAAAGAAAAGATTCTCCCAATTGCTCATTTTGTAAGAATGCCCCTGAAACCTATATTCATATTTTTGTTCAATGTCCTTCAGTTCAACCCATTTGGGAGGATACTCTTAAAGCTATCTCTCAGAAAATCAATAAGCCACTAAATGTTTCATTATTTGAACAAATGTTTGGTTTTGATTCTGATAAATTTTTGACATATCTTTTTCTTTTACTTAAATATTATGTTTATATTTGTAAATTTCAAAATAAACCACCAAGCTTTAAAGGTTATAAATCGTATGTCATAGCCAACAAGGAGCTTGAGTATAATATTGCTAAAAGAAATAACAAACTTTCGATTCATTTCAGGAAATGGAGATTTGATCTGTAAATAGTATTTTTAGTTTTGCAGACGACATCTCACATGGGTCTGTATGAGTAGTTTGAACCTTGGCATGTTTTGATGGTATACAATGTGTATGTATTTTACATGTTTCTGCAGAATCAGCCATAATTTTGTATTATGTATAATTCAAGAAGTTGGTTATTTTTTCTGTTCTGTGGAATTGGGTGATTCAAAAGCTTTTTTGGTTTTTAAGGCTACATTGCCCATACAGGTCTGTGGATGATGTTTTATGGGACATTGTATTAATTTGTTAAACAGGAAAGCTTAATTGCTATTGTCAAATACATGTAGCCATGTATTCGTATCTTTATCTATAAATTGAAAAACCCCTCATCTTCAATAAGTTATATATATATATTTTTTTAATGTAACACAATTTTTCATATTCTTAGTGCAAATTGTACATATTCTGTATGTGTCATGTTAGTGACACTTAAAGGGGAGGGCTAGTGGCTGATCAGTGGGAGTCGGTGGAGGTGCTGGGGGTTGATTGTTCCGATCCTTGTGGGATTCATTCAAGAGTTCATTGTGTATCTGTTGTTGTGTGAAAGTGATTTGCTTCGGAATGGTCTCGTATTCGGGTAATGTGCAGTTTAATGCTTCCAGGTTAGCGTCCCTGGTCAGTGACGGAGCATTAATCTGCACATTGCTTGAATGTGGGACCGTTCTGGGGCGGATCGTTTTCGCACAACAATGGATGTGCGGTGAACTCTTGAGTGGGTCCCGTGGGGATCGGAACAATCATCTCCCGGCATTTCCACTGATTCCCGCTGATCAGTTGCTGGCCTTCCCCTTTAATGTGGATGGGGTACAAATTTTCATGAGACAGAAGGACTGCCTTCATTTTCCCTTACTAGTAAGTTAGATTACTACTAGTATACCATACTAGGATTGTAGGTACATGGATGTTGAGATATTTTATCATTTGTTAAACCTGAAAGAATGTTATGTACAATAGTACATACATGTACTTATTTGGGTTTTGTATGAGTATTATGCAAAATTTGTTTACATGGTTTATGCTGTTTTAGGTTGTCTTCCATTCCAGCGAGTCACATACAGTTTATACTGCCAGCAGGTTTCGGGAATGACTCCGGCTTTCCGTTGGCGGCCTTGTGTGCCTGCTGGGTGGGTTTGCTGCTCTCTCTATTCCGGCCTAACCCGATCGGCTCTGTGGGCAGATTCCATTTTGTATATTGATTATTGTGTGTGGGTATGCATGTTTGCGTAAGTGTATGAAGAAAGAAGGGTCGAGTAAAGAGTATCGTAACTGTGGGAGGATGATTTGTCATGTTTAACTCAAAATGTAACACTCGAATAAAGAATGGAGTCTGCCAGGGGCCCGAATTGGTGCTGGTGGATTGAGCGGCGGTCCGGCTGGCATGTTCGCGGGCTTGTCGGCGGTTTGCTTGGGACATCTCTCGTAATCCTACATTATTTTGCTTTAAGATGATTTGTGAAAATGGGCGACAACTGCTATTTGTGAAATACTTGGTATGGCTGCTTTTTTTGTTTTGTTTTGTTTTGTTTTGTTTTATTTTTATTTTTATTTTCATTTTTTGCTTTGATTGTTTTAATGTTATGTATGATTTGTTTTTGAAAATCAATAAAAAAAATAATAATAATTAGAATACAAATATTCTCACGAAAGAAAAAGGAAGACAGGTGAACTGAGCACGGATTTCCCGCAAGTCACCGTGCTCTTTCGCACGATACCCGAGAGGAGTGTGACGTCATAGCAAGGGTGGGTTGAGCGCGGCGCAACCGATTTGGGTGGACTCCGGGGTTAACGCGTTCGAATTTGTGCGATGAGCCGAGGGTCGACACTCGCGCATGCGCAGTACGTAAAAACTACGTCATAACAGGGTGACGCCTGGCTCAACGTGCAAATCGAAAAGTCCCTATTGTTCAGTAAACAGTGCATTGCGCATGCAGCTACTGTCTGCTGCGCTGCAGCGTAGCTCTAGCCAACGGCGTAGCCAGGATTTGATCTTAGGGGGGCGGTTAGTCTGCGAGGGAGCGAAGCGACCGAGCCCGAGCGAGCGGAGCGAGCGAGGGGGGGAGGGTGTGGGAGGGGGGTGTCCCCCCTCCCACGGTAAGAACTTTTTGCATTTTGATATTGTAAATGGTGCAATTTGATGCATGTTTTTGCGCGTTTTATCGACGAGAAACAGTCCCACTTGTTTAAGGTAGGAGTATGTTTTGATGTAGATTATTATTGAACAATTTGCTTATAAAATGGTACAATTTAAATACACTTCTTGTGTTAATTTTTTTCACTGAATATCATGAACGCGACTGAACCCGAGCGCGAGCGGAGCGAGCGAGGGGGGAGGGGAGGGTGTGGGAGGGGGGTGTCCCCCCTCCCACGGTAAGAACTTTTTGCATTTTGATGTTGTAAATGGTGCAATTTGATGCATGTTTTTGCGCGTTTTATCGACGAGAAACAGTCCCACTTGTTTAAGGTAGGAGTATATTTTGATGTAGATTACTATTGAACAATTTGCCTATAAAATGGTATAATTTAAATACACTTCTTATATTAATTCTTTTCACTGAATATCATGAACGCGACTGAACCCGAGCGAGCGGAGCGAGCGAGGGGGGAGGGGAGGGTGTGGGAGGGGGGTGTCCCCCCTCCCACGGTAAGAACTTTTTGCATTTTGATATTATAAATGGTGCAATTTGATGCATGTTTTTGCGCGTTTTATCGACGAGAAACAGTCCCACTTGTTTAAGGTAGGAGTATATTTTGATGTAGATTATTATTGAACAATATGCCTACTAAAATGGTACAATTTAAATACACTTCTTGTGTTAATTCTTTTCACTAAATATCATGAACGCGATTGAACCCGAGCGAGCGGAGCGAGCGAGGGGGGAGGGGAGGGTGTGGGAGGGGGGTGTCCCCCCTCCCACTGTAAGAACTTTTTGCATTTTGATGTTGTAAATGGTGCAATTTGATGCATGTTTTTGCGCGTTTTATCGACGAGAAACAGTCCCACTTGTTCAAGGTAGCAGTATATTTTGATGTAGATTACTATTGAACAATTTGCCTATAAAATGGTACAATTTTAAATACTCTTCTTGTGTTAATTCTTTTCACTGATTATCATGAACGCGACTGAACCCGAGCGAGCGGAGCGAGCGAGGGGGGAGGGGAGGGTGTGGGAGGGGGGTGTCCCCCCTCCCACGGTGAGAACTTTTTGCATTTTGATGTTGCAAATGGTGCAATAAATGCATGTTTTTGCGTGTTTTAACGAGTTGAAACAGTCCCACTTGTTTAAGGTTGCAGTATATTTTAGTGTAGATTATTATTGAACAATATTTGCCTATAAAATGGTATATCATTTAAATAATCTTCGTGTATTAATTCTTACAGTGAATATCATGAACGCTGTCTGCAGTTCAGCAATGAAACAGAAAAAGCATGCACACGAGGGTGTAGATAGGGACATATCCCCTCCCACACGAAGGTGATTTTGCGTTTTCAGACCTGAAATTCAGCGATCTGGTGCAAATTTTTGGTGCAATACTTTTTCATCAAGTGTTAAAATCACGGAATTTAGCTCTTATTCCGAATGTGCACCATCTGTGTGTATGTATAAAGTCTAGTGAGGTAGAGCCTAGGGGAAGGGGGATTCCCCCTCCCGCTCGCGGAGCTTTTGCGTTTTTAGAATTGAAATAAAGCGATCTGGGTATAGCCACAGTCTACTTCTATGCATGGCGGAAGGGGGGGGGGGGGGGAGGGGCGGGCGAGCAGGGAGAAGGCGTGGGTCCACCCTTCCCTTCCGATGGAGCTTTTGCCTTTTTAAGGTTGAAATTGAGATATCTCGTATACGCATATTTGATGGAATCAACATTTGGGAAATCACCAAAAAAAAAAAAAAAAAAAAAAAAAAAAAAACTGATGGGGGGGGGGGCTGAGGGAGGAAAGGGTCGATTAAAAGGGGAAATTCCCCTTATACATGAGGGAACCTTGAGTTTTCGGAATATAGTGATAAGTCTTGTGCACTGAGAATTATTCATTTTTTTTTTTTTTTTGTAAATCTAAAAAGTGTACTAAGCTAGGGAAAGAGGCACAGAGGGGGAGGGTTTGGGAGGGGGATACCCCCTCCCAAGCACGAGAGATTTTGCATATTTTTAATTGAAATTCAACGATCTGGTGCACACTGAGTGAAATATTCAAAAAAATATCTTATTTGATGAAAGGTTGCAAAGGAGACCCGCTTCATATGCATGCATACAGTATACACGCATTTTTTTTTCCGCCTCCCAAATCCCCGGTCCAAATCTTAGGGGGGGCGACCGCCCCCATCGCCCCCCCCCTGGCTACGCCAGTGGCTCTAGCTGCATAGCGCGATGTCGACCCCAAAGTTGAAAATCGGCCTGTCCGCTACAACCGATAGGTTCCCTTTGGAATCCACCGAATTGTCTGGCTGCTGTAAATTACGCTGTCTGGCAACCTCAGCCATTTTGTCAAAATCCACACGAACTTTCTTTGCCCGTGCGCCGACATACGACAGGTGCGCACTACATTCTTCGCCTTTGTCATCGTGCCGATGTACGCGTACCTTACATTCCAACTGTGGTAGGATTTCTATACACACACACCTCTTGTTTTGTTGTCATGGACACGAACTACCAATTAGTGGTGAGCTGCACAATTTCACCAGCCAATTACAACTCTCTAAGCTCCTATACGTGACGATTTTCTTCCGACCACGCTGTATGTCACACATGTTATGTACAATTCCATGCTTTCTCACTTCACGATTAGCTTTCATCCGGAGAGCACGTCCTAATCGTTGGAGTCACTTAGTCCGTATCACATGTATTCTTCCCACGTCTTTTCTCGCGCACGATACCTCGCGCCGTGGACTGTCATTTTATACGGATTATAACGCCTTCCTATTTCTCCGATTTCGGATTTATACATCGCGATCTTCGCTACATTCATACATCGCGATTTACACTTCCTTCTACACTCTGGGGGCCTTTATCATCGCTACTTTTACCGCGATCTACGCCTCGCGACATCGCTGTCTTGGTTCTGTTTGGGTGCTGTACTAATGGTGTTGCAGACTCTTCCAAGTACCTCGCAGTTTTCTACTCAGCGCTCCAGCGGTGGACTACTCTCGCTTGTGCTAGCCGCGACGCTCGGAGGCTATTCCACGCTGTCGCTGGATCTTTTGTATATATTTCTACGGGACACTGTCGTCTTAGGACACCCAGTGCATTTCGGGGTTCGTCCATATCATTTCATACATGGGCGTCACCAGGGGGGTGCGTTGGGTGCGGACGCACCCCCCTTCAGGTCCAAGAAAAAAAAATCACCACTTAAGCCTGCGAGCGACCTCAACACCAGAAAAAAAAAGTTGCCTCCATAAAATGTTCGAGGGGCAAGCGCACCATTATCTGCCCCACCCCACATAACTATAATTCCCGAGATGAAAAGATTTTCTTGCTTTTTTTTTTTTGTTGTTGTTAGAAATCTGTTCAATTATTTCACCCAAAGTGTGCACCAGATGGCAGGTTGCTCAAAGTCTCTCTCGTGTGGGAGGGGGATACCTCTTCCCACACCTTCCCCCGTTCAGTCTATTTTCCATGGACTTAATACACCTGTAGATTGACAAATTTACAAAATGACGTTCCATCGAAAGTGTGCACCAAATCTGTCACTTTACTTAATAAAAAAATGCAAAGTTCCTTCGTGTGTTATAGGGATATCATCTCCTTTCAATTTCCCAATGGCGTAGCCGGGGGGGGGGGGGGGGGAGGGGTCGATGGGCCAGTCGCCCCCCCCCCCCCAAGATTTTGACCGGGGATTTGGAAGGCGGAAAAAATATAATTGAATATGGGAGAAGCATCTTACCACCCTCCCATTGCCTGGTCCCTTCTGTAGACTTGGTACACTATAGGGAATGACAATTTCCGGATTTTCCACAAAAAGTGTGCTACAGATCGCTTTATTTTAATTCTAAAAACACAAAAGCTCCGTCGAGCGGGAGGAGGTATCCCCCTTCCACATCCTCCCCCTATCAAAGCTCTAACTCACTATACTTTATACACAGAGATGATGCACAGTCGGAATAAGAGCCATAAAAATTTCACCGGAAAAAAAAAAAGTTTAAATTATTATTTTTGGGTGGGGGCGGCAAAAAAATTCAAGTACAGTTGTATTGCACCTAAAGTTTGCACCAGATTGCTGACTTTCAGGTCTGAAAATACAAAATCATTTTCGTTTGGGAGGAAAAATGCTCCTCATGTACACCCTCGTGTGCCATGCCTTTTTTTTCTGTATGATTGCTTAACAGACAGCGTTCATAATATTCAGTGTAAGAATTAATACAAGAAGTTTATTTGAATTACACCATTTTATAGGGAAATTGTTTAATAATGATTTACATCAAAATGTACTGCTAACTTAGTGGGACTGTTTCAAGTCGATATAAAGACAGACATAAACCTGCATCAAATTGCACCAATTACAACATCAAAATGCAAAAACTTCTCACCGTGGGAGGGGGACACACCCTCCCCCTTGCTCACTCCGCTCGCTCTTGGTTCGTCGCGTTCATGATATTTAATGTAAATATTAAAACAGGAAATTTATTTTGATGATACTATTTTATAGGCAAATTGTTTAACAATAATCTACATCAAAATATAATGCTACCTTTAACAAGTGGGACTGTTTCAAGTCGATAAACGAGCAAAAAATGCATAAAATTGCACCAATTACAACATCAATATGCAAAAACTTCTCACCGTTGGAGGGGGAAACCCCCTCCCACACCCCCTTGCTCACTCCGCTCGCTCTTGCTTGGTCATGTTCATGATATTCAGTGTAGTTTATTTGGATGATACTATTTTATAGCCAAATTGTTCAATAATAATCTACATCAAAATATACTGCTACCTTAAACAAGTGGGACTGTTTCAAGTCGATAAAACACGCAAAAACCTGCATCAAATTGCACCATTTACAACATCAAAATGAAAAAAAAAAATCTCACAGTGGGAGGGGGGACAACCCCCTCCCACAACCCTTGCTCACTCCGCTCGCTCTTACTTGGTCACGTTCATGTTATTCAGTGTAAATATTAAAACATTAAAACAGGAAGTTTATTTGGATGATACTACTTTATGGCCTAAATTGTTCAATAATAATCGACATCAAAATATACTGCTACCTTAAACAAGTGGGACTGTTTCAAGTCGATACAACAAGCAAAAACATGCATCAAATTGCACCATGTTACAACATCAAAATGCAAAAAGTTCTCACCGTGGGAGGGAGACAACCCCCTCCCATACCCTCCCCCCCCCCCCCACTTGCTCGCTCCGTTCACTTGGGCTCGGAAATCCTAGCTACGCCGGTGCCCTTTCCCTAAAATAATCTAAAAGTCTGGGGATTGAGAGCTTCCTAAATTCAAATGTCTGTCCAAAAAAATGTCGCTACATTTACTGTCAAAACGCAACCCCCTTGAAAAAAAAGCTGGTGACGCCCCTGTCATATGATTTTCAGAAGTGCAGTACAAGGACACTGTTCACCTCTTCTGGTGCCCTGGTGAATTCGGAGTTTGTCCACTTTATTTGCTGACACCTGCCAGTGTCCCGTCTGCCAGCTGTGCTACTAGCCTTCGGCCATTGTAAAGGATACCTTAGTTGGTGAGTAGGTATTTCATCATAGGCCTTACACAATAATACCTACAAGGGTATGCGTTGACGGCACTGGTGACACTTGCCATCCTTTCCTTCCAGCGTAAGGAGGGGAGGGAGGGGTGCTAAGTAAAGGAGGATGGACTTGGGTTTGGTTGAATTCAGAAAAGAATCAACACGCTTCGTTTGGCAAGTAATGGCCCATATTTTTGAGCAGGATACTCTGCAGTTGAGTAGACGAGGGCTAGGTTATAGCAGTACGGAGGAGGTGAGTTTGGCTCAGTCGGTAGCACGTCAGCCTCGGGATCCAAAGGATCAGGGTTCAATTCTTTAGTCAAACTGAGCGATACTGTGTGAAATTAATCATACCGTCCCCTCTAAAAAAAATAGAAACTCTCTGTCCCTTAGGTCATTAAATTGAGGTCCCAGGTGTGAGAGAGTTACAACTCATACACGTAAAATATTTCATCTCAAAGCAGGGTGCATTACCCATCAGTGAAAAAGTCCTGCCTCACATCAAACTGGTCCCCATGCAAATCGAGCTAGAGCAGCTAAATATGGGCTATCCTCTCACATCTTCTCACATGGATAACACGAACAACACACAGGGTAATGGCTTTTGGACCAATGATTTGTTTACAACGCTGTTTAGGTGTTCATGGCAAGTGAGAGTGTGGTCCAACAAAACTCCAAGATAGGACCTATGTAGGGAATCTCTTACGCTGGACAGGCTTGCCACAGAACGCTAACTTGAGTGGACCGTTGGCAAGATGGTTACTAATATGGAAGGCACTAGGCCCGACGATAGTCTTTGAAAGGTTGGGGCAAAGTCTCCAGAAGGTAGTATTGACCTTCATCCTCCTGCTAACACAGCCACCTCGCCACCCCCCCCCCCCCAAAAAAAAAAAAAAATATCCAAACCCCCTCATCTTTTATCTTTAGCCTCTACAGAATTCTGCCTATGAGGCTGAATTCAAAGTCCGCTGATTAACACAAAATCTTTTGAAGACAATGAGAGTGACAGCTTTGAATATGACATAAACGTCATGTTCCTATAAAGGCTATTATCAAAGCTATAACTCTGAGAAATGAAAGAGGTGGGGGCAAACAGGTGTAAAACCGGCCCCTTGGTGAGAATGGACCCATCCCATTATTTCCATCATAAATAACCTGTATTGCACTTACATTGGTAAATATTCCCATAATTCCACAATAATTCATCATTAAAGGAAAGGTGTGAGCGAAGTACTCATCTCCTTTCTGTGACTTTCTATTTGATAATTACGATACTAAAATGAAAATATGATGGATGCTGTTATCAATCCTTTACCAAACTCTTTGTAATCCTCCAGACATAAGTCCATGCTGTTATATTTCAAAATAATACTACATGTGTATCAGCCTTGAGCAAATAGGTGAAATCATGCAATTATAGAATCAGTGAAAAATCTGATATACGATAACAGATAAAACAGAAAGTCATTCTTCTTGTATATGAAAGCAAATTACTATCCTATTCTGGGTTAACATAAAGAAAAAATGGTGCATTTTCTTGGTCCTTTTTTCCACCTTCCACTGTACATGTACAACAGGACAGTTATTTCGAAGTTTGACTTGTGTCATCATCTAAGATTCAGCTTTTTAATTCAGTATATCAAAGTAAACTTGGTGATGTTCACCGTCTCAAGTGTTCATATCATGTTCTAATGATTCCTGATAAACAATCTTGATGTTGGCGTCAATTGAAGTTTTTGGTGTTTGTGTCTGTGTGTGTGTGTGTTTGTTTTTTTAATTCCGAGAGATATTCCAGATTGAGGTGGCAAATTTAGATGTTTGCATCACAAATGACATAACTTTTTGTTAGTAAAACCCTTCTGATTTATAATCAGCACCAAAATCTTGATAAACAGTGTACATTGTAGCTGCATGACAGAAAAAAAAAAACACCAGCAAATTTGTGTATTTCTTTGCATATTTTGCCATACATATTGTACAGGATTTTAAGAGTGGCGTCCAGTTTGAATTTTCGCATGGAGAACAACATATAAATCTACAAACAATATTTTTTCTGTCTGTTTCTTTGTCTTTTTGTTGTTGCAAGTATTACTCATCAGATTTACATTGCACATGCAAAACTTTATGACAGCGGGATTGGAAATACAGCAAATTTGTTCTACTGTATATTTCCATGCATTTTTTTTTTTTTTTTACCGTTCATATTGTACATGAGTATCAGAGTGGCGGCCATTTTGAATTGAAAATGAGCTTAAAATACTAAATGCAGCTACTTGCAATGAAAATTCTTGTGCATATGCAGATGGAATTACTCAAGGAACAAAAATTTAAAACGTTTGACGAGATAATTAGTCATAAAATGGACATATAACTATCATGGCCAAATTACCATATCTGGCGGCTATCTTGGATTTTTGCCGAAAATGCTCAAAGTTGCGCGAGTGGCATCAATCAGATATGGAATCAGCACCCTCGAATTGACAAGAACCCATCAAAAACATTGTATATATTAAAAAACAAGGTTAGGTGCATGGTAGTAGGCCAGCCAAGACGATTGTTTTTTTCTTTGGACGGCAAAATTTGTTAATGCTTAGTTTTCTAGCTGAAAGTCTTGCAAAAATAGTGACGTTTAGCGTACGGCCGGATGTCAAGCGCGTTTTTGCCGAAAATGTCCTTTTTAGCACAAAATTTGAAAGAATGTCAAAAATCACAATTTTTATTTTTTTATCGAAATAAGTAATGATTGATAAGTACCTTTCAAACTAGAAACGTGTTATCTTCCATTTCAAGTTTAGAACCCAACTAATATACATTTGAATTTAGAATATTACACGCACATGGCGCAATGAAACATAAAACCGTGATTTACTCAAAATTGTACTTTGTAAAATCTACCAATATTTCAAAGTTTTTTTAAACTACCTAAATCAATCTATTCAAAAGTTTTTATTTTTTCGAAATACAATATATGTTCTGATATCTTATGCAGCAAAGAAATTATAAGATAAGGCGTAAGATAACTTGTTTTATGTTATCCTAAATGGGACGATGTATTTTTACCGGACGCGCATTTTGAATGACAAATCGAATGTATAGCGTAGGTCCATACATTACGTGGGATAGTGCGTGTAGGTATTTATCTTACATAATCGGCGAAGTCAATGGACAGGTTGGATAGCTTACTGCAAAAACCCTTTGTGGCACCTTGATATGACTGAAATGTGCTTCTTTGCCAAAAAAAACAAAAAAAAAAACAAATACAAATACAAATAGGGGTGGTCAGTAGTATTGTTACCATGGCAACTGATCATTATTAGGTCACTCCCTGAAAATGTCAAATATTCATGATTATAAAACGTACAAAAGTGTTGAAACATTTTGTGTGTGTGTGTGTGTGTGTGTGTGTGTGAAAAATGTATCAATCTAACTAATGTATGTTTAACAATGAAACCTAAGAGTTATATATAAATTGTTTACTATGGTCGGAAATGGTGGTCATGGAAACCGTGATAACAAATCACGTTTTACTGGGAAAAATTACGCTACCAAATCTCCCATCCTGCATACTCACCCCTTCCCCCGAGAATGCTTGGGAATTCATGGTTATCAATACAATGCTATAGTTTGCATTCTCAGGCCCTGAAACGCAGCCCTGCAAGGGATAGGCACGAAATCACTTTTACTTTTGTAATGTTCTAAGGCGAGGTGTTTGCATTTTTTGATCTATCCTCCCGCAGAAGACTTACTAAATGTTTCTTTTATGATGGTTGATTGTTTACATGAACGTTGTTTGGAACGCACACTTATTCGGCGACATAAGAATATTATATATTTATCCCGGATTTGTGTGAAAAAGTAAGGCAAATAATATCACCCTCAAAAAAGAAAACAAGAAGTAAAAAGGAAGTAGAGGTGAAATGCGTACAATGCAATAACAGCCTCATTTCCCCTTCCCATCATTAAGTCGGTTAAATCATCGAGTCTATAGTGCAGATTATATTTATCCTTGGCCAAGTTCTATGTCCTTGGAGCAGACATGTAACAAATTGTTTGTTTGCAATTCCATTTTTTTTTTTGTTCTATATTATCACATCTTTGTGAAAAAAAAAACCCAATCATTTCAGTTATCACCAACACTCTAAATTCCCAGTCAATCAACAAAACGTACTACACAATGTGCACAAGCTCGCAACCACCGTTTCAAACAGCGTTTACGTACCCCTAGCTAGAATGTCTAACAGTTAGAGAGAGTGTAACCGTTAGATAGATTAGACCTAACGTTAGACGAGGATTCAGTCTAACTGCATGTGATGAGGCCATAGATTAGAAACCTAGATCGAATGAACAAGACACCTAAATCTAGACGTAGACCTGGTAAATGTAGGTCTCTTTTCACACCGTGTCAAGACGTGCCTTACGGAATAATCGGTGTTTCACTAACAAGCACCGCCGGCCGGCACGGTCGGGTGGCGGCCCGGTTTTTTTTTTTTTTTTTTTTTTTTTTTTTTTTAGACGGCACAGATTGGGGCATGGCGCGTGTTAAACCTATGGGAAAAACGTTGGGTTAGGGTTTATGGTTAGGGTTAGGGTTATGGTTGGGGTTAGGGTTAGGGTTAGGGTTTGATGGTTAGGATTAGGATTAGGGTTAGGTTTAGGGATAGGGTCCCCAATAGACTTTTAGGGTCCCCAATCTGTGCCGTCTAAAAAAAAAAAAAAAACACGCAGGGTTGGTAGGCATGCCCACGGGATCGGTGCGAAATACAGTCATAAGACATCGGCCTAACGTTAGATTCTACTAGCGCTCGAACCTTGATATTTACCAAGTCTGAGATCAAAGTTGTATATCTAACTGTTAGATCAAAACAGATTTTAAAGGAGACCTCCGGATGATTTTCAAATTTTTACATTTGAACATATATAAATTAGTTATACTGGGTACAGAGTTTGATGACTTATAATGATTGGGATGAAAAATAAGAATGTTTTCGAAGTTTATAACAAATTGCAATGAACAAGGTTGATGACATGGCAGCCTCACCATAAGAATGCATGAGATGTGGCTCAAGGAAGCAGCACAAAAGAAGAAGGCTTGCATAGATTACACACAGGTGAGCTTGCAAGCATGCGGTATTGTAATGGAAAGACACTGCTACATTTCTGAGATATGTGAGACTCCTATGTCATCATCTTTGTTCAGTGTAATTTGTTTAAGGTTTTTGAAAGTACTGTTTCTCTGCTCAAGAACCACAATAAATTCTACAAATCTATACATGAAGCTGTTGATTTATGTACTACATGATGTGAAATTATGAAAATCGTCCGGAATGCCCCTTTAAAGTTCCCTTATGCAGTGCAATAAAGAACCATGTATCTATTTACTAATTTACTTACATTCGAAGGAATTGTAGTCCTTTTTTCAGTCACCACGTTTTCAACTGAACGAAACATGCAGCTCTCGCGATCTATGTTATATCGCGCGAGAGATTAACCTGTACGTATACGCGCACACGTATTAAGTATTCGCGCGCACACAAGCAGCGCGGGGCTACTGAAAAATGCTCAAAAATGCATTTTCTGAGTTCCTGCATGTTCAGAGTTTTGATTAAAAGTAAAAATTTCTCCAAGAAAACTAGAAATAATATTGACACATTCAATTGAAGAAGCATTTGTAGTTTTATAAAACATTAAAGGGGCCCTGAAATCCAAATGCATGTTGATCTGTGTTGATTTATGATACCCTCAACATCACTTTTGCGGTGAAACGAATATCTAGAAACATTCCATATATTTTTAATGATTTTTTCTTCTATTTTTCTTCAGATTACTTGGGAACGCCCCAAAAAAATCCTTCCAAACCAATCAATATTCATATTCTTGAGATGACATCATATGTCAATCATTGCTAAAGTGCTGAAATGTTCAACAAAAGACATTGGAATGCACCTTCCACCTTGACTCAGCATAACTTGCATGTTTCTGTCATATCAATGTGACTAACAAAAGACATGGCGAGGGAACTTGCAAGTTATGCTGAGTCGAGGGGAAGGTGCATTCCAATGTCTTTTGTTGAACATTTCAGCACTTTAGCAATGATTGACAGATGATGTCATCTCAAGAATATGAATATTGATTGGTTTGGAAGGATTTTTTGTGGGCGTTCCCAAGTAATCTGAAGAAAAATAGAAGAAAAAATCATTAAAAATATATGGAATGTTTCTAGATAAAATTGATGTTGAGGGTATTATAAATCAACACAGATCAACATGCATTTGGATTTCAGGGCCCCTTTAAATTACTTTTGGAAGATCATCTAATTAGCTTGGAAAAACAAACTTTGCAGAATGTTATTTAATCTGTGAATATTATTTCGAGAAAACAACACAAAAACATTTGAGAGCCCCATATATGGCTGTACAAAATGACTTTTTAAAATGCTATGGAAACACATTTAAATTGCAATTTCATTAAAAGGGACAATTGAAACTCATGATCTTTCAAATATCAATTGAATGCAAGCAAAAAATTAAAATCGTGATTTTTGACATGCTTCTGAATTTTGTGCTAAAAAAGACATTTTTCGGGAAAAATGCGCTTGACATCCGGCCGTACGCTATTCCTTAGTATTTTTGCAGACTTTCAGTATGAGAACGGAGCATTAACAAAAAATGCCGTCGAATCCTTATCTAGAGGCTTTTTTGAGGTTTGGCTGGTCTACTATGGAGCCTAGCCTGGACTATATTGATAGGCCTATAAATTGCTTGATACAGTATGCGATTAACACAACTCTTAAAACGCTCACCGGTCAAAGGCTATCGAGCTGGCCCAATAGGTAACTTTGCGTCCAGTCGCATCGTCGTAATATGCCCAAGCTTCGGGGGATAAAACTTCCTTGGCACGAAGCCGATAGTCTTCGAGAGTTAGTAAGGATTTTCCGCCGCCATTGGCCATGTTGTCGCACTGAACTACAACCACAATCTATTCGTATTTCAACCTTTATTGAAAGAATAAGGGAGCTGCACGCTATGCGAGACGCACAAAAATTATGAGTCATCAAAGAGGTTGACCTCTTTGTGAATCATGCCCGAAGTCCGTTGCTAAAAAAAAAAACCAAAAAAAAGACAAAGACAATACAAAACTGAATTCCTGAACGCATCCGGGCGTGAGAGCGGTGTGTGTGTGTGTGGGGGGGGGGGGGAATTAATAGCCTGCTGACCATTAAAAAAAAATCTAAACCATTCATCCTTTCTTGTCTTGTTCCTGCTATTTATTTTGGTTTGAATTCATATACTATAATCAACTTTGCATTATCAATATCACCGCTTCTCAAGTCACTAACATATCACCAATCATTACAGCAAAATTTGATACCTCACATCAAGACAACGCAGTCTATATAGGCTGCGTTCATGCGAAACTAGAATTGCGTTTCTAAGGGTGGGATTTCACGGAGCACGCGAACGATTTGCGAAGGACGCGAATGACAAAATCCAACATTCGGAAAAGTTTTTCTCCGAATGTTTTCCGACAGTGAAGCCGAAAACTATTCTTGCGCAATTTGTGCGAAGTTTCCACGACGTATGTACGAATGTCGTGTGTATCATTGCTAAAGTACAGCATGTTACGTACACGAAGAACACGCGACGGGAATGCGAACAACGAAAAAATTTCAATAATCATGGGAGAAAATGTACCCAAGGAGAGGTGGAAGCTGTCTTGAGTTGATTTTTTTTTTCTTTCCTCTATTTCTCCTTTCTTGTTCTCTCATTTTTCTATCGTGTGCTTGCCTACATTTTTTTCCTAGGACCTATCTCCACTAGTAAAGCATTTGATTTTTTTTTCAGTTCCTCCAACACATAATCTCTATAGTTCAAATGAAATTTTGCTTACTTTAGATTAACATTAAGTGTATTCTGCGATTTTTTTTTTGTATATCAAACATTTCTTTCTCTTTGTTAGTCTTTAATTTCTTTTGTTACTGTAGTTTTTAATAATTGTTTGATGTTTAGATGTATGCTAAGATTTTTATTTATTTTTTTTTTGAAGTTTTATTAGCAACAACATTTGAACATGTACATTTCAATTATCATACAATTATATTTACATACATGTATGGAAAAAAATACTTATCTGTTACTCCTTTACAATAACATGATTAAATGAAGACATTTGAGATTTAAATGTGATACATGTAGCGTAATAGTTTTCTACAAAGTTGTTGTTAACAAGGAAACCAAAAGTTAGCACACGTGCTAGTCGAGGTTGGTCACCTTGATCTTCATACTAAAAGCTAAACGCAAACGAGAAATTATTACATGGTTGGTTGAAATGGCATTTAATATTTAAATACAATGTACATCGTATATTTTATAACATAGAAAACTAATTATACTTGATACAGTATATAATATCTATTAGAGAAGGAAATCTGCAAGGCATTTACGAAATGTGGATCTTTTGCTTTGTTCACGCATTTCACGTGGCAATGTGTTCCAAAGTTTTGGACCTAAGTAAGAAATCGAAAATTGTTCCTGTGTGGTTCTAAATTTTGGTAAGTACAACATTTTTTTTTTCATTTGTTCTTGTCCTGTAAGTATGATGCACAATTTGGCAATACAATATAGTCATACAAAGGGTGCGGAATAGTTCCATTGCAGAGATCGTACATAAATGTTAAAACTGAGAACTTATGTAACCTAACAACATCTAGAAGTTTGAATCGTTGGAACAATGGTTCTGAATGTGTTCGTAAAGTCGAAAATGTTATAGCTCTCAGAGCCATTTTTGGAGAAATATGTATACAATTTAAGTGAGATTTATAAGTACTGCCCCATACCTCAATACCATATAATATGTGTGGTTGTATAAAAGATTTCAGTATACAAAAGCACAAGAATGCGCTGCGGAACATACTGTCTTAATTTATACAATACACCTACTTTCCTTCGAACACATTTATTTACCAATTGAATGTGAGGTTTCCAAGTGAGATGACAATCAATCTGAGTTCCGATAAAGGATGCAACACTCACTTCATCAATGTCTGTGTCAGATAGTTTTTTTGCACCCCTCATCGCAACTAACTGGCGTTTTCTTCTGATTACCATATAATTTGTTTTCTTTAAATTGATTGTAATTTTATTGGCATTACACCATGTTTGAACTCTGTGCAGGTTTTCATTTACTTCATTCACATCTATTTCTTTTTGGCGAGCAGCATAAGTATGAAAAATATTTGAATCGTCGGCAAACAATCTGAATTCAAAGAAAGAGCAAGAGCGTGGCAAATCATTTATAAATATCAAAAAGAGTGTAGGCCCCAAAACTGACCCTTGCGGGACACCACAAGTTATAGTCTTCGGTGTCGAGACCATTCCTCTATAAGATAGCAGCTGAGATCTGTTGGACAGATAATCAGCAAACCATTGAAGTGGAATTCCACGAATACCATAATGAGCCAGTTTACATAGAAGAATATCATGATTTATCGTATCAAAAGCCTTTTTAAAATCTATAAAGATACCAAGTGTTACTTTTCCTTCATCAAGTGATGTCATTAGTGTATTTACAAGATCAATTAAAGACAATTTCGTACTGTATCTTTTACGAAAGCCATACTGGTGTTTATAAAAAAATATCATCGGACTAAAAAAAAAAAAATCAACCAGTCTATCATTTACAATTTGTAGAAAACGTACAGGTCATACATCCCCAAACGTGCGCTAAACGTTCGCGAGAATGTCTCAAAAGGTACGCGAACAGTTAGCGATTACGTCGTAAAATGATCGGAAAAACTTCGCAGATTTCGCGTAACATACGCGAGACATTCTCCAAAGTTTCGGAGTCTGTTTGGGGTTTCACGAACATTTTGCGAACATCGCGCGTGTCTTGCGAAGGTCTTGCGCATATGACGAGGCTTTAAAGACACTTTCGAGAACAATTCACGAGCAAATCACGACCAAGTGTGTGGAAAAGGTTCGCAAAAAATTTCAAACTTTTTTGAAATTCTCACCGAAAAACGACATTCGCGAACAATTGACGACGCTTCCGAACCCTCACGTTTGATTGGCGATCTTTTGCAGACTAAACTACGAATGCTGGATTTTGCCATTCGCGTCCTTCGTAAATCGTTCGCGTGCTCCGTGAAATCCCACCCTACCAGCTTAATACGAGTATGCGATTAACACAACTCTTAAAACGCTCACCGGCCAAAGGCTACCGAGCTGGCCCGATAGGTAACTTTGCTTCCAGTTGCATCGTCGAAAAATGCCCAAGCTTCGGGGGATAAAACTTCCTTGGCACGAAGCCGATAGTCTTCGAGAGTTAGTAAGGATTTTCCGCCGCCATTGGCCATTTTATATTGAACTACAACCTACAATCAAATATGATCATGTATGATCTTTGCAACAACCACACGTGAACTGGCCTTTTGCAAAGGCAGCTCGCAATATTGTGGACGTGCACAGTCACAGGAAGTGGAGCGACCTGCGAGCCTGGAACTGAGTGAGCTGTGTGCGAGTCCATTGCGCGGTGCCCTTTGCAAAAGGCTACCCTCGAACACACGTACTGACGACTTGATACATTTGTCATATAGCAACCTTTATTGAATGAAAAAGGACCTGCACGCTGTGCGAGACCCATAAATTATTGTTATAAAGCATGACCAAAGTCCGTGGGTTAAAAACAGAATGAGTTTCTGAACGCAACCTGGCGACTGTACTGCAGTTGACGTGGGGATTCATGTTTTGAACATTCCTAAGTGAGATAAGGAGAAACCTCTTATGAAATATGAAAGAGCATGTAATTCTAAGACAGATTCATCGCTTGTTTGATGAAAATTGGTTTTCAAATGGCTGAGATATCCAAAAAAGTGATTATAATAATAAAAGGCGACATGTCACCAAACAGCTCACCAATCATATTAACAGCAAAACGTACTGGATACCTCATAGCCTGTTACAGTGCCGTTCGCACACGCACATGATGTTTACTCATTTATACTCTGTGTCTCGAATCTAGATATCACATGAGTATTGTGTGTGCTCGAGAGTGGCTGATGATTTGACGCGACAACATGGCCAGTGCCGGTGGAAAGGCCTTGCTAACTCTCGAAGACTATCGGCTCCGTGCCAAGGAAGTTTTATCCCCCGAAGCTTGGGCATTTTACGACGATGCGACTGGACGCAAAGTGACCTATCGGGCCAGCTCGGTAGCCTTTGACCGGTGAGTGTTTAAAGAGTTGTGTCAATCACATACTCGAATTAGACTTGTTATAACCTCGAGTGCGATCATTGGTTTAGAAGAGATGTTTGACAAAAAGTAGGGAGTTGTGGCTGTTGTATCATTTTTCTAGCTGTGCTCAACTTTAACAGAAAATATTTAAGGGGAGAGTTCCACCGAACAAACTGAACACACACACTCAACCAGCAATCGATAACACTGGGCAGCTTGGTAACAGTACTGAACATTACTGGTTTGTAGAAAATAGCAACAGGATTCCAAGAGCTGTTTCCCCGTATGCGTCTAAATACATCACCAGACCATCAGGTGTTCTTGTTGTCTAGAAAAAGAAAATTAGGGTGATTTGGGGTATTCAGAAGTAATCCGAAAATGTAAAGACCGTAAGTGCGGCCTATGGAATACGAACTTTCGAAATAACTATCCTCATTCGCTTTCGGATTATTGAACCTTCTGAATGACGAACCGTTTTTATTTTTCCTTTTCGGATAATGAGCCTTCGGACTAACGAACCTTGATCTATTCATGGAGGTGAGACGACCTCTTCGGTCTCCTCCCTGATTTATTCCATTTTTCCGATTAACACACCGGAATAACAAGCCTTATTTCATGTTCGAATTTAACGAACCTTCAAAATAACAAACTGTAGGCCCATACTGGAAATTAATGTCTTACGCCAAAACATCACCATTTTATCGTTTGGTACAGTTTGTTATTTGTTCGTAAATACACAGTGTTCCCCCAGTGAACAGCATCCCATATAATACAAGTGGTTACGAGTGTTTTACCGACTCACAAGATATCGACCGATTCAGTTTTGGTGCTCAATGTGTTTTTTTTATGCCTCCGCCACGAAGTGGTGCCGGAGGCATTATGTTTTCGGGTTGTCCGTCCGTCCGTCCGTCCGTCCTTCCGTCCGTCCGTAATGAATTTTGTGGACAGGGTAACTACCAAAACCTTTTGAGGTATCCTAATGAAACTTGGCATGTATGTGTATTAGGGGGTGAAGTTGTGCCTATCAACTTTTGGGTGCACATGCTCAAAGTCAAAGGTCAAAAGGTCAAGGTCAAATGCTTAAAATTTTACTATTTCCCCCATATCTATGCCATGCCTGAAGATATTTTCTTGAAACTTAGTGTATACATGTATTACTCAATCCAGATTCTCTAGTTAAAGTTTGGGATCATGCGGTCAAAGGTCAAAGGTCAAAAGGTCAAGTAAAAAATGTGAAATTTAACTTTTTTCTCCGTATCTTGGAAATAGTTCAAGGTATCTTCATGGAACATAGTATATGTGCATGTACTGACTGGCAGTGATTAGCTAGGGAATTTGGGGTTCATGGGGTCAAAGGTCAGGGGTCAAAGGTCAAGGGCAACACTTCAAAATTTTACTATTTCCCTCATATTTGTGCAATGCCAGCAGGATTTTTTGTTAAACTTGGTGTATGCATTTTTAACCTGACAGTGATTCTCTAGAAAGTTTTATTTTTGTTTTTGTTTTTTGTTTTTTTTGCCCAAAAGGTCAAAGGTCAAGTGAAAGTGCTGAACTTACTTCTTTCTCCATATCTCGGAAGTGGCTTAAGTTATCATGAAACTAAGTACATATTTATGAATGTTCTGCCTGACAGTAATTCTCTTATGAGTTTTACGGTCAATGGCCAGATGAAAATGGTAACAATTTACTATTCAATACAGAAATTGCATTTTTTCTCCATACCTTGAAACTTACTCAAGGCATAAACTTATGAAAGGGTCAAAGTCAAGTTAAAGTCCTTCAATCCCCAAATACGTGCTCTCCTATTCATCCAATGAAACCTATGTCAAGGAAGGTGAACATTCAACACTTTTGTGACAAACATGTCATTTTGATATTTTGCCAGTTTTGTGAAAATGTAATCACACATTGTCCACATGTACTGTAGACCTATTAGGAGAATCATGCATTATGGCGGAGGCATACCAGTCGCCATAGCGACATTTCAGTTCAGTTCAGTTCAGTTCAGTTTTTATTTCTGCATTTCAAAATCAATACAAATCAACAAATCAACAAAATACTTACATAGTCATTTACACAGCTAATATTCGTAACGTTTGGATCTTACATACATTTTCTTTCTTTTTTTTTCAAGAACGAATATCATAATCAAGGAAGAAATAGGAAATGATAAAAATGAAATGCAGGGGACCATCATCATAAGCTAAGTTTGACGAAGAAGATGGCCCCAGGTAAAGAGATACATAAAGAAAATCTTGCCACTCACTGAGTGGGGAGTAATTGTGCGAAGGACACAATAAAGAGATACATAAGAAAATCTTGCCACTCACTGAGTGGGAAGTATTGTGTGAAGGACGTGCGGTGCAGTGCGGTGTGCATTGTGTTGGGATGAATCTTGGTTTGTATGTTGAGTGTTATTTTGTGTATCAGTGTGATGAGGTGAATGTTACTTCAGTTATGGCCGTGAACTCATTGTTTAGGGTGTTTGTTGACCAGGTGGTATGAATATTTAAATGTCAGGAGTATACTGGATTATAAGGGTGTTTTTTAGTTCTCGTTTGAAAATGTTCAACGACGTACATTGTTTCACATTAGGGTGTAAAGAATTCCAAATATCTGGTCCATTATGTTTTAATGATTTTTGAGCTAAAATGATTCTGGGGTTTTCGAGATGGTAATCGGACGACTGACGTGTTGGATATGAATGAACGGTGGAATTTGGAGTGAAGAAACCATCAAAAATTTTTGGAAGACAATTAAATGTATATTTATACATAAAAACAGCAGTTCGAAAGGTGTGAAGATCCTCAATTTTCAATGTTTTTAGTTGACGAAATAGGGGATTGGATGGGGATAAGTAACGGGAATTGGTAATCAAACGTACAGCACGTTTTTGGAGGGTAAGAATTGGATTAATTTTAGTTGAGCCACAGTTTCCCCAAACGATATTGCAGTATGTGATGGATGGTAAGATCAATGCATTATATAGAATAGTCAGGGAATTTTGAGAAATGAAGTTTTTCAGTCGATATAAAATTCCTACAGTTCTTGAGACAGACGTGTGGATATTATGAATGTGATCGTTCCAAGTTAAACTCGAGTCAATTATAATTCCTAAAAATTTAGTAGATCTTACTTCAGTTAAGGATAATCCATCAATATTAATATTATAACTGCTGTTAATGTTCGGTGAAGCAGTAGGTTTGAAATGTATAAAATTTGTTTTTGAGATATTAAGGGATAATTTGTTACATACATGTATAAACCATTGGGAGACTTTGTCTATTTCCGTGTTCAGAGTATTAAACAGTGTTTCGAGGTTTTCATGGGAGTAAAAAATATTAGTATCATCCGCAAAAAGTATAAATTTAAGAGTTTTCGATGTATTTCTTATATCATTAATATATACAAGGAACAGCAGGGGGCCAAGAATATTGATCCCTGGTGAACACCACATACAATATTAGAATTCGGAGATTTGGATGACTTAAATAGTACATATTGCTTTCTGTTGGATAAATAATCAATAATCCAAGAAAGTGCTAAACCACGAATACCATATCTTTTTAATTTATAAATTAATATATCATGATCTATCCAAGAAAGTGCTAAACCACGAATACCATATCTTTTTAATTTATAAATTAATATATCATGATCTATGGTATCAAAAGCCTTTGATAAATCCATGAAAATTCCTATAAAGTGTTTTTTATTTGCAAAAGATTCAGTAATCTTATCTAACAATTGAATTATAGCTAAATCAGTGGAATGGCCCTTTCTAAATCCAAACTGATTAGGTATAAGTAGGTCATTTACATGAAGAAAAATGTACAGGCGTTTATGAATAATTTTTTCCAGAATTTTTGAAATACTAGGTAATAACGATATTGGTCTATAATTTGTTAAAAGAGAAGGGTCGTCTTTTCTTTTGAAAATTGGAACTACTTTCGCAATTTTTAATGAGTTTGGGCATATTCCAGAAGACAGTGAAAGATTGAAAATGTAAGATAAAGGTGTGGTTATTTGTTTGATGATTTTCTTCAGTATATAAACACTTATTTCATCATTGCCACTAGATCTACTTGGCTTTAATCTGTTAACAATCTCCAGTATTTTTTCCTCATCTGTTGGGGTAAAGAAAAGGGATTTGTCGCAGTTTGGTGGAAGAAATTCAGTAAAGTTTGAATGAACATGTTTGTTTTTTTTATTTTTGAAGCTAATTGGGGGCCACTATTTACGAAGTATGAGTTAAAGGCATCAGATATTTCATCAGGGTTTGTGAGTTCTTTGTTGTCATTATAAAAAACGGACGATGTTTCCTTATTATTTTTACCTGTTATTTCATATATAGTTTCCTATAAGCCATTTACGTTATCCTTTTGATTATCAAACTTATCAGAATAATACATTTTACGAGAAATACGAATCAAGTTACTGAGTATATTTCTATACTTTTTGTGATCTATAAAATGTTTTGTATTATGGGTAGTAATCGCCAGTTTATACCATTTATTACGGGTTTTTATTGAATTTCTAGTAATCTTTATTTTGATGTCTGTTTCAGTCACATTATGGGGGGGGGGGACCTTCGGTATACTTAATAAAATTTGATTTATGCATTGACATTGAAATGCATCTGGCTCATTGCATGACACATTAAATCATCTGCAACATGTTCTTCTTTTCTTTTTCTTTTTTTTGAAGCCCCTCCCCCGTTATGGCCGACATAAGCCAAAGTGTTTGAATCTCTATAGCCCCGTAATCTTTCTTATGTAATATCTTAGCCTATCCACCTTTGTGCCCCTTTCTTTCTCCACCAGCTATGTGCTCCGACCTCGCATTCTTCGTGACGTCACAAAGCGTTCTCTTTCCACCACTATCCTTGGTCAGCCAATCAGCATGCCCATCTGTATCGCGCCTTCAGCGAACCACCGCTACGCGCATCCAGAGGCTGAGGCTGCTACAGCGAGAGGTATAGGGCCTACTATGAATATTTGTCAAAAATAGTTGGGGTTATGTATTTAATTATTCTTATTCACTTGTGTGCAAAATTGTTTGTTACCTTGAAGTACTTACCGATGTCATTACAAAAATTGAATGATCAAACATGGAACGACTTTGTCATTAGCGTTCACCATTAATGAATGAATGTTGACGAATGTGATGCATGACTGGGCACATCAACTTTAAAGACAACAATGACAAATTTCACCTTTTCCATGTTTGATAGTTATTATCGTGAATGAACAATGAATGTCTCACTGAATGGATGAGATTTAACAGGTAAACCTGCACGGCTGCAGGTTTGTGTGCAGGGTTTCTTCTAACATTTTACGGTCCATAATCTTCAATATGGTCACGTTGTCGATTAAACTTGGTCATTCCTACAAAGGCTAAACCATTATCCATTTTTCTCTCTACACATTTAAGACATGGTTTGTCGCTGCGAGCCATGAGTTGAACATGAACAGAGAAAAATGAAATGTGTGGGTTGGCCTTCGTGGAGTGACCATAAAGTTATCAGACAGATGTCATTTTAAGACTTATGTACCATAAGCTTTTAATATTAAAAGAAATCCTAAACACAAGCCTGTGCATTCGTGCAGGCTGTCCTAATTATTTGGCCACTATGATTGACAGATCTCATCCACTCATTGAAACATTCATTCTTCTATTGTGATGACACTCAAACTTGTAAACGTGCATTTTGTAATTGTTGTTTTTACATTTCATGTGCTCAGTCATGCATGACGCTTGTCAATATAATTAGGTACCAATGAAGAGAAGAAGAGTTCTTCTTTCCTCACAACCAACATTGTGCTCTCCATAGCTGACAATTATGAAAAAGAATCACCCAAATTTGGATTACCCCTTTTTTTATACGCACCTTTTTCCTTTTTTTCTTTTTTTTAAAATACAAAACATACACAATGACTGTTTATGTGGCGTATGGCGTCTTTGTGCACGGCGTCTTTCAGTAGTCACCAAAATTCTATCTGGGACAGTGTACAAAACCAGAATAGACCGGTTTTAAAAGTTCTATAATATGCACAAACATTTACGCCAAAGATATTTCCTGATAACTAGGTAGCTTGTCGAATGTTTATCTGACGATTGCCTGACATAAAAACCAATCCATGTATTTAAAGGAGAACTCGGGATGAATTTTAAAGGGATCGTACTAACCGGAGGGCCAAACCCCCAAAACTCGCTTACTTTTCGAGTGAGTTCCACTCTCTCTATAAACTACGTAGACCATGCTTATTTTCAAGTTTTAATTGTAACAAACAACATTCCACTGGTCTACCTCAAAAAAATTACCTCAAAAGAAGAGAGCATGCATACATTCTATATTGCCACTTGGTCTGATACCATCTGGTCTACTTCCAACTTCGTCTAACACCACTACGGCTAACTCACTTGGTCTACTATTAATTTTGTCACATGCCCCTTTGGCCCAATTCCCACCTTGTCTAATTCCCAGTTTGGTTATCATCGTCTACTTGGTCTACTTGGTTATCTTTGTCTACGTGCAATTTTGTGGAATTTTTCTGATTTTGTGAAATAAACTGCTGATATTAGACAAAATAGGCATAGCCCATCAGGAAGTACACTGTAGACTAACTGGTAATGAGGCTAATTGGCAACTGGACTGAATGTTCTTTAAACGAACTGGTTACAGACGAAACGGGATTAAACCGTTTGAGTTGAGACTAATGACTATTAAACGAAGTGTGAGTATGGACGAAGTGATATAGATCACCTATTCTACACAGGTGAAGATGTTAAACAAGTGGTGTTGTCATAGAATTACATGGCTACATTACTGGACAATTTTGAGTCTCCTATAAAATTCCATCATCCTTATGGTCATGTAGTATAATTTGATCTTCTTTTTTTCAGAGTATTTGTATTCCTATTCATCATCCAAAGTTGCGCCGGCCCTGAAGCACTTGGTTCATATACATGAATAATGTCAACAAAGTTTTTTTTTTTTTTTTTTTTTTTTTTAATGAAGCCCTATCCATTTTATCTAATATCTCAGTTACAATTAGATTTCAGCAGCTTGTCTGCATGAACTTTATCTGTAAATGTTAAGATTGTATATAACTGAGAACTGCGACCTTTCGAGAGAAAAAAAGAAAGACTTAGTGTAGACCACTCGTTTTTGTTTCCTTTCCTTTCATGTGCCTATCTTTAGTTTATCATTTCCTTCCTCTTCCGTCCTTGTTTTCTTTCTTGTCATTGATATAGTCTGTCTTTTTTTCTCTGTTTCGTCTGACGTCATGATGTCAGGATTTATATATACATGCAGTCCTAGATTGATCTTGAGATGCCCTTCCAGGGTAATTCACAAAATTTACAAGCTATGTTTTTCTTGTGGACTTTTCTTTTCCATATACATTCTGTTTTAAAAGAAATGAAATTAAAGTTACTTACTTGTTCGTTTATCGAAATATAAAGATGAAATTACTATGACTGTTATGTATTTCTTAGTAGTTTTTGTCGTGATGCGAGTTCTTAGGTACAATTTCCCAACCCCGCCCTATGACTCTTTTCGCGGACCATCTAGATTTAAAGGGGGTTTAATGGGTTATGTTGTTGTTGTTCTTCTTGGGGGGGGGGATGTTAGTATGTGTGTGTATGAGATAAAGGCACAGACACAAACACACCACTTAAATGATTGTTTCGATATGTCTCTACAGAGAGCCAATGAAAGTATGTAGAGATCTTTATAGATTTAAGATTTTTTTTTTTTTTAAATCAGCATCTCTCTACTTGGGTCTAGGGCAATTACCCTCTGGGCAATTACCCCGGACCCTTCCCCTGACCCTAACCCTAACCCTAATCCTAATCCTGAACCTAATCCTAACCCTATAACCCAAACTCTACACCATAAACCTGTACATTCTATCGAAAGGTAATGAAGAAACTTACCTTGTTAGCAATTAATGTTTATGTATATTCATTTATAATATGTATGGTACCATCAATGTATATGATATATGTGTATGTATCTGCATGAGCAATGACATAATGCAGGAACCAATCAAATCAAATCAAATCAAATCAAATCAAATCAAATCAAATCAAATCAAATCAAAACCTAACCCTTACCCTACTCTTTATCACTAAGCAGTATTTTGCCGGGGGGGGGGGGGGGGGAGGAAATTGCCCTCGGGGGGCAATTGCCCTGATACGCTCTACTTGTATGATAAGTTATAATAATAATAATGATAATAATAATGGTAATAATAGTTATATCAATTATGTTATACTTAGTGGTTTGTCCTTTCTTGTAACTTTCTGTTCATTATGTTTGCAATGCACTGAAATTTATGGTCTATGTCTGAATTGTTTCAACCGGCCAATTAGTTACGAGATATCTAATCCACCTGGGATGCTTCTATTCATGATATTTCAATTACTATATAATATACAGTCTGAATGCATCATTTCGTTCGTGCTTCACGTATACAATATATATATTTTTTTTTCTTTCTGGTCGTCAAGATCTACCTTTGTTGAGTAAAACAATTAGTGCGCGTAAAATGTGAATTGTAGTAAGTCGGTCAATTTGTAAAAATGTATGGTAACTATTAACCTCTTTGTTGTTGTTCTTGTTCTTGTTGTTCATAGTTGATGCGTCTAAAATACTTTGTAACTGCCAGAAAAGAGATAAGTGACATATTCACTAGTGATCCTATGAAAGCAATTATAGGATTGTACATTGGAAACATTGTTATGTGATAGACATGCTGTACCGCGCAAAGCCAGTAGTTATATGTAGTTTCATCGTTGTTATAAAGGCCCAGGTCGGACGTGTCATGAGTTGAGTACTTCTATTTACTGCTCTTCCGATATATTTGCTAACTCGAAGTCTGGTCTTATGTAATGACTCTATCATTAATCGAACACCCACTTATCTCCCTGACGTTTGTTTAGAACCTACGTTCTCCCTCCCCTCAGGAATTATACAGATCAGCTGTTATACATTTTCAGATGCAGCTACTTAAGACTCTTGTTTAGTATTTCCACGTGTTTTTTATGGATTACACGGCGTGATATCACGTCACAGAGTGAAATACATATGGACTTACAAAGAAAGGAACATGAAGAAAAAAAAATGTGATACACCTTGGACTGTGTACGTCATGTCAGACATCAATTTTTGCTTCGTAAGCACTTTTGAAACATACGACGCTGTATAGTAGTTCAAATCAGCTCACAGCTCGTGTGCACATTGATACAGTTTAATGACCTTCTGTTTTTTTCCCCTCAGTTGGCAGGCGTCCAGTTCATTGTTTTGTATGGAACGTTGAATATTTATTATCGCCAAATACCAGACTTGCTGTCAGGTCGATGTACTAGATAGCTCGATGTACTAGATAGCGCCATTTTTAAGGATTATATAAATGACCATATTCATCGCGGGTGCTTATCTCAGTAAATCTGAAAACAGTCAATATAAAAACAATCTTGCACTAGTCACTTGCTCACAAATACGCTTTTGCATTCAATGTTGCTGCGCCTTCCTTTACGGGGCCTTTATTATTTAGGAATATGTGTAATGTACAGTAGTGGTTAGTTCCATTATGTGTGTTGGTTTATTGATGCTAAAGTGTAATTGTATGTACACTTCAAAAAAAAAAATCGGGTGTTAAACATGAAACACCGAGCAGGTGTTTAATTTCTGGTGCTCGTTTATGGTGTAAAATTAACCTGCGGGTGTCACTTCAAAATATAAAACTGATTTTAAGATAGGTAATGAGTTACTGTTTTTCCTGTTGATTTTGAACATAAATAAGACGAAGAAGAACTTTCCGATAAAGTATTTGATTTTTGAAAAAAAAAATAAACTCCACGTAGTGCCAGTGTTGAATTAACACCAGCGCAGTGTCAAAATATCACCAGCTACAGTGTCACATTAACATCAGGAAGGGCCACGTAAACACTTTTCAACACCATTAAAACGTACTTTCTACACACCTGTGGGTGCGGTCTTCTATTGACACTTGATCGGTGTTAGATTTAACATCCATGGTGTTAAATCTAACACCGCTCTTTGTACAGTGTGGTAGAGGACCTCATCCACGTCAAGCTCCGCTTATGATGATGGTCCCCCGTATTGATTTCTCCTCTTATTTAACATACGACCACCGTATGTAATATGAAATGTTTGCTTTGAATTATGTGCAAGAGACGATGTTGTTATAAACATGATGATGACAATTCCTGTATTGATTTGCATGTATTCTTTTTTTGTTGTTGTTGTTGCATACTTTGTATCACTTTGTATTGATTTGTCATTGTATTGGAGGAAAATAATTCAAATATAAACCACCACCCCCCCCCCCAAAAAAAAAAACAACGACAACAACAACAACAACAAACACTATGCCTGACTGTAAAAAAAAAAAAGTAAAAAAAACAAAAATGTGCTCATGTCCAAAGTGGAACTGTGAACTGGCTTTTAATCACTGTTATGTCCGCCGCGCCAGGAACTTGGTTGTAATGATCTAGATCTTGTGTGCATTAGCGCCGGCAGGTCTCTCCTGTATACTTCAGTCTTCATGCATTGAACTACTGTCGAGGGCATCTTGTAAACCTTTCAGATATAATGAGGAAATATGATTTCGTATGATGGAGATGACAATGTAATCTATTTCGGATCTCAGTCTGATTGAATCCGACTTGGTTGGTCGACTATCAGAGAGTGTCAGACGTGTGACGCGTCATCTTCATCGGACGATCTTGCTTTGTCGGATCACCGCCCGACATAATAATCTTGTCTGACACTGACCTGATATTCGACCAACACAAGTCGGATTCATCGGACGATGATTAGATACACTTCGGTGGCCGGCCGGAAGCGATAAAGGTTGCTTCCGATGAGTGACCGATGAGAGAAAATCTCTGTGGAATGGGGGTATAAGCAACACTGCCCACCCGGAGGTCTGCCATTATCATTACCCCAGAAATGGCAGGTATCAAGAAAAAATATAGGCCATAGGTACTCGACTAGGGCCTACAGTTCGTTATGCCGAAGGTTCGTTGATCCGAAAATGAAATAAGGTTCGTGATTCAAGCGAAATAAGGTTTGTAATTCCGAGAGTTCATTAGTACACACTCTTTTTTTCTCATTTTCAGATCAATTACTATATATATATTTTTTTTGTAATATCATTCGTGCATATACTTTACATTATTATTCGACGAACTGTCCTTATCAGATGAATGAAAGTCAAATTAACAACTTGCACCGCTTTGAATCATGTTTTCCTTCTCTTATTTGATGGAAATAAATAAACTATTGAAAAATAAACTATTGAATAAACTATTGAATATCGATGGTAAACACATTCATAGTAATAAAGGCTTATGGAGCGCTAACCCTGTAGCACTGCATTGTTGTTGCTGTTGATAAAGTTCTCCGGACATACGCTGCTGAGGAAAATTAATACAGCCTTCTATTCCATTTACCTCCACAGGGGCTGCAGATGCTGACACCTTGTTCATCCTCTCGTCTTTCTCCAACGCCAGCATCGCTGAAGTCGGTCGGAGTTCCGGTTCCGGGTTGAAATGGATGCAGTTGTACCTGATGAAGAACCAGGAACACACCTTGCACATAGTGAGAGAGGCGGAGAAGGCTGGTTTCCAAGCCCTTGTCTTGACAGTGGATCTACCTGTGATCTCATGCTACTCGTTCCTTGCAACAGAAGATAATGCGACTTCCAGATATCACAACGACCCATCGCTGAGGTAGATTGCTTCTGCTCAGTATGGACTATCTTTGAATGTATTCATTATTGCGATGTTCCTTCTATTATTTTCCTTTCGTAACATAACCGGAAGGGGAAATGGGAACTTTTCCTGTTAATTTTTGGATTCTTAAACCGAAAGAAGGAAGAATGCTTACATAATAAGGCGACGGAGAAGAAAGAGGAGAAACGGAGGGAAGAAAGATAATATATGTCACGAAGTCGCAGAAGGTAATATTCACTTTATACTTGCACTCATGTGCTCCATCGAGATCTGTCGTGTCTGTTATAAGAGCAACTCGAAATGATGGCAACTACCATGTACACAGAATGCCACTTAAAGTAGTCATGAAGAACTTATTGTTTGATCCTAACCACTAGAAAATATCCCCACAACTTTATGTTATATCAGAGAGATATTTCACGTTTTGTAAAGCGTCTCTTTCAAGGCGGCTTTCTCTTTATTTGTTCTGTAGACCGATCAATTTTGCCATTGACCTGGCGGAAGTGCACGAGGCGATTCGTTCCGGGGACACAAATATTCATCGTTATCTGGGTACTCAATGGCAACGGCCCATGACCTGGGCTGACGTCAGGTGGTTAAAATCCATGACGTCACTGCCCATCGTATTGAAAGGAATTCTCACCGGTAAGTATCCCATAATTCCCTAACATTGTAAAAATCGTGACACACTTCCGAAACACATACGGAAACGGATTACAGTGGTGAAGCAAAACGTTTTGAGGAACCATATGTAATAATCATTGATTTCCTTCTTCCATCGAAGCTGATTCCGCAGATTACAAAATCTTGCCGGAGGAGTCTGTGCCACTGTGTACATCGTTATGTAATCTCTCATTGATTATTAGCGAATGGGGGATTTACATCGACCCTTATTGGTGCTTTGTCCAAGGTGATAAGGCATGGTCAGGGAACAATATAAATCAGCATTATTATCATCCCTTACGAATGAATAAGACTTTGATGAAATATAACGGGGGGGGGGGGGGCATTTCATCAAGTGTTTTGTCAGTGGTATTCACTGAGAAATCCGCTCTCAGCCAATTAGATGCTAGGATTTCAATAACTTCAAACAGTTGTCAGTGACTGACTATATATACAGATTCATGAAACACTGCGCTGGTTTCTTGGTTTGTCATGCAATGACAAATGAAAATATTCAACCACGTCCGACTTGCTCCCTATAGATTAGGATATAATATGAGTCCTTGCGTATATAATGAAATAGAAATGTTATGATATGACCTACGAATAGAACGCTGTCTATAAAAAAGGAGGGAGGAGCTTTCTTATAACGTAGAAGAAGATGTACTGAGTATTAAAAATACATGAATATGAAATGCAGAGAACGCCATTCCATTCCTATACTTGCTTCCTGTTTTGCTAAGTCCTAGATGCTTCTGCATTTTTTCAGTATAAACGCTGGTATCATCTGATGGTTAAAACAGATGTTGTCAAACGTGACTTTTACTGCTGACATTTTTTTTTTTCTTGAATGGTGGACTCAACAATAGGTCAAGATGGTACTGTAGGCGAGTGTAGTACCACCTTGGTTGGAGACCCACTATCAAACACAGAATCCTTATTCCCGTGGTATGAATATGTTTGCATGTTGCTGCACTCGCATTTACCACGAAGCGACTTCACATTTATTCTGTCTGCTTTTCATAATGACGGCGTATTGTGTTGTGAAGCTGCGATTTTCTATGATGCAGTACTGTTATGAAACAGAAGGGGTCTCGTATTCTCATAACTTCTTTCGCTCCAGGCGAGGCGGCTAGAGAGGCGTCCGACGCTGGGGTCGCTGGAGTCATCGTATCAGCTCATGGTGGTAGAGCGCTGGATGGTGTGCCAGCTCCGGTAGGCTGAGAAAGAACTCTTCTCTGCTTTACACTTTCTTGAGTGGTTTACTAGCGTATTCAGTTAACCTTCATGTTTTCCGTAACGACCTGGTAATGTGTTATGCAGTGAACGTGATCCTGTTTAATAAACTGTAATACATGTACATGTATCTGGAATCCATATAGCATACATTAGATGTTACTACATCGAGTTTTAGAGTTAGATACGTTACCTACCTGAGGAACATTTTTTTTTTTTAATCTCTTTTTTTTTCAGATCGAGATATTCATAAAATGTCGATAGATTGGTCAACCAATATCATTATTCAACGTTCTCCATTCTCTGTACGGTTAAGTTTCGAGTTCCAAGCTCCATAAAATCACCTGATCATCTAATTCATTGGGCAATATAGAATGTCGATTTCCCTATCAGGAATCGACAAAGAGAGTAGGCCCTACGATAATTCGTATCGAAAAAAATTCCGTTATGCAATTTCTTGCCGCCTATGGCTCTGGTGCTCCCAGTGAAGATGATGATGATGATGATGATGATGATGATGATGATAATAATAATAATAATAATAATAATAATAATAATAATAATAATAACAACAATAATTAATAATAATAATAATAATAGTCATAATGATACCATGAGATGCAATCTTTCCTTTGTCCTACTCTTATCCTCCCCTTTTCGTTATAGTCTTCTTTTCTTTCTATATAATGAGGTCTTATTACCCAGGGTAGTCTCTTCAGTGTTGACACTGCTCTACCAGAGGGCCCTGCCATTATTATTACCCTAGCGTTGCCAGGTACCCATTTGTACACCTGGGTCGAGAGGGACATTGTAGGGAAAAAAAACCGTCTTATCCAAGGACGTAAGCACTGGGCGGGATTCGAACTCGGGTCCTCTGATCAGGAGTCGGGAGTCTTATCCACTATGCCACAGCGCCTCCTTCTAACAGGAAAAGTTAACAGCGTTTTGGAATTGTGGACTTCAGAGAGGTGTATAGGAAGTATATACTTTAAGGTAAATATTTATCTTTTACGTTGCTGTTCTTTTTTTTTTCAGATCGATGTTCTCTCGGAAGTGGTGTCAGCGGTCAAAGGTCAAGGTTTAGAGGTGTATCTTGACGGAGGAGTGCGATGCGGTACTGATGTTCTCAAGGCTTTAGCAATGGGGGCAAGGGCCGTCTTCATCGGAAGACCAGCTATTTGGGGACTGGCTTGTGATGTAAGAACTAGTAAAAGGTCTTGCGTCCTTACTGAGTGAGGTAACCAGTGTGTGGTATCAAGTACGTCAGAATTACGCTCCTTTAAGACTCTCTACGAAAACGCTGATACATCATGCTATATATCTTTTCGTATTACTCTGATTATATATTATCATTATATCAGTCAATTAAGCATATTGTGCTAACTAAACCCCAAAGTTACCTACATCAGCAGATGTACTTACATCTCTTTTATCAAAGTCAAACACTCATGAAGTTATCGAGCATTTTCTATGACAGGTCAAACCTTTTGGAATAGTGTTCCCACGACTTTCCGGAAAAAATAAAAGAAAATCCACAACAGGAAAATTTAGATCCTTGAGGATATAGACAAACTTATTCAATCTTTTCTTTTTATCCATACATTATTTTATTTCTTATAATTGCTTTTTAATCGCTCCTCTGTCTCTTGTGTATCATGCCATGTCTATTAGTTCATCGTCTGGACTAAAGAGCCATGAGCATCGAAAAGCGAAACTGTGCGCATCACAAGTAGTCTCCTTAATTATCATTATTATCATTATTATACTAGTAATAGTAGTAGTAGTAGTAGTAGTAGTAACATTATTATTATTATCATCATCATTATCATTGTTGTTGATGTTGTTGTACTTGTTAACATTACTTCATCTCTAAAACTAAAAAAAAAAAAAAAAAAAAAATCTTTATTCTGCGCACCAGCATAGTTATCAATACCAGGGCAAACAAATGACGTGTTCTACAGACAATCAGATAGATTGTTGTCTTGTTCCAAAGACATTTACTTCCTTCTGCAACGCAGTAATGAATAAATAGTGTCGTCTGAAGCGCTATGTCTTGTATGGTGAGAAGAATTCGCATAAGAGTTGAATACCGTGATTCGGACATTGATGGGCGTGGTCCAAGCCATGGTCTGAGTCCAACAAGATAAGGTGACAGGGACACTGCGAGATTGATAAAGAACTAAAATATATGTACGTGGTTGGCGACTCTGGACATAGTGCTTTGTCCCAAATGCTCGACGGCTTTTGCACGCTGGTTTGCAATGGCGCATATTAGCGATCGTCATGCAGTGGCGGATCCAACGGGGGGCGCACCGGAGACGCGTCCCCCTTTGATTTTGTCTGTGCTCTTTTAAATAAAAGAAATAAAAGAGAAAACAATTAAAGAGGAAGGTATATTTAAAAATATATACATCTCTACAGTGGGAGGGACACCTCCCTTGTATTTGTTTTCAGCCGATTGCGTCAACAAAATTATTATATTGTTTAAGCGGTATTTTTTGTTGTTGTTGCTTGTCAGCTGATTAAACGCGGAAGTAGCACCAAAAATATGAACTACTTAGCGCCCCCCCCCCCCCCGCCTTTACAGAATTTCTGGATCCACCCCTGTCGTGTGATGAGCAGTCGACCAATTGGGGGAGTGAGAATCTTTTATATGATGGAGAATACCAACAATCCCACAAAAAAAAAAAATTACCCTCATTTTCTTTGTTTAGGGTGCGTCGGGAGTAACGAAAGTGCTGTCCATCCTTCGCAATGAATTCGACTGCTATCTTGGACTAGCTGGTGAGTTGGCAGGAAAACAAACTCATTTCTTTTTCGTTTCTGTACTGTATGCCCCCCCCCCCAAAAAAAAAATAAATAAATGAATAAATAAAAAAAAAATAAATAAATAAATAAATAAATAAATAAATAAATATATAAAATAAGATAAAATAAAATAAAATAAAATAAAAAATAAAATAGAATAGAATAAAATAAAATAATATAAAATAAAATAAAATAAAATAAAATAAAATGAAAAATAAAATAAAAAATAAAAAATACAACCGGACCCTCTGCAATGATAACTTCCGATAAAAATTGTGAATCAATCCAAATGCAATTTCAGAGTATGGAACTATAACTTATTACCCACATCTTTCAAAAAACATTATGCGATTTGCTTCAGGAGTCAGAGAGAAATGAGGGGTTTTGTAAGGAATGTCAGGAATCCCTTCCCTCCAAGTTTTGTTCACACATTTTTATGCAGTTTCCAAGAGCATCTAAGTGCTAAACTTGGAAGAATCAGACCCATGGCATACTTTACACCGATCCACATTTCTCTGCAGCCACTCAACCAAATTGTGTGGGCTTTTCTGCAAAATGCAGTTAAGGTGTTATATTCTAAGACTCTAAAGTAGCAGTTGGACAGTTTAATGATATTGGGGTTATCATTGCGAAAATCCGATTTTTTTTTTGGGGGGGGGTGGAGATACTGTGTAGTAAGACTTATATGAAATCATCGTCTATGCTTTAGTCATTATTGCTATCCTTATACACTGTTGTTTCTTCTAAAATCGTAACAAATTTGATGAGAGGGATTATTTTTTTTAATCATGTCTGATAAGAATCAGCGAAACGTTGCTTACCAGCCAAGGGAAAACCGTTAAAGTGATGACAGTCATCATCAATCATAATGTGATTGTAATCCATATCGTTTCTTGTAAACATGTGAAATATTACAATCCGTATCGTTTCTTGAAAACAAGGTCATGTCCAATATTTAAAATCCATTATACCTTTATAACACCATCTTTCTGGCTTACATGAAACTGCCATACTTCGTTTTATTTGAGTTCGTCGTGTTTATCGTAGTGAACTTTCTCACTGTTTAATGGAGTTTCTCTTTCATTTACTCCGTCAAGTCGAGTCAAGGCAAGTGACGAGATTATGCTTTAGAATATTTTGGATGCAAGAATATGACATATATTAAGCTTTCTGTCAGTCAACCACAGGTTCCTAATCATTGCGCAATTCTCACTTGTCATTTTTTCAATCTATGCTTTTTAAAGTTCCCCTCCACGATTACCTTTATGTATTGTCCTTTTTATCTTTCTCTCTTTTTTTTCTCTCTCTCCCTCTATACCAGGATGTACCAGTCCACATGATATTCCGGAGTCACTGGTAATCCGCAAATCGTACTTGTAGCAGATATCCTTTGCCGAGAGCCATACATCTTAACCGGCTATCACACAAAATCTCCACCTATAAGGCTTTATGACAACGTCTTCGCCCATCATTCCCTGGGCTGGGGTCCTTAACCTTCTTGCCATCATTAGATCTGTAGCAATGAATTCGCTCCATACATGCCTTATTTTGGAGAAAGATTGGATAAAAATGGTTAGATTCATTGAATCGTCTGAAATCAAATAGATCAAAATCTTAACTAGAAAAGGTCACGCTTATATGCTGTAGCCCCACTGTATTATCCATTATTGTATTGCTGATACGTTTTGTTGTACATTGTGTAAAGGCAATGAAGAAAAAAAAAAATTGTAACAACTTATGTTTATGTATGTGTATGGCACCAACAATGTATGTATGCGATACATGTACATGTATGCGCATGTACGTACAGGAACCAATGAATCAAATCAAAATCAAATCAAGTCAAAATTAAAAAAAAAAATACAGATAAAGATGATCTGAAATCACTGTTGTGTAAAGGTCGTTATGATTGGAACATCACATTTTGATTTTTTTTTTCTGGAATATTGGCATGTATTAACATTTAGGTCGACTGCATGGCAACATAATTATGTTGCACTTCAGAAGTATAAAATACTTAGCAATATATATATATATATATATATATATATATATATATATATATATATAGCTCCACGATTGAAATATGTTGGGCGATAGAAGGCTTAAAGGTAAAACATATAGTTCTGTTACGCCTGTAATCTCTTTGGGCTGGTCGCAGTTGTGGGTTGAGCTGATACAACGCGCCCATCGAAGAATCTCTTTGGCGCAAACAAAATGAACGTGCGCCTATATGGATAAAATATGGCGATCACGAACTGTAAAGTGTCTGAAATAGGGCCGAGTTGTTGTGAGACCGAGTTAGCCTGGGTCCTTTTGGAATATACCGACTTTTATTTTTGATCTAAAAATACTCCGAAACAACTCATCATCCCGGCAAATCGCGTCAGCCGGATAAGTTTCTTGATAGACTCTTTCGATATATTGCAAGCAGATATGAAATGGTGCAAGACCAATTCTCAAACCCCTATACCCCCGTCACACTAGAGGCGGAATGAGCCGGAATGCCGTTGGAATGAAAATTCTCCCTGCATTCCTGCATATTCGAAGTGCATTCTAAAAATTCTGACGATATTCTGAGTGCGTTTCAAACATTCGGGCCCATTCTTGTGGCCAGCCCGAATGTTTTACCCATGCTTAAAACATTCGAGGAGCATTCGAAGTGGAGAAATATCGATCTGCATTCGAAGGGTATTCTAATTGGACTCTGATTGCATTCTAAATATTTCTACGGCATTCTAACAGCATTTGAAACAATCTGACCTCATTTGAGGGAGAATCGGAACGGTGTTGCACCTCAAATTCTGCCAAAATATCTCAAATGCTCAAATGCTTATACAATTACCCCCAGTTAAGTACTGGTTAATGAAAAGGTTAGAGTAAAGATTAGAATTAGGGTTAGGTTTGGAGTTCGAGTTTGGGTTAGGGTAAGGATTAGGAGTAGGGTTAGGGTCACGGGAGGGGTCTGGGGTAATTGCTCAGGGGGTAATTGGCCTAGACACTCTCTTTCAAGGAGTCTTGCTGGAGGACAGCAATCTGTAGCAAAGCAACATGGTCCAAGGATGATCGGGTTGAGACTGGTGAAAATCACCATTTTATACGCTATCGGAGACCATTCCGGCGGCATTCTTGACACACACGGGACATTCTAAGTACATTCTAAGTGTATTCTAATTTTTCGGGCTGCATTCTGTTTGAATTCGTGAACATTCAAAGTATAATTATTTGGTAGCCATTCCGGGAACGTTCTGACCGCATTCGAAATGAGTTTGTATTGCATTCGAGGCACTTTCCGACCATCAGACTTAGGGCAGCAATCGAACCGCGCTCGTGCGGCATTCGAAGTGCTTTCTAAAAATTCTGACCGCATTCTAACAGCATTCTGAATATTCCTACAGCGTTCCAAGTACATTCGAGCAGCATTCGAGAGCTAATTCATTCGGAATGTGCAAGAATGATTCGAGAAGAGTTCGAAGTGCATTCCAAGTATTCGAACAGCATTCCCTACCAAGCTGTTAGAATTTAAATTTTTTTTCCGAATGTGGTGCGAATTTTGAAAATCCTTGATTCCGGCTGGCTCTGCTTGATTCATGCTGATTCCGAATTAGTGTGACGGGGGTATCACAGAACTATGTTTTCAGTTTAACGGTGCACCACGTATTCTTTCATAGGTATATTTTTGTGGCCCTGTAAAGGGTCTATCCACTCTCAACGCTTTGGCAACCATGTTCTTGCTGTTTTAAAGAGAAAAACGGCAAAAACATGCTTGCCGAAACGTCTAGAGTGGTAGGCCCTTTTCAGGGCCACATACATACAAGTACCCACGAAAAACCATCCAACGTTCTACCGGAACAAACAGAATGTCCTAGATAAGATAGATTATAGATTATTGCTGTTAATAGAGCATGGCGGAATGCCTGAATGATCAGATATAACTCGTTTGTAAATTTGCTAGCTTTAATAAATCTGGGCATATACCCAACGGAATAGAGAGATTGAATAATGACATAAAGGATTGGTTATAAAATAAATAATCTGCTTAAGCAACGAACAACCTATGCTTTCAAAACCTTGAGATTATCTCAATGCAAAAGTCGATCCCATTTAATTTGTGCTGAGCGGTGTGTGTGATCGGTACGCGAAGAAAAACTCTTGATTATTAATCCCACCATCCAACTCGCCACAGTAGGACTTTTAAATGGTAAAAGATTATGACCAGAATCAGTGTTTTTGTGAAAATGCGTAAAAGTTCAATGTCCATCAGTTTTTTTTTTCTTTCATGCGATTTCACTAAAACCTTTGTTTTCACTGATACCTACTCTTTATGACAAAGCAAACTTCAAGAAGGAGTCCCCCTACCCGCGGGAAGGCTCAACAGAGCAATCGGAGAGACACTCATGTTTCATTATGCATTATCATTGGGCTAAGCTTATTTGCAAATCAATGAGACTTCCATTTTTCTATTTCTTGACATATTCTAGTTTTCAGGAAGCCTCTTATAGGCAACACTATAATAGGCAGCTCTGATTTGGTACAATAATGTTGTGTTGTGGGTATAGGTGGAATATATTTAAGAGTTTGATCGGAAAACAAGTAAACTTCATAGTTTTGATTCGAGATATTACTTACTTTTAAATGTTTAAGGATGGCGATAACACATTTCCTATGCAGGCAGTGGAGTCAGCATCCTATGAACCTTAAAATAAGTCATTCGCGTGATTTAAAATGTGTAGCTAGATGTTGGCTTAAAATGGTGTGCAATTTCTTAGTTATCAAATATATCTGTTGATGAAGAATTTTTGCAGGTATGAAGACTCAGTATTTTGCTTTAAACGGACGGGGGGAGGACAATCTTTAAATATTTTTTTTTTCTTGTATTTTTATGAATGTAGTTTATTCGTTGTTTATTCTTTGTTGTGTTTTGTATAGCTGTTATAATAATATACTGTTCTTCCATTACTTGATGTTAATGTTTTTGTGTGTTTTTTTGTGTGTATTTTGTTTTGCATTTGTTTTTGTTTTTGTTTTGTTTTGTTTTGTTTTTGTTTTTTTGTCGGCACGTACCAGCTGAACAACAACCACTGGCTGAAGCAAGCCCTGGACTAAACTGAATTGAACTGAAATTGATGTTATCTACGTATTAAAACGCCTCGAGATATTGAAAGATAAATTTGCTTGACTGACTGGGCTCTACACGAATCTTCTACCACAGTCATGAAAGAGGAGTCTATGTTCTCTTGTTTTTCTTCCTCCCTGTATAAAAATATAAAACAGTTTGTACCTCCTTGGGTTTATCTTATAAAAGGGTTGACAATGTAGAGAAATATCAAGTATCCCTGCTATGACTCGCAACCATCAATTTATCTAAAAAGATGTTATCAATTATATCATAAAGTTCGAAAAAACGATATCGCACACTTGCAGTTACTAGTGATATCATGCCCGTAAAACTCACTGTCGTTCAAAACATTTCTTTCCCCTATACATGTAGTACTATATCTTGCCTTCATCCTAGCAGACAAAATGTATCTGCTGATATATCCATCTAATACTCACTACAGAAAAAAGGCAAACAAACATAGAAACAATCAATCAAAAATTAACCAAGAATGGAAAAAAACAGAAACGTAGAGTAATCAAGATAACATTTACATGATTTTGATATTAGACCAATATAATATCTATTGAGTGCTTTGAACTGTAAAGCAACATAACTATATGTGAATAAAATAATAATAGTTAATGACATTGATTGCCAACTCAGAAATACGAATAACGTATATATTCGGGGAAAATAATAGCAAATATATCAAACAATTTGATCATAGTATACAGTTATGTTGAATGTGCATACAACTGACAATAATGATAGCACGGCCTGCATGAAGGTTAGTATCGGTCTTATACCTAAAGTCCATTTTCGTGTTTTGTTTTGTTTTTGTTTTGTTTTGGTTTTGTTTGTTTTTTTACTAAAAGAAGAACACAAACACGCAAATTTACCCTTCAAATATTTGTAGTAAAAAGAAATGACTCAAAGCTTAAATATATAAAACATAGTCATTTTAAGGAGTGCTTAAAGGGATCGTATAGTTTTGGTTTAGACCTAATTTCAGGTTTCTAACATTTTTTGGTGAGATAATGAGAAACCTCTTATGAAATATGAAAGAGCATGTAATTCTATGAAGAATTCAACTTTATTTGATAAAGATTGGTTTTGAAATGGCTGAGATATCAAAAAAAAAAAGAAAAAAAGAGAGAGCCATTTAATAAAGTGTGGGACCCATTCTTTACTACGATTGCTTTGTTTTACTTTGTTTTTGGATGTTTCAGTCATTCCAAACCCGATTTTCATCAAATAAACTTTGAATTGCTCTTAAAATGGTATGCTCTGTGCTATATCATAAGTGTTTTCGTGGTATCTCGCAAAAAGTTAAAAGCCCAATTCTCATCTCCACCAATACTGTACCATCCCCTTAACTCACAAATATGCACACTTATCAGAATCCCATGAGCTGTATATTCTGGCCTTTTGTTTGATGTCACTGGGAGGGAAGCCCTGCCGTGTTTTGCTCGAACAATTCTCTTCTCCAGTAAATGGAGACGAGATCATAATTCCCAGGTAGCTCCCCACACCTCCAGTCCATAAGAAATATGTGGTAAGAGTAATGAATTCTACCGTAAAACCAGAGTTCTGTATCATGAAAATGTTCACTTCTACACAATTATTGTATAGCCCAACATGTTCTTTATAGTGTGTGTTTAAAACTTATATTTGTGGAAAACGTCCAGTGTAACAAATAATGTTGAAGTTTCTTCTTTGATAACTGCCTCCCTTATTCAAATACTTCTATTCATTTTGACTCTTCAATGATTTCTTTCCAAATATCGCACATTTATTTTAGATGAATTAATAGCTTGTTACTATCATCTCATTAGCATTTCTCAAATTTTCGTTTGTCAACGGTACTAATAATTCAATATTTTCACCAGTTGATCCATCAAGAGAGTATATGGAAAGACTTCAATCATCCTCAGTCGAACAAGCAGAAATCACAATAGTATAAAACAAAAATAACAGAATGAGCTAAACACAAACATTTGACAGTATACCAGAACAAAGATCCTATTTCAGCGATTCTTTACGATGTTGCTTTACATTTATTTAATCTGCATAAATCACAGAGAAATTTGCAACAGTGTGCTACCTTCAGAGAAGCAGGAACTTTGTAACTTTATAAATAGAAGCTGTCATAACGTTATAGCAGGTTTAGCACATTCTGAAACTGAAGTAGATAATGAATAGTGGAGGACTCATGTTGTATAGATTCGTGTATATTATATCTACATTATGATAGATTCAGGATTCAAGATTCTAATTTATTTTCACTTACATCAAATAGAAATAAAATATATACAATGTATAAGCAGAACATGAATTAACAAAGTATATGTGAAAATGAATAACAAATGAAGAAAACACAATTGTGTGTGTGTGTGTGTGTGTGTGTGTGTGGTCTTATTTTTAATACAACATAGTTTCTAGTTGTCTGGATTACATATGTATATGGTACAATTAAGGATGGGAATGGAAATGAAGGGTCCCACTAAAAAGCAAAGCTTGTACAGTATGGGACCATCAGAAAATATATTAGACAGCGAATGATGAAGTAAGCTACAGACCGATATAAAACAAAATCAAACGAACCAATGTCAACTGACATGAAATCAAATTGGGAAGAAAAGAAAAGATACTACAGCACGTGTCAACGTGGACGCAAGCAAACTGGATTTCGTGATGTAAGAGTAATGATAAAATACAACCTGGATTGAATATATATTGCCCAAAAAAAAAATGTACGTAATTATACCGGTAAGAATGCAGAAGAACGGACATAGGATAAAAGGAGAGAATAGACACAACGATACATACGGTACAATAAGGGGAACATCAAAGGAGGACTTGTGTTTTTAACAGATTTTTTTTCCTCCAATAAAAAAAGAAATGAATACATAATTGTTTGATGTTTAAAGAAATGATGACTTGAATGAGATGATGAAACGAACTTAATTCGGTTGTATGGTATAAGATTTCAATAGAAACAATAATGATTTGTTCTTGAAAGAATCCAAAGTTTGAGCGGTTATAATATTGTTATAAAGTGAGTTTCAGTACTTTCGCCCATCGTATATAGATGAATGTGTTCTGAGCCAGCAAAGTTCTCAAAATGGCAAATGGAAATCATTCAATCGCCTTGTTGGATAATTATTGTGAATGGATTGATTTCTTCGAAACATTGTAGCATAATAATAAGTAGAACGTAACACGGAATATACGACTATCACGACGCACGAGGTCGGTATGAAAAATAATTTCGTACGACGTTGTATACTGTTATATGGATCAAATTCCGCTTAATGTCTTATACGAAATCTTTGAAGCGTGAATCTGGCATAAAAACAATCTCTTCTAATCTCTTTGTACTTATCGAAACATAGAAAATACCATTTACTTTTCAATTGTTACTTAATACTGTCATACATCAATATTGAAGTACAATATACATTTGATACAAAGTTGACACTAACCAGCATTGTTACATAATATGTATCTCCTTATTGTTTGCGACGCCTAGAAAGTTCGGTATATGCAGCAATTAAGTTTGTAATGAACAGCTAGGGAACGATAGACAGCACACTGCTGTCGGAGAGGAAAACGTTGTTACAAGGACGATTTGCGAGTTACTAAAAACTCCGGAATATCATGTGGACCGGTGCATCCTGGCTTGATAAAGATAAAGATATAGAAATATATATTATAAAGAGAGAGAGAGAGAGACAAAGTTTCATCTCAGTGAAAGAAAAAAAATGTACACAATTTTATCTCTCCCAGAAAAACCGGCGTGTGTGTGTGTGTGTGGGGGGGGGGGGGGGGGTGGAGTAAAATGTTCACTGTTCGTGCGCAGCTTCCCTGCAGCACTCCCCTGCGCTGATGCTGGCCTGGGAATCTTGCGGGAATGGCTGCCGAGGAATTCATGTTACCATTATATAAAACAAATAATGCAAAATTTCCAATGCCAAATTTCAAATTTCCAAGTGTTCCAAAGTTAATATAGGGAGGATAGTTAGTACTTATCTCCTGCAACGTGTATCTATTTGTCTAATAATTGACATTACAATTCAATGGCATAAGCAAGATTATCCACCCTCCGTAACTTTTGAATAGTCCAAGGTTTCTATCTGGTGGATAATTCTTATTAACGTATAGGGAAGTGTGTCACCGTCACCATTTTGCCCCCCCCCCCCCCCCACTTTTTTCTCTTCTTCTTTTTTTTTTTTTTTACCCCGGACGTGGCACTAGAGATAGAATGAAACCCGGAAGTGGGCCCCCACTTTTGAAAACGTGGCGCCGGCGGTGGAGTAAGGAAAGGAGATTCTCAAGGAATAACTAAAGGAAAAAGCTGGACTTTTCGGCCGTGTTGACTTATGGCCACTGAACACTACACGACTTTGCCACGATTTATCGGTCGTATCATACCTAACCTTACAACCGGAAGTGTGACGTCACCAGCCTTGCCAGTTTCCAGTCGTGCGACTGGGTCGTAGTGCCAGTCGTAGAGATATGACATGTCGAATTTTCACGGCCGGTCGTGGGCTTTCAGCCAATCAGGCTACAGTATTAATATCGAAGCCACTAGAAAGATCGTAAGCCCAACTGAGTAACCTGATCGTATAGTATGCAGTGTCAAGTCGTGCGACGGGTCGTGTGACCCGCTCTGATGTATCGTAGGCCTTTAGTGTGCGGTGGACTTTAGGCTAGTTGTCGACCTAGGTGATGTCAACTTATGGTTAAAATCTTATCATACAAAAAGTTTCTTGCAAATACTGCAATTTTATGTGATTTGATAAAAGAAAAGCTTAAGGAGCCAGCAGTCTAATATCATTATGTTCTTACACCTTTTATTTGAGAGTGGTATTTTTACGATTTGAAACTTCTGAATCATGCATATACATGTAGGTCGATATCACTATTATTATATTATAAGTGAGTGAGCACTCGAGAAAATGATGTATTCAAAGCCTTAAAAACTTTATACAATCACATTTCTTTTTGTTTCTTCTTCCATATTTCATTCTTTTTGACTATGGGGGGGGGGGGGATATTTGTACAGGTCATCCCCCCCCCCTCCTTCAAGTGTGAGTGCAGGGTGCTTCCCTATCTCCGCCCCCCACCCCCCATTTACGTCCCTACAAAATAATCAATGTGAATGAAAGGACAGAGATGTCAACATAAGTTACAAAAGAGTAGGGTACACTGAAACTTTCATAAAATTTAAAGAAGTGAAAGATTTGAGTTTTAACTAATTTGGGGGATGGAGATATGGGACTCGCTATTAAGAGCAAAGCTTGTATATTGTGGGCCCCCACCTGACCAGTTACAATGTACACACAAAAAGGAAAGTAAATGTGTGGTCAGCAAAATGGAGTACATATTGCTTAGTCATTGACCAAGATAAACATAAAGTCATATTTAGGCCTCTATTATGCTGCTTAGGGGGTTGATTGAACTATTCTATGAAATATATCAGTAACGAAGACCGGTAAGATCTGTTGTTGTTGGGGTTTTTTTTCTGCACACATAAACTGACCTACTTCACAGTAATATAAATCTATTTTCATCAATTTATCCTCAAAGAATACTGGGTCTGCATGATATGCTATACAAATGTTAGATATGATGTAAAGTGCTCCTCTCCATCTAGCAGATGAGTGTTGTACCAACCAACAAGCCATAATATAAACATGTGCATACAGTGCCGTTTTGCCTTTGCAAACTCCTCCTATGTTTAATCCATATTCAAACTGATTATAAAGAAACATTACACACAAAGAATAGTAATTTTTCACCACAAAAACAATGAAATAAAGGATAAAGTTTCATTTAGGGTTCAGATACGGGGGGGGGGGGGGGGGGGAGTGAAATGGGCCACTATCACTTATGATATGTAGTGATAATATGAGGTGATTATGTAAAGAGTATGATAATATCCTCATGTCTACAACCAAACAACAAACATAGAACAAAAACAAACCAAGAAACAGCTAGAAACGACCCCACAGACTTGTTATGTAACATCTATTTCGATTTATTGAACTCTTCAGCAAGCTGAATTAGATACAGTTGTATAGTCGCAATATGCACTTAAAAGCTACAAAATTTGGCTTCTGTGTTAATGCTACGAGGATAACATAATACAAGGGTAAAGTTGTATCTGCTTGCTTTTTTAAATACATATTTATATTTTTTACACTTATAAACATTATAACTTTGATTATAGACTCTTGCTCGTATACCTGTTATCATCCAAGTGTTTTGGTGTAATAAGCCTTAAACAATTCTTGTTAGATATACAATGAGAAAATGCAATACATGTTTCATTCATGTGTTAATCTTCTTGTTTCTACCAGAAGCACACATCTTTAATATTATCTGTAGAGAAAAAAGAAAACTACACATATACATCTATATGAGGCGTTTAAAGCTGCATCTCGTGCCATTAGATTTTAACTTTTCATTTCAAAATAATCATCTTAATGTTGTGGGGAAAATTGTTAAAATGAATTTGAAAATGAAGCCCTTCTATGCATTCTTGGGAAAGATATATTTTGAAGCAAAATTATCAAGGTGCATGGCTTTTAATACGCGAGTTGCAAAACAACAAAAAAAGATGAAGCACTACAAGAACTGTACATTATGCCTATAACGCACACATGTTCAAATTACGTAAATTAAGAAGAAAAAAAAAATGATCGGAGCTTTCAATGCTCTTTTGGGTGGAATTAACTAACACATGTCTACCAGCACCTCTCTTAAGTACTCAAAATTTTTCCCACTGCTGTAAATTTTTTCAAAATCATGAAATTCTTCCGTCGAGATGTTTTCATTGCAACTGATTGACAAATTGCCCTACATCAACGTAATAACTCTTAGCCTTTTCAGCAGACCTGAGCAAAAATATTTAAGACACACGCCCCCCCCCAAAAAAAAAAAAAAAAATAAGAAGATAGACTGAAACAAATTCTACGTAAATAGTGAGAAAAATTACAATGCACTAACATCAATTTCGCAAAATACGGATAGCTAGAAGTTACAAGCACATGACATATGCAAAGAAAAAAAAAAGAATAGACTTGAACATTATCAAAAATAAAAGAGAAAAATCTTAAATCTTACTTCAATCAATGTGTGAAATCTTCCAAGTTTTTTGGACAGTTTATCATATGATACCTTGTTTGACATGAATGCACACTTCAGAGTCTAGAAATGATGTGGTCACATGAGTTTTAACATGACTTCTTTTTTTTTTATATTGTACTTCTGACTGAGCAATTTGAAGTCCTGGTTTTGAGAAGGTGATTTTTTTTCCACCTTTTTAATTTGGTGTCTGCTGCGGAATCAGCAGATGACAATGGTACATATGCCACAGGGCGTGTCCCTGGTTCAATAAGACCACATAACCTTGATTAATAGATACATGTATTCAGCCATATGTGGTTATCACTAGTCAAACATGTAGGTCTGACAGGAGGGTGGAGCAGAGAATGCAGACACAATAACTTTGTCTTTTTTTTCTTATGTGACACACACTAATGTAATAATAATAATGTACTATAAGCTCTTGACCAACCCAACAGCCCTGAAACAACCCAACAGAACTGTCGCAAGGAATATTGAGAAGGTGTGTGTAAAGACAAAACAAAAGCTTCTTTTGGGGGGTTACAAATTCAAATTCACACAAGCACCCTGCTGCCGGCCAGCAGCATGCAAAATGTCTTCAAGCTGATTGGTCCCTTTATTTTTTCTGGAGTTTCCCTCAATATGCATTGTCCAAGACAGGTGGCATACCTCTCACAACGAAATTATCGAGAGATATTCCTGCTGCATGGGGTAAAACAGTTCTTCTCAACCTTTTCTAACCCGAGGCCCACTTTGGCAAGTGCATCTTTTTTCTTTTCTTTTTTCCGAGGCCCAGTCACATTGAATACGGCTCTATTTCAATTCACTTTTGGCCGACATTGGTGCCCACCCGAGAGTGGGCTATGGCCTACCAGTTGAAAAGAACCTGTTGTAAACTGCTACAAAAGTCATGTAACAGCTACACAGACCTCTATTCAGTAGGACCTACACGTTTGACCAAGACTATTTTGTTTTTGTTTTTATCTTTTGTGAGATCATGCCACTCCATTATGGACTATATCATGAATATGCTCAGCTACATACGTAACACAAAATTATCATTTCGGCCATGGTGGGTCAGTGTGGATCGGTCCAGCTCGATCAGAATCTTAGCTATCCGCCATGATCCACATGAGCGCCGACACCGTGCCCATCGTCCGGGTGAAATACGTGCATGTGCTCAGCAAACCTTTAGAGGTTAACAAGAGAAAAGAGAAGGAGACGAAAAGTAGAATGACGGAGTTGGAACGGGAAAGCAAAATTTTGGTTCATTGTTTTTTAATCTTTGAAGAGAATTTATGGGCCAGTTTTTTTGGCCACTGCGGACAGAAATGAGAAACAAGGGTCTCCACACTGTTCAGGCATTTGATAATAACAATTAGTTTCCTGGGGAACTGTCCACTAAAATTTAAAATCAATCCTAAGTTCCATTCAACTGATCTCCAGGACAATTCTGGGATCAATCAGTCCTATTAAAAAGAAGTTAAGGAACTGTTTCACTGACCAATTCGAGAATGCTATTTGCGCCCATCGGGCCACATTCTAGAATACATCCTGAATGTCCATGTGCACGTATCCTTCCAAACTAGATTTGTTCTGAATCTGTCCCCAACTTTGGATTCATTGTTTGGCTTGATATAGTTCCCCTATTAGAGTGAAACAAGGCTCAGGTACACTGAATAAATTTCCACAGAACAGCTGTTTCAGATTATAATTCATATACACATATCTTTTTGTACAAACAATTAAACTAGCATTAATGATGTATGTAAACAAGCAAATGACCCCACATGCTAAGTATAATTATATGCATGGGTATTTGAGACGTCATGCCTATTCTCTTCTTAAAAGAACAATGAAAAATCAGATAACCAGTTTTACCAATAAGAAATGTTTTAGCCGAAGCTAATCTTGTTGTCCAAGGTTTTGATGTACAGTATGTACAGTGATGGTTTCTTCATATTTTGCTGTTCAGTAAAAAAAAAAAAGAATGATACTCAGAGATACATGTGTCTTAACAACTTTTTTTTGCAGGCAGATGGGGAGGGTAGGTTATGCTAAATATTCTGATGTCTACTCACTTCTGTACACATTCGGAGGCAACGTCTCTCTTGCAGGACTCGGTGTGCGCCATCTTGTAGAGCACGAGGAAGACGAGGAGGTGGAGGATGATGATGTACATGAGGAAGATGGTGCGGGCAATCTTGCTGGACAGGATCAGCCGACCCTAGAGACGAGACGAGACGAGGGAAAGAGACACTACGTCACCTCAGAAAAAAAATATTATCACTTTGTGTTTTGTCACTGTTAACTTTATCATCAGTATCATCATCTCTGTCATCATCCAAATCTTTACTGTGACTATAACATTTTCTCCCACTTCAAAAGAATTAGTCATCATTTCAGCATTTTCACCTCATCATCACCTGAACCTGCTCAATCATTCTCACTGTACTTGCTGTTTATAACCCACGCATATTTCATTTCATTTCATTTCATTTATTGTTTCTGCATCACTGTAACCATCACTGTTTTCATTAACAGCTTTTTCTCCTCCTTTAAACACAATGATTATTAATCATTTCAGCACCCATTCTCCTCGAAATCAGTTTTCATACCAGCATTATGTGTCTCATTATCACAATCATCATCTTCAACACCATTTATTACCCCATCCACTCGGCCATCAATGATCATCATTCTAGCATTAATATGTGGCCATCATCATCACTGGTATTGCCTGCAACATCATATCATCATCATCATCATCATCACCATTATCATTGTCATCACCGTCATCGTCTTCATCATCATCATCATCATCTTCATCACCATTATCATGATAATTGTCATCATCATCATCATCATCATCATTATCAACATGATCACTGTCGTCATCATTATCATCATCATCATCTAACACACTGGTGTCACATACCACCGAGGAGCTAAAAAAATACTGCCAGCAGCCATACCGTGTTTAGTGTGGCCTTGTCAAAGGGGCTGAGCCCCATGTATTTCCTCATCCGCTCCTTCCGGCTGAACGAGTTGAAGGGGTCCAGCCTCTCCTCGTACTGACTCTGGTAGCGGCTCTCCGTGTCATCCAGCTTGTTGGTACCCTGCAAATGCCAGTAAAACAATGTCAGAGACATGCACAAAGCCAAAATCGTTTTGAAAATGGACATGTGCAAGCAAATAACACCACCATGTAGAGGATGAAGCTAGCGAGGAAAGTGTATTACAATGTGAGGCTGAAATCCTGATACAGAGCTACCAAGTCTCACGCATTCTGCGTGAGACTCAAGCATTTAGGGTCTGTCTCACGATCTCACGCATGGCACCCATTTTTCTCACGCATCTGGTGAAGTCTGCAATTTGGGCCAAAATTAAGGAGCAGAGCTCAAAGTATTAGAGTGATAGTTGCAATTGAAGGTATATTTCCCTTTTGCCTTTCAAAATATAGTAAAAAATAGTCACTTAAGTATGCACCAGATCGCATCATTAAGAGCTAATAATTTAAAAAAGCTCCCTACCATGGGAGGGGGACACCCTCCTCGTTCGCACGAGCGCCGAGACGCCGAGTCATAAAAATCTCACTCATAAAAGTTTTTTTGAACTTGGCATCTCTGCTGATATGGATGGAGCTAAGCTGAGGAGGATGACATAATTTGAACTGACATCCTGCCCTTTGCATTCAAGTTGCAAAGTACTTCATGTTTGAGTGTAAAATTCTCAGTATGAAATGATGATTTTAGTTTAGCCTGTCCATTTCATTTTTTACAGTAACATGGCTGTATCATGCCACATTGTTTTGGGCAGGCATACTTTACTTGTGTCAGGATATTAGTTTTGATAAAAGCCTGTTGTCCTGCAATTTTTCGAGGGTATCTAATATTAGAAAGTGTCTACTATATGGTGACATATGAAAACTGAGATCTAGAGTGGTCCATGGAGTGGCCCTGAGAGACTATGTACACACCTGAGGCCCATAATTACACAACCATTACTCAAGAGATGATTTGTGTAATTCTAGAGGCTGTGAAGATACTATACATAACTTCTAATAAATATCTTGCAAAATTTATTTAAAAAAAAAAATTGGCTCCCATGTGATTCAGACTATCAATCTTCTAGTCTAGGTGCAAACACACTGTTTATATTAGTATGCCACAATGGATGGATCGCACGATCCTTTGATGTACTGTAAATGTCAATATTTTTTATGAGTTTAATTTTTCAAGCTGAGCAGCTAAAAAACATATTAGCAGGGTTCTTCAATTCACGCTGTGCAATTGTAAACCCATTCAAAATGTGCAGAGAAAACTGTGATGATATTTTCACGGATTTAGAATTTGTACTGGCCAAAATGCACGAAAATAAGTTAATGTAAAGCAAAAATTTTAGCATTTACAGTAATGTTTGACTGAGTAGAAAAGAGAATGTGGTTACCCGTGATGACGGGTAGCTCTGCAGGAATCGGATTTTCTCGTAGAGTTTGACGTTGTCCTGTCTCAGCTTGTCCAGCTCTGTCTGTAGGACCAGGTTGTGCTGCTGATGCTGCCGGTTCTCCTATTGATTGAGAATGGAAGACAGTAAATACAGGCTAGCAATAGAACTTGTTGATATGAAATTCTGACTCCAAGCAGTGTGTCAAAAACAGAGGAACTTCCTTTACATGAATTTTATTCATTCTTCCTCTTTTTCTTGGGCTTACTTTGAAACTTTGACAATAATTTTTCATCTCACAAACCTTGAAATAAATGCAACATTCAGCCTGCGACATGAAAATGTCACTTTACAAAAGGCTTTTTAAAATACAATCCAAGAATTACAGCTTGCTAATCTGCAGTAAAACATTCCTGAAGAGACTTTCTAGTCATTAAATAGTCACAGGTTCTATTAGATGATATGTTAATTATTTGGTTTAGGTGAATATCTTTAAATTGAGTAATCTTTAACATTTTGCTTTACACATGAAGAGACAATAATGGGTGCATATTGTGTTCACTTGAGATCATAATCTCATCTAAATCCATTTCATTTCACTTGCTGTTCTCTATAACTATGTCATGAACAAAATTTTACAAAGAAACTACATTTATAAAATATGATGGAAACTATATTTTGATTTTGTGATAAAAATTAGTCCTCCTCCTTGATTTTAGTCCTGTGGCAAGATGAGGGAGAGAACAAAGACACAAGTGGAAGAACAAAACTCACAACTTCCAGCTCCTGGTTCCTCATGCGGAACCGCTCCCGCTGGCTGGAGACAATGGGGAGGAGTGACTCCGCTGCTCCGGCATTGGCAGCTGTCTCTACAGGGGCTGTAAAGAGAAAACAAAAAAGGGCGGAACAGAAAGAGTGCGTATGGGTATTTAGACAGCTTGAATGTGAGTTGACTTGGCATTCTCAATGAAGAAAATATGCATACACACTCATACCTCCTCATACACAAAAGTCTAGTGTGTAAAAGACAAGATGTCTTTGACATATTGTGACAACTTGTAGAGTTAGTATTCTGATATTAGATTTTTCATGTCTTGTACCCTGATATTAATGATGATTCTGTGGGGGTTTTTTTTCTACTTTTTTGTTGTATATCGTAATCTCTCATACTTCTTTCACGTCGGGCATATCTTTTGCTCAAATTTAGAAACTTTCGAACTATTAAATAACCCGTCAAAGTGTGTGTGTGTGTGTGTCTGTGCGTGCGTCTGTCTGTCTATCTGTCTTATAGAACTTCATATTTATGATAATGTCACTATTGCTTTCCATTACTATCTGTTATATACTTTCTGTAATCATTCACACTTCTTTTTGAGTCAGGAATATCGATTAAGAAGAGTTTAGAAGCTTTCATGTTCACAACCAGTGACAAATTTAACTTTTAATGTACCCTCCAAGTGTAAAGTCTTTGAAGCAAGAATTAAATGAAATCTGTTAAATTTCCCTTCACAACACACTTTCAATTTTAAGATTGCTGATTAAGTAGTAGATAGACAGCACAGAAAGAATGAAATAATACTATAATCTTTGATGTTGCCAAAACACTCAAGATTGCCAAAAAAAGAGAAGTCATACCATCAGAATCTTGGTAAAAATTATTTTGGGTCACTTTCTCAGTATAGCATTCTCATTGAGATACAAAAACTACTCATCAGGAATTCATGATCTTGTTTTTAGTCTTCTGCCCACTTCTTTTTTATTTTTCTCCTACAATTGTACAACAAACTGACCTGCACTTCTTGTTTCACCAACTGCCTTGGCGACCAGTTCAGCCTCTGTGTTTGATGGGGTGGCTTGACCCTACACAACAAAGAACATGGCAAAATAGAGAATAGGAGCAAACTTCCACTTCAAACAATGGCAACATCTCTCACTGAATGGATACACAGAGCAGCAGGCAAGGCCACGCCCAGTGGGCAATATCCCAATCTTGCTCCATCTCTTCATTGAAGTGAACCCTTAAAGGAGGTATTGGGGGCAGTACAAATAGTAAAAACAACATTCTTGTTGTTACATTGAATCTTTGCTGCATCATCTACACTTGGGGACAAGCTGGAAGACATGTTCACATGTTTATGCATACATTCATGAAACAGTTTAGTCATGGCTACTCCTACTGTTACCCATGGCTTGCCCGACCTAGCAAAAGTGTAAATATAATCAAAATAAAGTCCTTAAAGAAATATAGAATGCAAGGATGATGCCCTGTAACAGTGCTTTCAATTTTCATGGCCTGAAAACACTAATGAACTTGAATTTGAAGTCGCTGATGAACTGGTCAAAATGTACAATGACAACTGAATGCTTAGCATTCCACTGGCTTTGACGTTCCATGCTCCGTGCTGCTCTTCCATAGTTTTGTTATGGAGACCAAAGAAAAGGTTCTCGATTTTTAACAATCTTAAGCTCTATTTCACAAGAACTTTTGGTAATATGTTTCTTAATGTTTTCAGTTTTCAATACCCCACGACTGAGAAAAAGGAATGTTAGTATTGCATAACAACATCTTGCGCACGTTTGTGCATAATTTTATTCACCGAGTTTAGTACCTGAATGTGAAATCCTTAAGTAATTGGCTAATGCCTGTTTCTGTGTGTTTGATAGCATTTTAGAATTAAAGAAGTACAAATTTTTACTGATTTTTGTGTGTGTGCCTTGTTTTCCACACGCTAAATAATTGTAGCCAAATCTATTGAAAGGGACAGCGAATTGGGCCGTTCACGCGGTTTAACGTGACCGAGGCCCCTGGACTGAGGAATAATGCATGCTTGTGTAATAAACAGGAATGCTGTCACTTGTCAAAGCAAAGACACCTGCGACAGAGTGCATAACTTCTCCATGGCATGAAGCATGGGTATAGAGGGGAGATTCTCATTTCTTCTCCTCCCCTAACACCTCCCCGGTCAAACTGAACGCAGCACCCTAAAAACACAGCATCTGCTTGCACTTGCCTCTCCTTCTCCCCTGTACTTGGAGGAGAGTGCGTTCACACTTAGCAGATCCTTCTCCAGTTGGCTGATGAGTTCCTTCTGCTCGGCGACCGTCAAGCTCTGCTGTGTGAACTGCTCCTGGAGCTCCACATATCGGCCTGTCGTGTAGGAAAGGAGAAAATTACGTGTTCACTACCTGGAACAGAAGAGCTTCAACATCTCCAGCATGTACATACACTGTACGCATAACTATTATGCAATGGCACTGTGAAGCAATATTTTAAAGGGAGCATATACATGTATATATGGGACCCACCTTTTATTCGGATTGCTGTTTTACTTTGGTGTTGTTGTTTTTTGTTTTTTGTTTTTTATATCTCAGCCATTCCACAACCAATTTTCATCAAATAAAATTTGACTTCCTCTTAGAATGGTATGCTCTGTACTATTTCACAAGTGGTTTCTTGGTATCTCGCAAAAGTTAAAAGCCAAATCCTCATGTCCGCCAATACGAGATGCCGATACGTGGTCCTACATGCTACTGGAATCTCTACGAAAAAAAGACAAATTAGAGCTGAAAACAAGCACTAAATGTATTCCAAAAATTGAGAATTTGTGAACGACTCAATTGACTATACTCAGTATTTTCTGTCCACAGTAGTGTTCAAACAGACCATTTGGGAAACAGGTTTCCCATTTGGGAAACATTTGGGAAGCATGGCTATATTTTTTTTTTTGTTATAAATTGTAGACCCATTGTTGACTGCGCAATTCTCAAAAAAAAAAAAAATGATCAGGCAGGAGTGTTGTTTCATGCATTTGAACATCATCATACATATCATTCAGCTCAGTCAGGAAAGTTTCATAACTTTTCTTTTCCAAATGGAGCTGCCACATTGATAGTGTCTCTAAAAGCCTGCAAACAATAACTACATGACCCTTGCCTTCGATTTACTCCAACACATCTACTGAAACAATGTACCTTATCTATAACATTAGACCCGACATACGATCGTCCTCATCTCTTCACATTTTTCTCGCCTCATCACCATCAATCTGCCCCCAAACCAGGGGGGTGTTTCACAAAAAGCTGTTCTTAAAGTTACGATCGACTTAAGAACAACTGGTGATTAGCTGTGATGTGCTATACTTATCAGAATTTCAATAATCTAGCACAAGAACTGATCACCAGTCGTTCTGAAGTCGTTTGTAACTTTAAGAACAGCTTTATGAAACACCCCCCTGGTGTTTCCCCTCATAAACAGACAGCACTTCCTTTCCACGCATACATATTCACCTCCAATAGCAGACATCCAATACGCTTTTCAACTTCCTGCATCGCAACCCTGGAATCAATCGCCCTCAATCATCCATATTGCGACCTCATTAGATAAGCCGATAATGCCACTGCTTAACAACTCGCCAATTTGTATGTACGAAAAAAACCAAAACAACAGAAATCACTTTTGGATCACACAAACTTCACCACTACAATCTTGTTCTGTTTGAAATTCATTATTAAAAATGTCCTTACAACACTGTAATTGCTTGGATGCCATCAACACACAAGTTATTTGTTTTATAATAATAATAAATATAAAATATTTATTTAGCGCTTAATACAACATGTTTCTAAGCGCTTTACAATGCTAAACAACCAAACATACAAATCAGCTTAGAATAACAAATAATTTACTACAAATGCATACAGGGCCTACATAATCATTATTTCTGCTCTAAAAATAAATGAGTCTTAAGTTTCTTTTTGAAGATGTCAACGGAGGTGGAGGTCTGAATGTGAGTAGGGAGAGTGTTCCAAAGAAGGGGGGCACAAACGGAAAAAGCATAATAACTTGGGTCATTATGCAAATGACCCAAGTTACAGTATTTGTTTTGTTCACAGAAGGAAAATCTAGTGAAGATTTATGTGCAGATCATTATAGAGACTAAAATATCTGAAACATCAAATTTCCAAACCTCTCCATTTGAAGGTACTTCTATCATCCAAATTGTATGAGTTTGTTCTGTTTAAATAAAAAACATGAAGATTGCACGGAGTTGCAATTCAAATGAACTACAGATTTTCATCATTGTTGAAGCTTTTCCCCAAGCACTACAAATACCAGGAACTGTGAAATTATTATTTTGTCACCTAACTACTGTAGGCAAGATTTTATTGTGCATTAGAGTTGAACTCATGGAAAATGCCATAAGTACTCAACCAGGTTTAGACAAGAAAATTTGATGGGTTTTTTTTTCCCTTTCTTTTGCATGTGTGTGTAAAACCAAGGTCTGCGCGATATTCCTGTACCATCCAATAGTCCATGTGATTATTGAGATTTGATAATTCAGTGGGCAGATCAAGAACCCTGTGATATTCTACAGTCTGCAAATATGATTTTGAAGCGACAGTCTTACCAAGATCCTAATAGGAAATCATCTTCCATCTCACGGTGAAAGAAAGACATTCTAGTTTACTTCACCAACTGATATCCTGATTCTGTTCTCCAACTCTCAAAGTAAGTACAGTATACCCCTTTCTGCTGTAAGACTGGTACGTACAAAACTGTGATTACCTGCTGATATTGGCTTCTAGTAATTTCTCTTCCTTTCTACTCTTCTCTTCTTGCCATCCTCACTTTTTATTTTCCCTTTCCTGCTCATTCTAGTATAAATTCATCTTCAGACCTCTTTTTCAGGGATGTAATGCTTTTGTCTGGATGTAAAGTTGTTAGTTTCTCAGATGTGGTTATGTATTCCTCTCCTCTGTCTGTTTGTTTGTTTGTCTGTCTGTCTGTGTCAATCTGCATCTCTCTCTCTCTCCTTTTTCTCCCTCTACAGTATGCAATGTCCAGGAATGCATCACTTGACAGGTATCCATGGTAACACGACAGAATGCCGACAAGATGACGAGGCAAAGTGTAAAACTGTCTGAGACAATGTCCTTTATTTGCATGTTCTAGGGGAAAAAAAACATGGCATCCTGTCATCTCCTCCCGTTTCTTTCTTCCTCCGACAAACATATTCGTAGAAAACAAAAAGGAAAAAAACATGCGAGACACACGATTCGCTCTCAACTTGTTGCGGCGTTGCTTGGAAGTCAATTTGTAGGTTTACATCATTCTGTTTGCCTGTTAACTTTCTTGGAGACAAAATTCTTGAACAATGCTTACGATAAATGGCAAGATAAATATGAACACATATATATATATATATATATACGACGCAACGCAACGACACGTACTAAGACCTAGGATAACTTCAGAGTCATGTAAGAACCTGATGAGCTGTACTGTGTTCACTGAAGTCTGGATGAAGATTAGTCAATTTGTCCTTCTTTTCTGTATTATCTACAAAGAGTGTAAAACAAAATGCATACAAGTGAATACTACAGTCATACTGAATGATCAACATAGTTATCTTGGAGAATGATTCTCGGTATCAGTTATCGCAACTGTAACAACTTTACAAGTACTTTAATGTGCTGTTAAGTATTGCAGCAAGCAGTGTGATACATGTATGCACTGAGAACTTTAAAAAGACAACAAAACACAACAATACTACAAACTTCTCTCCCCCCCCCCCCCATAAGCATATTTCAGAAGACTTTATCTAGACAGCATCACTGCATTCATGAATGAGACATTTTTAAGAGTTGAAGATGCCTGGACTAAGAAAACCTTTCTACTATCATAATTATCAGTTTTAAAAGAAGAAAGCAACTGTAAGATGTGCTTTAAAAGCAGATTAGCCTACAGACATGGGCTCTAAAGCTTCTAGCATTTGTAGAAACCGAATTTCCCTTTTATTCACTTTCTTACAGGAGACAAAAAAAAATATATATATATACATACACATATATATGACGGAAAGTTACAATGGTTTAAAGGCAATGCCGCTTTGAGCAAAATTGAAGTGATCACAACAACAGAAGTGACATTTCTGATAAAAAACAAAACTCATTAAAATATGCTCAGTTGGCCAGCACTAGGAAATATATCCACATTACTAAATGCAGTTTGGGGAATACCCAGTGAGTAGTCTAGTCTCCTGCAATATTTTTCTTTCAATTGGTCCATCTTAAATTTTGGGCTGATATCCAGTTTGTGCATTAACAAACATTTAAAGAATTATGTTGTTCTTCTCTTCAAATATGAGTATACACTTGGGATTCTGCACATAGTTCTGCCCACAAAATAAAATTGCATCTTCAACATAGACATTTTTGTCAACACAGTACAGCTCCTTGGTTGAAAACTCATACAACTACATAACATAGTGAATACATTCAGCCTGTTGTTTTGTTTAATAAATATATTTGCCTCTAAGCCCAGAATGTTGTTTTCTTTTCTCTTTTTCCTCATTAAATATGCTAAAAAATATAAGTAGCTTAATGCACCAACAACTCGTGTTCCTTTGGCTCTGTTAATTGGTCATGATACATTACATTATGATACAAGAATATGAAGAACACTTACATGAAAGAATATATACCGAAAAAAACTTTGAAGCACCCAAGCACTGGAATTTCTCAATAAGCAGTGGAGCAAAAAATTCTGCTACAGATTTTATTCAATTCACTGAATTCAACAATTTGCTCCCTATATTTCTGTTTTCCATTCACTACTGCCCTCTGTAGTTGAGGTTTTGCATGGTTTGAAACTGATACTCTACAATCATGCGTGAAGTTCGGTAGCATCCACTTTTTTTTTCTCTCTCCTTTGTATTCATTATCCACTGATCAATACAAGTCGATGAAAGTTGAAATTAGAATCCTGTAGTTCATTGTTCAATTGAATACGACATTTATCATTTCATTGTACTGTTGCTTCATTTGGTTTCATACGATAAATATGGCACAGAAATATAATGAATGGTATGAAATTATGAAATTATCATACACAAAATATCAACAACCTGTGAGCTACTGTCACAGTAAGGAATCACCACTTGTAATAGTGAAAATATAAATGTCAGTCCCAAGTGTATAATTTCTCCATTACCCCATAGACTGCTGAAAATTAAAAAGAAAAATGAAGAAATAATACAAAGTGATTCAATACACTCACAAATGCATTCTCCCCAAGTAAAACTCTGCTTAATAGTTAATGGTTGGAAGCCTCTTTCTCACTATTCATGACCTGTTAATCATCAGCTAAGAACCAGAAGGACGTTATCACAATTTTGTGGGGTATCAAATTATTGGTATCACACTGTAGAGCTCAATCTCCTCCATATCATGACATCAACTTTAAATCATTTTCATTTTCATTAAAATGTTAAAAATCAAAACCACATGGGCCCTATCTCACCCGATATTCAGAAAAATGCTTATAAATCTACCTACTTTTGATTACATAAACTGGAATATCATTTCATGAAAATTGATTGTCTGTTTTCATTTGCGCTCAAATCTTACGTAGCACGCGATAGCGCCCTTCTGGTTCTCAGCCGACGATATGTTTGAGGTTCCTCAGACCAATGATCGCAGATGCACATCCAAGTCAATGGTCAGTCCACAGAGGAGCAGCGAAACTCTTGTCCTCAGCAGGTGAGGAGGGGCAGGGGGTAAATGGTTCAGACTGATTACCCCCATTATCGCTCTATTCATGGATCGCTTTTTAACGGCCAACTTGTGACGATAACTGCAGTGACTACCGTGGCAACAACTCCGCAACAACCAATCAACTGCAAGCATTGTAACCTGCTGCTACTTCCTAATGATTTAGATTCATTGCTCTTTTGAAAAAAATAAATAAATAAAATGATAGCCCTTCCTGCTTTATTCTGGTACAAAATTCAATGACTACACCTGTGGTTTTAGGAGGGAGATATAAAGGGGGGGGGGGAGATTATCTTTAAAGATTTTTTTTTTTTTTTTGCTCCAGCAGGCCTATTAGTATTGAAATTGCAGTCACATAGCAAATTCAAAACTGATTATTCTTCTTTTTCCAAAATTTCTCCCACCTTACGATCATTTATTAGACAGAGTCTTGAGTACTGACATCCACTGTAAAGACACACAAGTCACCAAACATGATAATCCATTTTAGTCCATCTTAGCACCATGATCCGGCAGAGGCACAAACAGCTGTCATTCGCTGACAACACAATACATATATATTCGCACAGGATACTGAACAGTACCAACCACACCCTCCCTTCCCCTCCCTACCCCTCCCCCCATACATCCCGACATGGTCGACAGTATTCGATCGCAAATTCTATGTGAGAGCTCAAGAGCACTTAGCAATACGATTAAAAGGAGTGTTCGTTAACTCTAATTAGATGGTACAAAGAAAAAGACAACTTTCAAACAAAAGCTTGCGAGTCATCTGTTCGCAAAGTAATCTTCCGGGGAGCGTTACAAACAAGAAAGAAGGTTAATCAGAACCTTACTCCTCATTTAAACTCACAATCCTGACCTACCATGAGAAATCTACATCTCATTTTCCACATAATCAAGAATTCATCAAAGAAAAAAAAACACTGACAAAAACTTGTGCAATATACTGATGATCAACTTTGCATGGATCCTTTGGTGATGAGATGTGACGACAACAAAAGAAATACGATACAACAGGATACAACCGACATGATTCAATTCCAAACATTTCAAATATTTTAGAGTAATGTATATCGCCAGCCTGGAATAACGACGACTATTCGAAGACATTGAAGACACAATCTGAGGTGAACTCTGCGTAATGTCCTACGCAATCTGTGCTGCATTGTTATTGAATACCTAAGTACTATGAATGACACAAAGAATACACATAATAACACAAATTTAAGATAACAAGAAAGAAGAAAATAAATAGAGTGCAAAAGATAAGTAACACAGTCTTGCAGCCTACAGAAATACATCAAAGTGGTGCTAGATGAATTGAATAGCTCGCTGCAGCGCACCAATCAATGGTGTGCCACTGACATATGATACAGTATGTATGTACAAGTTTTCAAATGAAGCGAGAAAGGTGTCGTACAAGTGGTAGCCCTGATTTGTATTGGAAGGGTGAATCTGGTCCTAAAAATTAACTTTAAGTTACGTTGGTTAAATCTTCACAACTCGGTGGTTAATGTATATACCACTGCAATAGGCTGGCTAGACAAAACTGTTAGCTCTGGCTGTAGTTATATTATGGTAAAGGAATATGGCATATTAACTTGTGAAAATATTACATTCCTTAATTAAATACTTGCCAAAATCAAAACTTCATCCATCCAAATGCTGAAACCTTGTGGAATCTGCAATTTCATCTTGATTTATTTATAATACTGTAAAGCATTTGATTCAAATGTTAAATTCACGGCAGAAATTGGACAGGCTTACAAAAAGGGCTACTACCTTAGAGCAGGAAAGAAGACCAACATGGAAAAAAAAAAAATCTTTGCACTTTCTTCGAGTAACTTTCCTCATTTCTACACGAGATGGAAATGCTTGGTGAACACTTTACATTTTATCTCCATATACAAAGATAAGCCTCTCCCTTGATTATTAACTTAAGTCAGCATAACAAATGCACCTTGGCCCTCTATAGCAAAGAAAATGGGAAAAAAAAATAGGTATTAAGTAGATGAGTGAGCATAGTACAGATTAACATGAAACAGTCAGCACATAACGTGAGATGACTTTACATACATAATGATATTGGTAAGAAGCCTACATGCATAAGCACCAGTAAAAATACAAACAGCATTATTTTCACCCCTTCCCCAGGGTATCTTTTATCTCTTCTCTCTCTCTCTCTCTCTCTCTCTCTCATACTACATCTATCACATCCACATCGAAGTAAGCGTCCACTGGCGACTGCTCAAGCCTTGCAAAGGCTTAGTCACTCCTATCGAAGAATGCCACACTAGGCAGAAACCCTCCATGCAGCACGTTCCACTTTGTTGCATCTCATGTGCGAATGTTGGCATGCCTTGCAAATTGTTATTTTTCACTCTCATTTTCACAGGTCCCCTTGGCAGGATGCTCAAGTACATACATCCCAAATGAAAGAAAAAAAAAATAATGATATTATCTCATACTCCACAAACATGAAATGAAGAAACTCAAGAACAAAAATTTTGTGTACTTCTCCCCCATCTCCTACACTTGTGTTTCATATCTTGCTTTATCTCTCTCTCTGACTAAATCAAATCAAGGCTTTAACAAATGCAATGAACTGGTTTTTAAATGTGTTCTGACAATGTTTCAGGATAGTTACAAGTAGGATTAATAGTAGGCGTAGGTTTAAACGCGACCTTAAATCAAGTTCCTCTACAAACATGATTCTTATATCATGTTCTACCAATAACTTCAGAGGCGTTTCCAAAGCACGTTTTGTTTGATTCTGGGTGTGCGTCTGTAATTTGAATGGTTTGACCTCTGAAACGTGTTTGAGGCAGAGTGTAGCTTAACCTCATATTCACTGAGCTATGGTGCGTGCATATACACAGGCTCCTGCGTATCCCAGTGTGTTGCGAGTCGTGTGTCTGATTGACAAGCCGTGGTATTTTCGATGCAGCTGGTGAACGGACCTTTGTTCAAAGTTGGTGGTCAGCCACAAGACACATTCCTGTGTGCAAACACTCACCAACTCTGTGACATGACTCTAAACGAGTGTCAGAAACACGATTAGTGTTCCCTCTGAGTGCAGAAGTCCTCAATAATACACTTGACACTAACATGAAGTGCTATTGTTAAACACATAAGCATATGTGTAATAACACACCACCCATGCTGCTAGAGAAACTGCTACTTAGACAAGCTAAGAGCAATATATCGATGTGAGTCAATCACATTCACCTTCCGCCATCACTCAAGTCTCTTGCGTAGTTTCCATGGCAATGTCCTGCACTGCCATCTCTACATCGTAGCAGCCCCGATTACTTGCCTTCGGCGGTGCGCAGAAACAAAATTGGATTCTTGGATTGGATTCATTGTAAAAAATACATGAATAAAAACATAAAACTTGGAAATGCTGTTGAGACCTTACCACAGAGACTACAGAGGTATGGACAATTAATACCTCACAGTGTAATACTCCTCTGGGATTTCCAACACAGGTCGGGCTCAGTGCAACATCATAGTATTTACCAATGTGCCTACACAAAATAAAATATATTTAAACAGTGTCTGTTTGAATGCAATACTGTCCTATTCAACTCAGCACTATCATATTCCATCCACGAAACCCATTTGAATAATGTTTGGCTTCTTATTCATTGCATGAAAATTGATTACATTTTGTAGTTCCATTTTTTAATGCGCACGTAACAGAAGCAAAATTCCAAAATTGCTGTTGACTCCCTGATTTCCATGAGATCAATCCTCGAAAGAGTTTCCATTCAATGCATTCTGGCAGCTTGCTAACTCTTTATGTAATTTGCCCTCTCTACAAAGAAAAAAAAAATAAAAAAAACAACAAAAAAACAGAACACTGAAATTTAAACAACATACCATTTGACACAAATAAAACTGTCTGCATTTTGTGACATAAATAATACAAACATGTTTGGTTTTCTTTCATTTTGTTTAAGACATCCCCCCTCCCCTGGATCCTCTCCCCTGACGATCGCAGCAGTGAAAGAAATAACAAGGAATACTGGATTTTGACGACATGCTAGCACACAAATAGAATCACTTTTTTTGCATGATCGCTGTCTGACTGGGAAGAATTACACCAAGAGGCTTGCAGGATGACACTTCTGCAAAATACTGGAACTCGTTTGTTTGACCTTTTTTTTTGCGTTTTCATTCTCTCTTTCAGCATACATATGAATTGTATCGTAATCCCTCTTTAAAAGGTCAATAGTGCAACAATGACGTACTACATAAATTTTGGAAACAAGTATTTCTTTTTTGAATGTGGCATTGTAAGAAATGGAAATCACTCTAGGCAGACTGGAAAAGCGAGGTCCGAATTTGGAAACATTTGAATGCATAGCATCAACAAAGTAAACACTTTGTTTCTCGTCAGGAGTTAAGTATGAAAATAATCTTATTTGAAAACATTTGAATTTCTTTCTTCTTTGTTCTAATCTCGTGAGAAAGCTCATTTGTTCAATAAATACGACAAAAATAAAGCCAGTTCTCATTAGTCTGATATGAATTAAACGTTCACACAGGCACAACAGCCATAATCTCTTGCACTTGTTAACTATGTTTCCATCACTGTGTCAGGCAGTGTCCAAGAAAACTAGTGTTGGTAATGAGGCCCCATATTAGTTCCTGACATGAAAGTTACATTATTGCATACATATCCATGAAGACAACCAGAGGATTCGGTACTATGAAAATATCTTATGCCTTGCAGCTACCAGGTCCGCTAAAACTCCCAGTCGTCTCGCTCCTCTTTGACGCCGTTCTGCAATCTGTGCACGGCGTCGTCGATGCCAAGTTTGGCCCGCTTTTCCCTCTTCTTCAGCTTCTTTCTCTCGTCGCCGGCAGAATCATCGCTCTCCAGCTCCCCGACCTTTGGCTCCTGTTCATCAGGTGTGTGCATCCGTCTATCCCTTCTTGGGGGAACTTCTCGCTCTTCGCAACCATCCATCTCTTCTTCTGTCTCTTCCGAAAGGCTTACCTCCCCCTGGTCGTTCAGCCAGTTTCCGCTCTGGAGGGCCGGATATCGCCCCCTCGGCTTCCGCTTGCCCTCCTCCTCCTCCTCCCTGCTTGCATTCTCCAAGGCCACTATTGCCTGCTTCAGGTCGTTCACCTGCGACCCTTTGAGTTCGCTGGCAGGTGCCTCCACAGTGGCGGCAGCTGGTGAAGGCATGCTGGCGCTCCCTTCCTCCGCGTTCTTGCTTTCCCTCCGTAACCTCTCGTCCAGGGCGGCTTGCCGTGCCAACTCCTCCTGCATCAAGGCGTGCCGCGCCGACAGGGCGCCCTCGGCCGACGGGTAAGGCGGCATCTCCTGGGCTGGGGGGTACAGCATTGGGTTGTCTGGGTCCATGTTGACCGCGCCTCGCTTGAGGCGGGAGCGGTGGTTGTGGAACCAGTTGATGACCGTTGACGTCGGCAGTTTGAGCTGGGCAGCTAAGGCATCGATGGTGGCCTGTGTCGGGTAGGGCTCGCTGTCGTAGGAGGCTTTGAGGGCATCCTTCTCCTCCGGTGTCAGGAGGACACGGGCCTTCTTGGCAGGGGGGCTGTTCACACCCTGGGAGTTGGTAGACTGAGGATACACCATGACGTACCTCCGCGCTGTAGAATCAATTAGGAAGAAATGTGACACTGTCAAAAGTTTGTCTGAGGGTTTGTGAAACCTGTCATTCTCGCATGCCAGAATACATTTATAGGCTTCAAAAAAATATGCATCTGCGAAACAATAGGCCGAGTTTCACTGAGATGAAAACAGATTTCTGTTAGTGCAAGAAATAGAGTACTTCCAACTATATCTCATACAAGTTAATTCTCTCACACATAATCCTCCTAAAGCATCTTTCATAATCATCTGGTTGGTAGAATCTAGTGAACAGTTTCTGGTCTTCCTTACTCTCAAAGATCATTACGAAATGATTGCCTCACCTTTTCTCCTTGGCTTGTAGTTCTTGACCTTGGCAATGCCGTCGTGGTCTTGCAACCAGAGGTACATTCTAACGTAGGGTTCTCGTCCCTTCATGCTGAGCTTCAGCCACATCTTTGGCTTGGAGAGCAGGTCACTGACGGAGCCCTGGGTGAGCCCCAGGACCGCCTCCCCGAAGGCCTTCTGGCCCAGGCCGTGCTGCTGCAGGAGATTCTTGACCTGCTGTGTGACGGCAAACGTGTCCAAGTACTCTATCATGGCAGCCTGCTCATGGACAGGCGGAAGATCTGGCAGGGGGTTGGGGGAAGAGGGGGACTGGAGGTAAGGCCGTGGGGAAGGGGTGGGCCGGGGGGAGGCAGGGGGCTGGGATGGAGGGGGCGCGGGGGAGACAGTCTTTGGAGTCGGGGTGGAGTTGGAGGAGTGGGGGGAGGAGGTGGAGCGTGGAAGGGATGGGGTCTTGGCAGTGGTCTGGGATGCAGGAAGCAGTGGCAGGGGCTGGTCCTCGATGCTAGGACATGGACTTGGAGAGTTTGAGTTTGGCGTTGTGGTGTCAGCTTGGAAAAGATTTGCTGCAATGGAAACAAACACACACAACAAGATAAGAACTCTACCTTCATATGCAAAAATCATCCAACATGTTTGTTCTTGCCTTCTCATAACTAGGTAATACAATCACATCAACCAAAGACAGCATGGACAGTATAAAATTAAATAAATATTGAAATAGTTTTAGAATGCAAATTAGTATACAGAGGATTGATTTCTACAGTCTTTGCCTTGCTTCAACATTATCAAATCCGGTAATATTCTACGAATTAAAATGATTTGTTCCTTGATTGCCAGGATATCTCTTTGGAAATATGACCCACTTTAAACTGATTGCAGCATCCATGACATGAAGGAAAGAGAGCAGAATTACCTCTTCTAACAAGTTCTTTGAGTTTGTCCATTCCTCCTCCTTCGTCCAGCCAGATTTTCATCCTGATGAAAGGCTCCCTCCCCTTGACCGTCAGCTTGTCCCAGGTCTTGGGTTTGGAGAGGATGTCGCTCACGCTCCCCTGGGACATTCCGATGACGTGCTCTCCGAACACCCGCTGGGGGATGTTCCCCCTCACCAGCAGCTCCCGAACCTGCCGGGCGATCTCCACCGTGTCGAGCTCCCTGTTGGTCTCGTATTGGTCAGTGGTCAGTGGTGGCAGAATCCTCTTGGGCAGTCTCCCGGGGCCGTAGCCATGGGACGGGCAGCCGTCCTGCATCATGGCATGGGTCTTGCTGATGTTCTCCAAGGTCTCTTCCACTTTCTTGGCGAGGTCGCCGTTCGCGAGCATCTGTTTGCTCTCCCCGTTGTGCGAGTCAACGGAGTGCCGTCGCCCTGCTCCCGCGAGCCTCAGGTCACGCAAGTGCCTCGCGTCCGCCCCCATGGACATGTCGAGGGCCTCGTTCTCGTTCCTGATGGGTGGTGTCTTGGGGGAGAAAGAGTGGGTGCTGTCGGGGCTTGAGCGGAGCGACTGCCCGTCGTATTCCTCGCGAGCCATAGCTATGCGGCGAGCGTGCTCCTGGGCCATAGCCCGCTGTGCTTCCATTTCCTGTTTGGCAAGAGCTAGGATGTTATTGATGGCCTCGTCGGAAGAGGCTTTGACAGGCGATGAAACAGAAGCGGGGCCTGGCGGGGATTCTTTGCCTGAGGAAGAAAGAGACGGTTGTTTGGTCAAAAATACTAGACGTACATTCCTATAACTGATTCAGATATCCTCACCCTACATCCAAACAATATTTCTGCATACTACATATTCTTAGCCATAATCTTAAGCTTCATGAAATAATCTACCTTAGGTACACTTGTACGTGAACTTAACATGAATTTAGTCTCGTTTAATTTGACCAACAGCATCAACAGACCTACATCTAAACACACTTTTCTGTAGGGCCTACTGTATCTAAATTTTAATCATGCATTTTTCAGTAGTTGCAGTGGAACTGTTTCTCATTTGTCACTCCACATTTAGTTGAGACTAATCTCAACATCTTTCCCTCCTAGGATTGGTTCTAGTCAAATAAAAACAAGAATCACAGTAGCTTCCACAAACAAGCCACCCACCTTTCTTCTGCATGTTGATGACTTTGAGCCTCTCTAAATGCTGATGACTGGATAGGAACTGGAGCATTTTGATGAAGGGTTCCCTCCCCTTTGCCGTCATTTTGTCCCATGGCTTTGGCCTTGACAGGAGGTCACTGACCGACCCTTGGCTCATGTTCAACACCACCTCCCCGAACAGGCGCTGACCGATGTTGTTGTCCGCAAGAATGTCCTTGATTTGCCTGGCCACCTGGACCGTGTCCACCCACTGGTGCGAGATGGCCAGCTCTCTGAGCGCAGCCTGCTGCAGTGCTGCCTCGCGGGCGGCAACCTCCCTGGCCGCCGCCTCCCGCACCGAGGCAATGCTGCCGGGCGCCTTGTGCGGCTCCGGCGTCGGGGCGTGGCTGGTGCTGGGGACGGGGGACTGCGGGTGGGAAGGGGGTTGGAGGTGAGCCGGTGGCATGGGCGGGACGAAGCCCATGGGGGTGACGTGGGGGTTCAGGGTTGGGGGGATAACAATGATGGGCTGGATGATCTGCGAGCCCGGCACCTTGGGACTAATGCTGGTGCGCTGGTGATAAGCAGCCGCCACCTCTTGGCCGATGAGGGAGGCAAAGGCCTGGGCCTGAGCCAGCCCCGCGGGACCCATCCCACTCCCGCGACCCGCGTCTCCTGCAAAAGAGAAGAGGCAAAATGCACTTTGAGGGAAAGGGTCTAGAGCTAGGGAAGTCTGGAAGTTGGAATGGCAGCATTCACAGCATCAAGGGTGGCTAATTTTCTGATCGTCGGAAGCTAGAAATGCTTCCAAAAGTTTGCTTTTGCAGTTTATTTTTCCAAAAAAAAAAAAGACAGAGAGAAAAGAGTTATGCGTTCATGAAATTATGCTCCAAATAAATGTAATGATAATCGTTTGTTTGCAATAGAGAGAGAAAAAAAGGACCGACAGAAAGAATGCATTTTGCCTCTTTGTTATTTGCAAGGAGATTGTTGTTAGAGTTGGAGTGGTGGTCCCTGCCCAGCCCCCTAGTGCGAATGGCGCCATTCCGAACCCACACATCTTTCAGCTATACAACCAGCCACCAAACAAAAAGCAATGCGCTGACTGCTAGACACGGTGTACAGGACAACTGCAACAGACTAGAAGATGTACTTGGTAGAGCTACTCTCCTGCACACTACAACAATGCCCTGGTCGTCACATGCTGGCACCCATCACAGCAACAAGGACGCAAGCTACAAAGGCATATCTGCACCAACAATTTAAGACCCCCTCTCTCTCTCTCAAATTCTGGACCCATACATTTCACAATCACAAGATTAGTGACATATCACTCTCTACTCTCCATTACAACCTCACCCCTACAGTCACTTGAGCTATGACAGGTATCTTCACCTATAATATCCTAAGCCTCCTATCCTGGCTTCCTACTCAGCTGCTCTCTGGTGTAACAAGGCTGAGTAGCCATGCCAAGACTCCACTAAACAACTACATGTAATATACCCACATGCTTGAAACAAAAACCACACAAAATTTTACTCTCTGCCCTCTTTCACACAAACACTTCCTATTCACTCCAAACACTAAACAAGATATCATAGACACATAATATATGCCCAGTCACACAACAGATGTACAGATGTATAACACAACAAACAAACATCTACATGAACAGGTACAACTTCTGTCATTTACCCCAGTTTGCTTGTCCAACTTACTATCCTCTGTAATAATAAGCTCTGTCCTGGATTGTGCCATATTTTTCCCTATCACTTTCTCTTTTATTAATCATTGCACATATAGTCCTCTGGGTGACAAGACCTCGTACTGCAAAATCATGAATTTTCAGGAGAGCCAAAAACCTGTTTTCACTTTCACAACATTTTTGCAAATTACAATGTAACATCAATGTTGACATTGAATACTGAAGAAAAATTGTTTTGGATTACATTAATAATTGTTCTGTTCTAAATCTGGGATCAGTATTTTTTTTTTTTTTTTGATATTCAAAATTAAGTTACACTTTTTACCCAATTACAAGAAAGACCCAAGTACATTACAGAAAATTTTGAGGAAAAAAAGCAACAAATAAAATAACATATTTTTTCTAGCTTTCAGTTAAGGTAATGTTATGTACACAAACTGAAATGTTGAAGTACTCATTTGAACAATTATCTGTATTTGCATTTCTTCTTATATTCAGGTATTTGCATGGCAACAGAGATACAAGGTCTTGCTGCCCCAGGGACAATGTGCTCTATCTCTCTCTCAGCCATGGTGGAAAACATGTTAAGAGTCAGCAAACATCCGATCACACCTCAAGCGGCCACTCACCATTGAGCTCCGAGTTGCTGACTTTGAGGGTGGTGTTCTCCGTCTGGAGGGTGCGGTTCTTCTCCAGCAGCAGCATCTCCAGGGACTTGGGTGGGGCCGTGCTCCCGCCCTCTCCATCCTCCCTCTCGCCGCAGGACCCCGCCTCCGAGCTGCTGAACTCGATGGACTTCAGCACGCTGAGCTCCCGCTTGATCTCCTCGTAGTCGCTCTGTCCCTTCAGTCGCTCCTCCTGACGGGGGTTCAAAAGTTCAAATTTCTCAGTTGTGGATGATGAGGCAGAATTTTTTTTAGCCCCACAGCTTGCAATTTGTTAAAGGGATGATATTGTTTTGGTTGAGATGGGGCTTCACATTTCCAATTTTTTTTTTTTTTTTTTTGATAATGAGAAACCTCTTATGAATATGAAAGAGCACGTAACTCTAAGGATTCAAAATCTATGTGACAAAAATTGGTTTTGAAATGGCCGAGATATCCAAAACAAAGGGATCCTAGTAAAAGGTGGGACCCACCTTATATTAGGATCACTTTGTTTTACTTTGTTTTTGGATATCTCCTCCAATTCAAAACTGATTTTTATCGAAAAAATATTAAATTCCTCTTAGAATTGTATGCTCTGTAACATTCCATAAATGGCTTCTTAAACATGTTAAAAGCTCAATTCTCATCTAACCAATACTACACCATCCCTTTGACATTACAATACACAATACAAAATTGTCTATAATAAACTAAATTGAGCACTGACAACACTTCATACTGTGAACTATTAGTACGGTGTCTAGTCTGAAGTCAGAGGACTCCTGTATTGAGTCTTTTATGTCTTTATGACTTTAAAACTTTCGACAAACTTCTCGTGTACATGCACCATTATAGATCAACTCCCTCATTTTCTTTGCAACATTGCTACGAAATGTTTTGGGGTTTTTTTTCTTTGCCTTTCAAAAATGTTGTAAAAATCAACATCCTATGATCGTTCCCTCATACCTCACTAGAGCCAAAATAGTGACTGAAAAGAAAGTGAAAGAGGAAGAATACTTGAAGCCATAAAATGTCTCCTATCGGATTGCACATGATCAAAGTGCCCCTCCCCTTACCCTTTGACCCCCATTCAACACACACACACAATTCCATGACACTTGCTCCTGCGACAATTGCTCCCATGAAATATCTGCACGCTGTAAAGCCAAACATAAATTCTACCTTCAAGCAGAACCCTTTCCAGAACCCAAATCCTCACATCAAACTAAACCTTCAACCCTATCACAACCCTAAACCTAAGTCGCTGGAGAACATACAGGACTGGAGCAATTGTTGCAAGAGCAAATGTTGCGTCATACACACACGCACACACACACACAAACAAAAACAAATGGCAGCAGGATGTCCCTACCATTTTCTTGAGGGCGCTGTTCTTGGCCGCGAGCTCCTCCTCCAGTTTGTGGAGGCGTGACGCCGTGCTCTCCCGCAGCTTGTTGTTGGATGCCTGCAGCTTCTGCACCTCATCCACCAGCTGGGAGATCTGGGGGACAGGGGGCAGGAAGGGATGGATTAATCACATCAGTCATTTTACCCTTTCTGAGCCAGGGACCTTTGGACAGTGTATGCAATGCTATGTTGTGTTCCGTGCCAACTGGCACTCGAGGCATGCAAAGAGTTAAGAGCTTAAAGGTCCAGTTTACCTTAGGGAGCAGTGATTTTACAAATGTTCAAGATATCACATTTAATGCATATGTGTAGGTCTACTGTATCACAAAACATCATACCATACCAAATTTTCGCAGTAAAGCCTAAAATATAAAGAGATATCAGTATTTTTCTCAATAAACCATAACTGTAGACTGTTTAGTCTGGAAGAATTCTTATTATAACTATTATTCACATTTTGTGTATTTTACAATACTTAAAGGTAGGGGATACCTTTTACAGACCTCCCAAAATGCAGCAAAACATTAAATATGAACCTCAGGGGACTTGCTTAGGCCACTGCTTAGAAATTTGGAAGTCAACAGTTATCTAAAATTTGAATAATGCACAAAACTCAACTACTCAGTAGTTCTGTGTGTCAGCCACACTTAAGCCTTTTTGTTGCATTCTTCTGTATTTGTGATCTATAAACACAAATCTAAAAGTACAAGAGCTGATGTAATAACATATAGAGTGTGTGGCAAGAATGTATATAGAAATGTTTGTAAGTGTTGATGAACTTCCTTCACAAAATATACATAATGGACACACATGCAGTACATGGGTCTGCAAAGGTAGCCTAGTAATGTACTGGAATTTACGGTGAGCCCCGAAAACAATTCAATTCAAAATCTAACGGTCAAAAAAATGTACTAAATGTTACCTTCCACTTTCAATACTTTACGGGAGTTTCTAAAATGATACTCTCTTCAACATACCACTGTATTTATACAACTCTTCATTTAAGGCGTGCAAATGGGATTCTCTACCTTTAACATCAATTATACGGAATCAAATTTTTACAGTGGTTGTTTCTGTCCTGAACTCGCATTTTAACCCTATTCTAACTGGGCTATTTGAGACCAAGTTTTTACCGGGGGGTCAATTTGACCCCCCTTCAGATCTCGGCCGCCGATCACGCGATCGCCGCAAAATTTTGCCTGAATATAGAGCCGGATGTCAACTACAAGATTACATGGTCATACAATAGAAAAATGTTGATTTCATATTTTTTAATAAATTAATTATGCAAATTAATGCATGAAATCATATTTTCACCTATAACTCCATCAAAAAGAAGGATTATTAAATTTTTGTGTCAGAGTTCCTCAAGACACATCAAACAATTTTCTTGTAAGAAAATAGCGCAATCAAAATCATTTTCTTTTGTTTTTTATTGTTTTGTTAATTTCTTATGTATTTTATTGTTTTTTCGATCTTTTGTCTTCTATTTTTTTTTTTGCCAAAATTTGTTGGAGGCACTTTTTCAAGCTTATCTACATTAGAATTGATTTATTTCAATGGTTAAAAGTTGAAATAATCTAATTTATATCAATTAAACAAAAAAACACAGTTTGCATTGGATTTGCACACGAAATCATGAATTCGAGCAGTTTTCGGGTTGACATGCATATGCAAAACATTGCATAAATTCAGAACGGTGTACCCGGACGTCGCAAATTTGGTCTCAAAATATGCGGGAGACTTCAATGAAAAAAGTCATGAAACGACGCGGCAAAATCTTTGCGCGTTGCAGAATCATGGCCCGAAACGTCAAGGGGGGGTCAATTTGACCCCCCCCCCCCCCCCAGTTAGAATAGGGTTAAAGTACCAATGCTTGGTTTCTGTTTCATCTGCAAATGGTAAATTATGCCTTTAAGCCCAGGCAGCATGCATGACACTTGTGCTTTCCGTCTTTCTGTGGGTACTATGAATATTAGATTTCATTGCTGGATAGCAGCCTGTAGCAAACTGAGTTCTGAGAAAAATGCATTTTGCCAGAGCTGATTATGTCTTTTAACTTCTATTTCTCCTTATTCAAGAGCAAGTTAACAGAGAATACACAAAGACACACATGGTGAACCGCTAAAAATCATGGTATTTCTATGACTGGGGACCTTATGGCCCAAATTCACGAAGGTGGTACAAATGAAACCATGGTTTAAACCATGGACAAAAACCATGGAGCGCCAAGTGTTGCATGGAATATTTCGTTACAAAATCAGTCATTTCGTCGATGAAATGATTATTTTGTAACGAAATGACAACACTTTGTAACTAAATGAACATTTCGTCCACGGAATGATAATTTCGTTAACGAAACCTGTCATTTTATCGACGAAATGACCAATTTCGTAACGAAATATTCCGTGCGACACTTGGCGCTCCATGGTTTTTGTCCATGGTTTAAACCATGGTTTTGTTTGTACCACCTTCGTGAATTCGGGCCTATGAGTGCTGTTCGTTCACATACTGCTTTTAGTGTATTACTATGAAAATGTCATGTAAATTGTATCAAAAGCACTCATTTTCCATGTATATAAAAATATGCTAATCATAGACTAGAATTGTGGAAAATGACACCTGGTAACAAACCCAGCATGTATTGCCCAGTTTGAAAAGCAACTCATCTAAATAGGTCGAACATCATACACTGCATCACATGTATTAAAGACATTGTTCAATTAAGGACCCAATTTTCTCTTATGTGCTATTTTTACCAGATGACACAGCATTACATAAATCACACTTAGAATACTGCATTGTAGTTTCAATTAAAAAAAAAAGTAACTTATTTTTGATAGTTAGACATCTAAAATCCCACTGCATATAAGGCATTTTCAATTACGGAATCAATATTCAATTGCATGCTCCTTTTTCCAGATAACACAGAGTTTAATATTGATCACACTTTGGTAGTGTGGTTTCAATACCTCCTTCTCTTTGGCAGTTAGTTCCACTTCCAGGCTCGATCTCGTCAGAATGTCAATGGCCTGTTCCTGTTGGATAAAGGGAAAACACAAATATACATGTATACAAACATACTGCCAAAACAATCGAAAGGCATGTGATGCATGTGGAAGTTCACGAGCCCATTGGATATGTATACCACCTGGGTCCCACTTCATAAAAGATGTTAGGATGGCAACTCTTGCTGGAATGGCAACTTCCCATAGGAACAGCCAACCAGGAAGTTGGATTTTTGTCGTTACTATGGCAACTGCTATTCCAGCAAGAGTTGCCATCATATCAACTTTTTATGAAATGGGGCCCAGATGTTGCAAATACTGAGAAAGGCCACAAGACAGATATTCCTGAAGCCAAGTTGGTAAATCGCATCAAAGTTTAAATCCATTTATTCTACTTTGCTATCAAAACTGTAGGCATGCCATACAACCAATGCAAAAAGTTGAGCTGTTCATCTCAATTTGGCCAAGGGATTTCTCTTCAATGCTGTGAAGCTATTCATCTATTTAAAACTGTAGCTTTCATAGATTCCCGTTACACAATATCAAATATGCCAGGGTCTCATCAGAAAAAAAGAAAATACCGGTATAAATATCAAGGCAGATGACAAAGAATTCACATAACTATGCAAGAATGCATTTTGCGTGCCTTGCAAGCGGTACTGTAACCCCATTTGAAGTGCGAAAAAGATTTCTGTGTGATACACATGAGGAATGAATGTCTGAGGATGTCGGCAATTTTCGTAGCAACAAATGCTGACAGTCTCCCAGTGATAATAGCAGTGATGGAGAATAGCAAGGGGCTCCTTTAAATTCAAACATTTTTGTTTTGCTTTGTGTTTTTATGTGGGAAGAGCGAGTCTGTGGAGACATTCCTGATTCTCTCCACTCACCACGTTGGGGGCACTCTGCATCTGTTCAGCCTGGTGCAGGCTCTGTGTGGCTGAGTGCAGCTGACCCTTCATGGCCTCCAGCTGTTTCTCGCTGGCCGCTACTCTCTGATTGGCCCTCTCCAGGTCAGTCATCAGCAGCTCCATCTCATCCGATCTGGGCATTTATAAATGTGCAGCAGAAAAAAGAATAAGGGGAAATACATCAATCTACTGTAAAACAAGAAATTTTTCACATGCACGAAACTTTTGCAAATTTTGCAAGGAACTAAGATTTGCAAAAGTAAAATGCTTGCAAAGGTTTCTGTCTACACAATGCATTAAATGCCAGTGGTAATTCGCAAACGTTTCATGTCGCAAAAAAAGATCACTGGCTCCAATTATCGAAAGCTTCATGCTGAAAAAAAAAAAAAAGGCCGTCGGCTCCAATTTTGCGAAAGGTTCATGCTGCACATGTTTCTGCTCTTACAGTATCCGTCTCTCTCCATCTATCCATCTATCCATTTAGCGTATCTATCATCCTTCCTATCTATCCATCTACCATATGCATAAATACAAAATATTCTTTTTCACCCCTCCCAAGGCTTATTGTTGCCGCATTCTTTCCCTATTCTTGCATGATAAATTGGAACACTGTCTTTAAATGGACTAATTCCACATGATTCGTATCATCCCCCACATTTATCGAAATTTTCACTTGTTTGCTTAGTGTATCCCGAGAAAAATACAAATATCTAGGATCAAAATGTAGACTCATGGAAGAGGCAGTCAGTTATATCCTTGCTTGCACACAGCACTCACTCATCTTACTACTTATCAATTTCATATTTAATCATATGTACTGTATAATAGGGAGAAAAAGTTAGATCACATGAAATGATGCAACTCTACATGATGTCTCATACATTTTGAACCACATGCACTGCTTTGGAACAAAGATCACATATCGCACAGATGTGTATGATAAAGAGATGAAAATTTACTAGACAAGAAAACTTCATCAGATAAATGCTGATAATGGTTTAAACTTGTTAATTCTTGCTCCATTTTATTTATTTGATATTTGGGGGCGAGGGAGAGGGTGCGGTTGCATGCACCTTTATCATGCAGCTGTGCTCGCAAAATCAGAACTCCTATACTTTTGCGAAATATTAATGAAGATCCCAGATATCTGTGTTACTTGGCAACCTCCCAGATATTTGTGTTGCTAGGCAACTTGAGTGTACTCACTTGGCAGCACTTTGTTCATCATACTTGGCCTTGATGTCGAAAAGTTCGGACTGTGTGTTGTCCAGGGCTGATGAAGGAAAATAACACAGAGAAGCATTAATATTGTAAATCATTTGACCAAAAAAAAAAAGCACAAAATGTTCTCAAGCGATCATGTGGGCATATTTGTCATTTGGCATGACTATCTTTTAACCCGTTGAGGACGAGTCCCAAGTATACTCGGGCAAGTGTCTCTGGGAAATGGGTGATACAGCAAAATCAGCCCGTCCTCAACGGATTAAAGTTAAGCACCATTTGTAGACTGTCAGAGGAGAGACATGAGCCTATCTGTCAAACTCATTCGAGGTGTTGAAGCCTACAAAAACAATGGGCTTGTCTCTCATTTTAGCTCCATTATCAGCACATGAACTACAATCAGATGTTCATCGCTTCACTGCATTTTGCATTGTGAAATTTATCATTATGGAAGCCTGACGCTTGCTTCAAAGAGAATACAGAGAATTTGAACTACACCAGATATGACCTGGTTCCCTGAGAAAAGTTATTACTCTCTAGATGAATGGTTTGTTCCGCAAATAGGACAACTCATCACTACTAGACACATCAAAAACACCATGAATGTAATTACTTGTTTGATTCATGCCTTAACCACCGAGGTAATTACGGATGAAGAGTCTTCCAACATTACACTTCCGAACGGCACTAAAAACATAATCACAACTCTCCATGGAAACTGTGTGAAGTTGCCATCACAAGAGACAACCCTCTTCATACTCCGGGAAGCTCCTCCCTAAAACTAATCAGCTCATTTTATAGGAGGAATCTTGTCCTCATAATGAGAGTTACACCGACCTGATCAATCACTGTTTGCCCTCTGGTTATCTAAAGGTACTGTTTACCACTGGGAGCAAGGATTTTTAATAAAAAATGTTCCGAGTTATCACATCTGATGCACATGTGTACAGCCTGTAGTTCAGTTGTATTATAAAACATCCTACCGTATAAAAATTTTGCAATAAAGCCAAAAATATGAAGGAGATATCACTCTTTTCTCAATAAACCATAACTGTAGACGGTTTATTCTAGAAACAGTTTTATTATAACTATTGTTCACATTTTGTATATTTAACGTTACTTAACATCGACTACACTGATTAACATTTGTACATTGGTTGTTTCTACCCCTATCTCATATTTTAGAACTAGTTTGAAGCACTAAAGCTGGGTTTCTGTTTCATCTGCAAATGCTAAAGAACATCCCTTTCATGCATCTATGAGTATCGGATGCATACTGTTTTGCAGTGTTGATATCTTCAGCTCCGCCTCGCCGAGTTTCTTGGCAACCGACATCTGCTTCTCTTGGAGTTGTCTGGAAGGGGAACAACATGAAAATAATAACATAATCTATGCATGCAAATATTCTATTTTACTTCACTTGCCTCTCCAGCAGTAAACTTCAAGCTAATTTCGGATGATATTCTGTTTTGGGCAGGGTGCTATAAGCTGATACTGCCTACCTGCGTGGTTACTTTGGACAACTAGACTAAATGTTGGCCAGATAAAATCAATGAGTTTGCCTATTCAACAATTACGAGAATCACTTTAGTCTTGTCCTTGTAGGCAAAACAAGGACAACTTGTTTTTGCCTATTTTCTTGGAAATACACTGCAGGGTTTATAAGCCATTGTTGTCTTCCAATAGCATTCTCTTGACTTGGCCTGTACACACAATCAGGGACAATGATCAAGTGCATTGATGCTAGAAGTCCTTTCTAAAAGAGTTTCTATTTCCTTGTGTAAGAAAAATTTACCCTCAATTTGGCCCCGACCGTTACAAATATCATCAAACTATACAATGCAAATCAAGTGACTGCTGGTTGCAGACTGGTATAACACATATAAATTACACTGACGGATGTATAATGACCTTCAGATCACTCACTCACGGATATTCAAAGAGAAGTTCATGCACAGCTGCACCTGCTAAACTAAGACTGCTCATGTGATACGGCACTCATCCTGGTGTGACTGATCACCTTTGTTTCATTGCAGAAAGAAAGAGCACAGGGTTGATTAGACAATAATCTACCACCCATCCTTCAAAATTGGTCACAATTCTGATGCATGCAAGATGGCCGACGATTTCTGCAAAATTTCAGCTAATACTGTAAAAGCTGTTGTTTTTGCAATTTTGCAAGAAAATACACGTTCTACTGTCTGATCGTGATCGCATTATTTAAAGAGGTGGAGTAAACAAACAGGCATTAGTGCACTTTTTTATGGCCTCCACGTCAAATCGCGAAAACGACATCTCACGTAAATGTCTTTGACCTCCTCATCCGCGAAAATATCTGTACACGAAAATAACAGCTTTTACAGTAAACAGTGGGCACACTCACTCGCAAAAACAGGAATATTTTGTAATCTTTTAAAGAGATTCCCTGCACCATGCACGCCATAGTGAGGCATGGTGCACCACCGCTGAATATTTTTCTAGGCACACGTCCCCCTCTCACCTCTCCTTCTCAGCAAAGTCCTTCTGCAGCTCACGCTCCTTCTCGTTGGCCCTGGCCTGGGCCACAGACTCCGATCGCTCCTCATACTCCTTCAGCTTGCCCTGCAGGTTCTTGATTGTCACCTCTGCCGAAAGCGAAAGAAGAGAACGAAAAATTGTACGCAATACACACATCTAAGGAGAAGTTGGTGCCACAGGACAACGTTCCGTCGAATGGAACCCATGGTGACATGCCAGTAAATGAGTCTAAAGGTACAGTTTACCATTGGGAGCAGTGATTTTAAAAATGTCCCAGTTATCACATTTGATGCATATGGGTTGGTCAGTTGTATCACAAAATATCCTACCATATAAAAATTTTGCAATAAAACCTAAAATATAAGGAGATATCAATATTTTTCTCACTAAACCATAACTGTTGGCAGTTTAGTCTAGAAACACTTTTATTATAACTATTGTTCACATTTTGTATATTTAACAATACTTAACATTGATTATCATGACTAGAATTATCATGATTAGAATTTTTTCATTGCTGGTTTCTATCCCTAACTCATATTTTACAACTATTTTGAAGCAATAAAGCTGGGTTTTTGTTTCATCTGCAAATGGTAAATAGTGCCTTTAAGGTTGACAGAAACTGGAAGAGTGCTGCAAGAAGTTACAATCATTTAGTATCAGCTCGGCATCTAGCAAAGAGTCATTCAGAGACCAGCAGTGCAGGGCTTTGTGTGAAAAATAAGTTGATAAAAAGAAAATTCTTTTCCAGCATCCTACACGTGAAACAATGGCTTCTTTTTCTATTAAAATTTAATCAACCCTTGATAGAATAACATGGCAAGTGTGTCTGTGTGAAATGATTATACCCTTTCAAAACACACCGACTGACATATATCCATCATGGAACGGTAGCCTTTACAATGCATGTCACACTTGGAAAAAGTCACATATTTCCTATTCACATTTTGCATTGATCCTGTCCCTGTTTTGGCTTATTAACATGATTTACCTTTTAGATACAGTGCCTTACAGGCATTGCAGCATTTTGTTATCTTTACACAAAATTAAACAATTGGTACACCAACTCTGTTTACAACCTATTAAGACCAGATGGGGGCCACCAATTTATGAGCCTTAGTTTTTTGACGCCTTTTTTCCATTCTACCAAACTTACACATCACGTGTACACTTTATAGTAGACCGTCAGTTTGAAAAAATTTGCACATTTTTTATGTTGCCTTGAGGATACCCCTGCGCTCAACATCCTAGGGCATCCCATGACTGACACGTCTGAACGTGAACTGCACAGCATCAATGCTAAGCAATCTTTTCTGTACCCCACAACTTTTTAACATTCATGCCCTGCTCGGTGCAAAAGTATGCCAGTATGCCAGCATGCTTTGCAAAAACCTGAGAGTCCTCTAAATTACCAAAATAACACCCATGGAATGATATCAAATTATCAATATCATGAAAATAGTCCATGCTACCTGCTAATGATCTGAATTTTATTTGTCCCTTCCAGCTAACTACTCACTCAACGACAACAGGCTTTTATGACAATGAGCTCTATTACTGGCCAGAACATAAATCATATGCAACACCATATGGGTAGTCATATCTTGAATGCACAGTTGCCATCTATAGAACCACTTCAATGCAGGACCCTGATTAAAGTCTCTGAGAACCAGTTGCTTAAGATATCCATTAACAATCCCTACAACGGGATTTCAAGAGTGATATACCGTCAAATTTATTGCGTGTGCATGAGAAATGAACCATGAATATTCATTCTCTTTTGGACCCCGACTTAATACTGTAAAACCAGCAATGCTTGCATGCATGTTAATTTCACAGATTTCATGAGAGCCAAAATTTGCTGAATTAAAACACACGCAAAAGTTCTTGTCTGCACAATATGCACTGAACGCCAGTGGCCATTTGCAAAAATGTCATGCAGCAAAAAAAAGGCTATGTCAGCTCCAACTGAGAAAATTTTGTGCCATGAAAATACAATTATCTTGCTTCACAGTATGCTATCAAAGACTGCTTTACATATTAAACATTCCTTCCAAAGATCAGACCACATTCCCTAACCTACACTAGGATTATTATAAAGCAAAGATTCTCTCAATAATGATATACCTGACATCAGCACTTTTTTTTCCACACACAGCACTTACAAAATGAAATTTTAACTATGATAACGGTGTGCTGGGCACACCCCTCCCAGTAGCATGCAACCATTCACTGCCGCAGAATATGCCTGCCTGAAATGGGGTATCGATGCCTGAAATTTAGGCAGTGAGCGATCGAGATACAGCTGGCCCCCGGGGGGCTTTCGTTCATCTTGAATTGCATCAGCAAGCACAGCCACCAGAGAAATAAGAGCCTACATGTATCTCGGTATAGTACCAAAATATCTGATACAGCCATTTGATATCTTCACAGATAACATACTGTACAAGAAGAATAAGCAGGTAAAAAAGGGGAAAAAATAACAAAGAGCCTGTTGGGACTAATCAATATGAAAATCAATAGAACTAATCAATGGCCAGTCAATATGCAAATCAATCGACCAATCAATTCCCGTTCTTCAGATGGGAGATCAATAGAAAAGGAGAGCGCAAAATCAATATTTCATGATTATTGCATACTCCAGTGTAAGTTTAATGCATCTAGGCTGTCACGCAATATACAATATAATGTAAAGAGATGGCACCACAGGTCCATGCTAGCAAAATGGCTGCACAAACTTTTGCCGAGAAAGAACAGACAGACAGGAAAATGGCTAGACACTGTAATTGGCCTTTTAAAACAGACCAGTGATGCAATGTCACTTGAGCGGTTAGCCCTAAAATAGACCACAAGACTAAAAGACTTCGAGTACCATTAAAAAGTAATTTTCTTCACACACATGTTAAAAATCAAGATACAAATAAGGCAATGGTCCTTTTTAATGTTTCTGTGCTATATCCTCCTCAGATGATACAGTGGATTTCATCTTTAGTTCTTCCTCATTTCCTTTCTATTCACAAAACACACACACACACACACACACACACACACACACACAATAGTATTTAATTTTAGGTAACCTTTACTCAGACTTCAACCACAGAAAAAAGCAGTACAAAGAGTATGCATTTCTTTCCCTTCCATACAAATGTCTGATAATGCAAAATCTTTCTCATCTAACACATACAAAAATTGTGTAAGACACAACGTATGACAACTTGGATTGCAATACTTGGTCTCATTCATTTGCAAAGAGAACAAAGAAATTCAAAACAAAACAAAGAAAAAAACATACACTTAAAACACACATCAAAAATACTTGATTGATATAACTGAACAGATACATGCACAAACACATACAAATACATACACACACACACACACACATAGATTGATACATACCCAATCCATCCATCCCACCCCCACACACACAAGAACCTTGGGGAATAGACAAGCAATTATTGATTTCAAGTACTCATGCAATCGAGGGATGGCATGTGGGCGAAATCAATGAAATGGATCAGAGGGAAATACGTCTGATCAATAGCCAGCCACACTGTACAGGGAGACCAGCTGAAGATACCTCCAAAGTTTCCCAGGCTCTCCGATTATTTCAACACTTTTTTGCCACCCGCCAAAAGAAATTGATACTCACAATTCTTTTCCCTTTTTTTTTTTTTTTTTTATTGCAGGTGGAAGAGAGTTGTGATTCCCCCACTCTCATATGTTTGGTTTGTTGTTGTTGTTGTTGTTTTTTTCAATGCAGATGCGGAAATAAACTCAATTCAAAGACGGTCTGTATGAGAAAAGAGGACATTGCATATATAACAAGTGAGCAGGTATGGTTTTTGGACTAAAAATAGGCCTTCAAGATTATGATTTGATTACTATGTTTTTCACATTTAACACAAATTCTATTAAGCACTGGGAAAATAAAAGCAAGATGTTCCCTCAACACCCATCCCCAAATAATCCATTCTATGTCAGCTTTTGTCCTGATACATGCATGCATATCATCAAAATGAGGTATGAGATTTCATTTGTCTTTTTATCATTCTTATCGTCCTATTCATTCCAGATCATATCATAGGGCTCAAAATGTACCCATACAAATGTGATATCACAACTCACAAATCCTGTTATCAAGCTGATAATGTTTGAATATCACTTTATTGTTGTACAAAGTCTGCACAATCAGCATTACAAACTGTCAAATTTTACAAAGAAATGTTATGCAAAATGAAAAATTGATTTCTTAATCCTAAAGATAAATACCTTCCCACAGAACAAATTTAGTTCCATACATTGTACTCCCAATCAGCCTCCATCTAAAACACTCAAACCAACTACAAAATAAAAGATTCCCCAGAGTCAAAGTTGTGAATCTATGCTTACACTATATACCTCTCCACACTGAAGTGCAGTTGTCCGAAACTTCTCAGAATTTCACAATTAATGTCAATAGTAACCCAATGCACCTGTCTAGCTGATAGCATTACTTTTGCACTTTACTCCACCAAAGACTTGGCACCCTGCTCCCCCCCCCCCCCCTTCCTTTTAGCTACCTGTCACGGGGCTCGCATTACGCCAGGAGCAGTTTATCACCGAGGACCAGAGAACACTGTAATTCTTTTACACCTGCAAAAGTATGCTTCATCTAATAACTGCGCTTCACACCTGCATGTATTGCGAGATCTAATGCGGATTAGGGGGGACCGATCGGCAGATAGATGCCGGGGCAGCCATCCCGAAAAGAACAGCCACCCCTGGAGGAACTAGTTTTTCATCTGGCTGGCTGGCTGGCTGGATGGATGGCTGGCTGTGGCTAGCCAAGGAACCAAACAGGCTTGAATGCACACTGCAATGCAATCCTGCCTCAGCTTATCCCTTCAGGTGGTTTTTATGAGGGGGGTGGGGGGCAAACCTGCTACACACAAGATGCGGTGTTGCCTAGCAACCGGGGTTTTGCCGTGCCCCTCTCAAATGTCATAGATAGTACAGGGCAAGTTTGAAGACACCATAGAGGAGTGCAACGACCTCTTGGTGCCTTTTTTTTTTTCTCTCTCTTTCTCCATGCTTTACTGTCTTTCACGTTCTACCAAGCAGCAATTGAACCACATGTTGTCATCTCCTTCGCTGATTGTGGCAGAAAATGATAAGAGAGAAAGCTAAAAAGGGTTCTACTGGCAACCAAACTTTCACTGCCTACAATTGATGCACCTGGGATATACTCCACAGAATTTTGCCACCAGTAATTTTAACCTGTTGCCTACAAACCTCATAGGTGTCAAATAGTCACTAAGTACAATAAAAAGAATGAAATGGAACATGTAAATAGCATATTAAAGTTACAAGAGGGCAGATATTCTTGTTGGTATGACTTGAATTGCTTATAGCTTTTATGGAAGGAAAATGTGCTTAGCAAATTTAAAGTGATGGACAAATTTGTATGGAATATGGCCATATGAAAAGGTGATCAGTAATATACAACATGGGGCTCAAATAAAATATACCTTGCCATGTCCCAGAAACCACTTTTCTGCGATTTGGTGCTGTATCTTTTTTTTTTTTTATAATTTCTTTTATTCATTTGCATGTGTGTCTTGAGATGGAATGAAATATTTCATTCCACCTCAAGACACACATGCAAATGAATAAAAAAATTATAAAAAAAAAAAGATACAGCACCAAATCACAGAAAAGTGGTTTCTGGGACATGGCAAGGTATTCTAATGGTTGGGGGGGGGGGGGGAGAAACGGACAAATTTCTCCTTCTAGCTACATGTACATTGTAATGCAGGATTCTGAAGCAAAAATCCTGACAATCTCTTTTTGGTGTGTTGCGCACTAAGCATTCAGCCCCACTCTCCACCTCACAGCAAGAGCATCCCGTTACCTTGATTTTTCACTTCGGCAAACTCCTTGTTGTACTCTTCCAGCGTCTCGCGCAGTTTCTGGTTCTCAATCTCGAGGTCCAGGGCCTTCTGAGCCTTCTTCTGGACATTGACGCAGTACTCCAGGACCGACGTAGGATCTGCGTCGTGGGGAGGAAGCGGTTAAGGGATAGATGACACATTCGGATTCAACATTGACTGCTAGCCAATGGATTTTTGCTTTGGGTGTTAAAGCCATTCAGTACCATTATGCCAGAAACTTTGCATACTGATGTGATCTCTTCTAATAGTGTCTCGTACATAAATGAGATTTCTTGCTAGCAAAAGTGCGTGTTTGTATTCACAGAAGTACATTTTTTCTATGGGTATAACTTATTCAATAAAATTATGCCAGAAACCTTACACATACAAGGTATTAATGTCATCTCTTCTAATAGTGCCTCATACTTGCAACATGTTTACGTAAATTTCTCGTCCATGAAATTGGTCACAGGTGCTTGTATTCAGAGCAGTATATCATTATTTCATCACAAAATGGAATTCCCTAAAAATGTACAGGCAAAAGTATATATTTTTCCCACCTGATAACTTTTTGGCATTGCACATTCATGTTGGTGATGCATCCAAAAAAATTGTTGCATTACAAAAAGAGAAAAAGTCAGCTGAATAAAGGCAAAAATTGATTCTCACTAGCAATACACTGAATGCACGTATGGTACCTAAACTTCCTTAATACTCCTTACGTAAATTTCAGTTGTGTATGTACTCAACTGTATTAGCAAAGCATTTCACTTTGGCATAAGGCCAAAAAAAAAAATTGTTGCATTGGCGTAACATGAGATTTTCAAATAGGGTCGGTCGGGCGGATTTTTTTTTTTTTTTTTTTTTTTTTTTTTTTTTTTTTTTTGCTACCTGCATTCTACGTGTAAAACTCGTGCTCAGCTCAGTAAACAGTTACAACTGCTGCACCGAATGTGCTGTGTTCATCTATTCTACAAATCATTTATGAGGCCGATATTACTGGAATTGTACCCCTTCACAGAATTTAAAGATGTTGAAATCCCTATCCTGAATGTTTTCACTTCATATTTTACTATTTTGACTTAGATAAGATAGATGCAAATTGACCCATATGTACGATCTTTTCATCGCACACGGCGATCTCTATTACAGTCCCACATATACAGATTCGTGTAAGTTCTCCACACAAGAAACCTACGGCAAAACTGTGCACAATACATCGCAGTCTGAATGCTACGTATACACTGAATAAATCTTGTTAGAGTACGTGTCCGTGTTGGAAACAGATGACGTACTGATCAAGGAAGGCTTATGCGAGGCGCTAGATCTCTCCCTCGTACATCCGATATCCCCAGAGCCGTTTCCACTTCCGGGTTTGTGCGATCACGATCGCAATCAACAAGATATTTGATATCGATAGCAAAAAAAAATAATAAAAAAACATGGGGTCGGCGGAATTTTTAGGGTCGGGCGGGTTACGCCAATGCAACAATTTTTTTTTTTTGGCCTAATCTCGGGAATAATGTAGAGAACATCATGTATGTACATGTACATGTACATGCCTCTAATCTAATCTGAGGCAGCTGGTGCTACGTACATTGTACAAATGTATACTGCACAATCTGCAACTTTATCACATACACACAGACACACAAACACATATCATAAACAGCATAGATTTCTATTTCTTATTTCTTCGTCTCCTTCTTCTGAATCTCCATCTTCTTCTCCTTCTCCCTCATAAATGTTGATCTCCTTTTTCTTTTGAAATTAATGTATTCAGTACGCCCAGCATACAGTCAACTGCATACAAGATCCAACCATTCAGTGCACAAGTGACCATCCATTATTGATTATAAATGTTGTTTTTAAGGACATGGTTATGCAAAGACCCTACTTCAGAATAAAGACCACTTACAGCTTATTAAAAAAAAAAAAACCACACAATTTCTACATACCTGGGAGATCAATCAGTTTTTTGTAGATGGAGAGAAAGGCGCCCTCGGCTGCCTTGCTCCTCTTCGACAGCGAGTCCACTTCAGCCTGGAAGCTCTTCAGCAACGGAGCCACTTGTTTGCGTACATCCTGAAAACGTTACCAACACGAAAATATGCCATCAGTGTATCAAAGGGCTTTTCTTGCCAGGGCCATGGATTATTATTTGTGACACTTTCCACAGCAAGGCATAGTAGATGGAGAGTTCTTGAACAGGAACATGAGGAGGTTGGTGACAGAGAGGATACAGGTCACTCCTGTTAAATAGCAAACACAGCTGTGACAACATTTTCGTTACATGGAAGTGAAAATTCAGGGTCCACAGTTATTATCCATCTTTAGGTACCGGCATAAATCTTTATCTTTATTTGTTTGGCTGTGACAAAATTTTGAGATAGCGCAAGAAAACTACTGGTCTCAAAGACTTCTTCATAATGAGAGTCACAGGTTCTGTAAATGTGCTGTAGGTGAGAGGAAAGTTGAGAAAAGTTTGGTACACAGTCAAGGAAGTGCAGACGGAGAGGGACAGTATTGTACGTACACAATCATGTACTAAAGCCAGAAAAGAAGAATGAAGAAGTGAGTGGTGAAAAGAGGCTATACTGCAGGTGAGTGGAAAGTTGTAAAAAAAAAAAAGGGGGGGCAAATTTTTTTGCTGTAAAATAGAGCAGGTCCAAGTGGAACAGAAAAGTGAAGGGGATTGTGACGTGTTGTGAGGAGATGCTGGAACTGCTGCTCCCTCCTCGACGCAAGATACAACTTGTATCTAAACTACAGGCTGTATCGTATGTACAATGTACAGATGTACTAATTACTGTTCACAGAAAATTTCCTGTAAATTCTTTGCTAATACAGTGTACACTTCTAAATTGTAAAATTTACCATACATATCATGCATTAGAAACAAGACAAACTACATTGTATTTGCAACTGATTGACAAATTGCCCTAGATCAACAAAAATTTTGTGAATTTGGAGACAAATCAACATTTTGCAGGCTACAGTGTATGTGCAATGAATAAACTTACAGGTTGCATACAGCACACACATTGTACATGATGTAATTCACAACTTAACACTGCTGTACAACTTCAAAAGCTTGTAATGCTATGCTACCATGATGTATACAGTAAGACCTCTCAATGTCTACAGTGAAGATGTAAATCATATACAGTTCAACATCAACACAATGAAATGCTAGCTTCAAATATGATCAAGTGTACTAAGTACATGTAGGAAAGGCATTGTATTTTGTCTTCTGTACATCTGCACACCTCACTGGGCAATCTACGATGGAATGTTCAAACGATTGTATGCCACATAAATTCAGTCAGGTGCAAAATACACAATAAAGGTAAAGTCGTCATATATTCAATAATGATTTGCAAATAATGAGAAAAAAACCCTGAAAATTTAAGTACCACTGAAGTACATGTACCAAGGCATGTTTAACCACATCAACCACAGTATAATCTCAAATGTGTTCAACCATGACCTGTTAAATTCTTGAACAAGCCTGCAAAGTAAATTTTCAATGTTTCGATCAATCAGTTGTAGATGTCAGGCCCTGTAACACAAGAGTGCAGTTTGTACACGTGTACATGAACAGTATTTGATGTAACATGAATTTGTATTCCGCATCGATCTGTCATGCCCTATGTAAACGTAAACCTTCAAAAAATATGACTTAACTGAAGACCCTCGTCTACTAAACTCCATCCATCAATCATACACATCATGACAATACTTTGAACTTGTCCTCGAAATGGTATCAGAGGGAGTTATTCAAACCCCCTTCGAAAGCATATAGATACTGCATACTGTGTGTACACACCTGTATAGAAGTGAACACCATTACACTCTTCATCGGAATACATGGAGCTTGTCTCAAATGTCAATCAACGTGCACTTTCTCGAGGCAACACAAACCAAACAACAAAACCTCAACTTATCCAAATCTACTGTGATGCGAACATTTGATGACTTTCCCACTCTTGCGCTAATCATGTGTCAATACACTTTCAACAGATGCATCGACAATAATATGATGAAACAGTATCTTTTATCTATTCATCTTAAATAAATCATGCGATATTTTGCATGCCTCAAGCAACAAGTGAATGATTAACAGCCTGCAAAGTGCATGGTACACAGCTACAAGTTGTACAACTGTATTGTTAACCCCGAAAAGTTCAGATTTTACAGCATGCAAACATTTCACAGTGACATCTAGATGAACTACACATACATATCACGGTGTATGTTTCTTTCTGCATTTGTTGTTTTGTCTAGTTGGTTTCTCATAAACCAAAGAAAGCAATATCTGTGAATGTACATATTGTGCAGATGTATTTATAATGAAGATGGTCATTATAGGAATGAAAGTAACAAAAATGATAACAGTAAATATAAAAAACTATAAAACATGGCTTACTATAATGGAAAGAAGATTATCAATTTAAACCAGTAGCAGTACAAACATGCAACAAAAATGAAAATAAAATTTTAAAATGAACGTGATTGAAATTACTTCACATCTTCCGATATGATAAGAAAGTTCAGCCACCTTTGACCCTTAAAGGATTTTGCTCAAAAACTCTCATGAACTTTAAGTAACTAATCTATATCTCATTTAGCATACCTGGGCCAAATACTGCAAAAATATCCTCTTCATAGTTATTCTTAAATCACATTTAATGAGATGCAAGCGGGGCGGACAGACAAACAACCTAAAAACATAATGCCACTGGCACCCTTTAGGGTGGCGGCATGGAAAACGACTGAAGTTTCAGCTGCCAACTCAACATCTAAAAAACAATAAATAAATAAAAACATAACACAACAACGACAAACCTCTGGCGTGTTCTTCTTGAATTCTCTGCTCTGTTCCACCAGCCTCTTCCGAGACGAGTCACTTTCGTCTTGTCTGTTGGCCAAGTCAGTGGCTGTGTTATCCAACTCTCGCTACGATTGGTGGGGGGGGGGGGGGGAGGGAGGAAGATACACAAGAGAAATTTAGATTTGATTTTCAAATGCCTTGAATTTGCTGGTCAGAAGAAAAGTATTTAAAGTTCCTTAATACTGAAGTTTAACTTCAACGCTGAGTTTGCTTTGCAGTTCTCATAATTTCCCATTTTAAAAGAATGGTTTGCTGAAGGACTATTCACTGAGTAAGGATCTCTGGATCATTGGGTACAATCATTATCATTTGTAATCTACAGAAAATGCTTCAATAGTTTGACACTTTTCACACTCCCCGTCTCACAATGTACATAAAATGAAAGATCAAAAGTAGTGTTTCGACTGGCATTAAATACATCAACTAGACACGCACATCTTGGTCAATGGATTAGCAGACAGCGTCATTTATCTGTTCTTTGCTCAAGATCGAATCTCGCTGCTGACTTGACCGCAAATCCGCGCAGAAGCACTGCGGGACGATCAGTATTCCGCACATACACCGTCTCGTGCCTGACGGAAGCATTCACACTTTTTTATTTTTCGCTCTCCCTCTCGCTGTACCGTTCGGTCAACATTTTAAGAAGCAGAGTATCACTGAACAGTGTTTACACTGCATGTCATTCATCCAAGTCAGACGGCACACTTCTTTCACACATTTCCATCACATTTTGTCAGCTTGCCACACATTCGCAAAAAAACAAGAGACAATGAGATGGAGAAGGAACAGAAAAAGAGAGAGATACATTTAGAGAGAGAGGGAGAAAGAATGTAATTGAAGCTAGATTGATGGTGTGAAAACGGCTGGGGGGGGGGGGGAGGGGGAGGCTCAGCTGTGCCATTTGAAAAGGGGCTGAGCAGTTCTCCGCACTTCTTTTAACGTGCACTCAGCCACTACGTTCAAGGCAATGCCACAGCAAGAACTGATGCCCAGTGACTGGCTGTATATTGAAGAAACAAGATACCATACAGCCCCATTGCCAGAAACTATTTGTAATTAAACACAACTCCCAGAGTAAAATGCAATACAAGTCTCGGCAAATCCGATACGATCAGTTACATGTACATGTATGTGAGAACTCGCATTGTTTTTCAGAGTGCTTTTCAATAACAACCTAAAAGCTGTATCTCTGGCACATACACTGGGCCTACGAGTAAAAACTGTAAGTGAAACTAAAGTACAAATGTAAACAGTCTCAAATTCATTATTAATATCATTATTATTATCATTATTAAGGTTTTCATCTAGAAAAGGAAATTTTTTCAGTCAAATGCATAGGAAACCAAACAAATAAATAAATGCAACCCTTCTATGATGGGGCAATGGCATATCACCACCATACCCAAAATATACAACATCAGCAACTCAAGAAAACTAGAGGATTGTGAATGTTTTCCAACTTTCAATTTCATAATCATATTGATCTTTTCTTCCACATGGAATAAAACTACAAATGTGTGCACCCTGCCCCCTTCCCCTCTCCCAACCTACAATGTACATGACTGTATGATGTGCAGTGCACTTGAAACAAGGACTGTGTCACAAGACTAAAATCATCTCAATGCTTGATTAGAATCCATTTGGATTCACTTACGATGGCCTGTAGCTCCCTCGTGTGACACCATGACTTGACCCTCATTTGCATCCCAAGAGATGCCAGAGTCATGCAGAGGTGCTTAAATATCCTCCAGTGCCAGATTATGAAGGCCAGGACAGACAATTATTTGATCCCGGCATTCAAGATAAATCCCATCATTAATAGGCAAAAATGCAACATTGCAGTCTGTGTGTGCCCCAAAAGAAAAAGATGTATTGTAAATGTCACCTGATGCTGTCTGCAGAGTTACTGTGTGTGGTACACCTGTATGTCCTCTGCCTTGAGTTGACACATTGACCCTCATTATGAATACTTGCATTATTAATACTAGACAGTAAATAACTCAGTTGCCTGCAGTGTAGGGCAATCATTTAAAATGTCACTGTATTTATTCAGTTGTGTTTGATTTCATTGGAAGACATCAACTCTACATTACAACACAAAGAATTGCTCAAGGGGAGTTACAAATGTAAATCACTTTCATTGTCACAAGGGACATGATATTTAACTACATGTAGGCCTACTTGTTTTGCTGTTTGTTATGGTCATTTTATATGTCACCATACATACAATGTACAAATGTAGATCTGTATGATGTTCAAGAGCACTTCTAAAGAGAAATGTACAAATAAATTTGTATGTACAAGAGCACTTCTGAAGAGAAATGCGGACAATAGCAATGACTTCACACAACTCTACCATAATGGTGGTTGATAACGCAAAGTTCTACACAAAGTGAAAATCACAGCCTACCATAGTTTACAGCTGTCAATCTGTCTTTGTGACTTACAGCTACAGTAATGTTAAATGCACAACTGCACAATGATCCCTTCATAGCTTTATCTCATAATTCACCGCAAAATATGCTCTGAGTCAATGAGCTGCTGTGGCTATATATGGACAGATTTCAATGCATCAAATTCAGAGACGACTGAGATTCATAGTGCTGTAATTGCAGAGACAGTAATCAGTGTCGTGGTGCGACAGCTTGTTTCACGCAGATGTGTATCAAATTCTTCTCCAAAGCAGCCGAGCGTCATATTGGTCAGACGCTCAGAAGCGGGTCTGATGAGGGGGAGGATGGACTACACGTGGGAGCTGCCAGTGTTTTTCCCCTGCCATCTCGAACGAGCCAAGCCAAGTCAAGCCATGCCGAGCCGAGGTGAGCCGAGCATCGTGAGCAAGGCTTGATTGATTACAGACCAGCAGGGCATCGTTCCCCTGATCTGGTCACATCATCTTCCTTCCCCCTCCATCTTCATTCAAACCTTGTCTTCTCTTACAGTAGTAGCCTACTTCAAGGCCCTCAAGCCGTTTCATATCTATTGGCAGCCACGACGATGGCCACTACGTTGAGCTTGAAGCCCAGTACACCAGTGTAAGAGCCTTTTGAGCACTGCAAATGTGATTATTATTCACGAAACAGAAAAAAGAACCAAAAAAAAAACTTGACCTGTGCACCACCACAACTGAATAATTCAGTAACATGGGGTCACTATGACTGTGAAATGAATAAACTATGCAGCATTCACAAGCTCCTTTGGACAGAACTTTGATGATTGTTTGGTTGTGATTTACATGTACAATGTATGCTACAATTGTACCTAATCTTGGTACTCATATCAAACTTCAGCTTTTCCAAGGAGCAGGCTAGATTTGAATGGGTCTCCAAAGGCCTTTTCATCTGTGGCTTCCCTCTTTACGCACATCGACGTCAGGGTTATTTAAAGGTGGCTCGACTCTTTCACACACGACATCCCAATGCTCACTTCTCTCGCAACTTCCACAGCCAGAGGGGCCAATGACAAAGACTATGCCTGCCTGACGAACACCAATGATTAGTGGGCGTGGCAACAATGAGGGGTGGGCATGGCACTTTTCATGGACCCACTATCATAATGCATCCCCTCCTTCAACAATAACAATATCGGAGGCAAGTCTGGTCTTCTGCAGATGACCGTCCCTCATTTCTCCCTAGCCTTCAATGTTTCTCTTCTACAGAAAAGGCCTGCTGATCTTTGTGTCCATATCAATGAATCATCTACAATTCATCTTGAGCACTTTATTGGCTTCATTACCCTCTCACTGGTATATAACTTACAGTGTACATTTCTGGGGGGGGGGGGGGGTTTCACATCTTGTTGCGCGTTTGAGAATTCATATCAACAAGCATATGGCTGAATTCTGAATTGCTTCATTCCAAACAATAGTGCACCCTAATGACATCTAATGGTTGGGTTTTCAGAATATACTTGCACATACGCTTGCTCTTTCTCAAAATAAAGAAGTCTAAAAATAGTTGAATCTCTCCTCTTTGTTATTATCATTGTTTTGATCGTTAAGTTTCACTACTTACATTTTCATTTTTCTCCAGCATTTTGTTGTTGTTGTCATTAATTATGCAATAAACCAACAGAAACAAATGTATAAAAACTCATTAGAGTAATCAGTCTCTAAGAACCACTGTATAATTTACATTGTATAATGTATACAGATCCTTTCTATTCCAATATGTGCTTTTTTTTTTCTTTTTCTTTTTTTTACAAAAGTACTCTCTTTTAAGCATCATTTCTTCAGTTAATATTGATGAGGCCATTGTCCAGATTGCAAATTATGAATAGACAATTTCTTTCGCATGCACTTTCAAAAAGATTCACTTTAAGGCACACATTATTACAGTATATCTTTAATAAAGAGAGAGAAAGAGAAAGGGAAAAAAAAAACTGAAGTGGAAAATCATTCAATATTGCCGTCTCTTTTTAAAAACTGACACAAACACATTACAGGTAGACATCTGCATTAGCCACAAAAATTCTGTGCAATCAAGAAAGCTTGATCAAATCCAGATATCCACTCTAGAGTAATACAGTTCCTTTTTAATGGTGTTCAACGGCAACTTTGGTTTCTCTTTAATAAAAGGGTCATTCCATGGGGTTGGGTCTTCTCTAGATTTTCATGTTGTGTAGGGAATAAAAGTCATATTCTGACAAATTTATCAACTAATTGTCTGTGGTTTGCAGTTATTCTTGAAGAGAAATGTGTGAAGAATTATTTGATGAAAAAGAAACAAGCCTGTGTACAAATGTATTTTGTCTATGACTGTTTCACTAATGATGTCCCATGGTTTTTTGTGGTTTATGTTGTGACATAAATATATGCCATTTTCATGGCAATGTAAAACAAGAATATACAACCTTTCAGCATTATGCCTATCATAATTAAGAGAGGCAAGGTGACTTCTACAAAGACTATAAGGCACATAAACATTTGTAACAAAATAAGAACACCAGAGCATCTTCAAGCAACCTCATACCTATGTTACAAACGATGTCCATGGCAATTTTTGTTGTAACATAGGTATAGCATGGTTTTACATACACTTCCAATCATAATATGATCAGAAACTTTATTTCTATAATGAGATTTATATTTCAGAAGTATTCTTATCCAAAAATTAGCATCAAAATCCTCCAAATAAACGAGAAAATACAGAACATATCACTGTACTTCAGTGCGATGTCCGGCCTCTTCGTGTAACGTAGGTAAGGAAAGACGCGTCTCGTGATAAAAAGAAGAGCTACTAACATCAGCAATCGTATTCATGTCACTGGCAGTCCTCCCCCAATGGCAGGAAAACTACTCACAGCCAATATACACCTACCTGGACAGCGCAAGATCTGTTTTTCTGCCGTTGTCCATGTAACGTAGGTACAAGAGTTTTAATGTTTCTGAAGTCAATTGGTAAGCTTTTACGCTATTTTACGAAAATAATAACATTTGTCATATTCTGTAACTCTATTAGAGGAAAAAAACGACATCTAAACCTCTGAACTGGCCAAAAATACTGTGGACGATGATACTGTAGTCCCACATACTGAGATATTTGTTACAGGTTCATGTTCATAATTTTGATCGCCAAATTTTCCGTCCATGCCGGTCTCTGCAAAAGGAGCATATAATTCCTCTCTTAGAAAACCATACAAAAGTATATCAGTGTATCTTCACTGCAATATAAATTTGTTTTACCTCCCGATTATTGTGAATTTTTGGACCCTTTTGTCATAAGGTATCTACCAAGGTAGATGTGCTAAAGTTAGTATTCATCACTATATACTAGTTGGAAAACGTAGATGTCCAGACTGCATCTGAACTAGAGAAATAGAGTTTGCCTTATTTTGCTGGTGATATTGAGAGAACTAGGAGCTGTGATATTCTTTCTCTTTAACAGATTTACCTCGAAAATGTCAATGTTTTCCTTCCAAGATTTCACTGACCTGTTAGATGCTCTGATGAAGTTGCTAACATTTCACAAGGATTCACCATTTCTATTCCATGCATGCTCACCCACTGTGAAGTCTCAAAGCTAAAATGCCAGTGTCCTATTCAGTTTGGGTGGGTAGTGGGTAGGAAAGGCTTCAATGAAATTATGAACCCCAATCAAAATTAGACTATTATTGCTCTACACTATCATTCAAAAAGAGGGCGACAATTTTGATGGGGGATGAATATAAAATAGGGCCTGGTATTATTTTGGGAGTCTATTAAGGACCATAACCGTAACCGTAACCCTGACCCTAGCCTAACCTTAGCTAGGACACTGGGGGCAGCGACCTGCCCTTCCTAGCTTACATCAAAACAAGTTTTTAGCATAGAGTATGAAAATGATATTTTCCTATGTTTTACATGCTATATTATTATTATTATTAATATTTACATCATTTTAAGCATAACCCATTTTTTTCCAATTTTGGTGGGAGGTACACATGGAACTCTAGCTAATGGGTATGCCAAGAGGTAGAAATGTAAGCAAAATTGTTGAAATTATTTAATTCCATTCATAACACACACATACATCAACAGGAATATATAGTCGGCCCCGACAAAAATTTTCTTTTAATTTTTTTTATTCTATTTCTCTTTACACCTTATGTTCAGTTTGTCGATGAATCTGCCATGGCTCCTCCTCTGCCACTGCTACGTTTTAAACTACATGAAAGAGTGACAAGGACACATCCACAGCACTCCACAAACAGAGAGGAAGCCGACAAAGCAACATCCAAGAAGAGTGAACGTAACAAACTAGACAAGAAGAAAACTGCACAGAGGGAAAATGGACAGAAGAAAAACAAAAATCGAGGGCTAAATGGACATTGGACAAAAGAGCAGAAATTAATTTCAAACAAAGAACATGGAGAAGACAAGAAGACTTGTCTGATTTCTCTTTATTAGTTTTCTTAGTTAGTTGACAACTAGTTGATGATGTTAGTGTATATAAGGTTAAATTGTGTAAAGCTTCACTTTCTTCTTCTTCTTCTGATTAAGTCTGCCTTCTTTCATACCAGAGTTACAAAGAATTGAAGTCTGTGTAACATAGGTATTGTTCCACAGGTGTGCAGTAGATATAATTCCAAAGAACTGTTACAATAGTGTTATTTGTGGGAACATACATAAAGTCTATATGTGTAGGTTTTAACATCTCACACCACAATAAAGGAAATCAGTTGATATGTCGTAGTGTACCTATGTTACAAAGACATACTGTCCGTGTAACATAGGTAGTACACTGTGGGCGAGGTTGTTGACTGAAAACCCCTGATTATAACAATAAAATCATGTTTTCACTTGAATACCCATACAAATCACTTGCTTCAATTGTGGTGCTTTTAAGAATATTGTCATTGTGTCACTCTTGATGAAAAAGTTAAACTTTTGATTGAAATTGTTAATGGTTTGTAGAAAAAAACATGTTAATAAAAGTGGCTTGCAGTTGACATCAGAACATACAATCTTACTAATGATGATCTCATGCGCCTGTTAAATAACATGTTGATGTGTTATGGACGCAAAAAACGTGGATGTGTTCATTGTTATCATTTCAGAACACAAAATTATGAAGGATGTCAACAAATGAAGTCCGTGTAACATAGGTATTTTGCCATACCTGTTTACCCATGCTGACTGAAAGTGTGCGAAGTAATAAACAGATTGCTAGTGGAATAAGTTGAAGAATGGGAGTAACAAATCAGGGGGAAAAAGGAAATTTCAATGTACCCAACTTGAATTTTCAACTTGTATGTCACAATTTCAGTCCCAACCCCATGGAATTACCCAAAAGCCAATCTGCTCATCAATTCATGCTGTCTTTTTATGTGACGCTGTCGGAGGAAAGATTCTCCATATCAAATCTCGTCTGCCATGGTTTTGTCCGCCTCATCGACTTCCAACCCCCCCCCCCCATACACACAGACAGACAGACACACACTCACTACCCCAAGGCATATTTTATCTTCAGCTCTAGCCTCCCTCAAAAAAACGCTTTAATTGCACCATCCCAGTATCAGCACACGCACCCAACCGTTTCCCTAGAGAAGTCGTAAATTACAGGGTAGAGAGAGAGATAGTGACTGAGTACTTGAGAGATAGAGAGAGAGAGGGAGAGAGAGGAGAGAAGGGGAAAAAAGACAGCCAGCAAAGAGGGGAAGAAATTAGCGAAGGATAATAATTTGGCGAATCACTCCGCTGGCCAGCTCTGATCAATAATGTAGCGATACAGCTTAGTGAGCTGATAATAGGCTTCCTCGCCTCGAAGGCCCCATCTGTGCACGATATTGCGCGCCTTTCGCCGTTTCTTGGACCCATTATATTCCGTGAATGTGTGCACTCCTCGACTGCGCCTTCCACCGTGCTCCCACGCGAACAAGCGTGCACCACGCCGTTAATTTTTATGGCTAATTCCCTTCCAATGTGTACGACATTGAAACAATCGCAGGACATTGTACATTTAGGCCTGTGCAAGCATCAAATCTGACATTAGCATCACCCAATCTGTGAAGTGCAAGTGTACTATTAAAAGCAGCACTTTAAAGATGGACAATACGTGATGCAGAGAAAATTGATCAGCCATTGTACTTTCACATAATGTAATGAACGAAATTGGATTTCTTAAATACCATAGTTAAGATTTGATACCTCTTCTCATGTGGGTGCATGCTACTTGTCATAACATACTGCCCTACTTCAAGTTCATGAAAATCATTTTGCACTCAGCCCCTATACATTTTAACTCCCAAAGGATGTGATCAATATGCTACACTCTCCCTTGCTACTCTAAGTGCAATTCGACATAATGTTCATGTTGAATTCAGTAAAAAAAAAAAGTGTGTTTCCAAGACATTTTCGCAGCATGAAGTTTTCACCAATTGGAGCTGATTGCCTTTACACAGCATGAAATTTTCTGAATTGTAACTAGCATTTCATGAATAAAATGCAGACAAGAACTTTCACATGCATTTTAATTTCACAAATCTTGGCTCTCGCGAAGTTCGCAAAATTGAATTGCACGCAAACATTTCTGGTTTTACAGTAACCAGTACAGTTGCAGTAAAAGTTACATAGAAATCAGGCTTCAAGAAGAAAAAGATAGGGAATCTCAAAGTTTGGCATGTTTTCACAGACTAACAAGGAGAAACGATGATGTCTTTATTTCACAATTCTCCAACTGATTTGCACACAAAAATAAAAAGAAATTCAATGTTTTTAAGACACTTTAGCATTAGTTCTGCAAGACCTTTCTCTATAAAAGTTGTTGTTGCAAGGTTATCACTTCAGCAGATCACGAAGTGATGTGGAAGATGTAAACAATTTATTCTGTTTGTTGTCTGTCCCCAGGAAATCTACTGAAGATGTGGCATGTACAGGTCAACAAGACACACGAGGTGTTGACATTACACTCTCCCTCATATGCCTTTAATGTGGTTAAGACTGCTAATAGCACCAATATGTTGAAACATTCTAATTCCAGTACTTTCTTGATTTACTACATGTACTTAAATTTGTTTGAAATCCCTGTCGTTCTCTGCATCCGATTTGAATCTTATGGTAAGAATTGCACTCGAACGAATGCAGACTATGACAAGATACATTTGTAGCTTGTTAACAAGATCACAGTCATGGAACTCAAGATGGTCAGTGCATAACAATTGATATGGGCTAGCAGACACTATCCGTAACCTTGGTTTTAATAGAAAACTTCATCTGTGAGAGGGCAGGTTTAAACATTCTTTTATTGCTTTTATATGAAAGAACTTTCATATACAGGATACTCTTTTGATAGGATGGGTATTTGGGGGTAATTGAAAACAGTATGCTCAATAAACGTGAACCAGAGCATGGACAATATGATAACCTGATCCAATTTGATACTTCAGATAGGACAATACCCACAGACAAGAACCCATTTTCCATTTCTGAAGAGAAAAAATAAAAAGGCACTTGTAAACAAGAATATGCTGAAAATTGATTCCGTGTCCAATGAGACATTTTCCTATCTCAGAGTTTCAAATTGGATCTTTTTTTCTTTTTTTTTTCCGAAGGCCGCTCCCAAGAGGTCTCGTAGAGTTGTAATAAGGCAATGCAAGAAGAGCACTGGCATAGGCTGCAAATCTACCGATTCTTATCGGTGTTTAGACCCTGAATTGCTACCGTGCTCCTGACGGCAGCTGCGGGGCACCGTTTCATCTACCTACACCCATCTCTCGCTCTCCCCAGCACCCAATATCTGATAACCGAGGCGAATGAGCCCGCGAGCATCTTCATTTTTATAATCGAAGCTGGAGGGGGCTATAGATTTATGACTAGACTACGGCATGTGCGTGACTTTGGGGTGCCAGCAAAGGGATGGAGGTGTGCTACAAAATGGCAGGTCCTCCCGCCGCTGGGTGCAAGGGGTACATGGGAGGCAGTAGAGTTTGCACTGTACGCCAACCTCCATATCGCCACAAGCTCACCACTGAGGGCGGGCTTTGGATTATAACTAATCTCCCTCCGAGAGATGGAAGATAACAAATTGCACAATTGGAAATAACAAACAACCCTGAAGGAATGGCTTCGGGAAAAAATTTCCTACAAACTAGGAATCGCACCCCAGTTTCCATTCACACTCAAATGTGGAGATTATGAGGTAATTTTGCACGCCTTCGGTGCACTTTGGAACTGGATATTGAATTATCCATAATGGTATTTAGGTCAAAGACTCCACCCTACCCCATTTTTAGAGAGACATACCTCTTTACAAGAACCTCATACAACTAAGGCAGTTTTGACATTCATTGAAAAAGTTCTTCAGTTTAATGGTTTCAAGAATTGATATACACAGCTGAAGTGAAAAAGATGCGATTAAACTTTGGCAGTCTTAAGTCTGCCATTTCCTGCTAGCAAGTTACTCCTTTCTAACCAACTACTGTAAAAGCCAATATTAAAATGCAAGCTAAGTTTTTGTCTACGCTATAATGCACTGGATGCCAATGGCAAGTCGCAAAAATTCAATGTTGGCTCCAATATACACAAATTTCACACCGCAAATACTTCTTGCTTTACAGTTCGCACATTGTACTTCTTTTTCTAGTGAAAAACGTCCATTCTATTCCTTGTTCTCACCCTCTTTCAAATTGCAGTCAGAGGTTTGCAATAGAAAGTATTTACTGCAGGAAAGTTTTCTGTTCTTTTTCACTCTCGACTTTTTTTGAAGGGGGTGGGGTTAGGGGGGCTTCCTCGAGCATAAGAAATCAGCAGTGCAATCACAACACTTGTATGCAGTGTATTGTTCAATTGTGTACACAGCATGCATTGAACACTTTGTAGAAGGGGGACAAGAAGAAAAATACAGAGCAGCAATTCCCTCAGTTATTTCTGGAAGTTCAGCCCTTGCCTGCAAACAATAAAAAAAGACAGTCAACCTCTCTGGGCCAGGCACATGAGGCGATAGATTGATTGGGCAGGAACAGGGACTGTATTACTGGAAGGAACTGGGTGTCAATTGACAAGTTTGGTGCACAAAGAGAACAGAGAAAGAGGGGGGGGGGGGAGAGAGGGGGAGCATAGGGAAGAGAAAGGGGGAGAGGGGGAGAGACAGGGACCCAGAGAGAGGGCTGAGAGCGTTGGCTCAACTCAATCGACAACAGGATGATGAATCACGCTGAAAATCAATCAATCATCAAAATTAGATTGTCTGACGAAAAAACAACAAAGTAAAGGAACAGGGTCCATGGAATTTAATCCCTGCTCTGAGCACAATTTGAAGTGATGTGGTCCTCCTAATACTCAAGGGGGGAAACTAGAAGAATGAAGGAGGGTTTTTACAAGAGAAAGGATAGGGTGAAAAAACTTGTCAGGGGTTTTAGGGTAAGTCTATTTGGGAATGGGAATTCACCGAGGAAAGACTTTTGAGCCCTTCCTTGTGAGAATTGAGATATAACCGACCGTTATGAGGTGATGAATTTGATCGAGGTGGCACCCCTCCACGCCAGAGTGGTGCAGTCTAATGATCTAATCCATACAAGATACGCAATCGGCCATCCATTAGCAATCTACCTCCGATGCAAACGACCAGGGGAGTACACGCGCGCGATCTATAATATCCATCCCGTCCCCGATCATTATTAGATTCCCCGCGCCGAGACCGGCCGTGTTTTCCCTGGGCCAAGGCAATCAATAGCCTTCCCATCTATCAGGCAGCGTTCAATAAACCAGCTGTGGTGGCGGCTGCCGAGGAATCAATGCCCTGGTCCGGCAGCGCGGGGGCACCGCAGGGACCCGGGGGCTGGTGTGGCGGCGGGCATTGATCTATCCAATCAATGGAATCAATGCCAAAGCGGGCCTGCCGTTCGCTGATAATTGGGTAGAATCAATTGAAAGGGGTATGCAGACGGAGGAAGGAAGAGAGAGGGGGAAAGAGATGGAGAGAGACAGAGAGACAGACCTACAGACAGTCAAACAGAAAGAGCGAGAGAGAGTGGCATAAACTCCACACACAAAGAAGACTGGTAATAGTAACGAGCCTTAGGTACTGCATTCTCTTTCATATATTGCTACTTGTAAAAGACATGTTCTTCTTCCAGGTTTGCAGCTGTTACTTAGTTGGATTCATTTCCTGTTTAATCTCATCCAGGAACTTCATGTTCCCTTTGAAAAAAAAAGACAAAAAAAGAGTATAATACATTACACAAAGAACAAGTTCAGCACAGTACAGACATTCTTACGAACAATTTCCGAAAAATACACCCTTCCATTTTGTAGAATACAAATTGGAAAATTCTCCTTGACGTCACCTTGGAGTTCAATGAGCCATTTAGTCATTGTGGGCACATCCATTCCTACTGGTATCAAATCCAACACACAATGTACTGTAAAAGTATAAAAAGAATCAAACTGTACTTTATAATCATTGTTAAACTTTGTCTTGGCGTGAAGACACAACATGCCCGTACACATGCATGCGCACATACAATGTGTACATGTATACAGTGCTGCTTGTACACCTGTACCTTGTTTTCTAGAAACACCATCGAACGGTATGGATAGATAACTCTTTCCCGTGTCTGCATCACTGTATACAATACAGTGAATGTGAGGTTGGCTTAACATTGCTTTTGTATTCTGCTGCAGATATCCAATAGTACAAGTACTGTACCTACATGTAATTACAATGTAGGCCTATAGTGTCTGTGAAAATACATAACATACCGAACATACATGAAAGTAAGGATCATATTTTTAACACTCTTTACTCCAGGGCCAGTGTATAAAACAGGCAATTCGTATACTGAAAAACAAAAGAAAATTCCTGCATCTAGAAGCCTAGATATAACAATAAAAAGGAGGCCAGTTGTAGAATGCACAGGTCTGCCTTCAAGTTTGAGTGAACAATATTGTATCCCCAGAAATATTGCTGAAGCATTCTGTTATTTTCAAGAAATGAACAATGGTGATGTCACATCTCAAAAGAAAAAAAAAAATAATGCATTCGTTGAGATAATTGCTGTAGGGTCAACTTCCAAAAGAAAAAAAAAATAATGCATTCATTGAGATAATTGCTGTAGGGTCAACTTCAGAGCTAATTTTTTGTGTCACCTTTTGGTATTAAAACAAAATTTGTTTTCTGTGTACATGTACATGTATACATGCCATTATGTGACACACCCTTGCCTGTTTAGCTTGTCTTCAGACCACTGAACAGAATACAATCATGTTGTTTTGTATTTTTTATACTTTGACATCTTGCAAATCCTACATACAAATGATTGAAGAACATGTATACTTCTTTATCAGTGCATGAGCAATCATTCAGAACAATTCATAATTGCAATTTTTTCCCTCAAAATACCCAAGAAATAGTTCATTATCAAACATTTTTCATCTGCCTTTAATCCAAAGATCCTCGTGACGATGTGGATGTGTATAGACATGTCTCGGGCCAGAGCATTCACAGACCACTTTTGCGGCAGAAAAATCGGCAGAGACGCCCTCGCATTACGCTGCAATTCGTGAGTCAATAGAATTGATCATCAGGAGCACAATATCCCCCTAATGGAAGAGGAAAACCTCGGGCCCGCAGTACAACAACACAGCTTGCACGATTGATTACGGAAGATAGCCATGACTTCTCAAGCATGAAACCTGCACCACAATCCCAGAAATTTATATATCCATCAGTTCTATTAGGAGCACACCATGCGTAGAAGAGTGCGCGTCAACAACAGGCCCATTACAAAGGTCACACCAGTTAAAGTCATTCTCATTAAATCACTTCCAATTTCTCTCTTATAGGTCTTAAAAGAAAAAAAAAAAGATGAGAAGAAAGGGAAAAAAACAAACAAAATAGACACAAATGACAAAGTTACAGATTAGCACTGCAGGACTGCACAGGTCTACAAATTAAAAGCCGGGATCTCTATTGTTAGCAATCGACAAATGGATTGTTTACAATCACCCCTGCACGTCGGAGCGAGATACTTCAGATAAACTGTGCTCAAACTCTTGAGTCTTCCGGTATCTATTCAATTCTCTCCATTTCCTGTCAGTATTACTGGTGATTTTCTTGTTATTTGACGACAGGAAATTCAGGAAACTGATTATTATCACGACTAGTTGGTGTTTTTTTTTTCCCCCTACCCTCTTTGTATTCATTGCCATTACGGCCATTAAAAAATCACAAAGCAGGCGGTGGATATAACATAACCCAGGTTCAATACATGGGGGAGTTCTTGGGTTACAGACGACGGATGAGAGTTGTAATTTCGTGGATTAGTAATATTTCATCATTCGCTGACACAATGCACTGACATTGATCACAGATATACAGCACACGCTGCGCTGTCTGTGTTGTACACGGGAGGCATACAATTGTACACTATGGCCACTGCATTCAGTCACAAAGAGCAATTCAAAGCAACTTTGTGTTCAGGTTTAAATGTACATATATAATCATGTTAAAACTCACTTTTAGATTTCATTTTCAGACAGCGAGACAATTGCCAGTTGTAAACCTATCACTGAAACAACCTCCATGTACATTCTTAAGGGGAAACTTCAAATTGATACTTGATCAAACTGGTCAGGATGTTTGCACCGATACTACTCATATCAATGTGCACATCAGGCAACCAACCAACAACTATAGACAAGTATGATTTAAGGACACCAAATATTCATCTACGTTGTAATATCTACCTTTATATAGAATACTCATCATTATCATGCTTTGGGGGGTTTTGAAATATTTGTGAATATCAACTACAAAAATTGGACTCATCATTTGCAGATTTTCCCCAACAAAATTTACTTTCATACTGCCAGCAAAATGCTTTCTCCATATTTGATGCTGTGGAGCCTGTAATGAAGGATATCAGTGCTTTCTGAGAAGGGCGATATATAGACAATGACCAAATAGATTGAAACTCCCTGCAGCGGGGTTCAATCACTAGAGAATCAGACGGCGAGGGACGAATGAAATTCCCCCGTACTCTACATTTTCCAAAGCTGAACAAGCACACGGCCAAAACAACTTTTACCCCTTCGCTCTGTGTCAATATCTTTTCTTCTCACAACATTTTTCACTCCATCTCTCCCTCTCTTTCTCTCAACATATCAATCTCTCCCTCCTTATTGCCACCTTCTGCCTTTTTTCCCCCTCTCTCTCTCCCCTTCCTCTTTTTTTTAACAGCAACAATATTTACAGCATTGATTTCTCTGGCCGTGATTAGAGAGCTCGGGGAAAGGAATTCCCGCTTTTCAATGCAGCAGCGCCACAAGCGCTGCACGGTCGCCTGACAAAACAAGTAATTCAATAGTATCGAAAGCTTTTACCAATAAGACAAATCATACCATGGAATTCGCCTGTGTCTCCCCGCCCCCCTCTCTCACCGGCACGGAAGTTTGGAAGGCCGTGCCCACTCACACGTCCGATTTTTTAATGGTGCCAAACAACAGGCCGTGCCGTGCTGTAATCTTGTAAATAAAGTCAGCCCCTGCACTACGTACAGTATCAGCTGCTAGATGAATAATGATGAACAATTAAGAGCTAAGCAATCCTTGCAATTTCACAATCTTGCTCTCCAGGGCATGTGAAATCATACGCATAGATTTGGCAAATATTTGTCTATCGTGATTTTACACAGGTAGTCAAGTAACTTCATAAATGTAACTGTGTTACTCAGTCTTTTCTGTGCTTCTAATCACTGTACCACAGCAATCCAGTTTGACCTACATTGCATAACTAAGTTGAAGAAACTCTTAAAATCAACTGCTATCTTTGGATTATGTATTCTCACATAAACCATGGCAGCGCTTTCAAAATACTACCTCAAAAACCAGGAAAACAAGAGCTTTGCATTTGATCACTGTGCATTAGGCTGGTTTTACAAACAAGCTGGCCTGAGCATTGCCTAACTTTGCATTAACAAACTGTGACTGCAAGGGCAATAATGTCCCTGGCACCCTCAAAGGTACTGAGGAGACATGAAAAAATTATCAATTTAGGCCTGGGGACTTGATTAGCTCATTAGACGGTGGAAAAGCAGGTACATGTGTAATACAATTGTATGTTAATTGATTAAACAGAGCCCTTTTACTTACATGTACTACAGTTCATTTTTTCTTCTTTTCTGGGGAATTAAAGTTTATAAATTCCTGGCTCAACAATCATCTGTCTGGCACAGCTAATGTCTCTCTGTCAGACTGATACCAAACAGTCAAATATTGCATTTACAATATTTGTACCGGTACATCCATAGGCATGAATAACTTAAGAACTGAAACAACAATGAAACTGGAAAATAATGAATCCTTTCTAGTACAGCAGGCCTGTTCTGTCAACAATTTACTATCTAGGATATAAACAAGATGTAAAAACATTTAAAAAAGAAAAAGAAAAAAAAAAACTTGTCAAATGTGGTGAAATAAAGTAATTTCATATCTATGGTGTACCACATCGTGTATAACAGCGAAACGCAAGATCTCTGCAGGCTAGGGCAGGCAGACAACACCACTGCGCAAGCCACACGATTCCGAGATGCTCTGGGACCCTGAAGGCAAATTGACAAAACACTTAGGAAGCATCCTGCTTGTAGAGCAAAAATTGGAATTTTCCTCTGCGCGGCACGTCACGCCAAGTCCGAGAAGTCGAGGTCGAACCCCTGACGGTCTCCATCACTCACTACAGATACGATAAGGGCATGAAATATTGCACAAGTCTGAAAGGCTATCACACATGCACCTCCATAGCCATCTCTTCTTGCTTTCCTTATTTTTATTTTTTTATAGTCTAAATTTCTATCAGTCATACTGACTTTAGTGTTGTGTTTTTGCTTCTGTCATTAATATTTTTCTTTTAAAAATCTGGGTCAATACACGTGCACAGCTTGGCGATCGATTGCTACCCATGAGCCATCAGAATCGTTGCTCCAACTTGACCAATCTAGATGGATTATCCGAGGACTGCAATTGATTGCTGTAATAGGCAACTGATTTCAGAGTTTCATGTTACTGCTGGTCACAGAAATACCGGGGTTTCTGTCTTTCTTTTCTAGATCTCTCTTTCTCTGTCTGTCAGTCTGTATGTCTGTCTGTCTTATTTACCCATCTCCCTGAACCCTTCTCTACTATGAGACATAGAATATATATATCCTCCATCCTTACTATTAAAAGCTATAAAGAAATTAAAGGTCCACTTTACCTTTGGGAGCAGTGATTTAAAAAATGTTAAAAGATATCCCATTTAATGCATCATATTGTATGCGTAGGTATGTTGCACGACAAAACATCCCACAATATAAACATTTCGCAATAAAGCCTAACATAAAAGGAGATATAATCAGTATTTTTCTCAATAAACCGTAACTGTAGACGGTTTAGTCTGGAAACATTTTTATTAAAACAAATGTTCACATTTTGTAAATTTAACAATACCTAACATCGATTTCACTGATTAAAATTTTTACAGTGATTTAAATGATGAAGTTGAGATGTACACTGTGTACATGAGTCCATCAGCACATTGCTTTTCTACTTTTAAAGAAATGCTTCGCAGATGTTTTCTTGTCCGCAGATACATGTACGTAACATATCATACTTACCCAAAAAAAAAAACAACAAAAACTGATACTTGTACCCAATTATAATATCTTCAATTACTGTTGGAGCATTGAAAGATCCATGTACAGGCTGCATTTGATGGTTTTCATAAAGAAAATACATTTATAATTGATTGCACTCTCAACTGTGAGAGACACTGTCCCGCCACATTAGCAAACTATGCGTACAAACTTCATAAAACTATGCCCTCGTTACCATTTAAGCATACCACTGTCCCACGTTGCCATAACATATGTCAAGGAGTACTAATTGACTCATGGGAAAATTTCACAAATGTAAAATTGACCATTAGCCCACAACTTGCCCAGAAATTACTGCCGATATAACAACTTAATTGCCCTGTCAGACTAGATTCATGCATGTGGGTTTGATGACATTTTGTCAACACTTTTGTAATGACAGTAGAAATAATCCCCGAAAGAGAGTCGCGAGTGGAATGTTGGCAGTGAAACAAATGCTGGGGTGGGGGATAGTTGAGGTAGTAGGGGGAGTCATAGCCATTTAGATGTCAAAGAGTTAGTCAACATTGTATACAGGTGCATGTACAGGTGCAACATACATTGTAACTTGATTGTCTTGGTTCTTTCACCCAGCAGTGTATCTCTTCACTATTTTACCTGATAAATATGATACCAACTTCACATTTTCTGGGCATGTGTACATTTTCATCATCCTATCATGATGACCCGTTCCTTCACTTTTAACGACACAATACTGTAGAAAAGAAAAACCTTTTGAATATTTTTCCTCTTCATGTGACCAATGCTGATGCCTCACGGAGTTCATTTAAATATAGGATGCCTTCTTACATGTTTAGATAATAAGTGACAAAGGGGAGAACATACACTTGTACAGAAAGATCCTTCTGAAGGACTCAACACGCTATTGTGGGAGTTTTAAACTGAAGTTTCAAAATTAGGTTAAAGGTGCATGGTCCCGGTGTTTTTAAAAGTCAAATGCGTACGCGAGCGCACGGCGTAAGTTTCCTACAGAGACCTACCCTATTGACTCCTCTTTAGCGCTTACGCTTTGGCCCACTTTCCCCGAGTCCGAAGAAGTCCAATTCACTGTAGTCAGTAGTCGGATCACAGTTCGGCTCATGATTCGGCTGAGGGGGATGACAGCTTTAGCAAACTTCTTTTGTGATGTCATAATAACAAGCACTATATGCACGCACCCTAATATTACTACAGACTACGCGTTGCGCAAAGAAGACAACAAAGGCAACGTCACTTAGCAACACCTACGCGCTTTACTCTTGATGACAGCTAAACTTTGGTAATCTTCGTATCAATGCTAACACTAACAGTGATCGGCAGTATCATCAACAGCGCCCTCTACACTATCGGGACTATGCACCTTTAAGGAACTTCTGACCTCTCTAACTCCACCCCCACCCCCCCCCCAAAAGAATAATAATCATAAAATTACCTTACTGTATCTGCCCACTGCTCTGTTATATATTTGACCTTTGTACCAATTCAAGCTTAAAAATCTGATGGATTTGTTTCTCATGCAATCATATCAACCTGGGGAAAAAGTCTAGATGGACATGTATGCTGGGGGACAGTTTGATGATATGATGGCTCTTACCCCGCCCCCTTTTTTGGCAACACTACATAAACGGAAGTTTTTGAAAGTATAATGCAATACTAGGAGTGGTAGAAATAGAGTGTGTGTGGTGCTGAAATAAAAAGTCCTCTCCTCATTCATGCCATACAATAGAACAGGATTTCCCACATGATGCATTTCAAGGGTACCATGACTGAAATTTTCAATGCATAAAAATGATTTCTGGTCTAAAATTTTGGATTGGATGAGTACTGTTACCAAAAGGCTTGGTACATGTACAAGCAGTATGACAAGCTTTCCTTCAAAACAAGCTTTTCCTCTTTGTTATCTTATAAGCTCTTGCAGCATAATATCATTGGCTACGACAAGGCAGATCAATTTTATGTAAATGTTGGACCTTAAACTAAATGAGGCAGTTAGTTTGTGAGCATTCAAAAGCAGTGAAGCATCTATTTCTACTAGAGACATCTACAAGGTTATGGGAATAAAGATTTTTGCCTAATACCGGATAACCAATTACACTCTTCAGATTTGTGCATTCAGCATCAAACACACAATATCTTTTTTCGCCCTCTTTTCTGCTTTGCTCGGTTCCCACTCACCACCACCCCCCCCCCCCCCCCATCACAGCCACACCCACAGAAGGTTTAATAATTCATCTTGCAAGCAGCTCAATGTAATGATCCAGCCAGAGCAGTTTCCAGTTGATCGGCATCGGGTCAATCTTCACGCTGCATTGGTGCTGTGAAAATGATAATAGGCCGGCACTGCCCGATGCTCGCAAGGGGTCATTCCGAACACAAGGCAGATCCCTCTCTCGTCCATCTCACCATCAAATCGCATCGCCACACATGGCAGACATTTGAAAGAGAACTATCGGTCAAGATCTCTTTACGATTTTGCACTCGCTCAATCTTTAGATGGTTTATTCATGCATGAACAATACATGGTGTAAGAGCCATTTGCGGGCAATTAGTTGTCATTTTTTCCTACAGCTGTAGAGTGAAGGAGACAGTTAACAGTATCTCCTACTGCTTGGTTCCTTCATGATGTTTGAAATCACTTTACCTCCTTAAAATACATTTAATACCATTAGCTTCTTTGACAGAATGAGATGAAGTTTGAAAAATGAAAATAAAAATGGCTGTGTACAACAGTTACATTTGTGTTGATTTTTGTCATTAAAAAAAAGAGGGGGACAAAAGTATGTTGCAATCCCCCCCCCCCCCACACACACACACTTTCGGTTTCAAAAAAAAAAAAAAAAAAAAAAAAAGAGGAATTAATGCACAAGCAATGACCTAGAACAGAGCAACATACCCTGATCAAACATCAACACATTCACTGATCCAGCACATGGGGCCAACATGAGTTATAAATCTCAATATCTGTCATAATACCCAGTAAGTTACAACTACAAACTTAACCCAGCACTGCAGAAAAGATAAAAATGGCACCCCGAGTTTGTCCTCATGCTAGATTTTCCTTTAAAACATGTGTTGTTGTTGTTGTTGTTTGAGACAGATAATCCATCTTTTTTCACAAATTGCTACTTATAATATCAGATTCTCTTTTTTATGAATGAAAAGTGTTCAGCAAAACTCCATGCTAGTAGTTGGACAGTACAGTGTGTGTGACCCAAGGATCTTTGATTGATTAGCATCTAATAAACATTCAGGAACAAGCTGCCTAGTAAAAGAACAAATGACAGCCATCATTCAACCCATCATGTTCGTACTTTGTTAACAAATCTCCGTTGACAAATGTCTGTGCTCCCATACATTGTAACTTGAGAGTGACTATGCCTTCCATACAATTGTAGGCCTACTATACCTACAATGTATTCATTTGATCACAATCACACAGAGAACAAAGATTATCAAAAAAGGTAAGGCTTCACTTTGAAGGCTACTTGATGATTATTTGTGAGAGAGAACATTCCCTTTTCCACAAACAAATACATGTGTACTTAATAATGAATGTTTTTCAATGATAAAAATTTGCAGATTAGCTCCATAATTTAATAGTTTTATGTCAACTTGGTGATTGGATGGGGCTTGTATCCTGAATAAAACAGGGGAAAAGGGAAATCATATCAATACCAAGAACTAATAACTTAAACAGCAGGATATAATGCACAAAAATGTGTTTCATTATATCGTAAAACAAATACTTGAAAAAAAAAGTTTTGCCCGTAGTTTATTGTTCTATACTAGAAGAACTGTAAGATGATTTCAAGAACATTACTTCTGCACGAGTGTCAGACATGAGAAGTGAATACTGATTTTGCTAACAAATTGAATGCACACTATCTGCTTTTAAAAATGCACTCTACCTGTCTGATCAGTATACCAATAGTTTCAATGTACATGCTTGTTAGCAGAACTTCGGATTATTTCTGGGAAAGTTTCTGCTGGTTCCAATGATCTAGAATATAGTAATGGAAATTAATATATATGGGCATGGGTGCAAGTATGGACACCTCTACAAACTGTATCATGAGAATACAATCAGTGCAATGTGACATTGCACATTTCTACCAAACATAATACAGTTTCTCTCCCTGTAGAGTATTAATAGAAACATCAACTGCCGATTTGAGTATATGAAATTGTACTTTGAAGGTTTATGATAAAGGATAGAGACTGTATACTTGTGGTCAGGAACTAATTGGCCTCACTACAGTGTTCAGTACAGTACTTGTCTGAGAATTGATAATCCTTCTCACAATATTCATTTTGTACATCAGATACAAATTGCACCGTTAACATCAGGAGGTCTATGCACGTGTAAGTACAGCCCTTGTACAACATGTTGTAACATAAAGGAACATCTACATCTAACAATCAAATTAATCATCCACAAACAAAGAAGGCATGCAAGCATGTCTATTTCCACTCAAGAAGTAAACATTCAATATCTCCCTGTTCAAAGATTAGGATCTCACATTCATGAGAGTCATTCCACATCTAATGCATGTTACGATGTGAAATATCTGATGACTGCACGTAATACCCAGGCTGTAAAAAAAAAAAAGAAAAAAAAAGAAAAAAAAAGAAAGAATGTGTTGATGTCACGCCGAGATATCAATCAGGACACACATACAAGAACCAGATATCATCAGTCGCAGAGCTGTTCCTTTCAGTGATCACTGATGGAAACCAATCACTGCTTATAAATGCTCTGTGATATCAACATGAAACTATTTCAGACAAACACTTTGATATGGAGGACTGAACCCGAATTTTCATCGCCAGAGCAAACATGATGAGCCACATTTTCAGACAATGACTCAAGACGGCATCGCGAGCAAAGAGACTTAAAATGAACGTCTCATCTGCCATTAGATTTATAGACTAAATTACTGTGTCACCTGCCATAAAAGGCAAAAGAGGTCAAGCGAAGAAATACCCTCATTATCAATTATTTTTTTTTTTTTAAGGGAAAATTGTTTATCGTGCATTTTTGCTGATTCAAACGGATGTTCCAACAATCATATCAGTGTGGCAAAAAAAAAGTGATATAATCATAATTGTACATGAAAGTATCTTTATTCAGTGTTGCATAAGACCTGTCAAAGGCTTCAAACTTTAATCTGCTGGATCTTTGGTACAACAACAAATTATTTGCATGTTGTCGCAGCACAAAACACTAAAAGAATGACATTTATAGTATGACAGGTCAACAGTTATATTTTAAAAAATTGTATGCCCCTCATTGCTATTCCAATATCCAATCAAAATCAATAGTGAGCATGCACAATACTATCAGTGAGAAATATATTGTAAATTCCAGTCAAACCAAGTGGTCTTGCATTGTTATAGTATAAATGTCATGTACAGTGTATGACTTCTAGAGCTACACTTCCAGTGGTTGAAAACTATTTGTATGCACAGAATTTGATCTCTGTTTTGGAGCTTCTACTCTGAGAAAGTTACAGAAATATTAAATTTTCAAATGTTACAAAAAAATTCAGTTTTAGCTGATGATTTACTAGCAATTTTCAAACTCTTTTCCCACAATATGGAAGGTGGCACTGCTAGATTGTTGGAACACAACAAAAATTTCATGCAAAAGCCACAAGTCTTTCTTCTTGATTTCATGTTCAGAAAGGAAATTATGGTAGAGATTTGTTTGCAAACATAATACATTGTATGTGGGCCAACAGAGTCTTATGAAGCACCAACATCATCTCAGCCAATATCTATTGTGTTTGAGCTGCACTACTGATATCACTACATTGTGAAAACGTGAAACCTTACAACAATCCATTCATTACTTTATTTTAGGCACGAGGTGGATAAAACACCCACCATTTTCCATGTTATTTTGATCCAGGGATCATAGTAAACTTTAATGTGGCATGGAATTGCACTTTACATTGAAACCTAAAGCAGGGAATCATTCTCTGTGGACTGACCACTGATGATCCTGTGCTAACTACCATGATCTTCTGGCTTCAGCATGGGACACTCAATTACAATTACTGTAGTATTCCTATCATTGGCCTAATGCTCTCAATACCACAAGAACAATACTCCATTAAATTACCCTCCCCCTCCAAAAAAAAAAAACAAACAAACAAACAAACAAACAAAACAAAACAAAAAACCAAAACAAAAACAAAAACAAAACAAAACAAACAGACAAAGCAAAACAAAACAAAATATACACGTCTCTCCCATACCACATGGCTGCAAGTTGCATATATTATGTGATGTGCAAGTAGCCTCAAGGATTACTCACACTCTTTCAATTCAAAATTCAATTTGCTTTTATGGGAAAAACAAAGTAGAAGCCTAGCATCAATGGTGTTGTACTTGTGAGAAATTTTATAGGGAGGTGGGCATTAATGGTGGTGTACTTGTAAGAGACAACGGACGTAGAAATAACCCTTTCCTCGTCACATAAGTTTAATTTGTTATCATGCAAACTGCAAACTGATCAGCGGGTCCTTAAGACTTCAAAACTTTAACAACTTGCTGTTAGTGTCACCACAACAGCATCAAACATGTTCAGTTGTATGTACAATGGATCACATAGATCAAAAGCATGAATTAAAAAGAATGAGGGCCAACATGCAGGTATATCACTCTATTAATTCTGTTTGAATATTCTTAGTTAAACAATGGTGCATTCACCATGATACCGGTACTTTAATACTGTATATAGGGCATATTGGTACTCCCAGTTATAGTTGAACATTATTTGATAATTTTCATTTCAGTTTTTCAGAATTGTAGCAGATATTGAATTTAGTGAAACCCTACCATATAGAGCTAGGCCTATTTGAATTATTTCTTTCATTGCTGTGATCAGTCTATTTTTTTTTTTTTTGCTTGCTTGCTTGCTTGCTTGTTTGGCTTGGGCCGGGGGGGGGGGGGGGGCTTTTGGCAATTGCTCTGCTCTGGTTGTCTCGAGTTTATTGAAATAGTGTAAGTAACTTATAAAATATAAAACAAATTCAACCCCATCAAGGTGGCATCACAAAACACTGCTCCATATCATTCGCTTAGTGCCTGGCCTACTGTAAATATACATATAGTAACTACCTCAAAATACAAGGCAAGCAAATTTCCGTTGACACCCAAGCTATGCTGTCATTGCACTGGACACTATTTGACACAAAAACCTATAATGTGGGCCACGACAATGACAATCTAACATAGTTATTTGACACGTATTGAAAACATGACTATTAACCAGTGTGTACATCATATCATATATGCAGAGTTGCGAACTTTTGTTAACGTCTTTTTTTTTTTTTTTTTGTGAAAATAAGTAATCCTTAACAGTGTAATAGAATATATCACAGACGATGATTTCTAATTTGCTTGGGTAACCTTCAGTATTCTTCTCCAATTCCAGTAGAAATTACTGAAAATCAGTAAAAATTTAGGGATTCCTAGATAGAAAATCTACGGTGTATGGTTGGGGCACCACCTATCGACAGGGCACCTTCCCATCGACACCCTGCGTATCATGGCTGTTTGCGTATAGAACGAAAAAGTACGTGCGGGATTAAGTGTCATTAGCTATAAAAACAATAAAAACGAAGAAACGAAAATCAAACTCAAACAAACCAAGCTAAAAATTACACATCCGATCAGTAACGACGCATGGCTGTGAAATTCACGTGTATTACCTATGGCCTGTGAAATTCACGTGTATTACCTATGCTGTGAAATTCACGTGTATACCTATGGAGGAGAGGGGGTGCCGATCGCAAGGTTCCATTTTTAGCTGCGCGAAGAAAACGGAACGGAACGCACGCACTAAAATTGCGCTATTTTAAAACGGAGATTCATAATCAACGAGACGGTCACGACATTCAAAACTGCAGTATTTATGGCATATTTGAGGTAAGAATTAGGCGGGTTTGTATTATGTTTTTAGAATAAACAAGCTACAGATCCTTAGGGTGTCGATACGTGGTACCCCCAACCCTACTTGTATTTCACTGCCACTGCACTGGGTTGCACCAAATCAACACACAGAACCTAGACTTCTACTGCATTATTTTTTTTATATAAACTTGAGTGAAAATAATACAAGACCATCTATCAATTGACAAAACCCCCTGAGGTAAATATAAACTACTAAGTTAGCATGGTTAGACAACAAATTGACCATGTTCACAAATCCAACAAACAAATCAGTTATTTAGTAACACTAAGGAACCTCGTCCTTGTACAAACGCAAGAAACCAGCCTCTCTTAAGTGGTGTGCTCTGAGTAGGTTTCTCTGTACAAGAAATAACTAGATGTTTAGAGGATAGTTTCATTTTACAGTGAATTTTTGGGCACATCTAAAGCCCGTTTCCAGCGCGGTTGCGTTTGAAGAACACAACGTCGCCAAAACATTGTTCACACCATCAAGAGAAGGCAGACAACAGACCCATTCATTCAGCGACATTCCACGAGAACACCAAAACACACTTCATACACACAGCACCGCGCGCGCTGCTCGCCTATCTAGGCCAGCCGCTGCATGCATCCGTTGAGTGTGGCGCAAGCATATTGAACAGATAGCGATTCGGATCAATTTCTGATAAATTTGTCGATTTTCCACGCGCGAAATCAAAGCTTATAAACTTCCCAAAAGACGTACAAACTAGTCTAAACTGACCGCAATGCTGTATAATTATGTACTGTACAATGAGAATAACAGGTAATTACCTGAAGCTGCGATAAGTTGAAATCTTTCCAATATTGGAACATTGACGCGACATTTGTCGCGGCCATGTTGATCGATCTCGGACAAAGGAACGAACTCTCTCCGGCCGTGTGTGGTTCAATGCATTATGCGCAGGCTGAAGCCATTTGGCGCATGCACTGTCATCTACCACGTACTTACATTCGACAAAACACGAGAGGTGTGGTGTGTCGAAGACTCGTCCATTATGCTTGAGGGGTTCATGTAGACAAACTATAGTATCTAAATGTGATACAAGTTATCAAAATCAATTATTAGCTTTTCACTTACAAAATAAAGAATTTTCAATATAGAGAGTAAAGATCAATGAGGATATCATCCCCGTAATATCTTGTAATTTACAAAATGAATGTACCTACCCCCGGGAACTGTTGGAAATACCCGATGAAAATATTATCATCAGCGATGTCATCAATCAACAAAACGTGGTTTTGTCATTGTCAAAATCGGTGGAGATCGAGACGTTTGTAACGCCAGAGCCAGAGAAATTCTTTACTCCAAAATATCACTGGAATACGACCTCGTACACGCAACATCTGCATGTCGTATTTCATGCGTTGTCACATGAAACTGTCGTTGTCTATGTTACTAGTTATGTGAAAGCAGTATCGTATTTAGTTTATGTGCTTTGTACTGTTGTTACATTTCATATTTTACATCGATGAGAAACATGGAAATATATATATATACTAGTAAGCAAAATATAATGTACGGTCTTGTATGCACATATTTACCCGAGCGTCAGACCTAAAGATAGAACCCAAATGATTACAAGGAGCAGTAGAGCCTGACGTGCAATGATTTACAGGGTGTGGGAACAAATATCAGTGATGTGCATTGATCGAGTGAATAGGCTATACAACAATAGTACTATACTACTAGTCGAACACCCTCCGTGAAGTTTACAATCCGTTTGAAAGTTATGAATTTTTAAAGTATAGTTACCGCCATCGCTGGATGAGAAGACTGTACAATTAAGGCCATGGCATCACGGCAGGACGTACAACGATGTAAAGATCAAGAATTCCACAAAATTGTGTGTTTTTAACGAAAAATACACAGTTCCTCGACAAGTTATAAATACCGACAGTTCTTTCATTCTGCTAGAAAAATGAAAACATATGTTGAATTCTCCTTGATACATTATAATCATAAAAACCATTGACTAACTCTTTCAGAAACCAGGAGGGATATTATAAGTAACGAGTTGAGGGAATGTGTAGTCCTACTTAACTTATCGTCCATAAAAAGTGATTTTTTTTTAATTCTTTGTTTTCTTTATATCGTCCTGCAATCACTAAACGGACGTCACGTACTGCTGTAGTTTTTTTTTTTTTCACTAAGATTAGTGATGGCAACACAGAAATCTTACAGAATTCGAACTTTTAAACGGATGGTCTAATTTTCCTCAAACTTCACTGATGTGCAGACCTACTAGATATTGCTGCATTCACCCAATCCACAAACAGTGTACCCTCTAAAAAATATCGAGTGAAAATATTCACTCTTGAAGGAGTTAATACAAAAAAAGAGTGAATTTAGAGTGAAATTGCCCCAGGAGTGAATTTTGAGTGAAAATGTTTATTTTCACTCGTTTTAGAGTGACCTCAGGGATCACTCCAAAATCTTAAAGTGATCCCTGAGGTCACTTCAAAATGAGTAAAAATGAACATTTTCACTAAAAATTTACTCCAATTTCACTCTAAATTCATTCTTTTTTTTTCTTTCTTTTTTGTATTGAGTATCAACTCCTTCAAGAGTGAATATTTTCACTCGATTCTTTTAAAAGATAGGCCTGCTCTGTATTGAGTGTATTTGATTCAATTTTATTTCGGCATTTTATTTCTAACATCAAAACAAGCAACAAACTACATCTAAATGAAATGCGTACACGTCTACAAACAATATCATAGAGACAGACCTGAGGGTAACAAATAAATAAATCAATTACAAGGAGGAACTATAATGCTTACATCTCGAAGAGGATGAAGAAGAACAGTGCAACATAACAGAAGCTTGAAAATAAAGAAAATATACATGTAAAATAGAAATTTTATAGCTAGAATAGATATCACATAAATAAAAATTCTAAGTGGGTTAATAATTCAGGTCTTATAATGATCGAATAATTCTAAACTCTTCATTGTTTAAATCAATGTGGATAGACTATTTTGGCTATGCATATCAATACCATTTCACTTAGAAAGAATCATATCTTATTGTCATTATTATTATTTTAATCATCCTCATTATGATGAGGAATTTAAATTGGTAATCCCCTGTCTCCCCATATTCTCTCTCAGTCTCTCTCTCTCTCTCTCTCTCTTTCTTTTTTTTTTTTTCTCTCTCGATAGTTTCTTCCTCATTATAACTTTGCCTTTGTCTCACTGATAAACGGCATGATGAATTTATTTGTTTGTTTTTGTGGCTCTTTTTTCATTACACCATATCTATGCTGGAAATAAAAAGAATGTCATTCATCTATGAATAGCCCTTTTATTATCAAAACAGTGATGTGCTGCTATAAGTTACTCATGCAAGACCATCGAACACTGTTATATATAGGCCTACATAATATGAATTGCAGAAAAAGAAAGAGAAAGAGAAAGGTGTCTTTCTAGTTACAGGTCATGCTCAAACAAAATAGATAAACAATGTATCAGAAAATGAAGTGAAACTAAAATACTAACCACAATGTTATACCTCTAATGATGACTTTAAGATTCGACTTGTTTTAAATAAACTTTCGGAAAATAACGGCAGGAGAGAATCAGCAATCTTAGTGTCATTATGCTACGTAAACCCATAACAAATTTTGCGTTTCACTTTTCTTGTTTAACCCACCGTGTGCCATGTTTATTTTCTGTCCATATATGGGATTCTGTATAAAGTTTGAGCACATTTGACTAATTGGCACTGAAAGGGCTTGAAACGTCTCTTGACTTTTCAATTTCGTCACGTTGCACAGCTGGCTTCTGGAACTGTGCTGCACTATTTAAACATCATTTATATTTGCTTTGCAATATCCTATAGTCATACAGTTCCAGTTTCAGTTATCAGTGATCGGGTCTATATGCATTCTCTCCATATAATGTATGGGGAAAAAAAAAAACGAACAAACGCCTGCACTGCACGACCATCCTTCAGTTTCAGGTTTAAAAAAAAAAATAAATAAATTTGCTCAGGGGTTTCTTGCTTAGAATGATTAATTTTTGATACAATAATCAACTCCTGTCAACCGGCCTGTTGTCTTTGAGAAAGTGTAAATCCAAAAAGTTTTCACGAACCACGTCGGGCTTGTAGTAGCTGGGATTAAAAATCATCACCACCGTCCACTACATCAACAGCAACAACGATGATAATAAAAAATAAATAAATAAATGGATGCCACAAACATGATTATAATCACAAGACACATAATTAGAAATGGGCCAAACGTAGACAGTTCTCAGTTATTTTCTGTCCTCCGTCACGCATTGTGTATATGTAATGATTATGATTACATATCCATGATTACACAATAACGATATCTATCTATTATGTAGATATATATGTGTATACATAGATAGATTTTTTTTAATTTATGTATATACGTAGATAGATACAGGTAGACATATAATGTAATAATTTGCACTAAAAAAAAAAAAAGTTTGATGCACTTAGCTGTTGAAAAAAAAAATGCAGGGAAATTTTAAAACAGGAATTCCCCTAACTTTTATTCCTCCTTAGCTTCATAATTATTGTAAGGAAAACAGAATGAAGTTTCACCACGGATATATAGGCCCTAATGCAACCTTAAAAGCAAATACGGTACCCTTGGAATTAAATAAACTGGGTAAATGCGTTGTAAACACGTGTGCATTTCAATGAGAGCTCTTAAAGAAAGTTGTTCTGAAAAAGTGAACATAGTGCAATTGTGACAGACATTCAACTTCGTAAACTCTGCTACTGTATATTCTAAATTTTATTAACATGTCATCCAATATAACCAAACAAGCCTAAAATCAAATGACCATTATTCTAGTAGACATATTCATGAATTTGAATTGAATTACGTTAATCAAGTAAAAGATGAAACATGCTTCATTTATTCACCTGTATTCACCGGTGTATTCACCTGTCTTGTTGGGCTTCTGGAAAGACAGTAGTCCTGTAATGCCCTCCCACTTTCAGCAATTTTCCACTCTATGTCAAACTTAATTTGTCTTGAAGTTCTCGTAATCGCCAGACAAAAATGAAACAAATAATATAGAGCAGGGAGGTGACTCCTGTATAGAGAGTGAAAAACAGAACAATCTATGTACTGTTTGTAAGATTTATTGATTTGTGGTTTGAACGAATACAATGAAAGTTTACTGCACTATGGTTCATATACTTATTACAGAACACATACTGTTGCCAGACCTTTGCTCCTAGTAATATCAGTATAGTACCAAGGAGGTTGAAGAGATAGAGAGGTTGTATAAAACCTCCTTGGTAATACAGACTGTACTAGTAAAGCTTTTGTGACTAGATTAGCGCCATCACATGGTTTCAGTTGTGCAAGCTAAGCAAGAGGGTTAGAAAAAAAAAAAGAACAAAAAACAGAAACAAAAACAGAAACAGTGACCTCGGGCAAAATGTTTCGTATTTTCGTGTCGAGAGGCAGGGATTGCTGTAAGGTTTATGTGCGTCTCTCACAGCAATTTAGGAGCAAGTGTGATGGACTTCACCATACGGTATGAATTACTTCCGTTGTTGATTAAAATACCTGCAAATCATCATGATCATATCTTCGCACTACAGCGGCACATTTATAGTCCCATACCCTGATATTCATGTAGCGTTAGGAGGAGCGATCTTTTTGCAATGTCAATGTGCAGTGGCCAAGTCACAAGTGCTGCACCGCCGCCGCGCCGCTCCCGGGTCGTCCCGTGGCCGTAGGTAGCTGTTGCGTTTGGTCCATAGGCTCCACGCGTCACCTCACGCAGGCCAACACTGTCCAAGTCGACAGAATATTAATTGCTATATTTCTAGCTATCGGGGAGGAAATGACTCCAGGTCCATTTCTTCTTTCTTGACAATCAATCTTGTAATTCATGAATTCCTGCATGCTGAAATGTATTAGGCCTAGATTCTAGAAATTCTACTTATTAGAATTAAATTTATACAAGCTGATAGAACAGTAGAACCACTACAGAACTAGATCTAACGTTAGATCTACACCAGTCTAAATAGTTTGTTGAATCAAGCAGAAAAATAATCTTGATGAGAGCAAGCAACAGTGTCAGAGAATCACCACGTCCAGTCAACACTGTCACTGGAAATGACAAATTTATGACACATTTTCATGTGTTTGGTGGCACAGACTTGACACACACTTTGACAAACTTGGCTTGGGCCTTGTTTGGGCCTGGAAAATCTTTAACAATGAGTTCAATGTATAAATTCAATGTGGCTGCCATCCATCGAAAGTGATTAGTTAGATCTATTAGTATGAAGTATTCTGTGTCTCAGAATTCAGGTGGTGTTGATCACAGGATTGCCTCTCAAGGTACAGGAAGAATGCTCATGAATCAAATGTGTGTGATACAACTTTTACTGTAGCTGTCTAAATATAATTTCAAGTAGATCTACATATTGAAGTAATTTTTACAGAACTTCAAGGATGTGTTTGCATTCCATGTATGTTAATAATAGAATCAAAACTAGGGCAAACTTTTTTGTTCAATGATAAATACTGTAGTACGACTGTAAAAGTGGATTTTTTCGCGTGACTTATTTTTCGCACTTGGCCGGGCAAGAAGAGTTTCGCGTGTTTTTAATTCCGCGGAATCAAGACATCACGCACAGGAACATATGGCAAGCAAAAATATTCGCCTGCTTTTGTTTTCACGCTAGTTTCTGGTTGCACGAAATGTGCAAAAAAAAGCTCTATGACCCGTGCCGTACGTGGTAATCTCTATTACACTCAGTTGAAAGATTCCAAAATCTCTTTTTAGGCAGCTTCTGAGTGGGACCATGTTCCTCCTGAAAACAAGCATACAGGTTGAGCAAGTTTGTTTGCATGATGGGCTTCACAGCCCTTTGAAGATTTAGAAAGAAGAAGAAGATTATACAGCAAAAGCTTATAATTTCTTTTTATTGTGCCCAACAAGGATACAGTAGTTAGGAAGCACTTGATTTGTTTATCGCTTAGCCATTTTCTGTATTAAAATTAATTTCACCTTGCTTTGGGTATGGGTAGATATCCCAAACAGGAACACATCAATTACAGTGTATGTTAATTAACAAATTACAATTTCAACTATTCTCACTTTCAGATACCACAAACGCCACAATGGATAAAAAACAACAAGAAAGAGGACGGTGCGCAGGTACAAATTTATGTTTGCTTTCATCATTTACAGCTTGATTTGCGTTGCTTAGCTGTTAAAACATGTCACTCATTTCATCCATTTGTAGAGTGTCAAACCTGTTCAATGTAACTTTGTGTCAGCATTGTGCAAACTTTTGTTCCCCCTTTTTCTATCACTTGAAAGATAACATAAGTGGTTGAATACAAGAACACCTTTTCAATGAAAATTTTGTGAAAACAAATTTTACTACAGCTGTACATAAAAGCCAATGCATTGCTTTATGTATCTACTACATGTATATTAACTGTATTAAATCCAAGTGTGAATAATCTACAGTGATTTATGTCTTGTATCAATTGACACTCTAGTGCTTTCAACGTGATACTGCAGTGGCAGTCCACTGTTTATCTATCTCTATGGCCATTAATGCTTTGTGTGTGCAGGATCGCTAAAGCATTTTCATGATAGCATTCAGTAATTCAGCCCAACTTGACCTAGTTGTGGATTTAGCAAGCCTACTCAGGTGTAACAATGTGCTTCAAACCAACAAGAAGGCCATGATGGCCCAGTAGGGATTAAGGGGATTAGGCACAGAACTCTACATACTTATAGAGTTCTGTGGGATTAGGTCATCTCTATTCATTGACAACCAGTTCTCAGACATCTGTGCTAATCAGCAAAGAAAGCACTCCATTATGTGTCCCTATGGTGAACAAAGCACAGTAATGGTTAGCCCATTGAAGACTAGTCCCAAGTATACTCGAGCAGGTGTCGATGGGAAATGTGTGCTTTAACAAAATCAACTCGTTCTCAACGGGTTAAAGACTTCCAGTATGACTCATGTAATACCTGTTTTGTTACTGCCACAAACAAATTCCTTTGGTATGATTACTGTCATGTTTCTGAAGCTCTGTTTGATCCTATGAACAATGTCTTTCTTTATTTTATAGTATGATAAGGTGTCAATTTAGAGAAAAAAAAAAAATCTTGGATCACTTTTATTTCACTTTGTACACTGTTGTTGATTGCTTTGTCCATGCATTGCTCACTTGCAGAGCAAAGTCAACCTGGAAACTGTTGAGCATCTGGAACGTCTAGCTCTCGTGAACTTCAACAGTGCCGCTGGGGTGGAGAGGCTGGAGCATGCCATAGCTCTGGCCGAGCAGCTGGATGCAGTGGACACCACTGGGGTGGAACCCATGGCAACTGTGCTGGAAGATCAGTAAGAATTGTCTCATCATTGTTTTCAGAAGGAACATAGTTTTGTTGTTTTGTTCTTTTTTTCTAAGTATTGGCAGTGGTTTTGCTAGAGAAAGATTGTGACCTTACCTTTTCATTGTGGCCTGAGTGAATGGGATTTGAAAGGTGTCAGAGGCTGTTAACGTACCCGGTACCTTACACCTGTAGATACTGCATAGTAACAAAGCCAGCTGCAGAATTTGTGTCTTGGTGTGCAACAGCATTGTGAATATGAATTTATCACAGGCAGAAAAAATAATCTGCAGACAGTTTGTGTATGTACATAATTTGGTTGAAAAAAAAAGAAGGATTTCTCTTTGTTCACACTTGCTTTAATACACAGCAATCTGAGCTGGCAGATACTTCGTTTGTCTGTTGTTGTGTTTTTTGTGACATGAAATTGTTCACTCCAGTTACAGTATGCATACTACTACAGATGCATGGAAATGAAAATGACTTTTGTCCTGATAAGATTCTGATGGTTACTTTCATGAAGTTTTTTGTAGCCCACTCTTGCCATTTTTAATAATACAGATGATTGCAAATCGTATTTGTGTTGTTTCTGTCTACCAGGGAGCTGTATTTGAGGGACGATGTTGTTACTGAGGGATACTGCGCTGAGGAAGTCCTCCGCAATGCTGTCAAGACATGTGAAGACTACTTTGTGGCACCTCCTGGTGAGTTTGCATAAAAAATTTGTGTTTTCACTGAAATGCTGCATTAAGATAGTTACAACTGTACAGGGACTGTTTAAGTGAATCTTTTCAATACAGTGGAACCTAGTTAAAAAACAAACAAACAAACAAACTAACACCAAAAACATAATGTTGGATGTAACAATACCCATTGATAAAAATGTAGTTTTGCAAGCCTTTACTCTTTATATTTCTTTGCTTTTGTACCCATGTGTAACAAGGTAATTTTTGTGTTTTTATGTCCTTGTAACAAGGTTCCCCTGTATGTAATGAAAAGATCCAATCTGAGCTTCAGGCCACTGCGTGTGTAGTGAAATACAAGAACTAACACCAACAAAGGGCAACTTTGACAACATGTAATATGGTTTGTTAATTATACCATAGGTGTACCTTTGATGAGATGATAGTTTTCACGTGAGAAAACTTGATATATTCATTTATCCTCTCATGAAGTAAAAACAGTCCAACCTCGGTAATCTGACCATGTCAGGACTGGTGGCTGTCCATCTAAGTGATGCCAGATAGGCATGATATAAGAAGTTGTGTTAGGATATATGCAAACCAGGTCAATTCAGTATTGTTATTTTCATATTTGCCTCTGCCAAGGAAGGAGGAGGTTAAGTGACTATCGGTGTTGGGTTGGCTGTTTGCAAAATAACTAAAAAAGTCAAGTACAGATATAAAAAAAAAATTGCTTAAAAAGTCAATATTGATGCTCATTCAATTTTGGTGGTGATCCAGGAAATTTTATGGATTTTTGAAGGATTTGTTCATCTTTTGGCACATAAGATAACGAACTTGGGGTTCAAGCTGCGCATACTGGAGGTTTACTTACGTGCACTAAAGCACTTGCTCTGCTTGTGCAAGGCGCCATGCAAGGAGGTAAACAAAAGGCTTGTATTTTGGGAAATGAGTTGCTGGCTTGGCGGAGGTCTGTGCTCTCCAAGTGCTTTTCTAGCTCATTATTCACATCATGTGAAATAAAATCAAATACATGGATGAGTTGGTGTACGACTTCTTATGCATCTTTGTTTCTTCAAGTTCACTTACCAGCAAAAATAGATCTGGTAGGTCTCCCCCCCCCCCCCCCCCACCCCCATCTCCCTGATCAGACCATCAGTTAGGCAGCATGTTTTTCCTTCTTGTTACAGCATTATACCTGTAGTTCAAAGTTCAAAGTATTTTATTGTCATTTAAAAAGATGGTATAGATGGTATGAATATATATCATATCATAGTGATCTGCATTTATGTCAAAACTTTTTTCTTGCATAGGATTTACAAGAAAATTATTTTTGCGCTTGGTTTCAGTAAAATTTGGCACAGAAAATACACAGAAACACAGACTATTTTGTGCCAGCACATGGCCAGATAACTGAGGTTGGACCAAAGAGATTTTTCTCCTCTCCACCACTAGAGGGCGAACTATACAATGTTGTCTGAGATTTCATGGGGGTTGCCATTACCCACTTAGTGATGACACACTTTTTACGTAGTGAAGTAACATTTTTACAGCGCATATTTGCACTTTTTAACTTTTATGCAAGTACACACTTCTAGATTTGGCTGCTCCTCGTTTGCTCGTTTGCTAGCGTGTTAGCATGAGGGGTGAGCCTACTGCCTTGTCTTCCAGTGCTCCCCGTGCGCTCACAAAACTATAGTACAGGGCATATGCATACTCCGTACTCTAGTACTTACTGGGGAAAAGCTCTTTGGGTTGGACTTATATAACCATCAGTGACGATAAACATGTGCAATTTTCATAGACGCTCCTGATGTTGAAAATCCGAGTCATTGCGAATCTGTGCAGTTGAGTTGAGTAAAGTCTCTCATGTTAAAGTTGAGTGCAAAACAGTGGGTTGATTAGCAAGATATGGTTGTTTTATTTATCTAATGCCTGCTCACCTGAGTAACAATTGGTCGAACACTCCTTTTCATTCATTCCTTTCGCGTTTAATTTTGTTTTGTTTCAATTCTTTATCTTGATGTGCAGGTAATATACCTCTGTCCCCCAAATCTGGTGCACAACTCAGGGAAACAGATGCAGTGAGTGAGGAAGACAGGTGACAACAAGCAAGCTGGATTTTTTTAAAACCCATTGTTTACTTTATCCCTCGCCATGACAACCTGCCTCCACCTGAATGTTCTTCTGTGGCATAGTGGATAAGACTCTTGACTTTCAGTCGGATGGCCCAAGTGTGAATCCCATCAAGAGCCCACGTCCTTGGACAAGATGTTTTGACCCGCCATGTCCCTCTCTGTACCCAGGTGTATAAAATGGGTACCTGGCGATGCGAGGGTAATAATAATGGCAGGGCCCTGTGCTAGAGTAGGGCAAAACTGAAGAGGCTGCCCTGGATAAAGAAGACCATAATTGTCATTTTATTATATTATCATGCCAAGCATTCAGCTGTTCACTCTTCTCAAGCAGACCTCTCCAAGATAGAGTCAAATGTTACAGAGTTGTATGAACATAACTGTTAAAGCCTTCATTTTAACATGAAAAGTTGTCGGATTTCAAAGTCATTCACAAACCTGTTGCTTACTCTGTTTAAAGTACTGTATCATCCACCTGCAAGGTATTTTCTTATTAGTAATATCAAGTCAAAAGCACCTATAAATTGAGAAGAACCTATCAATGCTAATGATCATTAGAAACACTGTGACAGCAGGATTTAGCTTGGCAAAAAAGAGATAGCCATTTGCCATCTGAAATTGGATTGCAGCTCTTAGTGCATTTATCACTCTTGTACCGTACAGTCAAACCTGTCTGACACAGCAGCCATTTTGGCAGGCTGCAAGTGGTCCTGACACACATGTTCTGGCATTTGTTGAGGAAGCAAAACAAGTTGTCGCTGGTTGTGTGTGGAGGATGTTCGATATGTGCTGTTTATTAAAACCGGATTTGTGCATGGGAAATTGCACACTAAGAGACAAATGGTCGCTTAGACAATTCGTCGCTGGGGTGACAAGACCTTGTATCTGCAATTTTGGTGAAAATGTCTTTTTTGGATTGATGGTCAGATAATCAGTTAAGTGATGTCCTGTCCAAATCCTAGATGTCTTACCCCCAAAATGAAGCCACCACGGCATGTCAAAGGAATGTCTATCCCATTGGATACAGTGCTTTGGCTGCCATGTTTTTTGGCTCTCCTGAACATTTGACATTTTGTAGATACAAGGTCTTGTCGCCCCAGCGACGGTGGATTATGCTGATTTTCCCTTGCCATTGAACTGTTGATTGTCAGCATTTTCACCCGTTGAAGACTAGTCCTGAGTATGCTCAGGCAGGTGTCTATGGGAATTGTGTTCTTCCTCAACGAATTAATAAATCAATCTTTAAACTGCCAAGTTTGAGTTTTTATTGTCTTCTGTTCTTGAAGTCACAAACTTGTTGATGTATATTTAAGCCTATGAAAATAGTAATGTGTACTCTGTGAACTATTCAGGGCAAGAATATGACAGAACTACACTAACAAGACCAATTTAGACACAAATGATCAAATGAGTGTTCACGGTTGTAACATGGTTATTTTCAAAAGATGTTAGAGTCTAGTAATTCAAATGTAAACTACCTTGAAAAATCCATAGATGAAGGTGAGAACCTGCTTTATGTTTTGAAATAATCATGAATCTAAAAGGAGGGTGAGGAAATGCTGTAGATGATAAATGGTGATAATGGTTATTTTGGTACAGCATCATCATTATTATAAATGTAATTGATGTAATTAAGGAGAAAAAAAAGGTTAGTATGAAGATAAAAAAATGAAAATATTCATAACAACACTGACATCCTCAATCATTGGTAATCATAATATTTACAATAGTATGAGCCAATATATATGAAGAGTTTGTTCGCAAAAACTGATAAGTCCATTTTGGAAGATTTTGAAGTACGGTCTCCGTCATAAAGTACAAAATAATACCTTTTAAATGATATATTGGTCAGTACATATAAAGGTACATTTTTGAAGTTATGGTCAAAAGAAGTAAAAATTTTCTTATTATTCTCTTTATTTTTCTTGACCTTTAGTCGCAAATATCTCCATTTGGCACATATGGACATATCGGATTTTGCGAACAAACTCTTCATATGTATACGGTATCACTAAAATCCAACTTCATGTACATGTACCTTAATGGGATGGTATAATATTGGTTGGGATGAGGATCTAGCTTTTATCTTTTTGTGAAATACTTAGAAACCACTTAGGGAATGTTAAGGAGCATACAATTCTCAGAGGAATTCAAAGTTTTTTTGATGAGATATCCAAAAACAAAGTAAAGCAAAGCAATCCCAATAAAAGGTGGGTCCCACCTATCATTAGAATTGCTTCTTTTGGAGGGATATTTCAGCCATTTCTAAACCGATCTTTATTAGATAAATTTTGAATTCCTCTAAGAATTATATGCTCTTTCATATTTTGTAAGAGGTTTCTCATTATCTCTCTCTCTCTCTCTCTCTCTCTCTCTCAAAAAAGAAAGATTGAAAACCTAAAACCCAATCTCAACCAAAACTATTTAACAGGAATTCAAATACATTAACACTACACTGATAACTGATAATCGAAAAGGTAGGCCCTATATGAACAATTTATGAACATCACCACCACTACCACCACCACCACCATCAGCATCAGCATCATCATAATATAGTACATAATACATAACACACCATCATCATCATCATCACCATCATCACCATCATCACCATCATCACCATCATCACCATCATCACCATCACCATCATCACCGTCACCATCATCACCATCATCACCATCATCACCATCACCACCATCATCATCATCATCACAATCACCCCCATCATCACCACCATCATCATCATCATCCCGATTTGGCCGTGCAAAATGACACAATACTGTTTATGCAAGCGATCAGCGAGCAGGGTCGGCTCCGGGCGGGTCGCGGCCCGCCCACCAGCCAGCGGAACGACGGCTAGGTTATAGGGGCTGAGACCAGGATCCCGCGGCGGGCCCGGAGCTCGCCGGGCGGGAACCGCCGACGAGGAGTAACACAAGCACGTGCATACACCAGCAGAGTACCGAGTCAATGAACTGTTGCTGCGAGCGGGTGTGGGCAAAATCGGAGGTGCAAAATTGTATTTAGGTATGTGACGTGACAACTGTTACGTGCTTTTGACATAAGTGTGTGTATTGATAAGAATGAGATGATTTTGTCAATCGTTTTTGCAAAGCTTTTGATGAATTGCTACTTTTTTGGCACGTATCTCGAGTCGAACGAGGGAGGTCGTAATAGTCCCACACGTTCAATTTCATTGAGGTTCATGAGAAAGTTCTGTCTGCTGTCGTGCCTAGTAACGTTTACGCGTTACAACTAACATTAAATCTAACACGTTTAAACGATGTGGTGTGGCATGTGCATGTTAGTAGCAGCACCATTTAAGGAGTGAAATTTAGATCCAAGAGTATAGGCCTGCCATTTTTTTTTATTATTTATTGGCATTATCGCGAAATAGTCCACCACTCCATTCACTGCCATTCATTTTGTCAGAGCCGGCCCGGGACCGGGGGCTTCTTTCAACCTTAAATAGGGCTTACCCGGTATTCAAATTTTATTATTATTATTATTGTTATTGATGATGATGACAATTATCAATTGCTTGAGCTCAAGTCTAACGACAACGTTGTTGGGCCTACATCAATTCAAGCTTGAGCTTAACTCTATAGACCTCTGGCTCTGACGTTACACAGCAGCTCAGTTGCTGTATAAATAGCGACAGGGCTGTACCGGAGCGGCCCACAACCCAAAGCAAGCTCAGCGATCGCTTTACAAATGCTTTGAGTTTTGATACTTGACATCATTTTTTTTTTTGTCGCCTCAAACTCATTGAATGTAATCTTCATTAGTGACACTACATAGCTATGTTATCGATATTGACATACATCTACACATTTCAATTAAAACTTAACGAAAATGAAGATTATAGACTTATCCATCATGTGCGAACAGTACATCTGATAATTGGGAGTTCACGCGATCTGAATGCACTTTTAAAGGTCATGCTGTCGACCGTGCTGCTACTAAAGAGTGCATGCATTCAGTAAATCGCTGCACTTCCAGCCATGCACACGCGTGCATAATTTGCAGAGTGGTCAACGCGCCATTTTGAATTCTGCAACGATGAACCCCGATGGTTGGGGATTGTGCTAGAAAGTGCCATTTTTTTTCCGTGGACTTATCGCGAGGGCTCTCTATGGACTTATTGCACCTTCTGTAATATAAGCATGCACTTTACATGAGTAACTTATAAATTTCTATAAGTAACGTATAAATTGTTATAAGTTTTGTAATTGTGTTGTGGTTCCCCGATGTGATGGTGAGGCCCCGCCTGTCTGACGCCGTGCTTCATTCGCTTTGTGTGGGAACTACGACTATAATAAACAGAAAACAGAAAATCAAGGACTCGGCTGAGCTAATGTGTGAAAATGTGGAATGTTTAGATGGGAATGCAAATCAAGATAGTATTGATTTTTGTTACTCACAATTATGCAATATGTTCGTCAGTGTTGCACAAGATGTTGGCATTTGTAAGTGGAGACAATCTCGACATAATATAAACAAAAATGAGACTGTCAATAAGGATAAAAACAACCATCAGCCTTGGTTTGATGCAGAATGTAGAGCTGCCCGTCAGGAGTATTTGAATGTTAAAAATCGATTAAAGAGGAAGCTTAAATTTCTGGGCAGGTCAGGGGCTACTTGTCTATTGAATCATTATGAGTCTACAGGAAAGCTTTATAAGAATTTATTAAGACATAAAAGAAGGACATTTCATAGAGATTTGAATGAATCTCTCCGTTCATTACAGGCATCAAATCCGAAAGAATATTGGCAATTACTCAACAGTAATAATGAACGCAAAGTAAAGAAAACAGGAAATGTTTCATTAGGGGATTTTGTCAATCATTTTAGTCGTTTAGGTAATAGCCAAGAGGACCAGCCCACAGGCCTGGAAGATAGTATGGGTACTTCAGAAATTGTTGAGGCAGATGGTCCCTTGGATGCCCCAGTCACTTTGGAAGAAGTGGTACTAATGATTAAGAAACTTAAAAATTCAAAAGCTTGTGGAAAAGATTTCATAAGAAATGAATTCCTTAAGAATTGTCCCGTAGAGATGCTTCATGTGTTGGTAAAGTTCTTTAATGTGGTACTGGACAGTGGTATTGTTCCAACTGAATGGTGCATAGGGATTATCATTCCTATTTTTAAGAATAAGGGTATAGACACAAATCCTGATAATTATAGAGGAATAACTCTTCTCAGTTGTCTAGGAAAACTTTTTACTTCCATTTTGAATCATCGAATCTCAGAGTTTTTCGAAGCAGCTAATATGTTAGGTGAAGAACAGGCTGGCTTTCGTTCTAATTATTCTACGATTGATAATATTTTTGTTTTGAAGACTATAATTGATGTTTATCTGCAAAATAAAAAACGCTTATACTGTACATTTATTGATTACAAGAAAGCATTTGATCTAATTGATAGATCATCTTTATGGTACAAAATGTTGAAGATGGGGCTTAGGGGTAAACTGTTTACTGTCATTAAGAATATTTATGAAAGTGCTAAATCATGTGTGGCGGTTAGGGGGGAGATGTCAGAGTTTTTTACTTGTAACATTGGTGTACGACAGGGTGAAAACCTTTCCCCGCTTTTATTTGCCATTTATCTGAATGATTTTCAAGAATACATAAGAAATTCATATGGTGGACTTAAATATTTGGAAAGTGAGATTTCTTACCACCTGGATTCTGATAATGTCAAAAAAGCTTTAAATCTTTCTTGTTTACTTTATGCAGATGACACAATAATTTTAGCAGAAACTCCGGAGGAGTTGCAAAAAGCTCTTGATGCTGTAGATAGTTATTGTCAGACATGGCGCTTGACTGTAAATGCAAGCAAGACTAAAATTGTTATTTTCTCCCGTGGGAAGGTTAGAAGAATTCCTGAATTCGTTTATGCTGGTGATCCACTTGAGGTTGTAGATGACTTTGTGTACCTTGGAGTTAAATTCAATTATAATGGTAGTTTTAAAAAGGCAATTTCTAAACAAGTCACACAAGCTAGAAAAGCACTCTATAGCATGTTGGTCAAGGCTAAAAAGTTACAGCTCTCTGTGGACACACAGTGCCACCTATTTGATCATCTTGTTTTACCTGTTTTACTCTATGGTTGTGAAGTCTGGGGTTATGTGTGCATAGACCAAATTGAAATTTTCCATAGGAAATTCTTAAGAAAAATTTTGCTTGTGAACAAATGTACTCCTGATTGTATGGTTTATGGTGAAACTGGACGTGGAGTAATTTTGAACCATATTAAATGTCGAATGATTGGATTCTGGTTGAGATTAGTCAAGGGAAAAGAAACCAAACACTCATGTACAATTTTCAAATTTCTTCTGCATTTACAAGGAGACATACACTCCCCGTCAAAATCACAATGGTTATTATCTATCGCAAATATTTTTTATTATACAGGGCTAGGGAATGTGTGGTTAGCACAAGGGGGTGGATTTAGTGCTGCATGGATTTCACACACCTCAAAAGTTAGACTTTTTGATATGTTTATTCAAGAGTGGAGAGCAGCAACATGGTCAAATAGAATCTGTACAAATTATAGAATGTTTAAGGATAATTTGATGTTAGAGAAGTATTTACAAGTCTTGTGTAAGAAAGATTATATTACATTAAGTAAATTCAGATGTAGATCTAATGGATTACCCGTTAATAAGGGCAGGTTTGATGCAAGCCTGACAGATGAATTGCATTGTACTATTTGTTGATCCGATGATATAGGGGATGAATTTCATTATATTTTTGTTTGTCCCTTTTTCAACAAAGAGAGATTATTGTATTTACCAAGTAGCTTGACGGCCAGTAGACCAAGTGCATTACATATGGCCAAATTATTCAATTCAACTAATGCTTGCCATTTGAAAAAACTAGCCAAATTTGTCAGAATTATTATGTTTCAGTTCTCTTCAATACCAAAGAAGAATGACAGTATTTTTGTAGAAAGTAAAGTAGATGTGAATGTTTGTACACGTAGTGGTAGAGTAGTTAAACGTCCTTTACGCCTTGTTTTGTAAACATATTTATTTATATCTGTTATTTTCACACGTACATGTACATTATCACTTATATTTTTGTATTCATATATTGTAAATATGTTTGTACTCTCATACCCCGAGAGGGGGTCGATAGAGTCAATAAAATCTTACAAATCTTACAAATCTTACGACTACCACTAGATTCTAGTACCAGAGTCTCTGGTAGTTCCCACTCACGTAAGCTCGTCTTACCACCTTGTAGTTCTATTTAGGCGATTTCAAACAACCAAATTGCTATACCCATACCACACTACCTCGACAAACAGAGACAAAATATTAAAGAACAACACAAAGCAGCCAACATCAATGCTTTATCATGAGACCCGGCTCTACCCTGGATGCCAACAGTAGTCCGAATACAATTTTTTCCCCCAAGGACAATCAGAGACTGGGATAAGCTTCATCAACACATCATTGAACTGCCCTCTGTTAAGCAGGTCAAGAAAGCCTTAGAAGCCAATTAAGCATGGCAGAGATTTTTACTTGCACAGTGAGCACCTGTGTAAACTCGAAAGAGCACAAAGCACAAATTGCATCCAGTGTCAGAAACACCACACCACAAATCCTCATCCAGTTGCTGAACAGGCTTTGATGAGAAGCACTGTAGTGTTAGAAGTAGAAGATCATTTGTAGTGTGCTTTTAGTATGAAAACTATTTTTCATAGCCCTATTTCTCAGGTGTGGTCATGGAGATAACTGCAAATGTTAGTAATGCCTGTTGGCTTTATTTAAATCTCTTAATTTCATTTTTAGCATCTTTGATGTGGAAGCCATCTAAGGAATGACCCGACTTTCTCTTCTTCATGCCTTCCTAATCAGTTTGGCCGGTGCTGTCTGCATGTCTCTCATCTTGTCATCCTCAAGAGGCTTACTCAGGACACTTGTTCCCACCAGACTATTGTCGGCAGTTACCATGGCAACAACTGCAAAGCCTGATGCACTTACTGCAGTCTTTGTTACTGTTCCAGATGTTACAGTTGGCAAGTCACTAGCCTCGTAAGTATGAAAAATCTTAGCTGATTTCACATGTGCTCAACAGATTATAATTGTAATAGTGTAGTTGTTTTTTTTTTCACTGAAGTGAAGGTTTACCAATTTCAGTTATATTCGAATTGCAATACATGCATTTGGCAGAGATTTTAAATGATCAAATGGAAGGAAATTCACCACCATATCATCATACTTGCTTGTAAGTGATCTTCATCCACTAGATCTAGTCTCCTTAGTTACATTCTTTATGTCAGTCATTACATGGCCCATATCACCTCTCAGTTCATTCCCCATATCTATGTCTCTCTTATATATGTGAGCAGTCGGTCAAAACACATCCACACTAGGAAGAAATCAAACAAAATGATTGGCGCTACCAACTTATACAAGGTTGATATACACATACTATTTTACATGTCGCATTTCCTCTTTGTACTGTGCGCAGGAAAATGGTCGAGCAGAAGCTTGTGGCCTGTGTCAACATCATCCCTGGACTCACCTCGGTCTACGAGTGGGAGGGCAAAGTCGAGACCGACAGCGAGGCGCTCCTCATGATCAAGACCAGGGCTTCCAAGGTCGACGACCTCTCGTCCTTCGTCCGGGAGAACCACCCCTACGACGTGGCCGAGGTCATCAGCCTGCCGATCGAGAACGGGAACCCGCCCTACCTGGATTGGGTGCTGTCGTCAGTCCCCAAGTGAACAAGAGAGATGGCAGTGGAAGAGGCAGGGATAGCATCTGGATCTACTTGATGGGTCTTTTGATCAGAGGGAATGGTTATGTTGATAGTAACACCCTCATTAATATCGTCTAAGTGACATGAAGCTATTGTAACCTTTGATGCGCCCACTGAGTTGTCGGCCAATGCCAAGGTGCTGATTCTACAGTGCCAGCATGATTCAGAGACCTGTAATAAATGAAATCATGGTGGTGACTCTTGCAAAACATTTGCTCATGGGCAGTCTTTGTGAAACTCGGGTGCAAGGGGATTACCTTAACGATGTAATCATCTGTAAACACTTTGCTATCTGGCATGATTAAGAGGTGAAGCCAACAACTGTGTGCCAAATCAATGTGCTTGTGAACATGAACCTCGTACAGTAGACTCCCGTTATAACGATGTCCTGGGGACTGGCAGTTTTCTTTTGTTATATCGAATTTTCGTTATAACTGAACAAATAAACAGTGAAAATACATAGATCCGATAATGTTACGGCCTGGATTTTGTTGCAACCGGAATTTTGTTATAACCGTGTTCGTTATAACGGGAATGCACTGTACTGTTTTGGAGATGAGTAGACCTAAATGATGTGGCAAGTTTGGAGATAATTCTCTTTAACAGGTGGCCAAGAGGGATTATCATAATTCTTGCAGATTTAGGATGTGGAATTTTTCCATATCTTGCATGATGTTATAGTAAATGTCCAATCAGCGTTGTCCATGTTTGTGCAAGGACAAGCAAGGAGCTTGTCCATCCACACTGTGCATGGGGACAGATCATAATTCAACGGCACTCATGCTATTGTTAGCGCCGATAATAGACTGGTTTACTAACACATTATGATTTTATACATGCCTTTCTGACAATGGCTCTTCTTGACAACCTGAATATCTGGCTTGCCCGAGGTTTGCCGGACATAGCAACAACTAAAGTATGCAAACTGGATTTAAAGTATTGATAAGTGTTTTTAGACACAGGTTAGTAATATACAATGTAGAGCTAGTTACAATGTCGGGACGAGAGAAACATCCATATATTTGAATATGTTTGTAAACTGGTCTATTGCGAGTGAAAAGAAGTGAAGAGGAGTACAATGGACTCTCGTTATAACGAAGTCCACAGGTCAGACCCAGGACCAGCAGTTTTCTTTCGTTATATCGAAATTTCGTTGTAACCGAACAAATAAACAATAAAAAACATAGAGTGGATAATTTGCCGGCCTGAATTTTTACTTCGTTGTAACTGGAATTTCGTTATAACCATGTTCGTTATAACGGGAGTGCACTGTACATCAGCGCAAGGGCCCTTTGAGATATGCTAATATGATTATTGTTGATGAGCTGTGAGAAGGCATTGTAGGTGTATCACCCACACTGAATAATTCACTTGATATCTTAGACCCAAGGAATTACTAGATTTGCACAATTTTTTTTTTTTTTGCGAATTGATGCCAAGGGCCTGTCACAAGAAATTAAAATGCACCCGAAAATTTGTGGCTTCACTGTAAGTTTGAGCATTTAAGTTTGAGTTTAGCAGTCCCCTCCATTTCCAGCAATATTGTGTATGCATTTACCACGGTGACACGAGTTATTTTTTGTATCTCTGTTGGAAATTTACCTGTATCTGTTTTACAATGTTATTCTGTTGATCGCATTGTGGTACATGTACTGATTTTCTGACATCTGTTTATACGAATGTTTCATTGTACTTCCAATTATTGTGTTTGTTGGAAATGAAAATAAATGAACTTGAACTTGAACTTGAGCATTGTTTACGTTTTTGAACCAAAATATGATTTTTGCTTTGAGATAGGTTGTTTAGTGTGAACCATTGATAGAGAATTAAATTAATGGTACAAAGGGTTAGGAAGTTCTGGTTATGTTGATCTTGTTGTCGGTTTCTATCCCATGTACGCAGTGTGGCAGCATTTAAATTGAGAAATTCTGCAAATTGGTACAATGTAAATTGTGTAAAATTTGTGTAAAATTTTCACACCAGGCTTGAGTAAAAGAAAACACATATCAATGGAACAAACCTTTCACTTAGTTTGGCTAGGTCAATATTTTGGATGTGATAGCGGTGTTCATCATGCATTACATTGGTACAGTTGAACCACATGATCAAACGTAAATCTCACATGTATACCTTTTAGTATTGGAGTATCTTATGATCATGTGTTACAAGGGAAAAACCCCCAGTCTTTTATATATTCATGCTATGTTCTATGATATCTCACTTTTTATTGACTGAAATAAAAGAAACAAATACATGTACCAATACATGTGCAATGATGCATTGACTTACTGTGTTATTCATTTTGAAGCAAAGCTTTCTGAAATATAAATGCCTGCTATTTTGATTGTTGGTAAATCAGCTGTAGGGGTTAATGACCACGAGAATGTTCATTGTATCGTAATTGTTAACAATCTTTTATCTGCACTGACACGACTGACACACTTATAACACTGAACCTAATTCTTTATACTACCCCACTCCTGCCTGACATGCACCACCGCACACAAACCTTCCCCCAATATCACATGACTACTCACATACCGCCACAAGACAGCCACAAGACATCCAGGCAACGCAAACGTCTGCTTAGCAGGTAATTATATTATTTAGTTTATTTATGATATATGTTTGATAATTTTTATTGTATGATATGTTTGTATGCTACATATACTCACTATACACTCATTTACAGTTATACATTGTTGAATGTGTTGCAAAGTGCCATAAAATATTGCCAAGTATGTCATGTAACTATTAACTCATGCTCAACTTATATTTAATATATTGTGTTTATGAGTTCAGATTTGTTATGCTCAAAAATGTATATTTCGTTTCGTTTCGTTTCACAAACAGAGCTGAGGAAGACCACGGTCGAAAGCTTCACAACTCTGCCGGTTTCATGCGACATCTTCTGTTATCTATACTGTCTCAACTATTAATATATATATATATATATATATATACACACACACACACACACATACGACATAGGTAGCACAATGAGCCGTTAAATCAAATGAAATGATAAACTTTTATTATTTGTATTTAAGAATGCTTTCTACACAAATGATACAAATATACACAGGCCTGAAGTCTACACAAATGCATGCAAGTATTTACGCTGTTACTATCACACTGGCAATTTCTACAGACAAGGGCAATAGTGATAGATAACAAAGGATTTGAAATACTTGTACTTTGCCCCATGATCAAAGTATACAGGTATGTAATTTGATTCATCACCAATGTTTTACAAATGTAATGAGACTTGCATTTGCTCTAATCACCAAAGGAAAAAAAAAAAGACCAAATACATCGCTCAACTCCATTCTGAAAAAAAAAAAAAAAAAATGAGCACTGGTGTGCTTGTTTTCATTCATATGTGAAATGTCGTGGTTTTCTCTTGTGGAAATTTTGAGGATTCATGCATAAAGACTAGCGTACATGTACATGTCACTGGGTCAGATGTCTACGGTAGTTGGAATTGATGAACTTTGTATACAAACATTCAATTCTCAACCCTGCCAAATGAACATGAAAATTAAATTTCACTGTGAGACATTCCTCTACAATCTAATACTGAGCACAATAAATGATATTCAAATTCTGTTTGATCTGATGTTGCGACAGTTACCTCAAACACTGAAATGGGAGGACACCATACTAGTAACTCAACCCGGTCATTCACTGTGATTTATTGACTTTGGAACATACAGTCATTGAAAACACTTAACCAAACATGGCAGCCAGAGTTGCAAATGATTAAGAAATGAGACATCTTCCTATTTTCTAGAGCTATATTATGGAGATAAACTACATTGGTACTGTTGGTTAGTCATGAACTTGGCTAGTATAGCATGATGACATGAAAATGCCACACATTTCTTTGCAAGCATATCTGTGTATGCAGCATGAATCTTTCCATAAACTTTTGAAAAAGGATATTATTCAAAGATAACCTATCAATTCATCATTATGGTACAGTGCACTCCAGTTATAACGAAATTCTTTAATATTTGTGCAATGAAGTGAAAATCTAGGTCTGGAGATTGTCATCTACATGTATGTTTTGTTATACACTTAAATGTTTGGCTTTATCATATCTTCATAGCAAAAGGAAACTTACACTTTAATATTTGGCTTTACCTAATCTTCATAGCGAAAGGAAACTGTGGGTCCTCAGGACTTCATTACAATGGGAGTTGCATGTAGTAACAATGTCTCAATGTCATTGCAAGTCTTGATCAAGATGCAACTGTACATTCGGCAGTAATTCTACTGGGCAGGTGCACTTTTTTTTTAATTAAGTAATACATACATGTACTGGTAATTGTTTACCTGCAGGGCAGCCAACATGTATATCAAAATTGAAGAAGCTTCCAAAGAGCAATCGGGCAGGTACTAGTGTGTAACGTACATCTTAATAGGCCAACAAATAATTCCTTATTCAAGAATGCTTCCTTATTATCTTACACAGACACTCCTACACAGTCAGGGACATTTGGCAGCTCTGTGTAACATGAATGTGGGCAGATCATTTGATATTTGCCCTTCAGCTCTGCAAAATTGGGGAGTTTACAAAGAGATACTAGTGTGCTACATACAATCTACATCACAATAGGCAAAATAAATATGTATTTCCATAATCAGGAAGGCTTCCATGTTATCTTATGCAGACACTCCTCCGCAATATGGGAGATTTGGCAGCTGTGTGTAATATGAATGTAGGTAGACCGTTTGATATTTATTCTTCAGCTTTGCAAAATTGGGGAATTTCCAAAGAGCAATTAGGGAGATACTTGTGTGTTACATGCATCTCGGTAGGCCAAAAAGAAAATATTTCCATGATCAGGAAGGCTTCCATGTTGGCTTCCATTACACAGACACTCCTCCACAATCATGGAGACTTGGCAGCTCTGTGTAACCTGAATGTGGGTAGATCATTTTGATATCAGTTCTTCAGCCCTGCAAAATTGGGAAGTTTCCAAACAGCAATAAGGGAGATACTTGTGTACTATATGCATCCCAATTGGCCAAAAAATACTTCCATAATCAGAAGGGCTTCCATGTTGGCTTTCATTACACAAACACTCTTCCACAAACACAGAGACTCCAACTCTCCCGTTTTCGACGGGAGATCTCCCGCCGAAAGCCCATTTTTGCAAAATCTCCCGTTCTCCCGCTTGAGATTTGATTTCTCCCGCCCTGGCTCTGTGTCTCCTGGTGGAAAGCATTTCTTACTTATTGCTATCGTATGTTTAAAAAATAAGCCTTAGATAGCACCAGAGAACATCTAGAACCCTAGGAACTTCGCACACATCAACTTGGAGTCTCCCGTTTGCTAGGGGTTTTGGGCGGGAGAATCTCCAGATCAGAAGGTGCTTGGGGTTGGAGTCTCTGCAAACATGGAGACAGGGCAGCTCTGTGTAAAATGCACAAAGGCAGATCATTTGATATTTGTCTTTCAGCTCCACCATACCACACTGTCTCTTTTCCCTGTGTCCATTCCTTTGTGTTGTCCGTGACGACCCCAAACTTCATGATCTTCTCGTCATCAACTGAGCCACTGTGAGCATGAACGGAAGGAGGAAAGAAGAAAACGATTAGAGGCGGAAAGCAAATCAGCAAACTTTGTGGCTAAACTCAGGACATTTCACTTCATGATTACATTTCATCACCCTCTTAAAACTCATTACAGTTTTACTAGAATGATTACACTATTATCATTATGATGGGGGGGGGTCAAAACTATGTGTACATTTATGTAAATCATTCCTGCACACATGCAGATAGCACAAATGATGTAATAGTGAGAATAGATGTGCACAGTGTGCACTGCAAAAAGAATGACTGAGTGTGTGTGTGCATGTGTATGTGTACCACTGATCTTTATGGGAAGTACCTGGATATCTCATTGGCCAATCACTTTGAAGCCAACATGCCGCCATCTTACTTGGCACATCACCCATACACTGTACGAAGCTCACAACATCACATGATCTTGGTGACAGTCTGTGCTGGAAAATGCATGCAAGTCTATTCTACAGAGCGTGCATGGTAAAATGGTGGCACGTCGACTTCAATTGTGCAGTGTGTACGGGCAAATAAGATATCTAGGTACTTCCTATAGAGATTAGTGGTGTGTACACACGTGTGTGAATGGAACATGTACCCCTGGAATCTGCAAAGCAAGGGACCACTGTTTATGGCAGCTCCCAAGGTGTGATAATGGTGATGTCGAGATCACAAGAGGCAGGCATAAAACCGTCAAGGAAATGCACAGCAGAGATGGTTGTTATCAATTTTCTTTGTCACTATTTTAACCATTGTAGCAAAATGTTGGATTTGACAGCCTCTAACTCATTTTGCTGTCACTCTTGGTCAACTCACACTTGCAATCATATAAAAAAAAAAAATCAAACAGACAAACAAACAAATAAACAAACAAACACACAAACAAACTATCGAATTGTTTTCCTCTTGATTTGACAAATGACTCCTCTACACCTGTCCAGTATACAAATGACTCACAGGCCTATGTGGGACGGTAGGAATTCTGTATAAAGAACCTCTGAATTGCTTGAACCCTCTTGGCTACACAAGATATAGTCCTTGTGGGTTCAGATAATTCAGAAAAAAAAAGTCATCTGTTTTATAAAATATGGGTATAAAATTCATGAAAATATGGTGAAACTGTGTGCTGAGCATAGGTTACCGGATGCATGGTTATGGAACAGGGCATGACTGAAAATTAAATATGCATGTAGTCAGTAACGATTACATGGCAATTGACCAATCAGATTGCAAGGATTCCCTAACCTTTTTTTTGATATAATAATCCAGGAGCTCCACAGGTCAATATTCTCATATATACACTTGTACTCCAAAGGAGACATTGTGTATTTATTTATTTTCGATTGTATTGAATAGCCAGAACCATGGACGGTTTGACAGTTAAAGACTCACTTCGTTGTCGACCCACGACCCCTCTGGGTCGCTGTTTTCGTATTCGCCGACGTCCTCCCCGCTCTCCTCAATGGCGTCCATGTCGTCCTCCACCGTGGCCTCGAGACTGTCGCTGGCCTTCTCCACCTTCTGCATGCCTTGTAGAGCCTTGTCGTTCTCTGGGTCCATGCTGGAAAACCAAGCACCAGAGGAGAAAAATACAGACATCAACACCTTTTCCGGGGTATTGGGCCTTTACTCATCTCAAAGAGGAGCTCTGTTGATGTCGGTGATGAGGTGTATATACTCACTGTATATGCCATATTTATTTCAAAAATATAATATTTGGCAATCAGGATTTGTAAGACGATTTCACGGATGGTGGAGTATGCAGTCAAAATCCACAGGGACAAAGCAAGAAGTAAGTTTTTATTTTTCTGGAGAACAATTGGCCATTTCCCGCCATAGACACGATTTTCTTTTGACATTTTCTTTATGGTGTGTGTGTGTGGGGGGGGGGGGGGTAGGGGGCAATATTTTTAACAGTTTTTGCTTTCGCAGATACTACTTGGCTGATGAAATTTACAAAAACAGAGACAAGGAAAAATACATGTCATGCTTTGCTAGGGTTAGGGTGCAAACCAATCTGAGAAATACAGTAAAACCAGAAATTTTTCGTGAGCATGAAACTTTCCCAAATTTTGCAAGGAGCTAAGATCTGCGAAAGTACAATGCCAGTGGCATTTCACGAAAGTTTTACGCCACGAAAAAGGGTTTTATGCCACGAAAAAGGCCGTCGCCTCCAGTTCACCAGAGTTACATGCCACAAATGTTTCTGGTTTTACAGTAGTCCTCTTCTTCTGTCATCCCTAGCATGTTCACCGACCACTTAAAACCAGCTTTCTGCAAATTTTGGGAATTCAGCTTTGGTCATCCACATCATGTACTTGATATCCATACTACCTGAGGAGCCCAACAGGTGTAAACTATACCTACAGGTAGATCCAAAACTTTACCCCTTCTAAATCCCCCCTAAAAAAAAAAAAAAAAAAAAAACAGAAAGAAAGAAAGAAAGGAACATATGTGACCATGCATCAAAAAAACAACAAAATGTTGCAAAAATAGGTGGAATAGGTTAATTTTGTCAGTCTTATAGTTTTGTATATTTTCTGAAAGAGCAATTCTTCCACAGATTTCCAAAGTTTGGGATTGTGAAACAAATGGAAAACTGTGGGGTTTTCTGCATCTTTTTAAAGAACACTTTTTTGTGTAGAAAATGTGATTGCATATGGTTTAGAGGACCCCTTCTTTTTCTAAAAACCCTTTACCAACACTTCAGCTTCAACTCTACTTGTCTAGTAACTTTTGAAAAGACGAGGCTACTGCTTTAGAAGTTAGCTTTACTCATGAATAGAATGTGCTGATAGAGTGCACAAAATTTCAGCTTAAATCTGATAATCCCTCTACTGTGGTTGCTAAAGAGTTTAACATCCTGTTTTTTGTGTCATTCATTGTGCAGAACTCGGCTTTGGTGAGATTAAGAGCTTGAATAGACCCTTAAACTTTAATGGCACTTTCTTTCTATCATTTAGACAAGCTTTTACAGCTTAGAGTCTGCTCTTTAAGAATCTGCCTCTAATTAAAATCCATGTCTGGCGACTTTCTGTGGGTTTTGTGATGCAGGGTCACATATTGAAAGTATGCCCATACTAGCATCAAGAGCAAAAACTGGTAAACTGTCTTCACAGAGATGAGTGGATGGAGAGTTGAGTGACCGCTACACCTGAGTGACCAACTGACCTGAGTGAGATGCTGTACTGGTCCAGGGCCTCCTGGGGCTCATTGTTGAGTGAGAGACAGTCTCCCAGCATCTGATGCAGCTGACTGGTGCTCTGCTGTTCCAGCTGCTTCCTAAGGCTGTGCAAAAATATAATGGTAAAAATACCGAGTGATAGTAAGGGGTAATGCAAGTGTAATTGATATAATTTACACTTGAGTTTTCTTGCAGTGTTTGCATGCCAGACTGTTTCAATACTGTTTTGTCTTCCTTTTATTAAGTGTGTGCATTCCTTTTAATGACAAAATCTCTTAAATTAATTACTTGTAATCAGATATTTATGTCCAAAGAAAATGTTCAAAAATTTGAGTGAGAGAATGAGTGAATGATTAGGTCCTTGACATTCTTTCTTTTTTCTTCTAATACTGTTTTCATCTATTTACCTCTCATTACAATATTTTATCTCTTTTTTTTTTTGTTTTTTTTTTTTTTTGGGGGGGGGGGGGTTCTAGCATATCTACATATTTCTTTTTAATAAAACTTTTGATTGCTTGAAATGATCTGGATATTTTATTTCCCCAAACATACTTTAACAATCTTGTTGAATGAGATATTCTTCATAAGAGCAGCACGATTGGCATATTATGTGCACTTTGCTATATGTATATCGGGGGTGCAAAATGGGATAAGCATCAGTATGGAGAATTGCAAATAATGTTTACTTCCTTCAGTGATACACAGTTCAACTATTGAGTAACAATTGTATTAATATAGATTTGAATTCCAATTCAAATCTCTGACGATTTGAAGTACAATTCACACCTATATACATAGATGGAGATTGGGATATCTTACAGCTGAATGGCTCCTGGATACTTCTGTTCTTCATTCAGGATCTCCACAGTGAGGTAAATGGCTGGCAAGTAGTTGGGATCTTGTTGCAATACCTTCTCCAGCATGGTTCTTGCCTGGCATAAAACAAATAGTGAACAATAAGCAAGAAATCAAGATAAAGGAATTAAGTGCAAATGAACAATGAAAAAGTGTTGGCCAAATATATTCTTTAGTTTGTTCTAAACAATATTGAGGATATTTAGCAATGTGAATGGAATGAATGCAAGTATAATTACAACGCCTACCAAGTACAAAATAGTACCCTGCCAAAGAACCCTTTAAAATCATGAAACATTCACACACATGTGCAAAAGTGTGGGGGAAAAAATACCGTGTGTCCCCCCAAAAAATTACAACGGGACCCTCCACAATGATAACTTAAAAAATAGTGAATCAATCCAAATACAATTCGAGGGTATGAAACTACAACTCATTGCCCACATCTTACAGAAAACGCCATTCAGTTTGCTTCAGTGGTCGAAGAGAAATAAAGAATTTTGCAGAGCATGTCAGGAATCTCTTCCCTCCAAGTTCTGTCTATTGTATTCACACATTAATATGCAGTTCCAAGTGCTAAACTTGGAAGAATCAGACTTAAGACATGCTTTACAATAGTCCATATTTCTCTGTGACCGCTTAACCAAATTGAAAGGGGTTTTCTGCAAAATAGAGCTATTAAAGATGTTTAGTTTATTTTAAGACCCTGAAGTAGCATTTGGACTGTTAAATCAGATTGGGTGTTATCAATGCGAAAATCTGATTGTAATTTTTTTGGGAACATACTGTACAGTACATGTGACATGCAGTAAAGACTGAAAGCTGCACAAATTCTATGGTCGATTACCAAAGTGAGAATTGAATATCAAAATCAATCAAATTAAATGTCAGGTATTTCTGTAATTCTTTGAAATGAAAATACATTCTTAGAACATTACTACAAGTGATCAACTTGACAAGAAAAATTTCAAGGGAAACTGTTCTTCTATTTCATATTGTCAGAAGTATAAGGTGTTGCTGCTTGTTTTCACTACCTTTTCCATGGACAGTCTGTCCCTGGCGAGTAGTGAGGCCAGGAAGGTGATAGTTCTGGGATTGTTCCCAAGGACCTTGACCGAGTTAGTGAAGGTTGTGATGGCATCTCTTATCCTGTTGGCTTTCACGTAGCATTCCACCAGGCCTGAAACAATATGGTAAGGCTTAGTACAAAGCAGCTCAGTTTTGTTCTCAAATTATGGTGAGGTAAAAAGGAATGATAATTTTGTAAACACAGCAGACACATAGAAAACTCTGAATGTAAATAAGGGAAACCTGATAGAGTAAACACTAATACGACAAGATTTCATGATTGGGAGAAGATTTTCCTGTGTACACATTTTTTAACATGTGTCTCTCGGCGTGTCCCATGATATAGTGAGCTAGTTCCGAAAACACATAATGAGATTTCATAAGTACAAGAGGATTTTACTAGTACAGATGTCACTGTTAGCCTTACTTGCTTTGTCCATTACGATGAGATTAAAAGAGTGAGTGGAAATGCTTGATGTTGTAAACATGCTTCAAGGATTCATGACCAGGAGCACATCAGATGTGCTCAAGATTCTTGCTCACACAGCACGCACACAAGAAATGTGGTGCATGTCACACCTCTGATCGCACATGAAGCATAGAGGTAACACTGGCTGTGCAATGCCTGTAAAGTTCCATGTCTGTAGCATGCAGTTTGCAGCATACTATCTACCAATTTATGCACATGGCCACAAGAGAGGTTGCAACAGATGCTTTGGCTATGACTGGGAATGAATACTTCCACCCCTTTATGGATGGTAGGAATTAACGGAAAGCTTCTCACTGGAAAAAGAGTGCAGAGTTCCCCTCCCCCTCCCCCCCCCCCCCCACACACACACACACACAATGTTTCTCTCTCTACACAGTGCCAACAGATAAACTGAATGTTCATACAAACTAGTTGGTTAGTTTGATTGTCAGTATCCAAACACATTTACAACTTTACTTTTCATAATATGGTCACCATATGACCATGACTGTATGTTGCTACACAATGTACTACTACTGATACAACACAAAGGTCTTCAGCTGACACAGCTGTGGGTTATCATATTGAAAATTATGCATGTTTCCCTTACGCATAAAGAAGACAATTTTCTTGGCATTATCAGGAATGGCATGTTCACCAGCGACAGCTGGGAGGGGGAATGTTTCCTGTGAATGCTCACCCTCATGCGCCTCAAACCGACTCGGTGCACACCTGACAGCCTCCCTGAAGTGAAGGGTGGCCTCCGGTACCTTGTTCATCTCCAGCAAACCTTTACCCTTCAAGAGCAGTGCTTGGACCTTGCCCCCTTTCAGAGGATATGCCTGTAAAAACACAGACACACAGACACACAGACGAACACACAGAGAGATGAATGGTGGAGAATGAAAAAACAATGAACAAAGCAATCCAAAAACTATAAAACAATCAAACAAACAAACAAACAACCTTCAGACTGGCTGTACACTGGAGAATGCAGTAATCACACCTACAAAAAAAAAATAATAATAATACACACTCACGAAAGAAAACAATCAAACATGGCAATCTTACCCCTCAAAAAACACAAACAAACAAACAAACAAACAATCAACTCCAACCTTCAGTCTGTGCACGAAGCCATGAGAGACTATTTCCAATGTATGCTCCAGCTGATGGTGTGAAGGTGATAGTCTTTTAAAGTGATATACTCTTCACTCTGATAGAAACGAAACAAAAGCTTGCCACAATTTGTCTCTAAAAGAAAAGCTTGGCTCGCGTGAGATTAAATGTGATTCATGTTAAGAAAACTGAGCCTTCCTGAACACTAGTACAACAACTGTATGGTGCAGCTATTGATATCACTTCATATTCAAGACCCTATGATGTTGGAAAAGGTCCAAGAAGTAACGTAAAATACAAATCCATATTAACCTTGCTAAAGTAGGTAACAGAACCACCTACATAGGGACAAGAAAATCTTGAAAACCTTAGAACATGAATCAACAGAGTTTGCTTCAGCCTTCACGGTTGACTGACAGACAGACGGACTATGTAAAAACTTGTACCTTCTGTGCAAAGTACACTGCCCTGGCAAATCTTGATTGGATAGTCGGAGGACAGAGACAGTAGTAACCCATGGCAACCCACGGCTCTCCTCGCTTGTCCGTCACTTCCATCAGCTCCGACGAGAGACTGTTGGATGTGGTGGGATGGGGTAGAAACCATTTCGTAATTGCTGGCAGCATGAGGGACAATATACTAAACTGATATGTCACACACCAGTTTATACCCATTCATATCCCATACTAGCTAATGGTGGTGAATGTCATTCCTGCTAATCGAACATTCAATGTATCTATTTTCATTTTCTTTCACAAAACATAATGTAAGAAAATTATAAATGATCTTGAGTACACATTGCTTGTAAGATTAAAATTTAGAGGTAATTAACAAATTGAAAGGATGTATACCTGGTACCAAATTTCAAACCAAACTTGTTACATTATCTAGGTGGTATGTATCATATTTAATTGTCAAGAGCATCCCTCGGCATAGCCTGAAGATGGAATGGTTTTAAACATTTTCAAGAAAATGTTTCTCACTAGAATTTAATAAATGTGATGACATTTTGTGTGTCCAGGCTGTCACTTGAAAAGTACAAATGAGCAACTTTTGAATGATGCATTTGCGATGCTTTCTAACAAGGGATGCATCTGTTTAAAAAAAAAAATCCATATTTATCTAATATCAGCAACATATGCAATAACACTATGACATAGGTAAAGGAATCAAATCTTGATTTAATATAGTGGTAGAAAGTCAAAAACCAATCCACCAACTAAATAGTAGACACTGTACAATTAAATGTGGCTGACAGTGGTACAGAAAAAGAACAATGTGTCTACTCTATCAAAAGACAGAACTGATATTGATAATGAAGCAGATATAACTCACCTTTGGAGTTCTTTGGACTTCTTCTCTTTGTAGAGAATATATGAGTAGATGTCCATTCCTCGGAGGTACTGGGGATCTAACGAGTGAACCTGGTATATGCAGACAAGAACAACGATGACATGAATAATATGATCCTTCATTTCTTGTGGCTTTGGTACCCATTTGTTGAAAGCTAAGAGTATTTACAAATGTGTTGCACAAACAAATACAACAATCAATGATTCAAAAGTTATTTGGCCTGTTTACTTTCGATGGAAGACTGAAAATAGAAAAAAATAAGGAATTGAGATGACATCTATGTTTGTTTGTTTTTTGTTGTTGTTTTTTTCATGCTGCCAGTGAAGCATGCTGGATATATTGAGATACATATTACAAGTTGTGCATTCCTTAACTCTACTTCCAGCATTGCACACATTAACAGTCATAGGAAAAACACTGAAAATATGAATTTTCATTCTCTTTCATTTCGAGGCTACCCTGCAGAAATCAAAATTTAAAGATAAAGTTAATACATCCTTTGAAAAGAGTAATTCCCAATCAACCCCCTCACTTAAAAGCACACAAATGATCAAATAACAAACATAGAAACAAAATATGGAAACATTATCTGCAACATTAATACATGGGCTACTAGTTTTAAATTTTGAAGTTTTTTCTAATCCAAAGAAGTAGAGAGATGTCAAATCTCAGTGAAAAAATCAGCTAGTAAAAAGAAAGCTAACATTGATTCCCCACCCCCCCCCCCCCATCAATACTTTACCACAGCTTTAAACATTGTGATACAGTGGAGGGCTCAAATGACCTCCTGTGAGTGCAAAGGTCAAAGGTTGGCTCTCACCCTTCTGTAGATGGTGGACGCTGTGGACAGATCCCCAGACATGAAGTGGTTCTCGGCAAGACAGCACAGTACATCGGTGTTCTCTCTCAGCACGCTCTGTGGATTAAAACCATGTCGCACATGCAGACAGTGAGTGGTAGTACAGGGGAGCATGGTATGAGAAATAATCTAGACTTCTCTTAATTCCTTTTATTTCAATTTTAATGGATCCTATAATGTAACTTGCAAAATAAAATAGAAGTAAATCACCACTATTGACTTGGTTAACAACTTATGACATAAGTTAAAGCAGGGCTTGACACTAACGCTGGATCGGTGGCCCGGGGCCACCAAAAACGCACGTCGGGCCACCAAAATTTCAGAAATGAAGAATTTGGTGGCCTGATCGGGCCACCAAAAAAGGTCGGATGTTTGCCTTTGGGCCACCAAAAATAAAAGTTAGTGTGGAGCCCTGGTTAAAGGGATGGCATAGTTTTTGTTTAGATGGGGCTTCATGGTTTTAATCATTTGAGAGATAATGAGAAACGAAATATGAAAGAGCATACAATTCAAAGAGGTTATTCAAAGTTTATTTGATGAAATAGGTTTTTGAAATGGCTGAGATATCCAAAAAATAAAGTGGTAGTAATAATAAAAGTTGGGACCTAACTTTTATCAGAACTTCTTTGATTTGTATATCTCAGCCATTTCAAAACCAATTTTCAACAATTAAACTTTGAATTCTCCTTAGAATTGTATGCTCTTCCACATTACATAATTGGTTTCTAATCATTTCACAAGTAGTTAAAAAGCCCCATCTCAACTAAAACTATATGTACAGTATCACCCATCCCTTTAATTAATGATGTAAGATGGACTTCATCAAATCCAAAAAATGGGTGAACAATATGTAAAGTGCCATAAGAAAGCATGCAGGGCAAACACTTATAAAATTTGACATCAGGCACACACTCAGAGAAGTCCTATGAGATTGATATTTAAGTCATACCCCCATTTTTGCAATTTTTATTAGAACATACTACCACTGTATTTTTCAAGAAACCTAGTCAATTTATCTCTCCTGTTATTTTGGGGGTGTTTTTTAATTTGAGCTTGGTAGTCTTAGTGGCAGAAAAACAAAGGCAAGAAGTCTAGAAGAAGTACATGATACCATCATGTAGAATATCATGTAGAATATAAAAACAAAATGATATCTTGACACATCAGATTTGATGTTTGTTTTATGTTAAGTGCTGTCTGGGGCATATTATTTGTATAGGGCCCCATTTTTCTCTCTCTCTTCTTTCGTTCTTTAAAACAACAACAACAGATTTGATGTATCATTTGGGAAATCAGATTACCTAAGATTCATAACAGTGCTTTTGAAAATCCATATTTCATCTATTGTAAAAGTGGAAATTTTCACAGTGTTGAAATTTTCGCACATGTCACGCAACCCGAAACTAGTGCGAAAATAAAAGCACACAAATATTTTTGTTTGCCATACTTTCCAGCAGTTGATGACTCGATTCCACGGAATTAAAAACACGCGAATCTCTTCTAACCCCGCCGAGCGCTAAAAATTAGTTGCGCAAAAATATCGACTTTTACAGTATAAGATTGCAGATGCCATCTAAGTTCTGAGGTCACGAGGGGTCGACAATCGGCTGTGGACAGAAAAGCGGACTTTGGCACCTATGCAAGAAATATAGTCATTACAACCAAATCACAACCTGCCTCATTACAAATTGTGTCCATGTCATGCACTTCCATGCTCCTTCACTATTAAAAAAAAGGGAGTAATAACATAGATGTATACTTTACATTTACCCCTGTCTCTAGCACTTTGAAGGTGCTGACTGCTTTGCTGTATTCCTTGCTGGTGTTGTAGGCATGACCCTTCAGCCAGAAAGTAAGCCTGCAGGGGAGAACAAAGGACAAATAAGACTTTTAAAAAATGAAGCACCTGATACTGTAAACGTCCATATTTTCGCATTATTAATTTTTCGTGCTGAGTGACTCAAACACATATTCGCGGGTTCTTGAATTTGCGCTGCAGGATTGTCAACCTAATCAAAATGTGCAGAGAAATTTGTGAATACACTTTCGCTGGTTTTAGAAATTGTGCTAGCCAAGTGTAGCGCGAAATGCTCGAAAATTAATGTACCATAAGAATTTGTGCATTTACAGTACTTCTTGTTCACTCTCTCACACACATATACATAGGGGTCGACCATATTGCACATCAATACAGACAGACATCTAATTGCATGTGGTTCTGCAGTAGTTTCCCTTGTGGCACAAGTTCTGACATTTCTGATGAGATCTCTGGCTACATATGTATGTAACCGACTGAATGATGTGCATGTGTGTTTGTGTGTGTGTGCGCGCATCTGTATGTATGCTGTGGCAAAATCTTTTTGTGTAACTATGATGGGCTTCTATCATCACATTTACAGACAAATCAAAGGTATTGTTTATCATTGGGAGCAGAGATGTACAAATGTTCAAGTTATCACTTTTGATACATATTTGCAGGTCAGTTGTATCCTACCATATGAAAATTTTGCACTAAAACCTAAAATATCAGGAGATATCATTATTTTCCTCATTAAACCATAACTGTAGATAATTTATTCTACAAACAATTTTGATTGATCATATTTTGTATATTTCACGATACTTAATATTGATTATACTGATTAACATCTTTACATTGGTTGTTTCTACCCCTAACTCATAATTTAGAACTATTTTGAAGCACTAAAGCTGGGTTTTTGTTCCTTGTGCAAATGGCAAATAATGCCTTTAAATCTCAGCGGTGCAGCTCACACATGAGGGGATCAAGTCTTGTGGATTCCACTTCTGTATTGATTTTTCTCTCACAGTCTTTCTCAATAAAAGCAAAAGATTCCATATGTGTTGCTCTGCGTGGCTGTTAAGTGCAAGGCCACATGAAAGAGAGAGAGAGAGAACCCTCCCCCCCCCCCCCCCCCCAAAGATTGCCTGCAAGCATTTTCTGATCAATTCATGCATCATACTGACACTGTACTATTGGGCACTGGTAAGAGCTTACCATTCCACATTTGCAGAGCTGGGCATACTATTGACAGTGAGGAAAGCTACTTCAGTCCCTCTTACACCGAGAGATAAGAGACCCAGCACAGCTTGCAGCGCCAGGGGACATTGCCTATTATGCAGAGAGATTTCAATTAGAATAGACATGTGAAACCATCATATCAAACAAAACTGAAATACTTTGTGGGAAAAAGGTAGAGAAGGAGGACTACAACAAATAATATCCCACATATGTGGTTATTGGCTAAAAGAAAAATTGGCCTTTTGAAGGACAGATTGATTCGCTTGCGATGTATACTGCAAGATGAGTGTTTAAGTACTATTGATTCTCATGGTGACTGCATTCTTTGATAAAAGTCAAATACTCATTGTGGTCTATTAAAGCAGAGAGAATTAAATGCTGGATACACAGCAACTACGAAGCATCATGATGGTTAGTTACTGTACTAAAGTGTGAGTGCCATAACCCCAAATTCGATACACAAAACACGGCAGTCACAAGGATGATAAACGAATAGCAAAATAACCAGACTAGCTGTCGTGTGGCTCTTGCCTGAAAAATGAACTATCCAGCAGAGCTCTGCAAAGATGTGATCCAAACTTCTGCAGATTAAAAAAAAAAATATATATTATGTGTTTTACGAAAAAAACAGACATGATAACGCCCATACCTCAGGACCTCCTTGTACCCGTAGATGGCGGAGCGTTCCATGCCAATTTTCTGGTAGAGTTTGGCCAGAGCCATGTTCACTTTGGGTTCTCTCAGCTTGGCAGGGATGCTCTCCAACTGTGAATTCCAGATACGATGAAATACGATGGTGAGAAATGACTGCCATCATAATATCACTTCATGGAAAGTGCAACATAGTTGACTCTTCTTTTTTTTTCTAAACATCAGGTGAAAACTTGCACTACTCACTTGCAAATGCAAACATATCTTTCGTCCAGGCCTTCTGATGACAAAACCTTATGATGAGCACTATCCCTCACGATAAAAGCCAGTCAAAGTTAAATGACCTGCATCAACTAACTGCTTTACTACCGTAACTACTCTGGAAGGTACAGGAAAGTTCTAGGAGTAATGTCTGTTTGCTCAATCATTCACAACCTACCACACACACACACAAGGTATGTATAATGGGGCTTAGAATCAGGAGTGGAAAAAACAAACAAACTAACAAACTCTGGCAAGACATTAAAAAAAAAGAGCAGAAAACAAATTGCTGGAATTATTATCAACTTCCCAGCTGAGTGGAGCCATAAATATATTAAAGAATTAAGTGATACCAAACTGTCCATTCTACACCAAGCATCATCTACTGCTATCAGCAGGAATAATGCACTACTCATTTCAAACACATCTTTCATATTTCAATTACAGCTGGCTGCAGCAAATTGTTCTCGACAGCATAAAGCCAGATACATTTGGAATACCGGGTACATGAGATAGACAAGAATATTTGCCATCCCTATCTCTATGCCAGTGGGGGGGGGGGGGGGGGGGGGGCAAACACTTCATAAGAGTCTGCATGGGTATTAAGGGGAAAGGACTAAGCATACAGGATACATCTTTGATCTCACAAACACACCACTGCAATGGCCTCCCTGTGGTTCTTGAGTTGGTTGTGGCACTGGTAGATGCGGAATCGAACATCAAGCTCTGAGGGTAAGCTGTCGTCTGGCTGGCTCGTCTGGGTTGACCCCTTGACCTTTGTCTTGTTGAGCATCTTCTTCAGCTGCAGAGCCTTGCGGTACATGCCCTAATGATATGCGTCAAGAAATGCTTAGAAAGTATGTTCATAATGTACTTCATAAACTTACTCCCTTTGGAACATGTTCTGTTTATTAACTGTTGACTACAGATGTTTAAATGAGGAGTTATTGCCATTGCAACTGGTAATCTATCATTTCGTTTCTCTTTACCAATGCTGCACACTGGCACTGGTCCAACGGTCCCTGACCAGTAAAAATCACTGTCGGACCACTAACTTTTTTTTTTCAGTAATTGACCAGTAAAAGGTACCTACTGGTCCAACGACAGATCAGACCAGTAGAACAATTAATGGGTTAGTGTGCAGCCCTGTCTTCACTCTGTGCTTCTTGTGCTAATGACTGGGGAGGCACAACATCTTAGTTTTGTCTAATTCTGATGGGGTTTTTTTTTACAATTAACCCATCTCCCAAGCATTCTTTAATCTTTGAAACAAACATTCCTCTGTTTCAGAGGTATAATATCTTGTTTGGATCTCCTACACTATTGAATGAACATGTCTACAATCTATGTCCACTGCTACTAAAAGTTTCAATAAGCCCCCTGAGCTTTTACTAAGTTTCTTTCATTCAAAATAAATTTCAATTTATGCAGAGCTATATTTGAATTTTCCACAACTTTATCATCATAACCATTAAATCTTAAAAAAAAAAAATGACCAAAAAACAAACAAACAAACAAACAAACCACACAACAAAACACATCAAGCAAAGTCAGGTAAACAACTTAAGACTAGATCTTTCAAATTTGTCATCATACATTGTATTCATTAAATCATTCAAAAAATGTACATGTAAAAAAAAAAGCGAAAGAAAAAACGCACGCACACACACACACACACACACACACACACACACACACACACACACACAAAGTATCATCCTTGCTCAGTCTATATCAGCGTTTTCAAAGGACCAACAATCAAGTACTGTTATTTCAGTGTTCATTTCTCAATTTTACCTCAGCTCGCTTGTATTCCTGTTCCTCATAAAGGGCGTCAGCATAAAATGCAAGAAGCTGATACCTTTCAGCAACAGTCAGTAAGTCTGAGTTCTGTTCACTGGCAGTCTTCACCAAGTTTGCCTGAAATGAAATCACAAAAATGAAATCACAAATCACGACATATTGAAATGGCTAATTTCATGTGTTGTGCTTTCATGCAGGCAGCGTATCAACACTGACCGTGTCTGCGATGTCAGATCGCAAATCAAGGCTCGCAAGGAATCCGAGTCGTTTTTAGTTTAAAATTTACTTTTAGAGTGGAATGGTTAGAATTGAAATTGAGTGACATGAAAGTCGACAATATCAACGCTTTCTGATAACCACAATTCACCTAAAAGACTGAAAATAAGACATTAAGTATTTCCTCTGATATTGCCATTGGTGCAATTTGGTTTCGTGGAATCCAAGGTATCTAAACTTACATGGATGCGAAAATACACTGAATAGCGCCGCCAGTGCAGCGCTCGCCTGGCCCGACACACAGCCGCGGCTAGCCCGACCAGACGCTGTTAATACGCTACGCGAATACAGCGTCTGACCAGCGCAGGCACCTTCAAAGTGGGGAACCACAACAACTACAAAACTTATGAAAATTTATACGTTCTTTATAAACAATGTACACGTTACCAAACGTTACTCACCTTAAGTGCATGCTTGTATTACAAAAGGTTCGTAAGTCCATTGAGAGCCCTCGTGACAAGTCCGTGGAACCAAAAAATGATACTTTCTTGCGGATTCCCTAACACCGTCGGGGCTCATCGTTGCAAAATTCAAAATGGCGCCTTGATCTCTGCGGAAATCTTTTGCGTGCGTGCGATGCGCTGCTTGAGTGTTGGTGTAGCATAGCAGCATGGTCGACAGCGCGACCTTTTGAAAGGGCATTCAGATCATGTGACCTCCCGGATATTGGAAATGGCCTGGCGTGAAAGACGATGTACCGTTCATGAACCGTTCACACTTGCTGCATATAACCATCATTTTAGGTAAGTTATTAAATCTAAATTTCAATATTCATAGCATAGAGATATGAACAAAAGTCTCACTCTCATTATCATTTTGTTCGTCAGATGAGTTTGAAGTGACAAAAAATGATCTAAAGTATCAAAATTCAATCCGATCGCATGCGATCGTTGGACCCTCTTTGTGTTTGGAGCTTCGCTGGTACAGCCCTGTCGCGCTACGTATGTACAGCGGCGACTGGGCTGTGTATAGTTAGGCCGCGGCATGCACGGCGTTCTCTCTCGGCCTCGCGGGCGGGCTAGGCTTGTTGTTTGCTAACATCTTCTTTCGTACGTGGGACTACAGTAGGCCATTCATTGCACATATTCTTAGAACTTACCAATATCGCTAAATTTCCGAACAGTCCTTCCTTCCGGAGAAGTCGCACGTGATCCATTAGCCACGCACCCATATTACCCAGCTTATGTGACTTTATTTAGGCAGATGGAAAGTTAGAGGACTACAAATCTGAGGCACAATACGCAATATTTGAATCTTTTGCTGCTTGCTTGGGATAAGTTTTTCAAAGTTTAACATCGATGGTCGATGATGGCAGCAAACACAAATACGGCAACCGTGTTTGCTGTCCTCAACGCTTGTATACGGCACAGATCCTACCACCATCACAGAACTTTATGTTTACCATTCCCGTTTTGCGATACTAGTAACGCGACAAAATGACAAAAATGTGTCGATTTCCTGGTAGGTTCTATGTCATTTCTGCGACATCGCTTTGTTTAGTCTTCATTTCACTTGAACTTGATGTTACTATGTCTTTGGCTAGCTAAAACCCTAGTTACTTTATACAATGCAATTGTTATGCCTCGGGTGTATTGCAATGCCAATATTGCTTGGGGACACACATTTAGGACTCATGTACACAAGTTGTATGTTCTTCAAAGAAAGTTGTCAAGTACATAACAAATTCAAACTATAGATCACCTAGTACTCCCTTGTTTTTGCAGCTACATGTTTTGCCGTTTGATGAAATGGTTTCTCTTCAATGCTTAATATTTGTGTTTAAATGTCGATCTCCTCAAAATACATTTTTGTCTGATGTGTTGTGGAAAATTCTTCCATCCATCGTTATAATACTCGCCAGAGTAACCTCATCCATCAGCCATATGCAAGAACACAAACTACCTTAAATTCATTCAGAATAGTCTGTGTTAAAGAGTGGAATAAGTTGCCCCGTAATATAATTAATTCCACTATACACTGTCTCGATTCAAAATTTTGTGTAAAAGACACCTTTTCGACAGGTTGAAATTAGGTGTATAGTAGAAAATGAGATGAGGTAGCCATGTGTGAAGTGTGCATGCATGTGTTTATGCGTGTGTGTGTGTGTGTGTGAGTGTGTGTGTGTTGTGTATGGGGGAGGTGGTATACGTGTACTTTTCTGCATTTATTATGTTGTATTATTTGTACATATTATAATGTTATACTCCATGTAAATATGTTACACCTTGCCATATACTGTAGTGTATTGTGTAAAGGGGCCCCGACCACAAGCTGTGCTTTACTGGGGTCCCAAACCTATCATTCTGAATTTTTGCAGTTATACATGTCTTGTACTTTTGTTATGTTTGATTTGGTTTGAATAAACTGAACTGAACTGAACTGAAAATGAAGTAATTATCTATGGTCCTTGCTTTCCCTACTAAAGTAACGTAATACTAATAAACAGTGCCCCGTTTCATAAAACTTATTAGGCCTATCAGTGACAAGTTGTCTTAGTTGTTATAAGCTACTGAAATCCTTGTATCTGATTGGTTAAGCGCAAATTTGTCACATAATTGTGGCAAGTTTGTTTGTTTGTTTGTTTGGTTTTCTTTTTTTTTTGGGGGGGGGGGGATGGTCTTTTTTTTTTTGCCGTGTATATCTACAATCGTAAAAACGTGTGTAGCGTAATATAGTCGTAGATTGGACGTGTTGTACGACTTCGGGTGTAGTTTCTTTCTGTGGTGTTGCGTACTAAAATATTTGAAACACAGTAATGCCAATGAAACCCGGTATTTCTTTATCGGCTTCGACGAGAGCTTGCGTCCATACTCGGATACATTAACATTAAGCCACCCATTTGTAAATACTGTAACGAAATATGATAATGCGCGTCAATAGTTTGAGAAACTAAGTTACGTAAAGAAGGCATTAAAGTCTGTTGCATATTGTACGAAGAATTATGTGTCTTGTTTGGTGTTTGGCGATCTGTAACCAGTGCATGACGCATGCTTATGGGCCTATGGGCCTATATACTCACAGTATTTGTTTACACTTTTATGCATTGATTATGCCTTTGATTGTGAAAGACGGATGGATTGCCCGCTATAAAAAGTACAGATACATTGTAAATGTACATGTATAACTAAATAAATGAAATGGTGCAATACAGAAACATTCCCTTATCTGACAGATAAAGCCTATCCAGCGTATCACATCCAAGAAAACAAAGACTAAATAGGTCTATTACGCCTGTAGATGTTATTCATATGGCCTCTTGTCCATAATGCACGATGAGATATGTGATTAGTTCCACTGAAATGACGAAATGATTACTATACACGTCCATTTCCCATCAATAACCGGTATTTAAAAATGTGGCATATTGTCAGGCTGAAAATAATTATTGATTTTGTTTGAATATTCTCAGAATATTTTAACTCTGAATCACAATCTTTGGATACGTCAATGTGATCATAGTAAACAGATCTCTCTCTCTCTCTCTCTCTCTCTCTCTCTTGCTCTCTCTCCATCCGGAATATTTAGAGCCGACAGTTTTTGATTCAGCAACCCTTGGATAGACTTGATAGAGTACGTAAGGCTACATCTTTCAGTTGTGTTAGGCCTGTTCCTTGGAATACGATCTACACCATTAAAAAAATTCGACTCGTTATTTCACTCGCACATGGCAAATAGATCTATTGCTTTCTGTGGTAACCACTTCCTGCCCACAAATTACACAACCCAACGTAATAATTTCCGTGGACATATAACAATATAAGGACAAGTAACATAACAATCTAGAGCAGTTAAGAAAACAATTCATATCTCGCGGAGTCGTCGAGGTTTGAACAGGTTTATTTTTGGCGTATACATTCTGAACATGGGATTTGATTTCCTGTGCACTATACTCCACGTACTATTTTCAGCATTTCTACAAAAGAGTTAACATTTATAAAAGTGGTGTCACGTTACATCATTATTAGAGTATAGATTCTGTCCCTTACACATAAAGCATGTCATATTGCGTCGTGTGGGGAAAACCCCGAGAGAAACGGGTAAGAATGAAGAAGGGACCAAAAAAAAAAAAAAAAATGTGTTTCTCAACACTTGCTGTTAATTTCGATTTTTCTAAAGATTCAATAGTCATTTAATTCATTCAATGGCTACAACGTATCAACAGATCAACCTGGCTCAATGATAATCAGTTCCACGACATATAAGATGTGTGACTATATGGAATAAAGTTTCGGCATTCGAAAAAAAAAGATAGCTTTTGCCTTAAACATAATAAAGTTGCTACCATACCATCATGTCGGTATCGCCATTGTTTGTAAAATATACTTGCTCCTTCGTCTAATATAAGGTGCTGTAATAAAGTATTAAGAAAATCTAAAAGGGAAACTCCCCTTCGTGTTCAGATTTATCTTAATGAGAAAAAAAAAAGAATCACACAAATATAACAACAAAAAGGTGTCATTAAAATCAGGGTAACAACAAGACGTTCCTCGTGTACACATTGCATAAAGCTTGACATGCTTCCGTCATAAAACAGTGATATCAAGTCACAATCACGTGGAAAACTTAGAAAAGATCAAATAAAGTTAGGCGATAACATCGTCTAAAAACTCTTAACATCGGTTTGCATATCGAATTATCATTACAAAGGATACACGAAAGAGAATTAGTTTTGAATTTGTTTTCTTTTTGTAGAATTCAAATCTCTGTTTTCCACAACTACGATGATTTCTCAACATCCTGAAACGACAGGGCATTATTCGCATCTTCCAAAGAAGACAATATGAGATGCGATGCAAGACATCTTCACGTTTCGCTATCTTCGGAATCATCGCTCTCGTCAAAAGCTGACTGACAATCAACTTGCCATCGCCTGAGCTGCCTGCGCTCCTTTGCGGAGCCGGGGACTTCTTTCAGGATAAACTCCCTGAAGGTATCCTCTGCGGCCGCCAGCTTGTAATACGTCATAAAGACGGACTGCGTTCTTCGCGCCATCGCTTCGGCTTCCCTAGCAACGCTATCGGCTGCCAGACACGTCTGGGCAGCGTCGTCGTTTGGTCCTGCGCGATGCAGTGCCGCCCTCAGGCGGGAGTCCGTCATACCCAAGTAGCGGATGATGAGCCTAGCTGCCGCCACTGCATCCTCCATAGCAACGAAGGCGTGGCTGATATCGCGCTTTTGATCCTCGTCAAGTGTTTCGTCTGGCCGATTTTGACAACGAACCTCTACGTCGTCTTCAATGACAGGAGGGTAAATAGCACCACCATCAGGCTGCGCCGACTTTGATCTGGCCATTGCCTGTAGTCTCAGCGCACTGTGATTGACACTAAATGGGATATGGTTGCCTAAGCTGTCAAAGCGATGATCTGTTATCTCCTCGTTAGTCAGAGTAAACAATGACAGTGAGGAAAGAAAAGTCTCTTCAGACTTTGAGATACGCGGTGGAGTATTGGGATCCCCATGAGCGAGTGTCGACCGTTTCACGCTGCACTCTGTGATCGGCCCTACTCGGGCAGCAATCAAGTTGTCTATAAGGCCCTGAACATCCGCGTTATCTCCGAAAGTTTCAGGACGCTCCGATGAAGGATTGGTAACCACACGTTTTCCTGGTTGATCCTCTATGACTTCTGAGAAACCTTCGGAACTACTTCCAGGTTGTGATGAACCATTGGCGACAGGTGACGAGGTAACGGCTCTCAATTGGTCTCCTTGCCCTATAGTGTTAATCGACACTTGTGACTTAGTCGGAGAAGTTGTCAGATTGTCACCCCCACTGTCCTCGATCACTAGATTTTCATCTTCCCCACTTAGCCGAGGTGGCGCCAGATCATGTCCGCTTCCGGGTCGCTGTGGATGCGGTGACGGCACTTCGGCGACATCAGTCCCGTCATTTTCGTCTTGCGCGTCGTGCATTTCTCTACATGCATAATAATATGATATAGATTGATGCGATGAATGCTCGTCATTTGTTTCCAGGTGATCAGGGTGTGGTCCGTCGATCTTTTCTTCACATGGAGCTTCAGAGTCCACCTCAATTCCCATGGTCTCCCATTCTTCTGCAGTAGGAGTCATCGTTCCTTTCGATGTCGCTTCGTGAAGGCTGCTGGCAGAATATGACTGTACTGGCTGTTCGCCAACAACAGATTCCCGATGGCTTGATTCATCCCTTCGCAGTTCATTTTCAGCACACCGATCAAATGCCACTGTCTCTAGATCCTTCGCTGTCGATGATGTGCGGCAGTCACGGTCAGGGTATTCCCCATTGCTTAGTCTCTTTGAGTCCTCCAACCCAACAGAAGGTTTATCTGAGAATTTCATCTCGAAGAGTAACTCTTCTCCTGTTTGTACTCCGACCGAGACGCTCCGGACTCGGGTGTTTTCGGATGTCGTAACCTCGTCTGTGCAGTCTTCGTTCTGACGTGAAGAGCTAGATTCTTGAAGATGTAGATCCTCTTCAGCCACTTTGACGCAAGAGGAGTCAAAGGAGACGTGTGACACCGGAGTTTCCATCATCATCTTTTCTATCGAGCCGTAAACCTTGAGGCCAACCGGTGATTCAGACTCTTGCCCCTTAGCATCCTCAGTTGAAAGAATTCTTGCGTCTCCTTCCATCTTTGACACTGAGTCAACTTCAATGATCGGGGTCATTATTCCATTTTCATTGCCAGTTTCGTCTGCCTGTTGAGCTTCTGCAACTTCAGGCGTTTCTGTCGAGACTTTTTTGATGTTCGTATTTTGGGGTTCAGACCTCTCAGTGATCTCGTTGATCGCATGAGTTGGGTCCTTTTCTTCTTGATGGCTGATTGGTGTTGGCCTATGGTCTTCCTGTCTCTTTCCTATATGTGTGTCCTCTCGGTTGTGCAATTTCTTCATTTTGACCTTGGGATCGCCTCCGCATGCTGGCTTCTTAATTGGAGGAATGGGACTCAACCGTCTCTGCCAGTGATTCTTTTGTTTTGTTCGGACATCACCGCTGTCTGTATCTCGCCGGAAGTCGAACCCTTGACCTTTGCCTACGGGCACCCAGAAGGCCTGTGTCCTTGGCGCCTTTTTCGTCTGGTTCCGCGTGACCAATGTCGTAGTCTTCTTGAGAACCTCTTCGAGTCGGTTCCGCTCAAGAGTAGCGATGCCGGGATGAAAGAACGTTCTCGGAGCGAGGCGGGGTGCGGGTTTCGATGGCGGTCCGTCAAAAAGGGAGCAGCAGTGCTTCTTGTGGTTACTACCTGCTGGTGGTTCTATGGGTTTCTTCCTTCTTGGCGATGGGCAGCGGAACATGTGATTAGTGTGGGTGTCGTCGGATGTTGGCGATATTTTTCCAGCAGGGGGCTCTGTTTGTGTTCGCTGAAATAAACAATAAAGATATTTATTAGACTGGAGTCATAGCGTCATCATTTGATGTTTAGTGTCATCTCCCGCACCAGCCATCTAAACTAAGATCTCTACTATATATTTGCAGTATATGACAGGATAAAATCATTACCATTATAGTATGCTCAAATATTTTTGTATTTGATTCTGAAATATTTATGGAATAATCTCTCCAATAGTGTAAAAATATCCCTATATGTATAATAATGATCGCTGTATCAAGATAATGAAACCTCCTGAAGTTCTTTGCGTGACACCCTGTGCGCGACACCCTGAGCTATCTGCCAATTCCCTCGTACTCTGGGAGCCCAAACGGGGAATTGCAAAAAGAGGAAGAAGTAGGGCCACTTTCATCAGTGTACTGAAGAAGAACGCAGGCCATGACAGTATTAACGAACTAAGGACAGCCATGTTGATAGACAGGTTTGGAGGTGCAACTTTCTTTATGGAACTCGAGTTGGCATAGGCTGAAGCTAATACATGCCCTCGAATTAGTAGTATAGTAGAGGTTCTTTGCACTTTGTGTATTTTTCTACGATGGAGTGAGTGTCAACTGCACAGAAGAAAAAATACAAACCACGACACTACCATAGGCCTACTTAAGGTATTTTTCTCGGCTCACTCACTGTTTAACCTTTAATGTTTTCGTTCCCTTATCGTGCTAAAATCACAACATTCTGGCATCTCTTATGGCCCTGTGCAGTAACCTCATAAGCAATATTGCTTTGAGCAACATTACTTAAGGACCTTCTTAAAGTCAAAGATATTATCTCCATAATTCAGTCACGTTATAGAATGACCACCTGAAAGCTTAATATGTGCGGACCGCGCGGTTATACTCCTTGCGGTAAAATCTCTTTTTTGCATAACATTAAAGTAATTGGTCACTGTTTCTGTTTGCAATGCTTTCCGAATAATCTTTGAGAACGGTCAGAGAATCACGAACAACAACCTCGAGTGATCTTACTTGCACAAAATATGGTATTCTTCAGTTTGTTAAATGTTAGTATCTCTGTTATACCATATTCTTTGTTTTACACTCTTCAACAAAGTGCCAAATAAGTAATCATTATCAGAATACGATGCCGACAATGATATAAATGATAATGATCATCATCTTCATCTATTATAAGAAGAAGATATATTCTCTTTATGATTATAGGTTCTGCTCTTACCCTTTCCACACGAGTGTACATCTTCGGCTTCCGGAATGGGTTCTGAATTGGAGGAAGATCTGCTCGCGTGCCGGGGATGACGTCATAATGACGATCATCATTGTGGGGTTTCTTTTCCTCGACTGCTTTGTGAATCTGTGCGAGACAAACATCAAAGACAAACATCATCATTAATGAGCTAATTATTTCGTAGTCAGCAGCAAGGTGGGATAAGAATTGTGTACGGTTCTAGGTATGCAGTACACGACTAGCAAGTTGGGGAATTTACACTTAATAATAATAAAAATAATGACAGTGGCTACTTGTACTTGTATAGCGCACCAGTCCTGTAGGTCCACTTTTCAGTGCTCATGGCGCATCAAAAATGAAAAAGATATGCATATACATGTTCAAACATGTCAACAAAGAAGAAAATGGAAAAAAAAAACAAAAAAAAAACACAAATATACCAAATAAAGAATAGGGGTCTACAGCATACCAATTAAAACACAATATTGTTCCGAACATTAATGACATACAGCAATTACAGTCCTCAGTGTGAGAGGAACAGATAAGTTTTAAGTTTGGATTTGAATGTCCATCTGTAGTTCCCTTAATTTCTAAATCAATTAGACTAAAAATTGTAATCTTATGTGGATTTGTCCCTCCCCATGGTCTTATTAGATTACTTTTTAATCCAACGATTTTCTTGTGTAACTGATTTCACAATTTTGGTCCCATAACGGAGAAAGCACGATCACCCCATTCATGTTTTACTCTGTGTGTTTGGAGTAACAATGCATCTGATGCACTGGCGTAGCCAGGGGGGGGGGGGGGGCGATGGGGGCGGTCGCCCACCCCCCCCCCCCCCCCTAAGATTTGGACCGGGGATTTGGGAGGCGGAAAAAAAATGCGAGTATACTGTATGCATGCACATGAAGCGGGTCTCCTTTGCAACCTTTCATCAAATGAGATCATATTTTTTGAATATTTCACTCAAAGTGTGCACCAGATTGTTGAATTTCAATTCAAATTATGCAAAATCTCTCGTGCTTGGGAGGGGGTATCCCCCTCCCAAACCCTCCCCCTCTCTGCCTCTTTCCCTAGCTTAGTACACTTTTTAGATTTACAAAAAAATATGAATAATTCTGAGTGCACAAGACTCACTTATATTCCGAAAACTCAAAGTTCCCTCATGTACAAGGGGAATTTCCCCTTTTAATCGACCCTTTCCTCTCTCAGTCCCCCCCCCCATCATTTTTTTTAATAATTTCCCAAATATTTCATCAAATATGCGTATACGAGATATCTCAATTTCAACCTTAAAAAGGCAAAATCTCCATCGTACGGGAAGGGTGGAGATAACACTCGCCAACGCCTTCTCCCTGCTCGCTCGCTCGCCCATTCTATAGGCAAGTTCAATAAGAATCTACATCAAAATATACTGCGATCAAGTGGGACTGTTTCACGTCGATAAAACGCGCAAAAACATGCATCAAATTGCACCATTTACAACATCAAAATGCAAAAAGTTCTTACCGTGGGAGGGCGACACCCCCTCCCACACCCTCCCCCCCCCCCCCCCTCGCTCGCTCCGCTCGCTCGGGCTCGGTCGCTTCGCTCCCTCGCAGACTAACCGCCTCCCTATATAAGATCAAATCCTGGCTACGCCGTTGATCTGATGCTGAACGTAAACTTCGTGTCGGCTTGTATTTTTGAACAGAATTACTTAGGTAGGCCTATACGGGGGAAAAAGAATGAACTGAATGATGTTCCAATAACAGAATCTTCAAAATAATCCTTTTTTTTTTTTTTTTTTTTTTTTACAGGTAACCAATGTAAGGAACGGAGAACTGGTGATATGGAATCAAACTTATTGGTAAGAGTTAACAATCGGGCAGCGGAATTGGAACCGTTGCAGTGTTGTGACATCTTTATTTTTTGGAAGATTACACAACAATGAATTCGAAAAATCCAACCGAGAAGAAATCAAAGCATGAATAAGCATCTCAGCTGCATATTTAGACAAATATTTCCTTATGAAACTTAAATTACGCAGGTGATATCGAACATTCCACTGAATTACTTTTCCTGTTTTACGTTATCCAAATTAGTTTATAACACAGATAGTATTCAACAATACGTGAATAATTTCACCTTTCCGTCGTATAATATCCCTTTTCGGGGCCCTCGAAGATCTCACGAGTTATGTTCGAGTATTTATTTTCTTGAAGACGACTGCCCTCATATCATTGCATTATGTAGACCACAATCTATATTGTTTAGATCTACGCAGTTTCATCGACCATATCCACTCCTTAAGAGTTCGAAGACTAAAATGGACATCTTCTTCTTCTTCGATATATCACTCCTCAACATTCCGTCTGGAACCAAACGAGGAGGAACCGTTTATTATCAAAATAACCAACCCACACCGAAACGATATTTCTTAAAAAGAGACATAAATATACAAAATGAAAGTTGGAAACCACCATAAAAAGGATATATGAACTATATGAAAAGGGGCCTTACCCGATCCTCCATCTGAGCGTATGATAGTCGGATTACACACTTAATTTGGAAGAAATCACGTACTGAACTGAAGTAAACAATTCACTCAGTATGAAGACATCGCTGGCTTTTATCGGATTCGATTGTCCTACAACTTTGCTACAACTGTAGCTGTCTCGCAAGCCACTGCCCTTTTCTTCTTGTTTTGTTTACATTTTCGCGCACCTACAGAACGTGATTGTACGCGCAGCAATAAACGCGCAGCGTCATCATCGCTACTTTTGTGACGCAACCTGGTGACCACTGGTGACCGTTGCATGATGACGTAACAATTATTTATATGTATATTATTATATATATATATTTTTTTTTTTTTTCTGAGATACGTACAGAGGACGGGTCTGAAACACTGCGCCCTTCAGAAAAGTATACTGGGTAGTGCAATGCCAGTCACCTCACAATCCATAATTTCAACCGGAACCTGTCAGTACATGGTTAATTTGATTATTACTGTAATGTTTGTCATGACGGTAGGATAATACATTTCAACCTAGATGTCTGCATGGGATCGAGCAATTTATTTGATTATTACTGAATTATGATGCAGTTATCAATCATTTTGTTAGAAGGGAGGGACGGGAGGGGATAATGAGTATTCTATCCCCTTATCATTATACTTGCTTTCTGACACAAAGTAAGGCCTACGTATATTTGTCATTTTCTTTGCTTTCCAAGTACGGAATGTTAGTATCGGGCCACCAGATTTCCAAAAAGGCTATTTTTTGGTGGCCTGATAGAGCAGCGGTATAATGAAGTTTTATAATTCCTTCTATTTTTTTGCCACTAAAACAACTAAAAACGACAGGTGAAACAAAACGTACGTAAGCACATATGACCCGAGAGAATGTCAAACAAAAGCTGACTGTCAGATTGATATCTTCATGAGTTGAGGTGAAAGTCGAATCCATGTTCAAGGCACTTTCCTTTATACCGTCTTAAGAAATTTGTTGGGCTCAGAACACAATTTGATTGCATAAAATGCATAAAAATGTTTAAATGTTATTTTTGACTCTCGATTAATCAACACAATATTCATTCATGTGTAAAGTAAGAATGTAATCAAAGACAGAGCCAGCTTTTTACTTACCGTACCTCGTTGTTGGCTCTCTTTCTAGCTGTTAAGAATGCAGGATGTCTTTACAACATTATCTGTGAACAATGATGTTAAAAGTATATCAAATAATATGTTACGTAAAAGTAAACGAATATAGTAGCAGTGTATTTCCGCGTGATTTCATTGGTGGATCGTATAATGAAATTGCAAGAGAAGGAAGATAGGCTATTCATGACAAATATCAGATGCAGAAAAGTCAATCGAATCTGTGATGAATGCGCCATGTTCCTGGGATCCAGAGTATCACTATGATTTTGGTTGAGATGGGGATTCAGGTTTTAACTTTGTGGAAGATAATTGGAAATCCCGTCACATGAAATATCAGAGCACTCTAAATTCTAAGAGGAACTAAAAGCTCATTCGATGAAAGTCGGTTTTAAAATGCTGAGATACCTAAAAACAAAGGAAAACAAAAAAATGGTCCTATTAAAAGTTGGGTCCCACCTTTTGTTAGTACACTTTGTTTTTGGATATCTCAGCCATTTCAAAACCGATTTTCATCAAATGAACTTTTAATTCCTCTTAGAATTGTATATTTTCAATATCTTTATATAAGTTGTTTCTATAATTATCTCGCAAAAAGTTGAAATCTAAATTCCCCATCTCAACCAAACTACAACTTGCAAGTGTGTAAGGCGCTTGGATGGACATCTCGCATGGATGCCGCGCCGTGCGTCTGGATGTGCGGCGAAGTTACGTACGTACCGGTACGCCTACCTCGTCTTCCGTTTTGTTTATGTTCGTATGGTAGGCGTTCGTGTGTGTGTGTGTGTCATCAACCACATACAGGGCCTAGGGCACCACCGCACGCACCATATCGCACCCAATTTTACTTGTTTGGTTTGGTGCGCTCGCTACCATACTGTCCCTGCGATCACACGATTCAATACAGTACAGTCTAGTTACAGCCTGCTTACTGCTAGTGGTCTACTCGCAGGAAAAACCCGGATAAACGAGATGATTCTCTTATAGTTACACCAACCTCTTAACACACGGATTGCTACTTTACTTAAAGATACGTGACACTAAAGAATTATGAACATGTGGTGAGTTAAAACCTTTGTGTTTAATAAAGTGAGCACTTGTTGCCGTCCAGCTGTATTCCGTAACCCTACTCTACGACTGGGTTATCGTATTAGTGTTACGTCGTCTGACATGCCCACCGTTTCCATGTTGATGACCAGCCTGCGGGTCTGGTTTACTGCGTGTGTTGTGCCGCATGTATGGTAGAACCCTATGCTAGTAGTAGGCCTAGCTACACAGTAAGTTAGTCGTAGTAGTCGTAAAATTTACTCAATCAATTTCAATAGGCGGATACCGCGGATTCTACTTGTATGATCTCAAACGCTGTGTATTATAAATGCAATGGAGACTGCTTTTTCGGTTGTACGGTCGATTCCGGTAGAATCTATGTGTCCCTTTGTAGAGTACCACAGTATCATTATGGTGTAGACAACCGAGTTCTAACTAAGTTACGGTTTGATGCGCCACTTTCAGAGCGTGAAATCAATTGATAATGATGGTATTTGACTAATCCATATCAACAGATGATGACTTTTGTTGTCGGGAACATACCAAACGTTCGACCCTCAGGGTTTGAAATGCTATTTCGGGAGGCTATATAAACTTAAAGTCCCTCGACTTCCGTCTCGGGACTTATAACCTCCCTCAATAGCATTTCAAACCCTTCGGATGGAACATTCGGTATGTTCCCTTCCCCGCCAGTCATCATCTATATATAATATTTTACATCTAACAGTTAGAAACTCTAGGCCTACATAAACACATGTAGGCCTAGTGAGTAAGTAGATTCTAGTGTGTCTAACTGTTTTTGTAGTGTTAGTGACAAGTACTGTTAGATCTATTAGCTCCATCAGTCATCGCCATCACCGTCATCGTCGCCCCCAAACGGTCCCAAACACATCTGCCCACAAGTTATCACAACCGGATCGGAGCAATAGAGGGCATGAGGAGGGAGAGATACTGCAACCAAGGTGTAATTTCATCATCATCATCATCATCTGTACGGGAGTTGAGGGTATCCTGTTAGTTCTCCAGGTCAAATGCTTTCAGTGTCAATGCAGATGTAGTCTCGAAAAAATAAACTTTAAGTTTGTGTGCAGCGTGCATGGATGTCAGACATAATTGCTTATCTGCCCAAAATTTATCGAGACCATTTTAAAAATATTCAAACTTGAAGCAGTGAGCAATTGTTCAGCATAGTCGTGAAATAGGCCCCACCACTGCGTGTCCGTACGAATACTACGGTGGCTTGCCTGTTTATATGGTTGAGGGGTCTAGATATCGCGCATGAAAATTTGAAATACTCTTATTTATAATAGAAGTTATTCCATAATCGTACCTGAATTTCTCAATGAATATCACGAAAATGCAGAAAAATCACCTCCCAGAATCTCCTGATGATACGATGACGGAGTAGTGCGCTGTCGCCGTTTGTATGTCGGACTTTTTTTTATGCATTCAATTTCTCGGGGTATGTAAAGATTGCGCAGCTGCCCTCTGTAGTTTCATGCGTGAAAGTGTCTGCCCCTCTGCGGCTGTAACATGCTCTGACTTTCGTAGAATATTTTTTCACTTGATATCAAATTTGTCCCTGTTAGGCAACAGCAGTTTTACCTAACTTGTGTATATTATTGTTATTATTATTATATGTGTTATTATTATTATTATTATTATTATTATTATTGTTATTATTATTGTCATTATTACTATTATCACCACCACCATCATCGATCATCATAATCATCATCATCATCATTATCATTTTCATTATTATTATTATCACTTCCACCACCATCATCATTTTATCATTCTTATTATCATTATTTTTATCATTGATATTTTCATAATCGTTAATGATTTTCATTTATAAAGTTTTCTTACAATATTTCTAATCACTTTAACCAATGAACACATAATATAAAATGGAAAAAAGTAAAATATGAACATATATTTTGTGTGTGTGTGTGTGTGTTTGTGTGTGTGCTTACCCATTTGTCACCCTCTCATTTTCGTCACCCATTTGTCACACTCTCATCTAATTTGTTTTCTTCAGTATCATTATGGCCCTCCCCTGTCACAAATATATCACAAGTTAACGCAAGAAATCACAAGCAAATTCAAATTGAAATCACACTTCAACTTCGATAGACTGAAATATTTATTCCTTTGTAATATTATAATCGTTGTGTTAAAATTTGACTTAAAACAACATTTATTAACAGTATTTCAGCGTAGCTGGCAGCATACATTGTTCTTGTGTATGATGACGTCACGTGGTAAACGATCAATCGAACAAATTACGAATATGCGTAATATCACTTGCTATACGCAGTTAGTACGCTATGCGCGATCATTAGGTCCCTGCGCGAGACCTAGTACCCTTACTATACTTGTGAATCAGCCCCACCGTGTGGCGTTCATCGGTAGATAAGCACGGCGGTGGGGCTTTCTTCCACAGTATAATACTTGTGAATGCGGCCCCATGCCCTACCAAACGGCGTTTACGCAAGATTGATACAGCGGTGGGGCCGATTTCCACAGCATAGCATCTTTCCTCCTCCCTTTCTCCCATTTTTTCCGTTGTTCTTCGACATTTTATTCTCGGAAGGACTTCCTAATGTCCCTCGACCAATTTAACGGCCAATAACAATTAAACATAATACAACCCTAACCTAACCCTAACCTGATTGCTTGCTAACGCACGGGTGCACGCGCACTGCGGTGGGGCCCGATTTCACGATTTTGCCCAATTGTTCTGGCAAACTATTCCAAGCATTCAATAGAAGCTCTACTACGTTTGCTGAAAAAAACTGCTTCTAAGATTTATACTACAAGGTAGTAGACCTAGCTATGTGTAACTGTGGACTTAGAATCTATCCTTTTTATTGTGAGAAGGACAATACAAGTTACAACTGCCACACAATCAAACTTCAACTTGTGTAACCAGGAACTACATTTGTAATCTTACAAGTAGATGTAACGTTAGGCCTACAAAATGTAGATATAATCTAGTAGATTCAGGATAGAAACTATGTATACATGTCTGCCATTCAGTCAGTGTGTGTTCATCAACCACCTATTTTTACACTGACCAACTTCACACACCTTCACGCGTAGGATGGGGCGCGATAAACCTTAATGAATTGACATCGCAACTTACATGACAATCGATTTTCAACGCCATCATTGAGGGCAAGAGATGTCTTGACAATGCACTCAAGCGCTTACTGCTCAATACTAGAGATTGCGTGCGACCGCAAAACTTGATTGACTTTAGTATGACCTTTGTTTTAATATTTTAATAGTACTCGTATCACATGTTTCAGCTTCTCAGTGATGTCATTGTGAGTGAACTACAATAACGGCCATCGAAAAAATAGAATTATCGCTACAAACGATGCCAGCTGTTTCCCAGATTGTGTACTTCCGAGTCGCTTCTCCCTTGCTTCAATCCCCAGCCGCTGTGTTGCTCTGGTCCACATACAGGCAGCCTGCCGTACACGAACACCTCGTACGTATTAGGTGTGCGCAATATGCGGAATCATCTTTACAGTGTATGCCAGCCTCAATACGATTGTGAACTAAACGATGTCTGATGACATCAGCAACATTCATACATTGTGGGATGTTGGAGGAATTCAGCAATTTTTCCGCAAAGTCTTTCGATGGAAAATTGCCACGTTCTCTATCACAGTTCCAAGCAGCTTGGATTGTGGTCACTGCTCAGCAAATCAGTCCGCGTCACTGCTCGCTGGCAGCAACCAGCTGACCGGCCAGCGCTGCTAGCATGTCACATGTGCCAACACACTCCGCTCTTGTATTAGTAGTACACGCATGTATCGTATGCATGCATGTCATACGAGTAGCGAGCAAATACATTTCATTTACCTTCTTCATGCAGTCGTCAATATTTTTTGCAGTAATTTTACTATTCTGAGTTCAGTTCAGTGCTTTGTTGATCATGGAATTCAAGATTGGGCTTATGTTTTCCAGTTCCTTGAGAAAGGAACAAAGTTGCAATAAATCTGAATCTCTATGTCACTATACTTCCTCAGATACACAAATACAGTGTTATTTTCGCGACATGAAACTTTCTCAAATTGGAGCTGTTGATCTTTTTTGCTGCATGAAACTTCCGCGATTCAATGCATTGTTTAGAATAACACACGTTTTGCTTTCGCAAAACTCGGCTCGCAAAATTTGTGAAAGGTTAACGCACATGAAATGTTCTGCAAAATGAAATTCAGCATTTATACCATGAAAATAAATAGAGGACTATTTCTCTATATCAATTCATGAGTAGTCCTGAGGGATCATCTCTTCAAATTTGGTGTTTTTATCTGCTGTGTAACACTAATCTCAAAATTTGACATTAAGCGACCTATTTCTCTATTCAGACTCACCAGAGTCTACCACAACAATTTTGTAGTAGTACTACAACATGCATGCACTAGCTGGCTCTTCCCCAAATGCATTCATACAGTAATCATTGCTGTACCACTGTGACCATAGTTCTCGTACATGTACAGCTGTAAGCCTGCAGAACTGTCAATTTTTGCTCTAAAATGTACGCATAGATGTGTGATAGAAAGTCATCATTGATATTACGATTACAGTTGGGTAACAACCAACTGCAAAATATTCAGGAAGCACAATTAGTGTAAGACTTAAGTCTGAAGAGCATACATTTACCGGATTGTATTTTTGTTTTGTTTTTTGTTTTTTAGTATACAAATGATGCACAGGATAGAGTGTGTTAGTGTAGGCGTGGTGCACTCGAGGGCAATTGTGAAACATGCACGAGGCGAAGCCGAGTGCATGTTGCACTACATTGTAAATACCTGAGAGTGAGCTACTACGCCTCCACTAACGCCACAAAATAATCCTCTGCATCATTTGTTTTATAAAATGGGTCGAAAATTCGAAAACTAACATCAGTTTTCAGCGTTTTTCACGTACCTTTGTGGGTCAAGACGTCCGAAGATATTCGTCCCAAACATTTACGCACGTCGCACTCGCGGAAGTCCCGCACATACAGTATAAGTATAATTGGGGGTTGGGTTTCCGGACACTTAAGTTCCCGCATGAAAACTTACTTATTTTACATAGAATATGCACCCTTTACCTTAAAGACTTGATATAGACTCCTCATATAGGCCTACTAGACAACATACTCTGAAAACGGCGTGAGAATTAACCTGCTAAATCGTTGGATTTGCTCTTCAAAGTGACTCCATGTACGCGTCCGGTCCCATAACGCTTGGTCTACTGTACTGTACAAAGTGTATGTATAGTAGTAGAGTATACGTACGTACGCCACACATGTTATGCACAAGGGAAGACAGGCCGGCTGGCCGGCAGCCCGAACTAGAAGTTGTTTACAGGATTGACAGCGCGTGCGCGTATGCATGCAATTCATCAAAGGAGCCGCCGCGCACACAGACGATCGGCAATCTACCATAGGATTACAGGCAGTGCAATTGTACTGAAGTAAAGGAAGGAGGTGTGTCTCATTTCAGCGCTTCCTATTGGCTACATTCTTGAACCCATTTTATAACATACATTGTAGATTATCGACAAGTTGGGAAACAGTGTCACTCACCGATTTTCTGCGCAGAGTGAATGACATGGAGCTTGTTGGAAAATACAGTACTAGGGAAGACTTCCTTTTGCGACAGCCACCCAATTTGAAAGGAAAAAAAAATGTACAAACAGCTTGGAAAGTTGTAGATAGCATAATAAAATTAACATTAGAGTTTTTACACTCTATTCCTGTCAAAACAATGAACCCATGCATAAGCTACATGTAGCAAGGGTAGGGTAGTGTAGAGTGTTAGAAAATTAGTGTGGGGTCTCCTCCTAGCCTATTGTGATGCGGACGGCAGTGTCCTTGTGGACGCCTGTGTCCTACAATGTAGGGTGACACAGACCCTGGTGTTGTAGCGTAGCATGGACCCTGGTGTCCCAGTGCTAATACTAGTAGCTAGAACTACATTGTATAATGGATCAGTTCTACTGTATAGTAGGTGGCTGTCGCAAAAGGACGTCTTTCTGGAAAATATGATTGCTAGGGCACAATCGATCATCAGTTACATTGTAGCATTCTACCTACAATTGTATGTACAATGTAACACAAACCTACACGTAACCCTGTGATTAAATCATAAACAGGTCAAAATCATAATAGGGTGTTTTGCTAAATTTTCTACATTGAAGAAATGAACTGTAGTGATATGAGATACAAGTGACAGTGCTCGATAGTAGCAGTCGAGTGGCCCACGGCCATTGGAAATTAATATCCGGCCACCAAATTTCCAAAAAGGCTATCTTTTGCGGCCTGATAGGGCAGTGGTATTCAGAATGAAGTTTTATAATTCCTGTTATTTTTGGCCACTTTATTTCTCTGTCAGGCCACCAGAATTTTAAATTAAAAGATTTTAGTGGCCCAAAGGGGTCACCCTGTAAAAATGCTGGAGTCAAGCCCTGCACAGTCTGAGCACTGCACACATTGTGTAGTTGAAATGTCCTCTTTCAATTGCCAAATGAAAGTATAAAATTTGTCACAGATATAATCCTCAGTTTATCAAAAGTATACAATGTAGGGCCTATCCAAATTGTCTACCAATCCAAGGGGTTCACTAGATACTGATATATTTGGGACAGCTTTAAATCAAGTGACATGTCTTCACCCTTCAGTCTATATGGGAGCTGGTGTGTTGCTTTCAAAGTCCACTAGGGCTTCAGACTCTTTAGGGAAAGGTTGAGATCAAAAGATTGTAGTCAGAAATACAGTTGGAGATAAGTCTCAGTTTGCCCCCCATTACTGTACACACACACACACACACACACACACACACACAAAACCAACACAAGCAAGCAGATAAACAAATAAAACAAAACAATAAAAACCCAACACTTAAAAATAACATGGAAACTGAAATGAATAAGGACCAAGGTTTTTTTTTCTTAAAACTACAAAGTTTTTTCTTACATACACACATGTACAAGTAATGCATCTTCCATGAAGTGTTGCCAGGTTATTGTTGTTGGGCTGTGAGTGAAGTGAACATGATTGGTGATATACAGTAATCCATTTAGGGATCAACTTTTTTCCATGACACCTTTGTGTATGGTGCGTTATTCGTCTGATTACATCAAGCCAGTAATGTACTCATAGCAATACCATCAATGTATTGATGTAGGTTATCAGCATCAGGGTTTTTGCTTGTTTGCTAGGGCAGCTTGTACAATGTACAGTATTCATCGCATAATCGGGCATCTGATAATCGAGAACCTCGCTTAAATGACATACGCTTCCCAGAAACATTTCCAATGCACGTTATTTTCACTGGATAATCGGGCGGATACCTCTGATAAACGGGACAATTTTTCTTCAAGCGATCTTTGATTTTGTTGATATTTTACACAAAAAATCTACCAATATACCACAACAATATTTCAAGATTCCCTATCAGTTGTCGTTTACATCAAACTTACAAAGCAAGCTTCGGACTGGTGTGTTTTGACCTCCGTCCATCCAGTACACGTACATTTCAGCTCGCTGCCCGCCTTCGCTTTTCTGTAAATGTGTATATATGGCGAGCTAGATCGCTACAACACATGTACAGTGCAGTGATCGCGGCAAGTAAACAATCAAGCCGTGATGATTGAATGATTGAAGGACTTTTCATTGACGTTCCTACATCAGTTCTGGGTAATCATGTCCCATGGTTGTGGATGTGTATTTATACAGAACGCCCTACGTGTCCAAGAATTCTACGAATGTTTAAGAAAGTGCTAGCTTTTAATCCACATATTTTGTGTTCGAAGAGAGGTGACAGAAGAAGAACCCAGTTGCGATTACTCTACTAGTCTCTACATCATTGCGAGAATGCAGGGACAGCTAGAGGGTCGCGCCGAGGGGTAGCGTGGTTGTGTATTCATGTACATGTACAGTACGTCAGTATGCATGTGTGTGTGTGTGTGTGTGTGTGTGTGCACTACATAATGTACATGTCGTATGCCGTTAATGTATGGTGAGTGCTCATCGCGAAATCGGGCACCCCGCTTAAAGGGGCCGTGTTTGCTACTCCCAACCTGTCCCGATTATGCGATGAATACTGTACTATGAACGTTGAGGATACTGTACATGGGTACCTCTGTAGATACTGTACAATATAGTTGGACCTACAGGTCTGTACAATGGGCAGTACAATTGTATAATATGTAGCAAGTACACTGTACACGTGTAGAGGGTGCAAAGAGCCTCTGCACTACAGGCCATTGAAGCAGGGAGGTGGAAAGGGACCACCTCCCTGATTGAAGCAAAGTACACCTGTACAAAATTGGTACGTACACCAGTACTCGCCCTTTGTAGAAATTATTGCAAGGGAAGCAGACCAGTATGTTAAAGGCATAATTTGCCATTTGCAGAAGAAACAAAAATCCGGCATTAGTGCTTTAGAATAGTTCTAAAATGTGCATTGAAGGGGATGGCTACTGTAGTAACTGATCAGTGGGAATGCTGGGGGATGATTGTTCCAATCCTTGTGGGATTCATTTAAGAGTACATTATATCGTGTATATCTATTGCTGCGTGAAAATCATTTGCTTCAGAATGGTCTCATCGCATGCCTGTACAGTGACGGGGCGATCCTTAACGGGCCGTTAACGATCACCTCGTCATTGTACAGGAATGCTAACCTTGAGACATTAAACTGCACATTACTTGTACTATGTATATGAGACCATTTTGAAGCAAATACTTTTCACACAACAATGCGATATGTACTCTGAAATGAATCCCACAAGGATTGGAACAATCATCCCCCAGCATTCCCACTGATCAGTTACTAGCCATCCCCTTTAAGGATAGAAACATCCACTGTAAAAATTTGAATCCATATAATCGATGTTAAGTAATTGTTGAATACACATGTATAAAATGTAATACATTGTATCTTGAACATTTTTTAAATCACTGCTCCCAAAGGTAAACTGGACCTTTAACCCTTGCTCTCAAGGAAACACCATTGTGCCTCCAGTGAAAGTCCTTTTAAATTGAAAGGATTTGTCCACTTACATGTATTACATTGTTTTGTTTTGGTTTTGGTTTTTCTGTGAGGAATTCCGCAGAGCTTCATTCCGAGAGGGCATCTTGAGTCTGATCATTTTTATGAATGTACTGACTGTCATGTGAAGACAAAAAAGGATAATATGCAGTACATTTACTTGCCCCTACTGTAAGAACAGCGATGTTGCTCATTTAGTCTCTGTGTCTGCCTCACAATCAACTGACTCTGGTTTGATTCCCATTAGGAGTCTAGTCAAGCATTGTTGGGTGTAGTCATGCCTTTCCCACTGAGGCTAAAACGCTCTATCCCTGGGAGGGGACGTTACTTGTTGAACTTGTGCCGTAAATGGAGGTCCTGTGTGTGTGTGTGTGAGGGAATCATGACTTGTGCATACCTACACGTAACACCGTATGTTCATATATGTCAAAGATCCTTCTTCATTCATTCATCACAGAGAGCAGGGTATTAATCCTGCAAAGTGATCATCTGCCTGAGGTGACTAGCAATACGGTAGTCAGCAAATGGTGCCTTTCTCGGCAAATGGTGCCATTCTCGGCAAATTGTGCCATTTAACAAATACTTAGAAGAAGAAAGAGCTGAGAAGACCCATTTTGTAATTGGTTTCTGCTATAATGTAGAGTCATGCCTTACGTGTATGTTCTCTAAGTGTACAATGTATACTAGTTTATGAAGGTTTTTTTTCTTTAATCTAAATTTTGTTAAATTTTTGGTTATCCATTACCAAGGCCTACAATGTCCGATAATTGGATGCTTGCCAGAGCAAATCTTCAGAAAGAAACATTGTAGGTGATATTTATTGCATGAAAAATGAGGCTTCTTGCCTACCATGTATACATATTTCTACCTTTTTGCAAAAATAACAGCTGTATTTGAGATTATGAGTTCAAAGGTCAGGTTTGCGTACAATGATGTATATACATTGTTTGTATGTACATGTAGGAGTACAATGTACAGTTGTACACTGTATGTGTATTGAGATTGACAAATAACACTATTGGGAATACACTGGTACTGGGTGAATACAGTAGGTCACTGTTTTTGTACACTTGTAGTAGTCTCAGCGCTGCCAACATTGGAAACTAGTCGAGAGTGAGACTCCCATACATGTAGGCCAATGCTATAATTTAGGAGTCAAAATGAGTGAGATCAATAGAAATGCATGCAAATGAAATAAAGTTTCAGAGTGAGAAAGGACCAAAATGAGTGAGTCTCACTCTCAATGAGTGAGAGTTGGCAGCCCTGTAGTCTATAGTGACTAGAGTTGCATTGTACAAGTGTAAATGTCACCACAGCAGTATAATGTAGAAACCATGTTTCGTGCTGTTCGTAAACACGTACATGTGTGTTTTGTTGCGTAATTTTGGATACTATCCCCAGTACTAACCGAAGCTTAAAGCTTGTGAATTTAATCATTGTATACATTGTAGACTTTGTGTGTGTGAGTATTGCTTTCAGACAAATGGGATTTTTTGTTTTATTAAAGATGCGTCACTAATCCAGCAGTTCTGCTTCTGGATTTCCCACTGCACCATTGTCCTAGAATACGAACAAATGGTACCATAGTATATACAGTACTTGTAGTATGAAGGCATTTGTCGTGTATTCTCATACTGTATTGTCTCATGAGCTGTAGACTTCAACCGAAAAGCATGTACAGTAATGCATTAGACACAACCAACATTTGATAGGAAAGCCAGTAATGGGGAAAACACAAGGCACTCCTTTTTGCACAGTGATTACGATGGAAGGCGTACAACGTCTAGGTCATCACTGCCACTTGGACAGGATTAAACAGTATGCTTTGTTTCAAGAATAAACAGTGACAAGGCAGAACTCCAAGAAGATACAGATAGCATCTACCCATGTCATCACACAATTTGTGTACAGTCTGTGAACACTGTGATTATGTACATGTACAACATGTACATTATTGTACTTTCTGTAAGAATTCAATTTGTTCTTGCATCTTGTTTTATAGTGGCAGGTCATGACATTGGATTAACTCTTTGCTTCCCAAAGTCATAATTTTGCCCCATGTACGGTAATAGACACAATTCTAATAGAGCAGCAGTAAAAAGAGTTGGGCAAGTCCATGAAAAAAGTTACCTCAGGGTGAAAAAATAAATTTCACAGACTTTAACTGAATTTATGTTCAAAGTATTCAGAAAAGCCTATATTTAGATGAATATAAAGAAAATTTGGGGAAAATCTAGCGAAACTGATTTTTTTCACCATGTCAAACTAAATTTAGCTTCATTTTGAATGTAGTGCTCAAAAGCACTGTTTTGCAAACATTTTATTAATAAGAGAAAAATTAGAATGTTTAAGCCCATCTTGGCTGCATTTTATTTTTTTCTACTGTCCATGGAATGCACTAAATGAAACAGAAAGAATTTTTCAAAAATATATTATATTAAGAAAATCACAGCGTATTGAAATTTGGTGATTTCTACCTTTTTGAAAGTGTAATGTCCGTGACGTTTTAGGTATAAAAGTTTTTGTACAGAGATTAAAATTGATCCAAGTAAGTTAAAATTTGGTTTGCAAAGCTAGAATATGGTGTTACACAAGATTACAAATTAAATTTTGAAACACACGAATACTTTTCCAGTAAAATGCGTCACGGACATTACAATGTTATAAATCCCATAGACGTCACGGACATTACTATGTATCAAAAATTTAGAAATACTTTTTTAAAAATGCTGAAGTTTTGTAATTAAACAATGTTTTTCTGATTATTAATCAATCTGTTACACAAGACTATCAATTAAATTTTGAAACACATGAATACTTTGCCAGTAAAATGCGTCACGGACATTACAATGTTATAAATCCCATAGACGTCACGGACATTACGAAGTATGAAAAATTTAGAAATACCTGTAAATAATGATGAAGTTTTCTAATATTGCCTGTAATCTTTCTTTGTTAGTGTGAATGTGTGTGTGGGTGTGTGTGTGTGTGGGGTGGGGGTGCATGTATATGGGGGGGGGGGGGCAGGTATGTGTGTGTGTGTGTGGGGGGGGGGGTAATACCTTGTTCATCAAATCTTTACCCTTGTTTCTACTTTATCTCACCAACCTGCAGTTGGGTCGTTCGTTTGAGTCAAGTTCTTAACCAAAAAGTCAGTGAAATATTTTGTAGCTCAAATCACTGCAGTTCATGGAGATGGATGTACTGTTACATTCATGAAAAGACAGGGTACATCTAATCTGTTTGTCTATACAGGGTAGCAATGAAGGAGAGTCTTTCATCGAGAAGACACAGATTATTGAGTGTCTGTCTTCTGTAACAATGGACAATCTAAATATATGTTCCTTTAAACAAAACTTTGAAGCTGAATAACTAAACTTTTTTACAAAATAGCAGTAGCAGTAGCTCACAATCTACCCTGTAGAAGAATTGCATCTAGGCATTTTTTGCTTTGGTTGTGTGTTCTCTTAACTGTACTTAATTTTGTGGTATAATGAACCACTTAAATTAGTCTGTATTGTACAATGATTGTACATTCATGTTTATTATTGCCACTTATTAAAGAAAATCATGTATCAAAGAAATGCTACATGTATATGTTGTAAAGCTAGCTCATACAAAAAAGATGTCAGCAGAAAGAACTAAACAAAAAGTTAATCACTTATTGTTCAAGGTTCATCAAAGGTGTAATATCAGTAACATCCATAGGCTTGTTCCTATATAAAAAAAAGTTGTACCATCAATATCATTCGAATATCAGAGATAAATATCAATATTACTGATTATGTATTCTCCATGTTATGATTTACTTATGAAGATTGTTTCATTTGTCAGTATTGAGCCATTGTTTGATATCATTTCATTTTTGTATTATTACATTGCATCACTCATAAACATGTTTATTTTTACCTTGGAAGATGAAAAGAGAAGAGATAAATATTTCAGAGAAATTTTTTAAAGTTGACATGATTTATTTCATGGCATTTTATGTTTAAAAAATGAGAAAATATGAAAACAAAAGAAAAAGAAAGTATTAAGTAACTGACTGATATTTCATATATTTTCAAAGTGCATAAGATTGTAATGTCCGTGACGTTTTAAGACTTTTCTCTTTGAGTTTTCTTTTCAGTTTAAGTTTTAGGGATTGCTTCAATGACAGTGTTTGTATGTATTCTTAGATGATTGTAGAAGACATACCATGTAGAATAGTCTAAATTGTGAAAGTACTTTCATTTTACCATATCTATATACTTTTATTAAATAATATTGAGTTGTTTATTGTTGCCATGGGAACTGAAAAACATTGTTTATTTCACAGAATGGACTAAAAAGTATCTTTATGTACCCTACAGTCCTTTTGCTTCAGAAAAAGTAGAAAAAAGAGTTTTTCACTAACCTTAATTTCAGTTTTTAATAAGTGGACAAAAGTGTAATGTCCGTAACGCTCAAAATGTAATGTCCGTGACGCCAGATTTCTTTCCATCATTGTCATTTGAAACACTTTTTAATTTAAATTTGTTTAAAATATGTTACAGCAATATCAAAACATTCATTGTAAAGGAAAAATGTCTTATTAAGATGATTAAACTCACAGAGTTTGTAAACTATTTGTTGGCATGTGAAGAGTTGTGTCCAAAAAATGTAATGTCCGTGACGCACAACATTTTCTGGCATAATTAAACAACGATTGTATATTTTTTTCTTATATTCACAGTGTTGTTTTATCTAGATGAGTGGTGTGTGATCACCAAGTATTAGCTTCAAATAAATGTTTTCTCTTTTAAAACTAACCTCATAGAGTGTCAAAAAATGTCTGAAATGTAATGTCCGTGACGCTGGACTTGCCCAGTTACATTTTATAATCTACAGTATGCAGGTCCCCTGCTTCTCCTTTCATATGGATACACTTTGGTACATACATGTACATAATACAGAAGCTTTGCATCAGTTTCCTTGTAGCATTATGTTATCTGTATCCCCATACACAAACAAAAGCTAACATCCTTTTCAACTGGAATATACATTGTACAGTTTACATGTACATGTACACTGTATGTGACTGACTTTGGCAATGCCAGGGGAAGGCATTTCAGTACGGTACAGTATATTATGGTGGGAAATTGTCATAACACTATTTGAAAATTCAGTTTTAAAGCAGCATATAGAACAGTACAGAGAATGTTCCATTCAACAGGTTTGAAATCCTATTGATGGAAACACATACATGTATAGTACATGTCCATCTTGAAACCAAGTTTGGGTGTTTTTGTAGTGTATATCAATACATGTTGTACTTACACTCTTTACTGCCCTAAAATACAGTATTTAAAAACCTGTGGTTAGAACATTCTGTTTGTTCCCAACAATGATAGTCATTATTTGTCATTAAAAATGTGGAACAGTCAAAGTACAGTCCTTAAAAGGAAACACAGTCACAGTACAATGTTCATTGTACATGTGTGAAGTACATTGTACCTTCAATTGAATTTATGTGGCAGCCATTCACACAACATCACACCAGGCCCTCAGCATACACAACACAGCTTTGGTGTCATAGTGCCTCATGCATGTTGTGCGTTCTCAAATTTGTGCATCTTAATTTATTACACACTGTTCCCTTCCTCACATTTTGTATGTGTCACAAATCAGAGGACCCTTGCATTGTAGGTTGTTGCATTGTGTACTGTAAGAAAAATTGATTTTATTGATTGAACAGAAAATATCATAGTTTTGTCATTTGGTATCATACAGAGTTGTACAGCTGTATCCATTTCTTTACCACAGGTTTTAATACAAAAGTGTCCTGCAATGGTGTGGAAAAACATTACAAATGGCCCACTATTTGTGTTTATAATTGTGCAGTGTACGGTACATGTACTAGTATACATTTTTTAGACTGAAAGCATTAATTTACTGTTGCCCTGTCTGCTAGTATCAAAAATAAAATGGGAATTCTCTTCTGAGGCGATGATGATAATGGATAAATTTATACATTCTTTCTTTCTTTTTTTGCAGCCAATGTACAGTATTACACCTGAAACCATGAAGGACTCATTGGTAGCCATGTTTGTTTGTTTGTTTGTTTTTTTGTACTCTCCAGATAACCTTGTAGTGTTCTCACCGCATTCATCCCCTTTCACCATCATCCTTGACCATCACACATCTACGAATGTCCTTCCATCTGTGGCCATAACTCATTCAAGTTCTGCATTCCATGGGTTCAGGAGCGGGCAAGCCGGTGGTAAGTCCTGCAGCAACTCCGGTCTACACCTTCTGCTACACCTCGTCGCCCGAGCCCCCCAGTAGAAACGGCAGCGCGCGGCCAGAGGGAAGGGCTGCAGCTGGTGGCGGTGCGAATCAAGCAGGAGCCAGTGGTACCGGTAGCGAAAGCGGCCACTGGGTCGGCAGCGGTGGTGGCGCCGGAGACAGCCGACGACCGTCCAGCAGGCAAAGTTACTACGGTGAGGCGGTCGATGAAAACGACAACATGGTGTGCGAGGCATGTTCGGCATCATTCAACCTATTCAAAAGAAAGGTGAGCTCAGACTGCTCTGTAAAAAGATGTTAAGCAATCAAGTGCTTGGAGAGTTAACTGCGGAAGTTATCGCATCTTGCTAATAGTAAATTGTCTCCTGTGTATTTCACTGCATTTCTTATATTGGGTAATGGGTAAATGAAAAGATGGAGCCACACTTGTAGCGTAAAGACCTGATAGCATGGGAATACCATGGAGTGGGAAGGCTGGCTTGGCTTGGATATTTTGAGCATCCCCATAACAAATTGTGTACAGCTCTTTCACTAATCTCTATGTATTGTTCACATACACACACAGCCAAAGAATCTTGATTGGAGTCAACCATTACCAATGAGCGTACATGTATGCTTTGATGCACATGTTTGATGATGGGGGCTATTCACGGTTTTCAAATATGCAATGTATCTTGGTGTGCAGCAAATGGGGATCGATTCAATCAGCCCACTCATTTCTCCCCAGGCTTCTGGGACTTTATCCAAATATATGAAAGAATACTGAAAAATAGAAACAATAATTTGAGAGAGGAACAGAAAGTCTGACATTATACAGTCTGTACATGTATTGTAGGTTGTGCTACCAAATTAAGAATCACTTAAACGTGTAGGTTTAGCAGTTACAGTAAGAGGCTTTTGAAGATATGCCTTAAAGAAAACTAGTTACCGTAACACCAACAAAGGGTTACAATTATTTTTTTTTTCTTCTCTACCTGTTGAAATACTCTCAATGAATATTGAAAATTAAAAAGCTACATGTATAGCACCAAGGCTGTGAAAATTGGTTTACTGGGACCTGGTTGGTTAATTTTCCACTGTCACGCTTTATTTCAGTCTTTGAGCTCTGATATTTTTGAGCACTTACAGCGTAAGTGCATGATTTGTTCTGAAGTGTGAGACAATGGTACAATTTATAAACTATTAAACAAAACTGTGGTTTCAATTGCCTTAGTGTGAAATTTGATAATGGGACAAAGGTCAACATATCAACGAAGACATTGTCTATACTTACTATAAAGGGATTGGAATTGATGTTTTTGATATCCCAAATAGTTTGTTTATAGAGTAATGTGAAGTTATAGATGCTGATACACAGAGCCAAGACTGTATTGTATACCACCAAAGGTGGTTTTTTTTTTTTAAACCATTATTGCAGCACAATTTTTGACAAGTGTTCATGGGTATTCATAAAGGGTTGAATCATAAAGGGGGCAACAATATCATGTCATAGCCTACACATGTTCTGTGTCAAAGCTGTACAAATAACAAGATAATAACAGCCCATTCTAGCTTTGGTATGAACTATACAGTTTTGTATGTTGAGTAGTTGAGGTGTATTAGCACAAGCTCATATGAAAGAAAAGATGAGGTACATTATATGTACCCTGTATTAAATCAAACAAAAATAAAAACCCAGTGTCAACAAAGGGATGTGTGATCATCACCTAGAACTGGATGGTAGCATGAGATACAAATTGCGGAAATAGTGTTTGTGCTATGTAAACATTAAAAAAAGCTAAACTCCAATGTTCTTGCATCTGCAGTATCGTTGCATGGATTGCGACAGATATTACTGTGCTGACTGCTTCATCAAGAGTCCCAGGAAATGCTGTCGCACATGCAGTGAAATAGCGCTGCACCCCTCGCGGGCAGAACTAATGAACTTGAAAGTCAAGGACCTGAGGCTGTACTTGAAGTCTCACAGTGTTTCCACCCAAGCCTGCACCGAAAAGGATGACCTAGTAGACCTTATAGTGGAATATGTGGAGGCGCATCCCTCCACTTTCAACCGCCCGGCTGGGAGCGGATCTAGCAGGACCTCGTTTTCTAGCAGTAGAAGCAGCACCTCGCATCCTCAGGGCTCCGCGTCAGGCCAGCAACAGCACCAGTCTCAGCAGCAGCAACAACAACCATCAGCTGGGCAACGAGCAACTCAACGACTGGAGGAGGTCTTCAACGACCTATTCAGGGGGCTTTCCAACGCGCAGTCGGAGAGCAGTGTGGACCCACCAAACTTTCGGGCGGAGACCATCTATAGAGCTGCCACCACGCCCAGTGGGAATTTCAACACCAATACAGCATTCAACAGTACTGCATCATCCTCTGTAAGTGTCTGTGTGGTGCCAAGCGTGTCCATTTCTATGCATTCTGGGAAAGATGCTGGTCGAGCAGGTGTTTCATCTGTTCAATTATATAGTTCTGGGCTCTTCTTGATACACGTAGATACTCGGTATGCTAAACAATTTTTTTAGGAAGGAGTGCCCCTTGAGTTGAAATGAGAAGTTAATGCAGAGAATGTGAAATGTTTAAATGCAACTTGTTTCCAACTGGATTTCATATCTATTTCCACTTTAATGGGGGAGTGTGGAATTGAACATTTTCAAGCTGTGAGCTGAATGCATGTGGCCCAAATCAATGAATTTGGCAGACATTTGTTATTGAATACTCCATATTTTCAGGAGGTGTCTTGCTTCTTAAGACTCGTATTACATTGTATACCATATAATTTTGAAGGCCTCAAAAAAGAAATTGAAACATGCAAAAAGTTTGTTTGATTCTGTAGGTTCAAGGTCTTTTTAAACTTGTATTGTGTTTATAACAGGAAGATGATGGTTATCAGATAAAAAATATTGCTAATCATGCAAGACAAGATGGAATTTGCTTCTGTAAGCTGAATGAAATAAAGGGAGCATGCATTCTCTGCATCAAAATGTTAGAAGCTCATCCAAGTTTGGTGTTTATGACATGCCAAACCAAATGATGGAAGTAGGAATGCTTCCAATAAAGTACTGACAAAAGAACCTAAAATAAACTGTCTATTGAAAAACACTGAATCATTCATTCAGACAGGATGGTCAGAGCAGATATTTCCTTTGTTTATATTGTTGTTTATCGCTGTGTAAGAATGCCAGTACTTATAGTCTTTTGTTGATACATTTGTAGGGAACTAGCCAAAGACCCCAATCGAGACAAGCATGGCAGACACAGCCGCCTCCAGATCTCACTCCGACAACGGAGGCTTCGACGTCAGCCACAACGTCAGATGATGTCCATACGAATACAGAGACAGCACCATCACAAGCCCAGAGGGCAGAGGTAGAAGAGCCTTCCCTGTATTATCAAATCTAAAGATGACATTAAAGTCTTGTCGCTAAACTGTGAGATATGACAAGACTATGTTGGAAATTTGGTTTCCATTATGGCCACTTCAGTTTAGATAGATAGGCAACTCCTACAGTGTCATCGATCATTGCGTGGAAAAGGTGTTAAACTTTTCCTATTGAAACTTTGTTGTGTCGTGCTTCCCACGATTAAATTGTCATATCTTGAGCACTACATTTACATACAATTGATGATGATTTCCAAGCAAACACAGGAACCAGTGAGTCTGTTTTTAAAGGAAACTACTGTAAAAGGGGATATTTTCGCACGAGTAATTTTTTGCGCTCGGCAGGGTAAGATGAATTTTACATGTTTTTAAATCAGCTTAATTAGGACATTAACTACTGGAACATATGGCATGCTAAAATATTCATGTTTTTTAATTTGCGTGCTAGTTTCTGGTTGCATGAAAAGCACAAAAATTTCCACTTTTACAGTAATGTTGATTGAGTTGATTTACTGGACCCAAGCAGTAAACTGCTCTTTCTGTCAAATGTTGTTTCACAAAGCCACACTGGTTCCCAGTTACATTGTATGTTGGTATATTAAGAGATACATCATAGTATTTCCTTACACACATCCTGAAATTATTCACTGGTCTCCCTCTCCCATTTTTTGTTTTTTTTTTGTTTTGTTTTGTTAGCAAACACCTGTCCAGCCAATCAGGCGGCGAGCTTCACTGAGCGACATCGAAACGGCAGAGGGCATCGACTCCCTGTCAAATAAACAACTCAAGGAGATTCTCACCAAGAACTTTGTTGACTTCAAGGGGTGCGTTGAGCGGTGGGAACTACAGGAGCGCGTCAGGAGGCTGTACGAGGAGAAACAGCAGAGGAAGAAAAGAGGCGAGTCAAATGACAGCGACCTTTAACCTCTGGAACATCTTAGCTCCATTCTTTGCTTGATTTTACTGAATAGCAGTAATAGTAAAATAATAATAGTAAAATTTCCATTTATTGATACTAACTGGTCTTCATTGTCTCCTCAAAATCTATGATCTTATTTTAACCACATTTGACACAATTTTTTTTAGATTAGGTTTCAGATCAGATTACCATCTGATGGTTCCAATTGTTGAATTGGATTTTTCCCCATGTGCATGTTTTGTTTTTAACCAAACTGGCAGTAGTACCATTAATAGTAAAGACTGCCTTTAACTCCGCAAGATACGCTGCTTATGATAGGCAAAAGAATCATTTCTAGGGGTGGAGAATGTAAAGCTCTTTACAGGGTTCACCTGGCCACCATGGAGGCCCAGAAGCAAGGTCCCAGAAGAAAGCCCCACAGGGCTATTAAAAGCATCACCCACTTTGTTTGTGGTGTAGAATAATAATCATGTGCACATTCGTGGAACAGACTATAAAGCTCATCAACAATCAATGCGTTGTTTCACCTTGTAACCAGGAATTCCACAACAGAGGCAAAAATTAATATGATGCTTTTGATCGTCATGTTTCCAAAATCCTAGCAGTTCACGGATCATTTCCTTCCCCCCCCCCCCCCATACAATATTAATTCCTGCCCCCTTCATTTGCCACCAAATTAAGTCCCAGTTTGTGAAGTGACTCTGTATTGAAGTTTGTAGGCAGGTGCTGTGTCTCTTGCTATTGGCCTGAATAGTATGGCATGTGACAGTGTATGAGTTTCCCTAACACCCTTGCCTGCTGCATTCCTGGCGCCTGCACCTTGTCAACCCCTTGTTAACAGTGAGTCAATCCAAAGCCACGCACCATCAGGGATTAAAGTGTCTAGCCACAGAGGATGTGGTTGCTTGGGTGTTTTGCAGCGCTGACAACAAAGGCCCCTTGAATTGCAGCAGATAGTGGTCTACAATGATTTTACACTATGTATTGAAGCATCAGCTGGGCAGCGACTAAAATTTTCATTAAAAAAAGCTTTAATAAAGATGCTGTAAATTTTTGTTTTTGTCTATGTTTTTAGCAGCAGTTACATATAGTAGAGCTAGCAGTATTAGTAAAGAGCTTTATGGTACAGGTTTCAGATGAATCAGAGTGCTTTTCACTCAGAGTGCTTTTCACTCGAATCCGAGTGCTTTTTACTCGGAAAACTTGATTTAACAGTCCAAGTAGCACCTCTAGGAAAATCTCACTTGAAGTTATGGTCTCATGCATCAAAAGAGCTTCATTCTGTGTAAAGCTACTGATGTTTAGCAATGTGACATCATCTCCCGAGAATGAATTCAAAGCTTGAAGCAAACTAAGTACACACGATATATATCACAGTTCACTGAACTCTGGGATTGAAGTCTGTGTGTAGACTGCAATACTGTGGTTTAAGTACTCTACAATAGCTAGCTGTAGATCTGTAATGCGAACCCTTAAAGATAAGTTTATAAGACCAAAAAATGGTATTCTGCACATGTGTGAGACAGCTGTTTCTATTGCAACTGATTGACAAATTGCCCTACATCGCTGTTTCTATTGTCCAACCCGGGAGGGTGCATCATCTTCCTGTAGCGTTCACGTCGCAGATCTATGTATGTAAAGCTAAAGAATGCTGAGAAGTTCTTCAGTCAGTACATGTATTAAGGTCATTTCTTCTTTATGACAAGAGTATTTGCTTGTGCTGGAAAGAGTAAAAAAAAACCTAAACAAAACAAAACAAAAAAATTAAAGGAAATAGTATATTCATTGTAGATTTGTGTTCATGAATTACTGTTAATGATGTTTACCAAACCCATTCCACAGTCGATTGTATATCATTATATTAAAACTATAATGATGTCATAAAATGTTAATTGTATGATACAATTTTCCCCCCATCATGGCACAAGCTTCCTTTACGTTACTGTTTTTATATTGTGGTTCTGGTTGCTGTGACAGCAGACTGTGTTTATCAGTGATTGAATAGACAGTGTTTACTTTTATCTTGTTTTCCTTCTTATATTTGTTTTGTGCCAGCAGCTTTACATTGGACATAAACTGATTTACAGGGGGCATTTCATAAAATGTTTTGTCTGACAAATTAGTCGGACAAATTTGCTGTATTGCTTTAATAGCAGGGCAGCCTCATGATACACATGGACTACAAAAATTAGAATGCAAAATTAGAATAAAAATTGTGTGAATGGGACACATACTGTAGCCTGGTATGATATTGAATGCTCCTCATGTTCATTAATGGTATTGTGATGGAGCAATTCTTCTTGGTGTGCAAAAGCTGATTTCTCTATCCTGTTCTGGACAGGGGTATGCCTGTAATATCTTAATGTGAAACACATTTTGTGTATCCTTTAGGGTTAAAACTGTGTCATTTCAATTTGAATCTAGAAGTAATTTTGCACTATGATTTTAAGAAATATAGGACATGAAGAACGGAAGAAAGGATGATTCATGGATTATTTGGCAAAAGTCTTGTGAAGGTGGTTAGTTCTGGGTCACGGTCACATTTTGAAAAGCTTCCATTGCTGCAGTATTATAAATGTAATTGTTTATAGTACTGTCTACGCCAAATATTTCGCGAGGTTTTTGTTTTTGCGAATTTCACGGGTCAGGTGCTGTTCACGAAATTAAAGACATGAGAAAATATTGACACTGATCACGTTATGAATGTGACGTACTCGTCTACAGTTCTCTGTTTGACACAGGACTCCACCGATCGGGAATTTAACCGCTCGTGAAATCGTCAGGAAGTTCCGATTCACGAAAATGTAGACTCGCTAAATATACTGTATATGGTGTATACAGTATTTTGCATCCACCATTTTGCGAGTGACAATATGTTGCATGGATGTATTGAGACTGGCCAACTTGACCAAGTAAGTGCAAGTATTGATGGCAAGATTACCACAGCATCATCAAAAATCCAATAAGACAACTGATTGACAAATTGCAATAAAAAAAAGAAAGAAAAAACCTAGAGAGGAGAATTTCAAGAACTCAGTGGAAGAATTTCATGAATTTGGACATTATGGCCATTGCTACTGTCATTGGGTCCCATAGTTTTAAGTGTAGTGGAACTCCTTTTTACTTTGAAAGTGGAAGTGTTCACATTCATCAGTACTTAACTGCATCATAGAGTTGATCTAATGTATTTTTCTGTCTTTCTCCAACCCTTTCTGTATTTTTCTCTGTCTCTATAACAGTGGAAGAAAAAGCCAAAGACGCAGAAGGAAAAGGTAAAGACGATAAGGAGGCTGATTGCATTTAAATGCATTCTGACATATTAATGTCAAAATTTTCCCTCACAGCTCTTGAGTGAAAAAAAATGAAAGAAGAATAGTGAAAACATATAAATAGATCTGTGCTTGAAACTGAAGATAAGTTTAAAGGGCAGTTCACACAATGTTAAAGTGGACTTAAATAGATTTGAATCGGAAATTTAGTGATGACTGGTTTACTTAAGTTAGTGGGAGAATTAGTAGTTCATCACTTCATGTAATTTGTGTATTTTGTTGCTTCTAATATCAGTGCCTGATGAAAATATGCGAGAGTTTGACTTTCTGTAACTTTCTTATTCAAAGTCCAATCCTGATAGAGCTGCTACCATTCCATGTGTTCTATCTTCTTCTTTTTATTGTGGCCAACTTGAAGATGGTGTTGAATCCTTAGTTTGAAGCTATACCATGGCATTAGAAAGACAAGACAAGAATACTGGGGGCGAAGGCTCTCTCTCCACTGTGTACAATTGGGCGTGAAGAGGCCGTAGATAATGTGTGCGCTGTCTGGAGGAAGAAGTAATGTTGCAGAGAATATTTTCTTGACAAAAGAAAATGTGAGACTTGGAAGAACAATATAAAGTGAGGAATGCTGAATATGTATCCACAAGAACCACTGACCAAGATGAATTGTCACGGAAATTGATATGTGACTGGACTTTGCATAATATTTGTATACTTGTTTGTGCATCTTTACCTTGCATGTTTGTGTTTGTGTATGAATTTGTGACACTCAAGAAGTGTGTGCATTTCTCTCTCTGATTTTTGCATCTTGCACAGGCCAAGGTGTGCTGGACGAGGACGATAGTTCGCTGTGTAAGATCTGCATGGATGCAGAGATAGACTGCGTGCTCCTGGAGTGTGGTCACATGGTCACATGCACGACGTGCGGCAAGCAAATGAACGAGTGCCCGATCTGCCGGCAGTATGTTATACGAGCCGTGCACATATTCCGCGCCTGATGAAAGACTCAAGAACCTGGACAGTCGTGCCCATCGTATCTGCGGAACGTTGTGCCATGCGCTGGCGCCCTGTAGACAAATTCGACGAAGTGCACTTGTTGGAACAACAACTGATAGTGTACTCTCATTCCCTACATCTGTGGAATAGAAAATTTTGTACCCATGATGATGTAAAAGTCTGTGTATTTTTTAAAGACATTTTATGAAGTGTTTCTAGTCTTCATTGTGGTTTATTTTGCTCAGTAAAATTATGTTGCAAAACCCGCAAAAGATGGTACATGGCTTGTAGATTATCTCTTCACAATACTGTGCATGTGAATTTTTATGGCACTTTTGCTCGAAAGATATTCCTGATGGCAATGGTGTCTAGATATAGCAAAGTTTGAAGATGTCCATACTTAGCCGAGTTAGGCAGTAATACGTATCAGTCACATGTGATGAGTATCTAAATACTTTTTTTTCTTTCTAGGTCTAATGCCTAGTTTTCCAGATGTAAATTGTCCCAAAGATGCCACATGTGTAGTCTGTATGAAGTTGTGATTTGCCTTGTTTTGTGCTGTCAGGTCTCTATGGATTGTAACACTCAACGCACAGAAGTGGGTAATTTTATTGCCTGGAGCATGAAAATATTTTTACTCGCCCCTCTATTTTCGATGTGTCATGTGAAAATCGGCTGTATTCTTCTGAAACTTGATGGATTGTAGGTACTAGGCACCGTAGCTTTGCTTCTTCTTGTCTTATTTTAGTGTTTTTCTCTCTCTTTGAATACTGTACATTTTAATGTTGCTTCCTGTCTAGATTTCCTTCCTTTTCTGCATGTCTTCTTGTCCTCCCATCCTCCCCCATGTTATCATTCAAATAATGCTCACAATATGTGAGGTCATCAGCCAGGAAAAATGACTGGCCCGTCACGCAGTCGGCCGTGCAGGTGGATTGATGTACATGTTCAGTGTATGGGACCCCACTGGAATGCAGATCAGACCTTGGCGATTCTCTACCTGGCTTGGAGGGGTTGGAATCAGCAGCACCGCTGAAAGTGTCTCAGCTGGACTGAAGCACTACTCAATGAGATAACCAGCTCTGTTTGCTACCACTTGTATCTGCTCGTGATGCTTTTGTCCCTCCATCGATGTCGGTCATAGTACAGTCAAACCTGTCCCTAGCGGCCACCCTATGGAGATGGAAAAAAGAGTGGCCTTCGATAGACAGGTGGCCACTATAGACAGGTTTGACTTTAGCACCAAAACTATTGTTTGCGACTTTTGTTGATAGGCAGGTGAGAAGCAGATTGTCAATATTTTTTTTTTTTTTTTTCATTGGCAAGGGTATTCATTCATATGTTCGGATGAGTATTTGGATGGAAACACTACGCTCTAGAGCCAGAAAATATCAAAATTTCATGACAGCAGGTAGCATATTTGTAGCTTGCAATAAGTGAATTACTGTGTTGAAAGAGGGGGTCTTTTCTATCCTGTAGCAGTCTTATTGTATTCTATCTTTTTTTCTCTGGTACGTAATGTATGTGGAAAATCATGTGCATACTTACTCCTAAGAGTTTCTGGCAGTTGAGCATACCTGTAAGATTGACCTCATGATGAGATTTTATCATTCAGAAGCCAGCTGAAGTTTAAAATGGAAAAAAAGAAAATGAAAGAAGCATCTGGGATAATCAGGCACAGGATTATTAGACCAGGATGCTGAGTTCGCTCACTTTGACAGGGTTTTACATTATACAATGTATTTTCGAGTAGAGTACTCTCTTTCTGTGTCATATAAGTGTTCCTGTCCTGTGTTTGCCAAGTTGACAGTGTGGTTATCAGTTCTTACAAATTTAAAAATGTAGGCTCGACCTACAAAGGCGTCAAAGGCCATTCAGCATCATTAAGGGCACCCACTCGGTTCAGAACAGGGCCCAGTACACAGTAGTCGAAAAAATTTGTGGTCAGCACCTTGAGGAAGGATGGAACGTTTGCTGGAGGAGGAGATAATCTTAATATTTCTCCAAAACTGGGAGGAGACTATTGTGAAGGGTTGAAATAACATTTCAAATGTTGTGATTCCGTCCAGTTCATTTTAGGCTTGGTATTAAGGATCCTGGTTGTCCTTAACCAAAAGTGAAGGTTATGTCTTGCACGGAACAGAGCCCAGCCTTAATAGCCCGAAAAGCTGTCAAGGAAAGATCTTCTTCTCAATATCTGAAAGCCATTGATGAAAGATCCTACCACTACACAGTGCACTCCCCTTATGACAAAGTCCTTGGGACCCGCAGTTTTCTTTCGTTATATCAAACTTTTGTTATAACAGAACAGTAAAGTGCATAGAGACAATACAGATGATAATTCTGGGACCAAAATTTTTACTTCGTTGTAAAAAGAATTTCATTAGTACCGTGTTCATTATGATGGGAATGCACTGTAGCAGGAAAGCCGTGAATGAATCCAAGTTTCATGAGAATCAGAAGAGCACATCATGATGATCTGCAACCCACCTTCTTTTCAAGCAGGTCGTTGCATGCAACAGGGCAATGCGGCCTTGAGCTGGCAAAAACAATGTTTGTCGAAAATTCATGAAAATTGACTTCATCATATATTTCAGTTTATTTTAGTTTAATCTAACTCTTGACCAAATCTTGAAATCAGAACCCAATCCATTACTGAGATATGATGCTCCCTTTCATTGGGAATTGTTAAAATTTTGTTGGCAAACCAACTTTGCCCCTGCTCAACACACATCGCGCATGGACTTGGCAAAACAACATATCTACATGTGATACGTTGTTTTGCCATCTACATGTTTGTGCAGTGATAGGCTGCGTACCATGCACGCCTGCAAAAGTGCGCGCATATCGACGTTGTATTTACATTATACGTGCGCCAGTAATCGAGACTTGTTGTTTTGCCGAATCAATGGCAATAGCGTGATTATGTTGAGATGGAAAAGCAACATATATGTTTTGATTGAATGCAGATTATTCTAAAAATAAAGGGTCTTGTGAAATCTGCATTGTATTTGCATTTACTGTGTTACTGATACTGTTGGTCCTTCTAGGGTAAGATATGAAGTGTTTAACGAAAAGAGAAGAAGAGCTGTAGGTTTGCGAAACTTCAAACTCGATTTACTGGACATGATGTTGGATGTAGATACGTTGTTTTGCCATCTGAAGGCCAGAGGATCTTGGTGTTGTTTGTGCCATGTCTCTCATAGTGACATGGCTTCCCAGCTTTCATCAGTGCAGCACATCAGCCTTAGACTAGCTTAATGACAGCAACTGTCGGTTTGGCTTCATAGGACTAGTCATTAATGCAATCAGTTGACAATATTTGGCTTCCCTCCTGCTACCCTTTCACTTTTAACAAACAAACTTAGCTGGAATCTAGAAGAAAAAAAGTTATAACAAAATGTACTTTCTGCAGATCAAATGTGCTATATGTCCAGTGTATCGTGGTTCCCTCTTTAGAATGGATATGTGTAGAATGGTAGAAGATTTACTTACTAAAAGAGCATTTCTCTTATTAAAACAAAAAAGTTTTTTCAATGCAGCATTGAAACTGATTGTATTTTGATAAGTCAATTATATTTTCTTTCAACTTTCTTTGATACATTTTTTAAACTCACTTTTTTTTTTTTTTTTACACAGTGTTTAGCACACACCTGAAGCCTACTTAAAATATGGGAAGTCACGATATTAGCTAATTTTATAGTTCTGTGATAGTGCATACATACATGGCATGTAATAGTTCGCACAAACTATTTGTGAAGTGAGGTTTATGTCACCTAGAGAAAGTCTACTAATTTGTAATAATAATGATTTTTTTTTTACCCTTTAGAAGAGGAGGGGGGCATCAGTTCTGATGTACAGACAAATATACACGGGAGATATTCCTGTAGGATGTCTACACAAGTACACACTGTTAACCTTCAATATTTCAATGGCTTGAAGATCTCCCATACATTTCGCGCCATGCTGAGCTGAACTTGCACTAAAATGATCGTGCCCAAATATGTTGCTCATCTCGGTGCTGTTGTCCGGAAGGAGGCACTGTACCATGCCACGAATTCTTGCTTCAAGTACGGGATTCCTGGTTGGTGGCTGTGAATTGCACTCGTTTCACAACAGGGATGCCCTCTACTATCCAGAAATTGACAGTGTATGACATTCATCACACTTGGCCGGCCGAGTGCAACAGATTGATTCATGCAGAAATGGCCACTCTAATAATGCGATGTAGCTTCTTTGAGGATATTACACAAATATCGGTAATTTAGGACGGAGGAGGGAAAGGGCAACAATCCATGCCTGGTCGTAGGATCCTGTCTGTAATACATCTGCAAATTTGAACTCTCGTCACAAGAATTAAGCCCTATGACAATAGCACTGATTTCTTGAGCATTCTTCTTTAGTTGATTTTTTCTTATGAAGATGATAATGATTGACAGCAGTTGTATGGCACCATATATCTGTTTCCAAAGTATTCAAAGCCGCAGAATCATTGAGTCTGGTTGATGAAATAAAAATTACATATATCATGGCTGACAAGATTCACAAAGCCAATCTGGAGGTTGGCAATCATTGAAGTGTGAGCATGATGATACACGTATATCTGCAGATGTTGTTAGATGTAATGAATCCAATCCAATCTTGTGCTGGCAGTGCAGTGAGATCATCCTTAGAATTGAAAAACGTCTGAATTTGAAGTGAATTTCAAGACTATTTTTGATGGATAAATTTATCAGTACATCATGGGCTAGGTTAATTAGCTGCTCCCAAGCTCAGTTGTAGTGATGGCATGCCATAATCACCAGGAAGATGCATCAAAGCTCTTTATCAAACTGGTTTTAGAGTCAAATACCACTTTCTAGTGAGTGACTGGACAAGCTCGCTCAAGTGATAGTGGAACATTTTTTTATGTTCGCCCATGTGTAAAACATTTTGTTATGTTTTCCTTGGATGGACTTTCTCTAATGTTAGTAAATGGCCATGATACCAGTGATAGAATGATACTTTTAGCACAGCTGGGGGAAGAAACTTTGTATTCTTTGCAATGCCAAGAACTGAAAAGAGAGGAATAAAAAGCAGCGCAGTATGCATCATGAGCTGCAGATCTTTTTGTGTTCAAATTTGATGCTGCCAAGTTCTATTTCTTTGGATAGTTTATGTGATTGTTGGGGGGGGGGGGGGGTTATCCCATCTTCAGGATGCCTCAAGACAAATTGATTGTTTGGCTTGTTAGAGTTTTCTTGTCAACACTTTGACTATTCCCGTATATGATAGGAGAGGATGAATCCTGTCATTAGGAGTGTAGAGTGCCAAGGTGTAATGGCACAGCCGTTTGTTGCCATGGAAACTGGCTCTAAAACAACCTCATCGGGCCCGAGTATTTATGTGCGTACCTGGTTCCAACCTAAGCTGTAGCATAAGACTGTGATGTCATCACCTTGGTACCCTGTAAGAAATCTTCACACTCATTTGATGAGACATGCTGCATGTCATTCTAGATGCTCCCCTCCTCACCAGTCATTGTTTCTGGAATGATGTTTTGATTTTGTGTTGTAAAACTTATATCCTTTTATCTTAGCCAACCTGTTCAATGTGATATTTGATGTACATGTAGCAGTGAAAACTCATTAGAGTGGGGTCACAGTGTGTATGCATAAATATGTAAACTATATGTAAAATACAGTTGATGTGTTTGTGGCAGCTGCTCATCTTCTCTGGATACAGTGGAAAGATCTGCTGTGTATACCAATATGTTTTTGTTTCTATGATTATTATTATTATTGGTGTGCCTTAAGAAGCAATACATATGTACATTCTATGATGCACAGACATTCTTTGCAGTCAGCTTTAAAGGGTTCATTACCATAATTATGATAGGAGTATGTATTATGATTCTTTCTGAGTGTGAAAAGAAATGGAAAAAAGAAGTGAAAAATCCTGGTGATTTGCACTGTGCTGCACTCGCTGTTGATAGTAATCATGCTTTGATGTGATTTTGGCAGTGGCCTTTATTCGCATGTAGGGATGGCACATTTCCTTGTATTGCTGTTCCAGATTTCAACGGCAAAATGTTAGTGTGTAAGCCATGAAGAGAGAAAGAGAAAGAGATACGAACAAGATGTATAGAAAGAGAAAGGAGGGTAGAAGGGAAAGCCGATAACAACAAAAAAAGCAATCTGTTTTTAGTAAGACAAGGTAGCTGCAGCCACATTCTGCTTTTTCTCTGAGCAAACCACACCATGCAAGTATTATCTCTCAGTTGCATGTTTGAGAGTTGTAGTTTTTCATATTCGTTTTGTCATGCTTTCTTGATTTCGTTATTCTGTTTCATTTCTTTCTAGTCTCGAGCTCTGGGCAGTGTGTAGTTGATTGTCATCCATGTGAATGTCGAGCAGAGTTTCAGGGATTTTCTCACTTTTTTGTTATTATGATATTTTTTTTTTTTTTGCCTTGTCATTGTCAGGAAAGAATATTCCAAAGATTTGAAACAATCTGATTGGACAGATGTTGAGCACTCTAGGATCATTTGCAATGTGTGACAGTCTTGATATTATAAGTGTATCTGCCATTGCCATGGGAACCGATTCTTTGTGGCTATGGGCTGCTATGGGAACTGAGGGACAGAAGTATATAGCCAGCATTGTAAAGAATTGTTAGATACAGAAAAGAATCTAGGCCGCTTTCTAGCATTCAATTAAAGTTATGGGTTACTTTGGGGTATTTAAATTTCAAAAGTTATTTAGGATGAGATACAAAATGCGTCTTGTAGTTGAAGTTGTAAAACACAATCACAATTTAAATTCACCGAAAATACTATACACTGGTGGCTGAGAGTCTAATCTTTTTTAACGTTTTTTAAATCAGGACCTTAAGAAATTAAAATTCACTTTCTTCGCACAAAGACAGTAATCTTGAGGGACTGCCTGATTCTGCTCTGCATGTCTTTTTGACTGATATTGGTAGATTTACCAAGTTATAGAAGAAATCATGTTTCTTGAACTTATCGTTGCTAACAAAAGCTGTATGGTGGTATCTGAGTTCTGTTTTCCAGACATTGAATGATTTTGTTTTGTGTATATGATAGCATAAGGAGTATGATGTGCCATGCCTGTCGGCTAGTCTCGAGGTTGATGTGATCTTGATAGAGGGTGGAGATCTGGATGTTTTGGGTTAGATAATAGGGAGCTTTAGATTTTAGACGCACAGACGTTCAGAAGGAAAAAACATGTTCTGAGCGTGCGCAGAAGCGCGCGTCAAGTCGATCTATTTTTAGCTTGCGTCGCTTGAGTTCTTCACTACGCGTACTGGGCTATTTTTACGTCCGCACAGTTTGCAACGTAGAGAACTACTTCATGCACTGATCATATGGGGGCACGATTTTATTTTTATACGTTGCGTCCCAGTGTATTTAAAGATACTTTTCAGCACGACGCAGGGGAGAGGAGAACGTCCAGGGCACTCGTCGTCTGAAACGTCCGCGCGTCAAAATCTAAAGCTCCCTAATGATGTGAGGGGGAGAAATAATGAAGGGGGATGATAAGGGGAGGGGGCAAACATGGGGTGGGGAGACAGGAAAATGTAGGAGTGGAGGAAATGAGAAGAGATGGGATGGGGGGTGGTAGAAATAGATAACTAATGGAAGGAGGATTATACATTGAAGAGAAAGGGTGAGATCCTTGTTCAAAATCATATTCCTTGTGTTTGTTGGGATTGAATCAGAGTGGCTTCTTTTAACAGATAGAGAAAGAGATAGAGAATGAGATAGGAGGGAGATGGCAAGGCAGTCATAGATTTCATGCTTAATATATAGTGCTGGTGTATGGAAAATGCTTAGATTTATATTTGTATGGAATATCTTTGTGAAGGAGTCATTCTTCATTTCTTTTTTATGCCTCTGCCATGAAGTGGTGCTGGAGGCATTATGTTTTTGGGTTGTCCGTCCGTCCGTCCGTAATGAATTTTGTGGACAGTGTAACTAAAAAACCTTTTGAGGTATCCTAATGAAACTTGGCATGTATGTGTATTAGGGGTGAAGTTGTGCCTATCAACTTTTGGGTGCACATGCTCAAGGTTAAAGGTCAAAAGGTCAAGGCCAAATAGGTAAAATTTCACTATTTCCACGATATCTATGCAATGCTTGAAGATATTTTCTTGAAACTTAGTGTATACATGTATTACCCAATTAAGATTCTCTGGTGAAAGTTTAGGGTCATGAGGTCAAAGGTCAAACAGTCAAGTAAAATATTAAAACTTCACTTTTTTCTCAGTACCTTGGAAATTGTTCAAGGTATCTTCATGGAACATAGTATATATACATGTACTGACTGGCAGTGATTATCTAGAGAATTTAGGGTTCATTGGGTCAAAGGTCAAGGGCAACACTTCAAAATTTTACTATTTCCCTCATATTTATGCAATACCAGCAGGATTATTATTTTTTTTTTTTAATGCTTGGTGTATGCATGTTTAACCTAATAGGGATTCTCTGGAAACTTTCTTTTTTTTTTTTTGCCTCAAAGGTCAAATGTCAAAGATCAAGGGAAAGTGCTGAACTAACTTTTTCCTCCCTATCTCGGAAGTGGCTCAAGTTATCTTGAAACTTACTACATATTTATGCATGTTCTGCTTGACAGTGATTATCCTATGAATTTTAGGGTCAAAGGCCAGATGAAAATGGTAACAATGTACTTTTCAGTACAGAAATTGCACTTTTTCTCCATACCTTGAAAATTACTCAATGCATAAACTTATGAATGGGTCAAAGTCAAGTTAAAGTCCCAAATACATGCTATCATATTCATCCAATTAAACCTAGGTCAAGGAAGGTGAACATTCAACACATTTGTGACAAACTTGTCATTTTAATATCTTGCCAGTTTTGTGAAAATGTAATCACACATTGTCCACATGTACTATAGACCTATTAGGAGAATCATGCGTTATGGCGGAGGCATACCAGTCACCTTAGCGACATTTCTAGTTTCCACATTCGCCTTTCAGAAAAGTTTGACAGCCCCGCAAAGGTGTGTGAGAAGAATGTTGGCCATCATTGTCTGTTCGTGGCACAGGATGTTCTTTTAAGAAATACATCTAGCCAAGGAACAGTATATTGAGTAGTATTTCAGGGTATGACACGAACACTGTCGGGCCGACACAGACTTGCGCCCCCCCCCCCCCCCCCCCTTCATATCTTGAAGGAGTGGATATGTTTGGTACCAAATTGTGTGTGGTTTGATCATATGTAAGAGGTTGTGGGTTGAATGAAAATGCATTACCATTGATGTAACAACAGTTTTTGTAATCATCCATATTTGAATGATACTACCATGCACTCCAAATCGCAAAAATTCCTTGTTAAGTTTTATACCCTTAACTTCTTGTATACTGTTAGACCACCTGTGTTCTTTCTGAAGAGATAAGTACATGAACAGACGTACTGAAGAATCAACAGCACGTAGTTAGATGTGTAGATAGTGAGCAAGGAAATTACATGTATGTAAGTATAGGTAAGTGGAAAGAAAGGCAGATATGTTTGTACATACATCAATTGAGAGATGCATATACATCTCCAGATATAAAATATAATGGGAGATATTGATATATTTTGAAGTATTGCTTCTATTTTGTGGTTAAACATCTATATATATTTATATATATGCATTATTTTCTTGTTTTAGACAGATTTTAAATCTCAGTGCCATAGTCCCATCTCTTTGCGCTTGTGTCCTGTCTCTTGGTATGGCATAATGCCACCAGGATATTTGCCTGTAAAGTCTTGCTATATGGTTGTATTTTTCTCCTTGTGTAGGCATTCCTGGACTCCATATCATGATGAGTTGGAAGGGAATACATCAATTGTTTGTTGTTGTTTTTTTGATGGATTGCTTTAATGTTGCAAAATAAGATATCACTCTACTATATTGACTGCCATCTGAACAAGGATTCAAGTCTCCTGGGACATATTTCATTTTTCACTCCCAAAGAATGTGGGCATGTTGGGTCTAACCTGCTGAACTGTGTCATTTAGCATGTGTACTTGCCTTGCCCCCATTTAAGAGAAAGCATAGCAAACCAAACCCAACCAACCAATTCAAAATAAAACAAAGCAACAACAACAGCAAATATTGTAGATGCAGTGTAAATCAAACACAGATTTAAAAATGAGACAGTTTCGCACAAAGGAAATTGTGACGTAGTGATAACGACTTGGAGAATGGTATGATCCCTATGCTCATCAAAAAATTGTTTTCAGGACGTCTGGGCCAAATGAATGAAGGAAATAACAGTCAGGAGATAGGCTGGTCTGACAGAATGCACCGAGGATTAAAGTGCAATTATTTCGCATCAATTGGACTTTTTATGAGATTAAATATCAGATGAGCATCTGACAAAAGTTTCATAAAAAAAAAAGAATGGATGTGAAGTTAAAAAAGAAAGAAAGTTGTGGAATGCAAAGTTAAACCTGCTTTCACGGTACAGTGATGTTGGTCACTACCCTGCATGGCGATAGAGTTCAAGTTTGTAACATGCCATTGTAATGTGGTTAGTATATATTATGTTGTCAATAACACACCCAAAAATCACGAGTGGTAAAATCAAGAAAGGAAATAATCATATTGTTTGTATACTTTCCAGATTTATTTTCTGTATCGTGAAAAAAAAAAGGCTTTGTAAATGGAAAATGATGTACTTGTATAGTGATGAGAGAATTCTAAGGAATGTGTTCTGTTCAGCGTGATGGAAAACCAAATATTGAGCATTTGTATTTCTCTTTCTGTCTTTTTATGTGTAGGTGCTTTGGCATAAGTGTAACTTGTAGAGTGTTGAATGCACGTATCAACACAAGACAAGTATGTTAGAGGGAACATTAAGTACTATCTGTATGGTGACTTGATTCGTCAGTCACTTTATAATGTTTGCATAGTTTTTAAATGAGTGCAGTTTTCAGTCATAACCACTATGTGAGCATATTGTGTGGCTTTTGGGAAGCATAGATATATTGAGCAAATAGGTACAATATTGTAGATATAAATTTATTTACTTTTCAACCCCTTCTGTTTTCTACTTGAAAAATATCGTATATTTTTGTTCTGTTTTAACCATAAAGATTTTCTCCTTTGGTACCTCGCCAGGCTTATTAAGTGTTGTAGATAAGCCTTGTTTGGCAGTGGTAGTGGTTAGAAGCATGCTAAAACTTACTTATTGATCCCCATACACTTGTTGTATTGAATGGGAATGAAACACAAATTGTGTGGATTTAGTGAATGCAACAATATTAGTAGAACACGTTGAAGGTTGAGGAAAATCATACAGTTTTTTGTCGAGCCCACTGGAGGTGAGGGGAGACTAAGGGATCGCCTGTGGCGTCTGTCCGTCCGTCGTCTGTCCGTAACGCTACAAAAACCCATTAACTCTTTACTCTGTGCTTCAATTGCAATCAAACTTCGAGGGAAGAGGGGTCATACAAAGTTTCACATTTTACCATATATGAAGGTCACCTCAAGGTCAAAGCTCACAGGCAGGGGTCAATGAACTTTAGGGCCCAATGTTAAGTTTTTATGGCACGTTTCCATTATGGGTCATAACTTTTGATCCATACAGTGTAACTCCATTTGTCACCAAACTTGGATGGTAGATGTCCCTTTGGAATGGATGGTCACCACAAGGTCAATGGTCACAAGCATGGGTCAACGAACTTTTAGAGCCCTATGTTAAGTTTTTATGGCGCGTTTCTATTATGGGTCATAACTTTTGATCCATAGGTCCGTTTGTGACTAAACTTGGATGGTAGATGTCCCTTTGGGAGTGGATGGTCACCACAACGTCAGAGGTCAGAGGCAGGGGTCAACGAACTTTAAGGGCCCAATGTTAAGTTTTTATGGCAGGTTTCTTTTTTGCCATAAATCTTTACCCTTTTATATCTCTTTTTATCTGTTATATCTCTTTTTTATCTCTTATATCCCATTCGCGTACAATTTCTTGTACGCGAATGGGCGAGACACATTATGGCACTTGCCTTGTTTTTCAAAAGTACTTGTAATTGATTTTTGAAGTTTTGGTGCTGCCATCACTTGATAAGAAGACTACTGGTGATCATGATGTCACATGGTAAAAGACAAAGAAAATTTGACAAAATTTCTATGAAAAGTACACATTCCTTTTACTTGTTACTGACAAATGGGGATGGTAATCTTATATCCCCTGCTTTCTGAAAGAGGCAAGTCAAGTGCTCTTTCATTGTGCTAGAAAAGTGAAAATGCGTTGATTTTTCTCAATATTTCTTTGTATTGTTCTGCATATATGATGTCACAAACTGTAATAGTCTTCTCATGCAGTCATGGCCTCACCAAAAGTATGAAAATTCATAACTTTAGAATGGATGGTTTGATTTTTCTCAAACTTTCACTTATGTGTTCGAATAACATTGCTGCATTTACTCAATTCACATGGATAGGTTGGTTTCCATCCCCTTCAACTGATTCATTTGGTTCGAAGTAAGCAAGGAAAATGATACGTACAGTAACTGTTCACCTCTTTGCTTGCTTGTTTTGTTTTTGATTTGTTTTGTTTTAATATAGAAATCTGACTTTGAGATATACACACAGTGGAGATGAATTATGGAAATCTGATGTTGGCATATCTAGGAGTAATGTTTTAACATCAGCATCTGTACTCTTTGCTGAAACATCTGGTCAGAACTGATATGGTCACTCTCCCTTGCTTTAGATCCAATTAATTCGGAAAGTTTTGTTTGTCCGAAAAGTCGCGTGTACCAATAAGTAGCCTATGCACACTATCTCTGTTAATTCCCAGCTGCAAATGCCAATGTGACTATGTATTCCATAATGTTGCTTCAAGAGCAATCAATATCTGTTTGCCTAATGTTACATCAACAGTGATCTGGATTCGTCACTTGATGAGAAATATTTTATGTGCGTGTCCAGTCATTTATATAGTAGCAGCTTAAGGATTTCTATCTGCTTTAGTTGTTTGTGTCAGGTTAGTGTGTGGTCTTTTTTTTTTTCTTTGAAGGGGTAAATATTTTTGTTTTCTGTAATTATTATAATATGTAGTAAACAGCAAGCAAAAACAGCTTCTACAGATGCGTACACAGAATATTAGTGTATTTGGTATCATGTGTAAAGCATGCCATGTGGCCACAATTTTTATATCCTATTTATTTTTTTTTTTCGTAGTAATGATTTGTAATACATCTTGTAGATAGTGCAAGGTTTGTACTTGTGTGAACATTTTGCAAAGGTGCAATGAGGCATTGGTTGAGGTCCCCAATTACGATAAGCATTGTTGGAATGAAGTATGGTTATTTCATTAAAACCAATGCACTTTTTATGATGCGAATGTCGTGCAATTTTGGATGCCTTGTATAGGAGTGTAAGACTAATTATGCAAGACTTGATGTGTGGTGTGAAGGGTTGTGTGTGTGTGTGTGTGTGTGTGTGTGTGTGTGTGCGTGTTGTTTTTGTCTGGGCTTATATACATCTATGCAAAAATCTGAGGTTATTATATTTCCTAGCAGGGAAGTGATGAAAACCTGTTGCTCTAAAGTGATGGGAAGATCGAACCAAGCTAAAAACCTGTTGCTCTGAAGTGATGGGAAGATTGAATCAAGTGTGAAACCAATCATTTGTATTTGGGGTATTTTTGTATACTGTGTATTTCAGTTGAGTAAATGTATACAATCATCAAGCCAAGAAGAAAAGGAAAAAAAAAAACGCAGCTAGAGTATGTTCTACGGGTACAGGATAACGGAGACATTTTTCTACAATATGTATAATGGTGTTCATCCAGCCCATTGGGAGATGCCCAAAGTTACCCCCATACCCTCACAGCCTGGTATACAAAATCTGCATCATACCAATACGAATACCCACCTTTGAGAAGTTGTTCCTGCTACACAGAAAGACATGTTCAATTTCATGAAAATGCCTTGTGAAATTATGGGAAAGACATCTTCTGCAATAGTAGTATTTATGAAGTGAAAACGGCTTGCGTACAAAGGCAGCCATGTGGGAGGTGTCGAAATTTACCCCACCCCCAGGAAGTGGAAGACATGATTGCATAGTACATGTAACACAAATACATTTTGTTCCATGAAAAGATCTTTTTTGCCCGCTAGTAAAGACACTTTAATTATCATTAAACATAATGGATTTTTATAGATGATACATTGCTCTACAATATCTATACAATACTTACTATCTATATAATTAAAATGATCAATTACATGCAACCCCCTTGGGAAGTGCCCAAAATTACCCCTAATTCCCTTATGGTCCCGTGCAAAACATTCATTGTACCAACACAATTACAGTTCTTCTAAAAGTGCATGCCTTTAAAAAGAGGTCATCTTTACGAGACCGACAATGAAGATGAAAATCCATTATGTTGTTTTCAGCAAGAAGATGAAACTTTAAGTCTGCATTTGGACCCCCCCCCCCCCCCGAGTCGGGGGGGGGGGGGGGGGGGCAGCCCTGGATCTGCAATGAACAAACTTGGAACTATAGTCGGGTCCCCCAAGGGGAGCATGGTGCCCTATTGAACAAATGAAGAGTTTGTTCGCAAAAACCGATAAGTCCATTTTTCATGAAAATCAACGCAATATAACTCTGTATAAAATTCACTCTAAAATCAGTGTTTTGCGGGAAAAAACCGATAAGTCCACTTCTCGTTTTGTTGCAAAAGCCGATAAGTCCACATTAACCAATCAGGATGTCGTATATGTGTCAGGTGATTTCATTGATTATATAGTTACAGCTCGTTATTCCGAAGCTTCGTTATTCCGAAGGCTCTTTATTCCTAAGATTCATTATTCCGAAGGTTCATTGTTCCGAATTTCATTTTCGGATTAACCAATCTTCGGAATAACGAACCTTCGGAATAACGCCACAAATTTTCGGATTAACGAATCCCTTTTCATTTTCGGATTAACGAACCTCTAGGTATAGGGAATTTGCGTGTTTCGGATTAACGACCCTTCGGAACAACGAACCTTCGGAATAGCGAACCTTCGGAATAACGAACAGCACCCGATTTGGTTAGTTATAGGATTAGAGAAGATTAGGTTGTGTTATGCATGCTGTACACTAACTTGAATGTAGGACTACATACACGCACGATACGGACTCCGCTATAAGATTGCAGGCTGTCACGCGCCAGCGTCGCGGCTACTGCGTGCTGATCTAAATAATCGTGTATGACGGTAAGCTTCTAGAGGCTACCCAGCTTTCGTCCAACCTGGGACGAAAACGGTAGCGCAAGAATTGAAATATACCGTTGCTATGGCAACGCAGTTTCCACACATTCGAAACACGGTGTTCTGCTTCCCTCGTTCCAAAGAACAGCTCTGTGTGCCGAATTGCATGAGCATTGCTTCAAAACATGAGGAAGTACTTTGATCCAAATATTTTGTCCTGATTCATGATATTTCCTGATATTTGGTTGCCCAAGCAACGCAGTTTCCAACACATTCAAAAAAGTCTTCACCACCACCATTGACCACACTAATGTGTGTGTACCAAAGTTTGTGAGCATTTTGCTTGAGAAAATGAGGAAGTTCTGCGACCCACAATATTTTCCCGATTTATTATAAATATGCCGTTTACATATTATTACCATGATGTGTTGTTATCATGGCAACGCAGCCAACACATTCGAAAATATGACTTGCACATATTCATCCCGACACTAATATTTGTGTACCATGCTTCGTAAGCATTTTGCTTGAAAAATGAGGAACTTTTTTCGATCCCTAACATTTTCCCGATCAATCGCCATAATATGCTGTTACCATGGCAACGCAGTTTTTGAGCCATGAAAGAATATGACTTGTACATTTACCAAAGGCCAATGTGCGCGCCAAAATTAATATCATGATCATTGCTCGAAAAATGCGGAAGTACCTCGATTACCAAAAGCCATTCAGTGATTTATGACCATAATATGCCGTCACCATGGCAACGCAGTTTCCAATACATTCGACAAGAATGAAATGTCTTGCACATCTCCATCCCCAAACCAATGTCTGTGTGTGCTAAACTTTATGAGCATTGCTTAAAACTTGAGAAGACTTGCAACGCACTGATTTTATACTGCGAGTGGTGGTTTTCAAGTAAAAGATGAAAATTTACAATTTAGCCCCCCATGGGGCCCCCACGTAAGGCATGGTGCCCGTATGATGGGAATGAGATTCTATCCCCCTAGGGATGCTACCTGCCAAGTTTTGGTGAAAATTCATCGTGGCAATTTCAAGAAAAATATGAAAACGTACAATTTGGGCCCTATAGGACCTCACCCCACACAAATCGCATAAATTTGCATAATTAATGAATTTCAGAATTCTTTGTTGAAGTTCCAGAGCTCTTACCTATCTCCATAAGAACAATCAGAAGCAAAATCGGCCCAGAAATGACAGAGAAGAAGCAAATCTTATCATTTCAAGCACACATACACATACACACAAACACACACACACACACACACGTCGTTTTATAGTTCCCTTTTAATAGGCTACCGAACTCATTTGGTGGGGACAATTTACCAAAATGTGCAGGTACCAAAATGTGCCGTAACATGTTACGGCGCACTTTGATAACTGCAGCTAATTTTGGTAATTTACCAAAATGTGCAGGTACCAAAATGTGCCGTAACATGTTACGGCGCATTTTGGTAATTGCACATTTTGGTAATTTACCAAAATGTGCCGTAACATGTCACAGCACATTTTGATAACTGCACATTTACACTTCACCACCACCACTGACCACACTAATGTGTGTGTACCAAAGTTTGTGAGCATTTTGCTTGAGAAAATGAGGAAATTCTGCGACCCACAATATTTTCCCGATTTATTATAAATATGCCATTTACATATTATTACCAAAATGTGTTGTTATCATGGCACATTTTGATAACTGCACATTTAGGTAATTTACCAAAATGTGCAATTCACCAAAATGTCTCGAGACCGAACTATAGACAAAGATAGAAGGCCTACGAGACAGGCAGGATGAACAGCGCCATCTGTGTCAACTTCACGTATGTATCTGTACAGGTCCACAACCTGCATAAAACATAAAAAGATAAAATAGCATACCGCCGGGTGCACCTAAAGGTTTCCTGAAATACAAATGCATGTTGATTTGTGTTGATATATGATATTGCGGTGAAACAAATATCTAGAAACATTCCATATATTTTAAACTGATTTTTCTTCTTTTTCTTCAGGTTACTTGGATTCATCCACAAAAAATCCTTTCAAACCAATATTCCTGTTGGACTTCATCTGTCAATCATTGCTTAACTACTGATATGTTTAACAAAGGACACTGGAATGCACCTTCCCCTCGACTCAGCATAACTTGCATGTTCCCTCGCCATTCATGTCTTTTGTTAGTCACATTAATATCACAGAAACGTGACGTGCATCCTTGGGGAGTGTCCAAAGTTGCACTTTCTATAAGCTCACAGCCCCTTTACTCCCCCCCCCCCCCCCAACCTGAACACTGGTCCTACCGAAACATTAGGTAAGACCATTAGGTATAGGACTGATTAGGTAGGACTGATTATCACCCCCCCCCCCCCCCCAAAAAAAAAAAAGGGGGTGATAATCAGAACTTCGTAAAATGACCTCTGTCACCTTCTTACTGAGCAAAGCTCAAATAGAACCAAAGACGGGAGTTGGATATTGATTTTGAACATTCCTTCATAACAAGAAAACTATTAAAACGATGATGCTCGTGATGATGGTCGGGTACATTCTACCCCGTTGCATGTTATCCATGTCGAGAGTCAATGGTACATGTAGTTACACTATAGGTTGAATGAAGTGCATGGTATCAGACTGCGAAGAAGAGAATGTACGGCTGACTGATCAAAACGAAGTAAATGCATTTCTCGATTGCAGAAAGCAAAGAATAGAAAATGTGTTTACCTGCTCCTTGGAGCGTAAGTCTTTGTACCTCCCACCTACCTCGACCTTAGACGTTCACTGTGATACAGAACAACTGAACAAGATCTTCCCTCCCCATTGTTCGGCTTAGACATGTTGAAGTTTCCAATGAAGGGGAACTGCACTGTTGGATTATTTTCCTCTATTTTTTTTTCTTCCCCACTAGAAATGAATAAGTTTAGCAGGAAACAATGAAACATTCGAACACTATGTTTACATTTCCCGTCACGATGGTTTTACCGTTGGAATCTTTATGTACACCTTTTACCTGCGAATGAATTGGCAACAATTTTTCAACACAGTGCGTGTTTAAAAAGAAACCATATTGATCCCAACGTATCTCACTCTGAAGTGTGATTATATCACCTTCCACTTGAATAGTTTTCGCTAATAAACGCCATTATGTTTACAAGACTCAAACAGTATAGAATGATTTGCCCCTTTTGAAACAACTACTTTATGCAAATTATGCAATAATGGGATTATTTTACATGGTGATAATCATCCTGAATGAGGACATTTAATTTATTTCTGGTCTCTTCTATTTGTTACAATTAAGTAAAATCGGCTGGTGTCTTAAATTCATCTAGAAGTCTCATCAATTGATGATCATTGTAATGGGACCTCAAAGTAGGCGGAGCCATTTCAGATGGGCAGGCCCTACCTCCCCCGCCCTCTTTTTTTTTTTTTTTTTTTTTTTTTTTTTTTTTTTTTTTTTGCTTGGGCGCTTCGCTCCCTCGCCTGGATTCTACCGCTTTCTCAAATCAAATTGTTGGCATACTGTCATGTCGGACAACGTCGTATGGGTTCTCCTGTAATGGCTCTTGCGTGGGAACGTGACACCGGTGGATACTCGGGGATTTTTACTCGGGGATTTTTTTTTTTTCGGTCAGCTCACCTTTTCCCAAAAATTGACCATGGATACCGCTTATGGGTCATGCCCTGTTGCGTACGGGGTCACCGTACACCGGGGATGTGTCACTCGCACCTCTCTGGTGCAACCAGTGATCAATGTGGTATCCTTGACAAGCTGGTACCACCTTGGTGTATTCGTACTCGTACAGTGGCAGTGTAAGAATGGTTCCTGGCTTCCAGCGGACCACAGGCCTACCCGGAGTCACAAGAGCACCAACCTTCGTTCTCCCCACGAGTGTTGTTGTTGTGTGAATCAGTCAACATGCCCGATCAGGGCTGTAGTGGCAGCGCGGACAGCTTGTTCGTCGTAATACTCTTGTTCTGCCACTCGGTTTGTTATATCAGCATCTTAAAGTTGGTGGCAATAATGTACCCCGGAATCCACCACAGTCTGGGCACAACGCCGGCCGAAATCGGCCTGACGATGGGCATTTATTGCGCCTCGGCAACTTGTCCCGGTAAGCGATTATTATTATTATTGTTGTTGTTGTTGTTTTATTTGGTATTTCAGACATTGTGTGTGTGTACAGATATACAAGCACAAAATAAATTTGATTCAGCATGACAAAGAATAAAAATAAATTATGACACAGCAACAAAGCAGAAATGGAAAAACAGCTAGGCCTATATAGACCGTGCCATAAGAAAACAAACAAACAAATAAACCAAAAAAAAAAAAAGGCCTGCCGGGGGCAAGACAGGTAAACTTTACCATGACTCACAAATTAAGTCTTAAGGTGTGATTTCACGGAGCACGCGAACGATTTGCGAAGGACGCGAATGACAAAATCCAACATTCGGAAAAGTTTTTCTCCGAATGTGTTCCGACAATGAAGCCGAAAACCCATCTTGCGCAATTTGTGCGAGGTTCTCACGACGTATGTGCGAATGTCGTCTGTATCATTGCTAAACTACAGCATGTTACGTACACGAAGAACAAGCGACGGAAATGCGAACAACGTAAATTTTCCAATAATCACGGGAGAAAATGTATCCAAGGAGAGGTGGGAGCTGTCTTGAGTTGAAGTTTTTTTAAAATTTATTTCCTATATTTCTCCTTTCTTTTTCTCTCATTTCTCTATTGTGCGCGTGCCTACAGTTTATTCTTAAGACTATCTCCACTAGTAAAGCATTTGATTTTTTTTTTTTGCAGTTTCTCCAACACATAATCTCTAGTTTCAAATATAATTTTGGCATACTTTAGATTCATTTTAAGCATGTTAAGTGTATTCTGCGATTTTTTGTACATCAAACATTTCTTTTTCTTTGCTAGTCTTTAATTTCTTTTGTTACTATATAGCTGTTAATAATTGTTTGATGTTTAGATGTATGCTACGATTTTGATTTGTAAAAAACGTAGGTCACATACATCCCTCAAACATGCCCTAAACGTTCGTGAGAATGTCTCCAAAGGTACGCGAACAGTTTGCGGTTACGACGTAAAATGGCAAAATCCAGCATTCGCATTTTGGTTAGTCCAGATACTGGACGATTTTAATCGTCCGCATTCCCCACACTAACATGCACACGCATACACATGCATGCACCCACACAATGCGCCCAACCGCTGATTGCGACACTCCACCAATTGGTACTCCCGAAAAAAATGTATTCAGGAGGGGTGAATTGTGTGATACAGTGTACATACAATTAATGTGTGATACAGTGTACATACAATGTACAGACACCATCAACGTACGTCCGTACGTACGCGGGTACACTGCATACGAATACAGTCCAGGAAGTGGACTACATTTTGGTCTGCAAAAGATCGCCAAACGAACGTGAGGGTTCGGAAGCGTCGTCAGTTGTTCGCGAATGTCGTTTTTACTTCGGCGAGAATTTCAAAAAAGTTTGAAATTTTTTGCGAACCTTTTCCGCACACTTGGTCGTGATTTGCTCGTGAATTGTTCTCGAAAGTGTCTTTAAAGCCTCGTCATATGCGCAAGACCTTCGCAAGACACGCGCGATGTTCACAAAATGTTCGTGAAACCCCAAACAGACTCCGAAACTTTGGAGAATGTCTCGCGTATGTTATGCGAAGTCTGCGAAGTTTTTCCGATCATTTTACGACGTATTCGCAAACTGTTCGCGTACCTTTTGAGACATTCTCGCGAACGTTTAGCGCACGTTTGGGGGATGTATGACCTATACGTTTTCTACAAATAAAAATCGTAGCATACATCTAAACATCAAACAATTATTAACAACTATAGTAACAAAAGAAATTAAAGACTAGCAAAGAAAAAGAAATGTTTGAAATACAAAAAAGAAATCCGAGAATACAGTTGAAATTAATCTAAAGTATGTAAAATTTCATTTGAAGTATAAAGATTATGTGTTGGAGGAACTGCAAAAAAAAAAAAAAAAAAAAAAAGATCATATGCTTTACTAGTGGAGATACGTCCCAGGAAAAAAAAAAATGTAGGCAAGCACACAATAGAAAAATGAGAGAAAAAGAAAGGAGAAATAGAGGAAAGAAAAAAATTCAACTCAAGACAGCTTCCACCTCTCCTTGGGTACATTTTCTCCCATGATTATTGAAAATTTTTCGTTGTTCGCATTTCCGCAGCAACAATTACAGGCCTAAGTAAATTCCTGCCCATGAAACTTATTGGGGAGGGAGCAGGACCTGGTGAGTGAAATGCTTCGTTTCTTGGCTGTATGAAGAGAAGGATCCATTTATTGTGAAACATTACAGAAACGGTTTTTTGTTTTGAATTGAATTGTAGAAAATTTTAGGGTTGGAGCTGGAGCCTCGATCTACTTCACTGAGTGAGCATGGTATTTTGTATTGCCTATTTTCGTTGAAGTCGGTCGTAGGAATATCGTTTGTTTATTCACTCTTTCATTTACTTCATCATGAGATTTCTTCTTCTTCTTCTTCTTCTTCTTCTTCTTCTTCTTCTTCTTCTTCTTCTTGTGGTTCAGTCTCCCTCCTTCAAACTTAAAGGTTCTTGCAAACTTTGGATGTGTGTGAGTGTGTGTGTGAAACGCTGTAGTTGAAGTGCATGGTGCAGAGTAAATTCACGGTGCGAGTAAAAACAGTCCAGGGTCTTGCCCACTGCCTTCCGTCAGTCGACGGTGGAAGGCTTCCAGGGATGGAGGGGTGCCAGTGCTCAGTGGGAGGATGTTCCATGTTCTTAGTGTTCTGGGGAAGACGGACATTTTGTGATGTTCTGTTCTGGAACGTGGGATGACATAGCCTTGTGCATGGAGAGGTCTTGTAGGTGCGGCAACTGGAGTGATGTAGGACTAGGTTGGGAAATCTATGCAGTGGTGTTTTATATCAGACATGCGTAAATGGGGCCAGGCGATTGACGACAGAAGTGATCATCATGATGTCTACATCTCCTTACCATAATCATAGAAATATTACATTTTGGATGACAGAAGAATAATTTACGTGATTGCTTTCTTTGAAATCAAAATGTTGACTTGTTTTGCCTACATTTTCAAGTTGTTTTGAATATCCTTTTGATTGTTCACAAGAAACAAAAACTGTCACAGTACTAGAGTGTGTTTTGCAGATCGATATATTCAGCATATTTATCGATCATTATCTCTGGAATTCTTTTCTTGTCAGTCCAAAGGTAAATAATATTATATCGATACCTTACTACTAGGCTGAAATTAAAAGAAAAAGATTATGGGTAGAGCGTCATTCAATATTGTAATTACTATATTACCACCCTTTCATTATCATTATTCTTTTGTTCTCTTACCAGAAATATTGAGCGCATTGACTTCGTGCCCATGATCTCATTTCATAGATGTAATAGATCTAGATCTATGGCATCGAGTAAAGGCGTTTGTATGTACCATCACATCAACCTCTATTACAAAATACAGAATGACCAAGAATTTGTGCAATGGTAGTCTGCATGGCGAGTTTATTACGCTAGTTTAAGTCTATCAACTACTGTATTCGGTAAGAATATCGTGAATTGGTTGGTGTAATCTGCATAAGCTTCTAAGGCAGAGCTGATATTTTCATTACTCAACTTTAAGAGTGTGGATCATAACGTATGGGGACTTTAATTTGGACTTGATAGAACAGGCCGGTTCGAATTCAGCTCATGGCCACATGTAACACTGACCTTTCTTTTTTTTTTTTTCGCTTAGGGGCACTTCACTTGTTTTCAAAGGGATATAATGCAAATATGTGGGATTCATCAGTCCTGTTCAAATAAAGAATGAACTTGCGTAAGACCAGATGACCAGAATGATCCGTCAATTAACACTTGGGAAAGCATCCATTTTATTATTTTGCATTGGATGTATTATCAATCTCTTTCGATTGATATTACCAAATACCACTTTTGCTGTTAGGTGGATGTGCTGGCAAGCAAGCATTTATAAGGATTAGGCCTACATGAAATTTCATGACCTCACAGATGCTACTTATCTGGCTTATCCCATGTCAAGGCCACCATGTCTGTTGGTACGAATAGCTTATACCCAACGCATGACGACGCACAGGCAGTTCAGTCTGTGTTGTCTCGCCATTGCTTTTGACCAAAGGACATAGTAACAAAACCAACCCTTGTCACTACTCACTCATTCCCTGAAAATGCATCGACAGCTTCTAGCATATCAATACAACAATATGCGCGAACGAGCTTTACTGACAAGTCTGCTAACCCATGCATTTCAAGTATTCACTGATCTATAAAGAATCCTATAGAACGTATTGTGTATGATACATTTTGCAAAACACCTATCTGCGAGTGGAATAACTGTCTTGTTCCGCAATGATGAGGTTTGGACTGTTGCAACCAAGGAGCTTCAAACACAATCAATTTTGAAGCTCCTTGGTTCAACCGACGTTATACCAGTAGTCCAGGCTAGGCTCCATAGAAAATGCACTTAAAGGGAAGATAAACCCCAAGAACAATGTGGATTGACTGAAAGCAGCAACGTTAGTTGAACACATCAGTGAAAGTTTGAAGAAAATCGGACAATCGATGCAAAAGTTATGAATTTTTAAAGTTTTGGTGTTGGAACCGCTGGATGAGGAGACTACTAGAGGTTATGACGTATGAGTGGACTACAATATCAAGAAAATATAAAGAAAATACTACAAAAATCCATTTTTCGTGAAAATTACAAATTCCATCAACTTGATATTGACATATGTTAAGGGTAGCAATTATTCCCCCTGCTTTCTGAAAGCGGTTGGTCCACTGCTCTTTCATAATTCTAGAAAAGTGAATTTTTGTTGAATATCCTTTATATTTTCTTTGTATTGTTGTCCACTCATACGTCATATCCTCTAGTAGTCTCCTCATCCAGCGGTTCCAACACCAAAACTTTAAAAATTCATAACTTTTGCATCGATTGTCCGATTTTTCTCAAACTTTCACTGATGTGTTCTACTAATGTTGCTGCTTTCACTCAATCCACATTGCTCTTGGGTTTACCTTCCCTTTACCTTGTTTTTTGATATATACAATGTTTTTTTGATGGTTCTTGTCAATTCGAGGGTGTTAGGTGGATGTGCTGGCAAGCAGCATTTATAAGGATTAGGCCTACATGAAATTTCATGACCTCACAGATGCTACTTATCTAGCTTATCCCATATCAAGACCAACATGTCTGTTGGTACGAATAGCTTATACCCAACGCATGACGACGCACAGGCAGTTCAGTCTGTGTTGTCTGGCCATTGCTTTTGACCAAAGGTAACAAAACCAACCCTTGTCACCACTCACTCATTCACTGAAAATGCATCGACAGCTTCTAGCATATCAATACAACAATATGCGCGAACGAGCTTTACTGACAAGTCTACTAACCCATGCATTTCAAGTATTCACTGATCTATAAAGAATCCTATATCTATAGAACGTATTGTGTATTTTGCAAAACACCTATCTGCGAGTGGAATAACTGTCTTGTTCCGCAATGATGAGGTTTGGACTGTTGCAACCAAGGATCTTCAAACACAATCCATTTTGAAGCTCCTTGGTTCAACCGACGTTTAATACCAGCAAGTTGACAAAACTAATATTGTTCAAAGGCAAAAGAAGCCTTGTGTTACCTATTACTACATACTGGAGAGTTAAAACGAACGAACGGTACCTAAAGCAGAATCTACAAAATATCCTTGATTTCACAATTGACTTTGATTGATCATGAAGGAATTAATTCTGGGAATTCCTTTGCACACTTCGTACACTCATTCGACTTACAAGTATAATTATGTCCCTCTGTTGTACAAACGTCTTGTATTCCTCAGTCATAAAGGCTTCGTAGCTTTTTAATTCCTTTCATTTTCTTTCTTTACTTTTGTTCTATGTAGTTTGCTTTCTTGCACTTTTCTTCCGATCTAGCTACGATCAGCGTCGAAATATCCGTCTGTTTAGTGATATTACTTGTCAGTCTATAGACGATTCGACAGTTGATAGGCATGGTTTCTATACTGAAGTGCTGTACTGACGGTAGATGGACACTGATCAAGCTTCCTTAATTCATCTAAGAACATGTGCACAACCCGTTGAAGAGGTCGGTATCCCACCTCACTTCCAACTGGACGCCATGGAAGACCAGCTCATGAAGCTGAATAGGCCAGTTTGCAATCAGCTAATGCACACATTCGTACAAATGACCTTTCTTTTTTCTCAGTTGGTTAGGCACTGCACTCGTTTTCAAAGCGATAAGATAAGATGGAATTGACAGTGGTAGGCCTATGTGTATGTAATCAAAATCGTGTAAGTCAGCAACGGAAAAAAAAATGCATGCCATGAATCTACCACTGTGGAATGCCTTTCACTGTGTGAAACAGAGCGTACCGTGTTCTTTTTTTTTTATATCAACTCTATTCGTCGACTTCCCTTCACAATGTATATGATTCAGAGTCCTTATTGTGCGCAGGGCCTATGAATCTTCAGGTTGTCTTTATACCTACCGGGGAACCTGAGGCAAGGCATTGAATGGTCACTTTTGAATAGCCCGCAGCGTGAATGCTAGTTGTCCTGTAAGAGCCTGCATTTTTCTATTCCCACCATCTTTATCGCCAATTCTCAAAACAGCTGTATAAAGGGATGGTATAGTATTGGTCGATGTGAGGTCTCAACTTTTAACTTTTTGCATGATACTTAGAAACTAGTATAAATATTGTTAAAGAGCACACAATTCTATATAGGGAATTCAAAGTTTATTTGATGAAAATTCGGTATCGAAATGACTACATGATATAAAACAAAGCAAAATAAAGCGATCCCAATAAAAGGTGGGTTCTGCCTTTTATCAGGATCGCTTTGTTTTTAATATATCAGCCATTTCAAAACCAATTTTCATCAAATAAACTTTGAATTCCTCTTAGAATTATACAGTGGAAACTCAGTATAATGAGATCCTCGCGACCAAGACAATTTGATCTTCATATCAGATACTTTGTTACATTAGTAGTCAATATAATACGAAACAAAGAATATAAATTCATTGGGACCGGAGAAATTAGTTTGTTATATCAGGTATTTTGTTATATCAGAGTCACGTTTCATCAAAAGATATAATCGATTATGAAGTTCCTTATCACACAAGCTGCCATGGACCTAGGATAGAAATCAACTATATTTATAATCAATTATAACTCTTCATAAAACAGGGCCCTGATCTCTTTACATCGAGTTTCCATTGTATATGCTGGTTTCCCTTTCAAAAGAGAATTCTCTTAATCTAAAAAAAGAAAAAGAAAAAGAAAATCACCATCAAGAAACTTTAGAAACTTGAAGTCCCTTCTCAACCGAATTTGTACTACCCCTTTAATATGGGGGGGGGGGGGGAGGGGGGGTTGAACCTCCAGCCCTTATTTTTTATTTATTTATTTTTTTTGGCTCTCTCTCAAAGAAAAAAAAAAGACCAACACCAAAGGCGGAGGAGTTCGCTCAGTCGGTAGCGCGTCTGCCTCCGACCCAAGCTACCCGGGTTCGAACCCGACTCTGGATTGAGCAATGTTGTGTGTAATCATACCGTCCCTTCTAGCAAGAGGGAAAACACTCTATCCCTCGGATAGGACAGGAGGTCCCGTGTATGAGAGGAGTTACATCTCACGCACGTAAAAGATCCCTCTTCATTCATTCATCGCAAAGAGCAGGGTGTTAAACCCGGTGAAGTGGTAATTTCATGAAGTGATAATTTCGTTAACGAAACGGTCATTTTGTCGACGAAATGACCAATTTCGTAACGAAATATTCCGTGCGACACTTGGCGCTCCATGATTTTTGTCCATGGTGTAACCCATGGTTTCATTTGTACCATCATCGTGAATTCGGGCCAATAAGTCCGCTTGAGTGAGCTGACTCTCAGCGAGATATTATCTCAGATCAGAGAGGCTAAGATGGTCATTGGTCACCAAAATCTGATATTCTATACACTCTGCTGTAAAATGTAATGAAAGGGTAAAACGTTTTAAGAGATCTTTCAAGCGAATTTTACTTGAAACGTATTCCAGAATTTATCAATATGATTCTGAATAAAATAAAAAAAGATATGAGATTTTGCACGATAGGGATGTGCTTGTGAAAATGTTTACGTTTGTTACGTTGTTATGTTACGTTGTTTACGTTTACACTGTATTTGTGTATGTACGTGAGTGCGCGTGCGCGTGCCGAATTTTGTTCAGTTGTAGAAAGGAGAGACAAACCTTGTACAGTCTGTATTTACATTCCCGGGGGTTCAAATCGCCTTGTGGACGATGTGGACATCGCCTTGATCAAAATAACAGGGACGCGATATGAATCAGTATCAGTGACAGCGTGCAACGAGTGGTATAGCTAGGCTAACAACTTCCACCAATACACCACTCCTACAACAGTACTCTGATACACTCTTCAAATTCACGAGTCCTGCGCGAGTATGTACGCCCATGATTTTTTGTCATAGCTACTACTAAAACACTGATCAATTCAGTGCTTATTTACGCCGATGTAGGGCAATTTGTCAATCAGTTGCTCTGATATCTTTATTGTTGATTATGGGTATGATCCAGATATCACTGCTGGTTCCATCTCGTCACGATATGTATCATGTGCAAGTGACCAAGGAGGTATCACACACAGTGATACCTCCTTGAAGTTACCAAGGAGGCAGTGATCAATATAGCTACCAGTCACTGCCAGTCTTAATTCTAACGCGTTTTAGAGATGAATGGATTGCAAATACTCAGAACCACTTGTCAAATCGTAATTTGATAGAACTTGGACGGTAACAAACTGGATTTTATAAAAAAGACAAAATCAGATAATGACAGTACTCTCTAGGCAATATCAACCTAGAATGTCTTTAAGATTTCATATACAACACCAATGACATTCAAATTCATGAAATTCTCCCGTCGAGATGTTTTCATTGCAACTGATTTGACAAATTGCCCTACATCGACGTAAATAAGCACTGAATTGATCAGTGTTTTAGTAGTAGCCATGATAAAAAATCATGGGCGTACATACTCAAGCAGGATTCGAACCTACGACCTCCTGATCACCGGACAGGCGTCATCTCTACTAGACCACCGAGCTTTCGCCCGACAGCAAGTGTTGGTTCTAATCCTTATAGCATGCAGCGGGTACTGCTTTATTATTCAAATTCATGAAAATCTTCCGTCGAGATGTTTTCATTGCAACTGATTGACAAATTGCCCTACATCGACGTTGCCCTACGTCGATGTAGGGCAATTTGTCAAATCAGTTGCAACCAGTGACATTATTAGATAATGGTTTAAACAGGATTAATCCGTGCAGAGTTGCTGACAGGTAAAGATCCTTTTCTGCTTGTCCAAAGCAGTCAAAATAGTTATCACCCATCTGAAAATAACGATGATTCGATATCGCTCTTCCACAGGTCTTTGTGTGTGTGTGTGTGTGTGTGTGTGTGTGTGTGTATGTGTGTGTGTGTCTGTGTGTATGTGTGTGTGATGTTCGACGATGCCACTTACTAGTGCTGATCATGACCCTTGGTGAACCTTTCGTGGGAGGAAACCCTGTTCTTTCATGACGAGGAAGCACCGACGCAGATAACACAGCAACATAGGCCACGCTAACACAACCCGAGACAATTGCCACAACCTGGAAGTTACCTATCAGTTACCGTATAATATAATCATTACCATGAAACTGCAACTCTTGCAATAATTTGCAAATTCTTACCTTCATCCGGGAAAGGAGGTTTCGGACAGGAGGAGGTTATCACACCTTAAGAATTGCAGTTCAAACAGTGCACATGATTCAACTTCGCCGTTAAACAAATTTTAGTAAGTCGTAGATGACTTCTTTCATCCTGACTCGATGGAGTAGACTTCGCCGCGTTTGCCACGACTAATCAGTCGCCTCCGACTCAATGGACACGAAATACCAAAAATGATTTGCGCTCTTACCGATAAGGCAACTTCATGGCAACTTGAGAGACTCTAATTCATTCATCCGGCAGTCACTCAGCCGGAGCCGCGACGTCTCTGAGACGTCTTCTCAGTCGTCTCCGGTTGGTCGCCGGTGGGTCTCCGCAAAGTCGCGGAGACGTTTCGGAGACCTCGCGAATAAAATTAGTCTTCACGACTTGGCTGTGACTGAGGAGACGCCATGGAGACGTCGCAGAGACGACCGTATCCGGGATGTCTTCTCAGTCGTCTCCGGTTGGTCACCGATGAGTCTCCGCAAAGTCCCTGAGACGTTTCGGAGACCTCGCGAATAAAAGTAGTCTCAGCGACTTGGCCGCAACTGAGCAGACGCTGCGGAGATGTTGCAGAGACGTCTTCCGACCAGCTGGAGAATGGAAAGAGTCTTTAAAAAAAAAAAAAAAAAATCTCTAGCGTCTCCATTGAGGCTTGCCTACATTCCAGGAGACGTTTCCGTGACTCGGCGACTCGAGTCTGCGTAGTCGCCACCAGGTTGCCAGCAAATCTCCAGCACAATGAGTTTAGATTTCTGTAACATACAGAAATAAAAATTCCTAATTGAAATTCATAAGAAATGCGTGTTTAAAACTTTCGAGCATAAAAATTGGGAGAAGCATGGGATACAAAAAAGGTTGTAAATGTGTATTGCACGTTTTTAGTCTAAATAAGTATGTAGATGGTAGCTGCACTACCCCAAACAGATATACCTTAAGTTTAATAAGGAGATGCAATTTCATTGTAAATTACATTTAAGATAACTCTCTGTGAAAAAAAAATATATATCTTTTTAAGAATGCCAATCATTTTTGCCATTTTTTTGCACAACTTTACACACTCCGCAAATGTTACAGTTGATATCAATATTTTTGTTTGTGATCATCATGAAATTGTTTCATTGGTATTGACTGGTAATTTGTCAATACCAGCACAACTGCTATGCTATGCTATGCTATGCTATGCCACTTGGATAAATATCATTTGATCTAAACTCATTATCAAAAATTCGTTTGCAACGTGAAGATATCTTTAATGAGACCTGAACATTCTAGGATCATCTGCATACAACCTAAATTGTTGTAATTCATGTCAAAAGTATTGTTTTGAATCACCACTACAGCTCCACTGGTTAGGTATCTACACAGTCGGTACCCTCGCCATTTTATCATCATCGGTGCTTGCCTGATCTCTCTCGGGCTGTCTCTCGCGAGCTTGGCCTGCGACAACCTCCAGTTGACAGCGACTCTGTCGTTTAGTGGTAAGACATTTAATTTCGAGACTTTCTCCGACACGACAGCTATAGGCCTAAGATGCAGAAAAAGAAGAAGAGATAATCATAATTTACCAAAGTAGTTAGTGGATGTGGACTTCCACTATCCCACCTCTGCTCCTATACACAGACACACATACCATAAGCCATTTCATAGTTTTGACTTTGCTCATGCTCATGAGCAGGAGAAAAGGGACAGTTGCCATAACAGGAGAGAGTTATTGAGCATTGGTGATGTAAGCCATATGATTAATCATTCATGTGATCCCTAAAAGTGCTTACCAGCACATCAACCTGACAGCAACAAAAGTGTTCATGAAAGCCCAGTATTAGGCATTTAAACAATAGAAATAATTCATTACGTCATACAATGCATATGAAATGAATGTTTCCTTGATTGTTTATTGAGAGGCTTCTCTGGTTCCCTGGCCTATGCAAATCTATTCTTTGTTGAACATGAATACAATAAATTGTTAAGTAACGTCAGTCAATCTTATTGATTAGGCCTATGTCTCTTTGAAATGAGTGAAGTGCCTCACCAACTGAGGAAAAAAAAAAAAGAAAACTCATTTTCCAAAATGTGCACATGAGCTAAAATTACGAAATATGTTGCCGCCTGTTTTTGTGCGTTGCAGGAATAGGTCTCTGCATACTTGGGACGTCAACATTGCTTGAACTCAACCTGCGAGCTACGAACGGTTTTGGTTTGTGCTACGCCTTGGGCACGACCGGCCTGGCCGTCGGCATGTTCGTGGGCCCTCTCGTGGGCGAATTTCTGATGGAGCTCTACGGCTGGCGCGGAGCACTCTTAGTCGTGGGTGCCATTGCGAGTCACGTGATTCCAATTGCAGCGCTTATACAGCCTTATGATAGGAATAACTCAGAGAATGATACCAGTCACACAACGGATCAAGCAGATTCTGCCGCCACAGAGCAGAGTGTATGCCCTACCGGGTTATCTTCAGCAGAGGAGGAAAAGCTGGACTCCACAACGTTACTGGGAGTCAAAGAACAAAGCCCCGAGGACCATGCTTCTCTGCCTAGTATACTGCTCGAGATAGTAAAAAGCATAGCTGACTATGAATTGATAAGCAACCCTCGCATGTTGTTTTCTGTCTTGACTCTATGTTTCCATTCGATGAGCTATGGAAGCTGGCATACGTTCATCATACCACACGCCATGGAGAGAGGAATGCCCATATCGCAGGTACTGGCATTAACCTTCTGCGCTGGAGTATTAAATGGCTTAGGACGCGTTACCACCGGCATTTTTTTACGACATTTTGGCAGAGTCTCGGAGACCATTCTCGTTGTTTTGACGGCTCTAATTCTGTGCCTTTGCATCGATGTTTTAGTCGGTGGCTTCATCGTAATTTACGCGACCGCGACAGTATCGGCCTTTTTCATCGCCAGCCTGGCTGTTCTGGACCTGGTCCAAATTTGTGAGAAGGCCTCAAAGGGCTTTGTTGATCAAGCCATTAGCCATGCGGTGGTGGTGGCGGGGGTTGGTAACCTGATCGGTCTTTCCCTCGCAGGTAGGCAGTATTCAATCAGATCATCACGATATACATACGTATACATCCATGTTTTCAAATATCTTGTATTCTCACACTTCCTTCTCCATAAAGCAGTGTCTTTTTATCACATTGAAAATTGGGTGGTAAAAGGCTTAACGGTGCACCACGTATTCTTTCTTGGGTATGTATGTGGCCATGAAAAGGGCCTACCCACTATTGACGTTTCGGCAAGCATGTTCTTGTCGAAAGAAAGAATGCACCGTTAAGCCTTCTACCACCCAACTTTCTACTGGAGCCTTCAAAGATTTCACCTTGAAAATTATTCATAATTGCTGTAATGTACGCCTCCTTAAATAGTGCGTAATTTGAATTTGTTTTATTAACCCAAGTTTGTTTTATTAACGCAAGTTAATTGCTGATGGAATGCAATGGACTTACATGAGCATTTAGAGACCAATATGAAAATGACAATTCTTTCTTTTTTTAATTCATGCAGGTGTTGTTGCTGACAAGTTCAACACGTTCAGTGCATCATTTTGTATGATAGCCGGCTTCGCCTGTCTACAGTTTCTTTCGTCGGGAGTAGTATGGTGTCTAGCATAAAATTTAATGATCATAACTAAGTATCGTTCTACACAGGTTTGTGACGATCGCCAGCGGCCTCCTTTGTCTTCACTTAGCACTAGAATATTGCAGTGATGGTTTTTCGATGGACTGAATGGACAAGAAAAGAAAAAATATCATTACGGTCATAAGTCATCAATAATATTCTTTTTTTTTCTCACTGACTGGACGACCCCTTTTCACAAACTTCTTGTCACTGAAATATTCTTTTTATATGTAGACAAAAAGTTCTATTGTATTTACACCATTGTTGACTAATTCGAGGAGGCACTGTATTTGAGAAACCTTCACAGAAAAAGGTTATTTATCTTATAGCCTACTTGCCAAATTATCTTAACAATATATTTCTTTTGTGTGTTTGTTTGTTTGTTTGTTTTTTTGTTGCTCATTTTCCACCTGAGAAGATGGCTGGATAGGCATGCTAGGCTGGTCTTCCATGGGGTCCAGTTGGATGTGGGGTGGGACCACTTCACCGGGTTAAACACCCTGCTCTTTGAGATGAATGAATAGAAGCGGGATTTTTTACGTGCATAAGTTGCGACTCTCTCACACACGGGACCTCCATTATGTCCTATCCAAGGGACATGGTGTTTTGCCTCTTACCAAGGAGGTTCGAGAGAATGGAGTCACAACTGTCTTATTTCCTTTGCTAGATGTTCGATGCCGCCGCTCAAAAATATTTGAAGCATGTGCCAAACAGGATCTGCCACGCAGATAGGAAGACAATTGACTCGTGTCTCATTGCATAATCACCATCCACTTTCTAAGGAAGGTATATCTTTATGATGGTAGTTACTTTTCGCTATCCCTTCTTATAAAAGGTAGGTGGTACAGACACGAGGATGTGCGAATAGAAATTGCGCTAAAAATGCTGTAATAAAGATGAAAATTACTTGACTGGGCATACTCGGGCACTAATCTGGTATTTCTATCAATAAAGAATTATATTTGAAGATTATTCCATGTTAGTTTTATTTATGAAAATTCAGTGGAAAAGTGATAAAACCGGCTTACCAGTATGGTACAGTTTTAAACATTTTCACATGATACAGCTCTGATTTACACTTTTGCACAAATTTCTGCACGGGATTGACTTTTGTTTTATATGCTTTAACATTAAGTGAAATTTCATTTCATTTAATAAATGAATAAGAAAAATATGGCCAATATTATGTTAACGTTCAAAATGAATCCTCAGATTGCTCAGCAAGACGGCGGCGTCGAACTTCGATTATTAAAGGCACAAATGCACCTGTGAAATCCTTTTATACATCAATAGAAATCTGTCAACTGTTTTAATAATCACAGCCAGTTGGAACTCCAACCCTTGAAAACCTCCTTGCTCTTACTAGAGGGGACGGTATATATGATTACACACAACATTGCTCAGTCCAAACTCGGGTTCGAGTAATAATTGTGATAAAATGATAATGACGATGATAATAACAATAATAGTTTTAATGATAATGATGGCCACTTGTATAACACACAGCTCTGCCTTTCTACGCATATGGCATGTCTCTAGAAATTTAACATAACCAAATCAACTGCGTACTGTGCCAAATATGTAACATTCGGCATGAGAGTGAGTGTTTTAAAGGAAACCCAAGCCTAAATGTAAATTTGGATTGTGTAGCATTATTAGTAGAATATATCATCTTAAAGTTTGAGGAAAATCGGACAGTCAATTCAAAAGTTATAAATATTTATTTCAGTGCAGTCACTGCTGGATAAGGAGACTACTACAGTTCGTGACGTCATTGTTGACAACACTATAAAGAAAATATATGGAGGATTCCACAGAATTTTGTGTCTCATGGAAAGTACCCATTCCATCTACATGCTACTGACACATGTTAGGGGTAATATTATTCCCTCTGCTTTCTGAAAGAGGTAAGCAAAGTGCGCTTTCATAATGCTAGAGAAGTGGAAATATGTTGAATTTTCTTTATATTTTATATATTTATTGTTGTCTATAATGACGTCATGAACTGTGTAGTGGTCTCCTTGTCCAGCTATGACCATTGATGACAGCACCGAAAATTCATAAATTCATAACTTTTGAACGGAATGTCCAATTTTCCTCAAACTTTTACTGATGAGTTCAACAAATATTGCTACTTTCACTCAATCCTCATTTATATTTGGGTTTCGGTACGTGCCGTCCTGTGAACAGTACTAAAAAGTAGTCGTTTTTTTTTTTTTTTTTTCGGAGAAGTTTAACGTTACTTTCAAGGCCGATCCAATTTGGCAGCAAAATCCGTCGCTACACTGCTTTGTCCTAAGCGTGGATGAACTCATCAATATTATGGCCACTGGCTCGCGCTAAATTGGGACACTGCAGTTAATAACGGTTCTGTCGGGTCGGATTGGCCTATAAGAAAGCAAATATGAACCATGAAACCAATATTCTTGAAACATGTGCCATCACCACGCTATGATGTGGTCTTTTGTTTTCTTTTTTATTCGCCATTCCTCTGATCGGTCTGTTATTATCAAATGGCCCAACTACAGACCCTGTCAAAGGTGGTGCCTTATCATTGTCATGGTTTTTAATGTTAATAAAGGCGTACTCTTTTTATTATTTTAGTCGACTGTTGACGGAATCAAAGGCAGCCGATGTCTATAACCAAGATAACCTCACAGTTCTAATGTTTCACGTAATTCTTATGTGCTCAATCAATTAAACAGACCAAAGTAAAATGGCGGTTCTGTCAGATCGGATCGGCCTGTAGAAAACCAAGGAGGTTCAAGAGAATGGAGTCACAGCTGTCTTATTTCCTTTGAACCCATGTTTGATGCCGCCACTGGAAAATATTTGAAGCATGTGCCAACTGGATCTGCCGCGCAGATAGGAATTCAATTGACAATAAAATTATTATTGACAATTGCATAATCACCAGCTACTTTCTAAGGAAGATATGTCTTTGTGATGGTAATTACTTTTCGCCATCCGTACTTATAAAAGATAGGTCCTATATCATAATGGTAAAGACACGGGGATGCGCGAATAGAAATTGCGCAAAAATGATGATATAAAAATGAAAATTACTCGACTGTCCATGCCCGGCCGCTAATCTGATATATTTATTGATAAAGAATCATATTTGTAAGATTATTCCATTTCAGTTTTATTTGGCGGAATTAAGTGGAAAAGTGATAAAACCGGCTTTTCAGGAGGGTACAGTTTTAAACACTTTCACATGATACAGCTCTGATTTACACTTTTGCACATATTTCCGGACGGAATTGACTTTTGTTTTATATGCTTTATCATTAAGTGAGATGAATGAACAAGCAAAGCCAACATTATGTCAACGTTCAAAATGAATCTTCAGATTGCTCAGCAAGACTGCGGCATCAAACCCGGCATCAAAGGCACAAATGCACCTGTGGAATTCTTTTGTACATGAATAGAAAACTGACAACAGTTTGAATAATTACAGCCAGTTGGAACTCCATCTCTTAAATCTCCTTGAGAAAACAAACGTGTATCATAGGTGGGTTCTTAAAGCGGGGTTCCCACTATCACGATTGGCGCCACGCTTGAAATCGTGGTCTTAATCGTGTAGCAATCGTGGTGATCTTATCAGATCGTATTAGATTGTATCAGATCTTGAGGTCAATCGTGGCAATCTCGTTAATCGTAGAAAATTTTTGGACGGTTCAAAAATTTTCTACGATTAACCCGATTAATTTTTGATCGTGATCATCGCATCAAATTGTCTTGGATCGTATCAAAACACAGCAAATCTTATCTAATCTTAATCGTGTTGATCGGGATCGACTTTTTCACTTTCCTTCTGCTTATTTTGCACATTTGCCCTTATTTTACTCGCAAATCGTATATAATTTGTATTCCGCGAGGTTGAATAAGGGAGGGGTGGCACAATGAAATATATTGAAATATATAGAATAACAACACCACTAAAACATCCACCAGAAGCAGAATGTTCCACATACCCAACAAAGCAACTTTTGTGACTTTTGAAAAGTGACCATTGTCGTGGATGTAAGGTCACTCGTGCATGACTAAAAAGATCACTGTCATTATTTTTCACATAGAAGTTAGTCAATAAGTGTAGCAATACCCCTGCGAAATAATTTTGCTTAGGACATTTTTGTTGTTGTTAAAAAGTGACATTATTTTAGGGGAGTTACCTTTCTGTTGTGTGTGTATGTCGTTTTTGTTAAACACAATTAAATAAAACAATAAATCAAGCCAAACCAATCAAACTTTCAATACCCCATGAGATAACGACATTTTGAAATAAAAATGCATTAGAGAGATACATACTATGCGAATATGAAATCAAACACACAAGCAATGCTATCAATTCGGCCAACTATATTGAGCGTATATAACACATATTAAGTTAGCATTCAAAAAGATCCCTTCTTTTTTTTAGCTTCAATTTCATCATATTTTCTTCATGTATTTCAAAGAAAGATGAAAAAATTTGTCTTGATCTTTTTTTTTTTTCTGCAGAAGATGGGGCTTTTTGGCTTTTTTTTTGGGGGGGGGGGAGGATGAGCACGTCGATTCAGTAATATATTAATTTCTTTAGGTTAAATTAGAGAAGGGACTATCTGAGGTTGTGGCTGGCCTAGATGATGCTTTCTATCTGATGATAACGTAATCGTCATTCGCAATACTGCAAAGGTCACGTTCTCATCCTCAACCTGTCAACCCTTGCCATCATCAATGGTTGTGGATATGATAGTATCTTAGTAGGCCTAATCACTCTGCAGAAGTTGAGGAAACAATGAAATCCATCGTTAGCCGACTATGATATTCCCATTCGGGTCCAATCGCACCTTAAATGGGGGTCGCTTTTGGTCCCGATCTTGAAAGATATCGTATTTTATCTCAACAGGCCGCATTTCGTGGTATTCGTATTGGAACGTATCAGAACGTAGCTGCACGCAGCAAATCAGGGATCTCGATCGTAGTGATAGTGGTAGATCGGAACCAATCATGGACTCAATCGGGACAATCCTATCGGATCGTTTTTGAACGGGAGACCAGATCTTGACAGATCGTATTGCTTGAAATAGACCAATCGTGACCATATCGCATCCAAGCGAAACAACACGTAGCAACACGTATTAACTCGCATAACCTCGTATCCAAACGTGAAATTTCAGTTCAATGAAACTTCCACGATCAGTTACGAATGTCCAATCGTGGCATTCGTAATAGATCTTACGATAGTGGGAACCCCGCTTAAAGAGCGTGTCATTACCACGATATGATGTGTTGTTTGTTTTCTATGTATTTTTCATTCTTCATTCGGGTTCTTATATATCAAGCAAATACAGACGTTGTCAAAGGTTTGGTGTCTCACAGAAAATGATTAAAATGATTGTATTACCCTGAGGATCCTCGTGGTTATATTCATCATGATCATTATACTCTTGTTATCATTATAGTCGATTATCAAAGCAAACTGAACTTTATAACGTTGTAGTTATAATGATTGTTGTACGTATTTCTTATGTGTTGAAATTATTAAACGGACCGAAGTTACGACTTCGAGTCACTCTTTTATAATAATACTGAATGAAACTTTTTTAGACATATATTTATATGATATATATATATATATATATATATATATATATATATATATGTATATATATATATATATATATATATATATATATATGTATATATGCATATAATATACAATGCATATGTTACTGGTATCCGAAGAGATTCTAGACACCAGGGGATATATGGTGCTGATTAACGTGTAAGCATGAATATTGCAGGAGAAAATTCTGACATGGTTCGACCAATATCATCATTCCGTGAAAACATGTAAAACTTGAGAATTCAGTTAGATATCAGTGCTTGACGTTATATATTATTGGAATATAGATTTTACTTTGATGGAACATCTACTATTGCTTGTATGTTTTTTTTTTTTTTTTTTTTTTTGGTTCCATGACATTTGCTCCTGCGACAATTGCTCCCATGAAATATCTGTAGGCTAAGCCCAACATAAAACCTACTCAAACACATAACCCTCACCCTAATCCTAATCCTCACATCATAATAAACCTGAAACCCTATCACAACCCTAACCCTAACCCTAAGTCCTTGGAGAAAATAAGACCGGAGCAATTGTCGCAGGAGCAAATGTCGTGTCACCTTTTTTTTAACTGTAATACGCTGAAGTCAACTTCAACATTGAGTGAAATTGCATTTTTAAGAGAGAGAAAAAAGAGAAAACTCTGAAGAAGCTTGTGAATGAACCATCTGGTAATTCATTTTAAAGATATCATCATCAAGAGATTATAAAGTAGGCCTATATCCTCATGATCAAAGCAAGAGCATGGATCCATTCATCGGAATGACTTGCACACACAAAAACGGGGTCATCCCACTAGATCGACATCCACAAGTGATACAGCCCACGAGTTCGACATTGAAAACAGGTCCATGAGTCATACAGCTCACGAGTCATACAGCCCACGAGTTCGACATTGAAAACAGGTCCATGAGTCATACAGCTCACGAGTCATACAGCCCACGAGTTCGACATTGATAACAAGTCCATGAGTCATACAGCACATGAATTCGAAAATAGGCAAATAAAGCCCATGAGTTCGACACTAGGTAAAGACAGCCCACGAGTTCGACAGATACAACACGGGGCTTAATGTGTCGGTCTCGTGGGCCTTCTTAGCTTAGTGTCGAACGAATGGGCTATATGACTCGTGAGCTGTATAACTCATTGGCTGTATGACTTGTGAGCTGTATGACTCGTGGGTGTCGGTCTCGTGACGTGCACCCACAAAAAACGTAGATAAGCACACATACACACAATGTAGTCAATATGATTTTGCAGAACAACGTATCTCAAATTTTGACCAATTTCAGACTTTTGACGTTTCCCATATTTTTTATGCATGGTCTCTCACGATTATGTCGAAATTTGGCCCTTCAAGGAACTCGATGGCGTTTTAACTATTCAAACAAATTGTAAAAAATTTCTGAATTTGATAGAAGAAAATTCAGCAAAACCAACAGACTGACCTAATACATGTATGTCTATTCTTTTCTTCAAATTAATAATCTTACGTCATCTAATTTGGCGTATCTCGAGAGAATATTTTTTATTGAATTTAAACATAACAAAACAAAGCAAAACAAAACAAAATGTGTACATTGTATGTATGACGACTTCATCGACATAGGTCCTGCGAGCAAAATGACAATTTTGCTCTCTAAACCCTATATCTCGACAAAATCGCTGATATTTAAAAGACGGAAAGTTTGGCACTTTGTGTTTGTGTGTATGTGTGTGTGTGTGCGTGTGCGTGCGTGTGTGTACATACTGAGATCATTTCATTACACGCATTCTGGAATCATCATGGAAGATTTTTTTTTTCAATAGGGTTAGTGTCAGATCTGAAGGAATTCATCCTTGTAGATGTTTTTTTTTTTCCTAACTCTACTTTCCCGTTATTCCGTTCTGGGTGTCAGTTTTAAACCTCGTTTTAACAGAGCCTTTCAAACTAAAGTTACCGCGACAATGTCCGGGTAGTGTCAGGGTAGCGTCCGGATAATCTTTTTTTCCCCTGCCTTTTAAATCGGTCCCCGCAAAATGTTGCTCGGACGTTGTCGCGGTAACTTTTGCCAAATTCTACCCTAGCCTACTAGGGTAATATCCCAACATTACCCCGACATTACCCCCAACAACCCGCCTATTAGAACACTCTCGAGGTAACATTCCTTTGACACACTCAACAGGAACGAGCAATATTGCAAACAGAGAACATTTGACATGCTGCCCGCCGATCACGTGCATGGATTGTAACCACTGATCTCTGTATAGTTGAGATCAGTGATTGTAACCTCGTTCTGTTTTCAATACTAACACGTTTACCTACCTAGATGGGCACAATCTAGAACAGCAGTCAGCAGTAGCCGGTGAATGATGGGGTATAGTCGCATCAGTGGACACACCCACTTCGTTGAAACCTATCTGAAGGTACCCCTCGCTTCCTCCTGCGGTTTTATGGCCCAAGGCGAGGAATTTTGTTCTCCGGATGTTCACGTGGCCTTGTCGGAGTATTAAAGGTCTGTTAAAACAATGCTTTAGTTTCGAAGCGGTGTGAAATGTATTCGTGTCAAATACTTTTCCAGCTTTCAGAGGCGAGATTGAGATTGAACATAAAAGGTTCACGTGAGGATCACTGCAAAAGGGTACGAGCACGTCCTGCTTCGAAATTTATGAAAACATTTATGAAAAACAGTTACGAAAATTGCATGAATATCTTAATTAACTACTGATCATTACTCTAGTGTACCTCTTCAAGGACTTAATTATCAAAATTATGAAAACGTGCCACGGCAATCATGGATAGCAAAATATCTCCTTAGGTCTAGCTATTAACCGGAAGAATAATCTTACTATTCATAATTCATACCGGAAAGGTACTTAAAATGAATTAAAAACATTCATTATCGTAATACACTGACATTGTCATCACGTCTTGTCAAGCAAAATTATTTTCGACGACAGTAGGTTAAATACATGTATGAAATTGATGATAAGAATGCCTTGATGGTGATCACTGAAGCGATCAAGGACATAAAACTAATGTCGATCCGCCAAAACGCGTCCTTGTGCACTGCCGTATAGTTAACGATCCAACCATTTAGTGATTTGTTTAAAATCGTGGACCAGATCTTGCCAATAAAATTCAGGATTTACCAAGAGAATTCCACAGATATCTAAGAAATACAGCCCCTGATCAGTACTTTTATATCCAGTTGTTGAGGAACTAATTAAAGACACTGTGTAAAACAAGTACAAGTTATGATGGAATTATTAATTTTGTTTGAGAAAATGTAAATGAAATCATTACTACCCTTATTGTATTGTCAATCAATTCTTATCTAGTTCCGAAGTTCCCAACAAGATGAAAGTAGTAGAAGCTAACTCTATCTGCCTCTATAAAAAGGACAAATAGACTCGGTGAATTCCTATTGTCGCCCAATTTCTTTCTTTCAATCTCAAAATTCTTAACAGGTAAATCAAAAGTTGGGGGCCTTTGACATAATATGACATAATATGGGATGTTTGGTTTAAATTAATCCAAAATCACCAAATTTGGCTCACAATTTACTTTTATCATACTTTTTCAATTTTTGACGGGCGCAAGGACTGGCGCCTCCTGGGGCGACCATATTGATTATATTCGACATGGCCGTCATCCAGATTAAAGTTTAACTGTAGTTACAAAACGGCAAGGGCTTGTATTGGAAATATTTCCACTGAGGAGGGGGTTTACTTTGAATGTGTTTAACAAATTGTTTCAACTGATATTTTCAAATATCAGGCTTATAATCTATAAGGATTACATGAATACTCATTACCATCACAGATGCTTGTTGAAGAGAAGTTATACGAACCAACAAGGCTGTTTGTACAAATGAGTCATGACCTTTTTCTTCTCATGTTCAAAGTGGAATTACGACATGGTCTATTGCTACTTTTTATCCATACAGCCCATTGTCCGTGTTTTTATGCCTGAATCGTCGCTTTCCCAAAGGAAGCTGAATTAACCTTGTGACTGGGGGAGCACAGACGCGTGCTTAATCAGTACATTGTACGTAGTCGCAGTATTCACCATCACTGACCCCGGTCACTGACAAAACACGAAACATTTCCTAGTAGGCCCTACTTCAAAGAACAATTAAAAAAAAAGGCACGTTATTGGCCGTATATGAAAACACTATATATGAGCTCGAACGAGTCCTCCAAATCCATCGAATACCAAAGAGAGGGTCATCACCACCCACAGACACACAAAGGCGTCAACACGGAGTCCTACTGCTGACCGCCGACTTGCTCCCAACGTTGTACACACGTCGCACTTTCGGCGATGACTCTTTTCTCTCTCTCTCTCTCTCTCTCTCTCTCTCTCTCTCTCTTTTTCTTTTCGTCAGCACATAATAGACAAAATAGGCCTGCAGACGATGGCCAAAAAGTGGCTTAAAAAAGACTCAACTGGCAACTATCGTATAACAAGCAAATTTTAACTTTTTAAAAAAGTATACATCCTGACAATATCCCACGTGAAATTTACCCAAAAAAATCTAATCGGAACATGCTCAAATGACGTCATCAAAATGGCCTCTTAAGAACTGCAATTTTGCCAGAGTAATTGCCACTTCGACATCTGTAATAACAAAAATGGAATATTTCGGAAAGGAAGTAATTCTAGCTACAGTAATGCTATTTCTCATGCACCTCAGGTCATCAGCCATCAATTATGCTCATTTTCAGTTGAGCTGGTGAGTTGTACGCATACCAATAGCGTTTCTATAGCAACCTTACACTGACGTAGTAGAAATAAACAAAAAATTCATAATAATTTTCATAATTTTCATCTAATTTGTTGAAATATAATAAGAATTCCTAAATATATGTTTTATGATGTGTCTTGTTGGTTTCAGCGAAGTGCCGAACCAATTTCCGTCTTACTCATGTGTTAATACGGGGGAAATATAGTCATTGCCATGGTAACGCTTTCATGAAAAAAAAACCCTAAATGATAAAATGTAATTCTTTCTACGCAAATAGTTATAAATTAAGCTTAATAACTTTCAAATAAGTAGGTGCCCAGTAAACGTATCCAGTCACTAGATGACTCAACTCATTGTAAGGCTAACCATGGTCACCAAAATTGTTTCCATGGCAACGAGAAAGAGCTTCGGAAACAGGTTTACGCAATGGAATGAGAGTGCAATTTCAACATATCTGTCAAGTGTCATTTTGCTTGTGTATTCTGTTTATCAAAATATATTAATATGGACATGATGGATGTCACATTTGAGGTAAAGAACTATGTGACAATCTGGATTAATTACATTGCATTTCTTGGAAACAATAGTGCCCTTGCTATAAGGCACGACAGCATGTACGTTTGAAACATATTATATATTCGCGTCATAGGATAATATATGTTTTCTATATTGCCAAGAGGATAAAGGGCATTTTGGGGACACACGGCACCGGGTCGCCCTTCAATAAGCACCCTCTTTATCATGTAGATCTTGTAAGGTAAATCTTCTTCTATCATTTCGATGACTTTTCATTGATGTAAGAGTATATTTGCTGCATTGCCGGACCTACTTTTAAAACCATTCACGTTAGAACAACTGTATTTGCGTTGCTAACATCCATATTTTGTAATAAAGGCCGTTAGCGTAGGTGTAAATTTAGACACCTCCCAAAAGCTTACCTTTGAATGTTCACCTTTTTGACAATGTAGTTATTGTAGAGCAATGCTTCCTCTAGTAATTGGTTGCATTTTTGGATACAAAAGTGCCTTTGCTATACGGCACGATGGAATTTCGAAAACATGTACGTTTGGAACATATCATATTTGCGTTATATGATATTACAATGTTTTCTATAGTGCGGTGAGGGTGGAGTATTTTTGGCACATCACACAGGGTTGCCGTTTAATGCGCACCCTCTTCGCTGTATAGATCTTGTAAAGTTAAGTCTCTTCTATCATTTCCATTGCTTCCCGTCGATGAAAATTGTATTTGCCGTATTGCCGGGACTACTTTTACAACCATTCACGCTAGAACAACGGTATTTGCGTTGCTAATATATGTGTTCTGTAACAAGAGGGCGTAAGCTTAGGTGTGAATTTAGACACTTCCCAAGGGATTAATTTTAAATGTTCACCCTTTTGATAATATATTTATTGTAGAACAATGTCTCCTCTATTAATAAGTTGTATTTCTTGGACACAAAAGTGCCTTTGCTGTACGGCACGATGGCATTTTGAAGACATACACGTTTGGAACATATGATATATTCGCATTATATGATTTCATATGTCTTATATATTGCCGTGAGGGTGGGATATTTTTTGGCACATACTACAGGGTTGCCATTTAATGTGCACCCTCTTCACTGCATAGATCTTGTAAAGTTAAACCTCTTCTATCATTTCCATGACTTTTCATTGTTAAAAAGTGTATTTGCTATATTGCCGGAACTGCTTTTAAAACCATCCACGCTATAGAACAACGATGTTTGTGTTGCTAATATCTATATTTTGTCTTAAGGGGGCTTGAGCGTAGGTGTACTTTGGACAATATTCCCATGGGGTTGTCTTTTAACGTTCACCCTCTTGACGATATGGATATTGTAGAGCAATGTCTCCTCTATTAACTACAACGTATTTTTGAAAACAAAAGTGCCCTTGATTTACGGCACGATCGAAGTTTGAAAACATGTATGTTTGGAACATATAGTGTATTCGCGTTCATGATATTCAATGTTTTCAATATTATTGCCATGAGGGTGGTGCACTTTGGGGGCACATCCCACAGGATTGGCATCTAATGTGCATCCTCCCACTAAATAGATATTTTTTGAAGCAATGCTTTTCCTATCATTTCCACGACATTCACTGATATAAAAGTGTGTAGCTGTATTGCTGCAACTACTTCTAAAACCATGCACGAAAGAACGTCGGTATTTGCGTTCATAGTATCCATGTGATGTAATTACGGGTCTTGAGCGGCGGTGTAATTCTGGAGATTTCCCAAGAGATTGCTTTTGAATGTTCACCCTTTTGACAATGTAGTAAATGTAGAGCATTTTTCTTTTTGTAATCATATTGCATTTCTTACAAACAAAAGGGCAATTGCTCTACAACCGTAACGATCGGGAAAATGTGAAGGCATGGGAAATTGAAACATATTTGTGCTATATGCTAGTGCATGTTTCTATATTGCCGTGGGGTTAGATGATTTTGAACACATCCCACTCGGTTGCCGTTGAATGTGCACCCCTTTGACTATAATAATGATGATTGCAAAGCAGTGTCTCTACCATTCAAAAATCATGAAAAGTAAAGTGTCTTTACTTACCACTCGGCAAAACGACTTTACATGCATGTACAAGTGAGTTTGCTTTGGCATAAATGCATGTTTTGTTAATCTGTTTCAGGACCACGACGGTCAGGGTAGGGGTAATCTGGGCACTTCCCAAGGGCTTGACAAAATATATATTGTAAAGCAACGTGTCCTATATCACCTTAATAGCATTTTACGAACATAAAAGCGCATGTGCTACACAGGCGAAAGAGCTTTTCAGAGGTATGTAACCATGGAACATTTTTCTCGGTTGTATACTGCACGTTTTTCATCGCCTTTAGGATGCATGGAGTTACTTTGAGCACCTCTCCTAAGGTGGTCTTTGCAAGTGAACCCTTTGGACTGCATAGAATAACGATATTGTAGATCAATGTTGTTATTTCATCTCTACCCCGGCAACTTTTATAGAAAAAAAAAAAAGGTGTCTTGATATGGCAGGAATCCAGTTCAATACAATTCAATTTAATTTTTATTTCATTTTCAACAAGAACAGATCGAGACATCACTTTCTTTGTAAAAGAAAATGAGGTGCGTAAAACTATGTCGAATGAAAAGAATTTACAATGATTATAGCGCCATACGATAATTATACATAAATGTAAAACTCAAGTGATAGTCATAAAACTCAAGGAACATTTTTTTTTTTTTTTTTAGACATGCACTTTTGGAACGACTGTATTGCGTTGATATTTGCGTTACAAAGGGTCATGTATAGAGGCAATTAATGTGGGTACTTCCCATATAGCACGCTCCCTTCGAATGATAACCATTTTAACTATGTCAGTGTAAGTCAAAATTGCAGAGCAATATATCGTCTGTTGACTCCGTTGAATTTCATTAAATAAAAGTTTCTTTGCTAGAGGACCAAAGGGACTGTTTAAAGGCATGTACCCATAGAACATCATTATGTATTTGCGTTGGTACATGATTATTGCATGTCTTAGACTGCCTTTGGGTGGGGTAATTTTGGGCGCTCTCCACGTAGTTGCCTTCTTATGTGAACCATTTTCACCCTATAGATATTGTAGAACAAAAATTCTTCTGTAACTTCCACTGAATTTTAATGGAAATGAAACTAAAGGGACGTTATGCACAGAGTTTTTTTCGCTTCAAACAGCTGTATTCAACCGAGCCGTGAGGGTATAGGGATGAATTCGGGTACCTCCCTACGAGTCGCTTTGACTGTGCACCACTTTTTAAAGATAATTATACACATTGTAGGAAAATGTTTCTGTTATTACCAATTCTATTTCATGGAAATAAAAGAGTCTTTGCTAGACGGCCGACTTGAAAATAAAATCTCGTACGCTTACAACAACGGAAATCGCGTTGGTTGATGCATGTTGTGTAAATGGTCGTGGGGATAATTATGATCGACTGGGGTGACTTTGGGCGCTGTATACCTACAGGGTTTCCTTTGACTGTGCCATCTTCAATATCTCAAAACCCTCAAGGATGCAAGAGATGAATCATCAAGATTCGAGCAAACCACCCTCCAAATAGAGTTAATTCATTACAAATTTAGACAAATTGTAGATGTTGACACTTGTTTAATTTCGTACTTTTAAGCTATCATTATCTGTTGGATAACAAACTCTAATTTTATGATATTATTCATGCTGGTCTACTAAGGCTGTAAAGTTTGTGTTTGGTGAAGAGAAACTGAAATATTATTTGAACACTCTTGATATGCTCATATCGGGCACTTTGATGCATTAGAGTATTCCGTTGGCTCCGGGAACCCTTTGCATATTATGCAAGAGGCCGAGATTATATACGTGGAAATATTTACGTCGCACTAACTCACATTGCAAACATAGGTTTCAACATTTTCGGTGTTCCAATCTGAAACCTAGAAGCATTGTTTTCATGGAAACACTGTATTTTTATCATTATGGGAGCTAATTTGCATACTATGCAAATGAGGCCCAGACTATAATATATGTACATGGAAATAATTGCATCGCACTAACTGACATCGTAAACATAGATTTCAACACTTTCGGTGTTCCAGTCTTAATCCCAGAAGCATTGTTTTCATGGAAACACTGTATTTTTATCATTAGGCCTATGGGAGCTAATTTGCATATTATGCAAATGAGGCCCAGACTATGTACATGTCATGGCGAATGTTTGCATTGCACTAACTGACATTATAAACATAGGTTTCAACACTTTCGGTGTTCCAATCTAAAACCTAGAAGTATAGTTTTCATGGAAACACTGTATTTTTATCATAATGGGTGCTAATTTGCATATTATGTAAATTTAGCCACTATGCCCCACTGGATTTCTTGGGACTTTGAGTAAGGTGTTTGGGAGCCCATAACAAGTAGCACTGCAGTGGAATTTCCTACTGTAGTTAGTATAGTGGGTGAAACCCTATTTTGACTGGACTAATGTGATCTATGACAAAATGTGTACAACGGTATCCAGTTTCTGTTAACAGTGCTTCATTTCTTTCAGAAGTACAGTATTTGTTGTAGTAGTCCATCGAGTATAATGAGCTTGCTTTGATATCGTACAGAAATCCATGCAAGACCCATTTCACCGACATTGATTTCAATGAGATCAGTGTCAATTAGTGTTTCCAGTTTCACTTAGCATGTCCTCGTGACTGAAACATAATTAAAAAAAAAGTGAGATAGCGAGACTGAAACCAGTGAAGTGAAAATGAAACCAATGAGAAGTTTGGTGAAACACCCTACAGGACTGTTAGAAAGGAACAGCCATGAACTAACAAGGGGGCTGAGGTGGAGGAGGGTATCGTCTAATATGAGAAATTAATCTATGTTCTATGCCTAATTGGCTTGAAAAAAATGTCAGATTGTCCTATGATTGTGCCAAATGCAAAACGAAAAACAAAAAAAAAAAAAATCCAGCTACTGAGATGGAATATACATAATACACCACTAATAATGAAAATTTGTGATATCTGGACAGCTGTGTTATAATGGCTACAGGCAAATTTTAGTGTAACCATGGTAGCTATGGTTTCTCACAGGTTAGGTCTCAACTCTAGTCTATTAAATTTACATACTTATGTAAATTTAGAATGGTGTTTATCGTTGAGAGGGTGTTGCATTTTTTGTTTGAGAAAAAAAAAATGTTTTCAGCATAAAGTTGCCATAGAAATGACCTAATTTGGGCTCAGATTTTTTGAAAAGAGGTCACAAATGGGCCCAATTTTGTTTGAAGAAAGGCAGGAAATAAGAAATACATACACTGGCAACTTATCTAATGATTATAATGTCAGTTGTATAATGAACACTTGAGATATCCTAAAATTCTCATTGATTTTTTTTTTTTTTTTTTTTTTTGGTTTTGGGGTGGCCATATTGATGACGTCATTTGAGCATGTTCCGACGCAGAAATTTCGGGTAAATTTTACTGGTAAGTTGGTTAAGAAATATACTTTCAAAAAATTACAAAATTTGTTTGTTATACGATAGTTGCCAGTTGACCCCCAAATTCAGCCTCAATCCGCAGGCCTTCGTACTGCAAATACACGATCGAAAGTTCTCAGACATCGGCGTGGTCACAACCACCAATTGAGAGTATAATTCGTATTTACATCTACAGTGAGAAGTGACTGGTACCCAATGATGGAAAAAATAAACAACAGGTGTTTGGGCATTATCGTAAAATATCTTTGGGTATGTGTATGTTTGTGGTGTTACATTATGCGTGTTTGTGTATCAATATGGGATGAAAATATCCCGAGGTTGTGGAGTTAGACTTTTTCCGTCCTGCTAACATTTGAAGGAAAAAAGGAAAAAAAAAATCAAAACACAAAAAGAAAATGAATTGGGGCTTTATCAGACTTTAGTATAATAGCTTCTCCCATGTTCTTCATACTGAGCAAGAACCAGATAGCAGAACGGAATGATGTTATAGTGAGGGTGTTGGGTATTTCCACTCCTTTGCATATCATTATATAAATATCAAAAGTCTGTGGTAGTGACAATAGAAAAACGTCGAACGAGTTATACAGCGTACCCTAGACTGCCAAGTACCGAATGCATGGTTGACCGAGGAAGAAGAATGATTTTTTTTTCCAGATATCAAGATGGCATGAAAAAGAGTATAGAAAATAATGTTTGTTTGTCTGCTCCTTGGAGGGAAGTGTTTACACTTCCCAACCACCCACCTCGAGACATCTATTGTGGTATAGAGCGAGGCTTTTCTTTTCTTTTCCCCCAAGTAACAAATAAGTTCAGCAGGAAGCATAGAATCATTCGCACACACTCATGACATTTCCTGTCGCGATGCTTTTAACGTTGAAATTTTCATGTACAAATGCCTCAACAATGTCACATTGTCACTTGCTGCCTTTTTGCAAGGGTGGGGCAGTCCACTCAGGTTGGACAGATTTGCTAGTGCATTTCAGTGTAATGAATGGGGGCAATGGACTTTTTGGTTCAAATTTTTCCAAAAGCCCCAATTTTGGCAAACATGGAGCCCAAACCATACTTTTTCGATTTCTGACGGGCGCAAATGGACATCCTCACATTATTGGCAAAATCTAATATCTGAAGGTAAAAAATGATAGTTGATTTTCCAAAAGCCCCAATTTTGGCAAACATGGAGCCCAAACCATACTTTTTCGATTTCTGACGGGCGCTAATGGACATCTCTTAAGCAGCCATATTGGCAAAATCTAATATCTGAAGGTAAAAAATGATAGTTGAACAACAAAATAAAAGGGCTACAATCATTTAGGGTGACCTTATGAGACAAAGTTGATCTCTGATCACAAAAATAACGTATAAATCGGCTATATTGACCCAGAACACCTCTTTAACCAATTTTGTTAATCATTATAACCCTTTAAGTTTTGTTTTGTTTTTTTTTTTTAACTGCTATTAACCTTTCAAGCCTACACCATAGAGGGTGCTCTTCTTTGTGCCAGCCAAAATGTGAATGCTGTGGTTATATAAGGGCTATATAAATTATTGTGTGTCAAATGTGGTGTTTTTGGAAGGATTTCAAAGAAAAAAATCCCTTCATGCCCACCCCCCCCCCCAGCATTGATAAGCGTATACCTAATTTCTCATAAATTAAAAGATTCTATCAAATATCCCCAGTTTGGTTCTAGAAAACATTTACAATACAAGTCTTACTCCACTGATTTTTACAGACAAGGTAGGTAACACTGTAGATAATAAAAAAAATACAAAAGCAATTTTTCTTGACTTTTCAAAAGCGTTCGATACGATCTACCCAATTTCATTGTATAAGTTGAGTCCATATATTGAATCCATGGGAGGGCTGTAGAATGGAACACACAGAAAACTATTTGTTAACATCAATGGCTACGAATCTCGGCTAAATGTATTTCGTGGGTCTTCTACAGGACTCCCTCTTGGGCCCGCTTCTGTCCATTAATTGCCCTCGAAAATCGTTGCTTTTTTTACATACTGAAGACACAAACTTGTTTCTTTCACACCATGACCATAAAATATTGCTCAACAGAATGAGTTGTGAAGTTAAATTTGTGCAATCTTGGATTTATGTCAATAAAATAAATTATCTTCAAATGTTAAAAAAAAAACACATAATACGCAATATTTCACTGAATGTCCTCTCAGATATTAATGTTGGAATAAATGATACGACTTTAACACAGGTAAATAGTACGAAGTTCAAAAAGCTCCACATTGACACAGAATTATAAACTGGTGAAACAAAATCTTGTCCAGAAACACTGGAATTCTAAATAAACTTCAAACTTTGTTGTTGTTGTTGTTGTTGTGTTCTTATTATCATTGTTGTTGTTGTTGTGATACGTCCACACCTGAAAAATGGAATCCTCGCATGAGGAAATACAAGTAACTTATAATTGATTTTCCCTTTTTCGCAATAGAAAAATATGCCATAACAACTATTAATCATACTAATTATTGTCTAATATAAACTGTTCCCCTCCCCCCCACCACCAAAACAGTATCTTCAAAATCAAGGATTTGTTTTACTATAATCTTGGAATTTTCATGTATAAACTATTTGTATCAGCCAACGAATCACCACACGATTTCCTTCAAATACTTGTCATTTCTATATTACCGTGTGTTACAAACCTGCGCTCGCTGTTTATGATGTATTTATCACATTTATCACGAAATGCACGAATTTATTCAACGTAAAGGTCGAAGCAACATGTGGTTTATACAAGTCCATTCTTCAACGCTGATTTTATAATGTGAATAATCTCAGTTGGTCAAGAAATTTATATCCGTTTTCCGTAATTTCCACACCCATGGATTTTGGGACCTGCAGTTTAAAAAGCTACCTTTTATGAAGGCCCGATCATATTTTTGTTATTTCTTTGAGACACCTCTGTATTATTATGTGTGAGAGTTCAATTTGTTCTTTATTATGTACTGTGCAATCCAAAGACGTGGTTGTAGGCCCTTCTATGTATTCTTAATTTGTTGTACCCATGTCTAAGAATGTATAATTCTAGTGAGAAATATTAAAATAAAAAATGAATCGAACTGAACTGAGATAACTTACATTTTTTTAATTTCTTTTCATTCTTTCATCTATTTCTGTATTATACATGAGATCGCGCGCGCGCACACATACACATACACACACACACAACCAAACAAACAAAATACTACCGTATGGATGGTTGACACCATTTAAATCAATGGTTTTACTGAAAAGAGCAAGACACGCATAAAGTATGATATTCTCTCAGGTGTGTGTATATATATATATATATATATATATATATATATATATATATATATATATATATATATATATATATATATATATACCGCGACAGTCACAGACACTGTAACCAGCATATAAATGTGTATGATGAGATAGGATAAGATAAGATATGAATATATGATAACACTAATAATATGAACACAGTTTATAGCTCCTATATAGTGCACAACTACTTCGGAGGGGTTTAAATTTCAAGATATAGAAAAGAATATAATCATAGAAAAAAAAATCTGGTTGACGAGTTACTATATATACGCAAGCCGAATAAGAAGTTGTATTATTTAATCTATACACTTCTGTTAGTAGCGTGAGGAAAATACATTCGATTCTTTAAACATTTAACTTTAAACAATGTTTTTTAAAAACCCTTCTGCCTGCTTGACGTCAACCTCTTTTTAAAGATCAGAACTGACATGTCCTCCTTTCAGTTGACCGACATTCAAAACGAGCATACGAATAAATATAGATCGGATAGGAAATCGACACACCCAGTTGCTGGCAGCGACAATGGCAAGGACAAACCTGATGAGGCATCCTCCAACCACAAGTCTGCGAACACAACAGTCGCTGAGGTTATATCTTTTGTTTTTGTTTTTGTTTTTGTTTTTGTGTTTTGCTAGCGCCAGTTGCCATGGTTATAGTCACAAGAAACAAACAACAATGAATAAACAACAATAACAATAATGATGAAGATGATGATCATAATAATAATAATAATAATAATAATAATAATAATAATAATAATAATAATAAAGATAATAATAATAATAATAATTATAATAATGATAATAATAATAATAATAATGATAATAAAGATAATAATAATAATGATATGACTGATATTCCGCCAAATCCATTCTGTAGAGTGCTCAAGGCGATTACATACTATAATCAGTATAATCAGTTTTTTTTTGACAGTGTTTTGTTATTTTACATCTTTCTGTTCTTCTTTATTTTTTAAGGGGGAAATATTAGCAACATCTTGGCTCAGGCTTTCTTTAACTCAAACAGTGAGGTGAGAATGGGGGGGTGGGGTGGTGTACGAGGAGCACAGCATCAAAATACTATACTAGCTGAGTGATGTATCGGCTTTGGGCTTCAGGCGCCCTGTCTCAGGCTCACTGACGAGAGCAATATGTGATCTAAATACATAATCACTATTGATTGACCCATACTCAAATTTTCCTCTATTTCTCCCCCTTGGCCTAAGTTATACTATTATATATATATATATATATATATATATATATATATATATATATATATATATATATATATATATATATATATACATATATATATATATATATATATATATCTGTGTGTGTGTCTTTGTTTGTTTGTTTGTTCCTGAATGAAAAGGGCATGTTTTTGAAAGGGGGAGGTTCAAAAACAACAACAACAACAACAAACACACACACACACACAACAACAGCAGCAAGTGTAAATGAAAGCCTATACGTGCAGTCTTAGAAATTGGGGTCACACAAAGGTGTCTTGGGAAAAAGTCTGTAGAGTAAACTGTAGATTATCGATTGCGTATAGATATTCTTTTTTAATCATTACTTAGAAAGCTTGAAACTGAACGAATAATATTTTGTGCTACGCAGAAGATATGCCAGTCAACGAGAAGATTTTCTTTTTTAAACAATTGCGGCATAATTATGTTCTGTATGTACCCCTTTTTTCAGAACTGCTGGAAATATTCAACCTCCAGTTAAAAGGGAAATCCAGTCCAAATATATAAGTTAGTCTGATAAAAAGGAGTAAATTCTTGCGAGTTTAACGGTAAAAAATTGACAGCAATCGGATTAAAAAAAAATAAGGAAGTTATGACATTTTGAAGTTTTGCTGATTTCTGCAAAACAGTTCTTGTACAGTGGATATGAATATGCAAATGAGTGAGCTAACATGTCATAACCTCACAATTTTTCATTGATCGTGTACAACAGCAACAAAATGACGAAAATTCAATGTTTCTGTCATTGAAGTCTGGAACATGAAGTTATTCCTGGTGGAATAACTTCAGAATGGTGACCAGTTAGATATACGAGGATTTGAGCCTCGGGCATAATTGAATGAAAAACTGGAAATTTCGAAATTTTATGTATAGATTATATGGTATTTGCATATTCATATTGACTGTTCAAAAACTGTTCCCCCCAAAAAAAGAAAGAAAGAAAAAGAATACCGAACCTTGCCGAAACTTGAAAATGTCATAACTTTCTTATTTTTCATCCGATTTTGATCAAAATTTTACCGTTGAACTCGTAATATTTTACTCTTTCTTATCAGACTAACTTATATTTGGACTGGATTTCCCCTTTAATGTGTCAGAGTGTTGCCTCAAGATCATGCATGCTGACACTTTACTTAACCGTTTATGTGCCAATGAGTCAAATGTTCGCAAATTTCACACACACACACACACACACACACACACTCACACACACACACACACACACACACACACACATGTGCCTATGGACAGGAAATTAACGTGGCACGTTTGTTTGTTTGTTTGTTTGTTTGTTTGTTTGTTTGTTTGTTTGTTCATTTTCCATCTGAGAAGATGGAAAATGAATATATAGCCCATATTCAGCTACGGTCTTCCATGGGGTCCAGTTGGATGTGAGGTGGGACCACTTCACCGGGTTAAACACCCTGCTCTTTGCAATGAATGAATGAAGCGGGATCTTTTACGTGCATGAATTGTTACTCTCTCATACACGGGACCTCCATTTTACGTCCTATCCGAGGGACAGAGTGTTTTGCCTTCTTGCTAGAGGGGACGGTATGCTTACACACAACATTGCTCAGTCCAGACTCGGGTTCGAACCCGGGCCGCGTGATCGTGAGGCAGACGCGCTAAACCGACTGACCCAACTCACCGCCCTTCACGTAGAGGGTTAAAGTGCACCCACCAGTCAAGAATAGAGAGGAAAGATAGCTTGTCAGAATGGCGCCTTACTAGAAAGAAATCTTTTCGTTTCGAATTATACATGTACAATCCTTTCTGTGGAAATGCTAAACGCACGTGATCTAAAAACAAAAGAATCAACGTTTCTTTCACGAAAGGTAATGACATTATAAATGTTTAGGCGTATCTCAACTTTCCACCACAAGAACTTTAACAGGATTCATTATCATGATGCATCAAAAACAAAACAAAAACATTATTGAGATATCGCGGGATGTCAATACAAAAGCAATTAAAAAAAAAAAGCAGGCAGCGCCACTCGCGTGAAACGTTCCAACACGCACGTGCAACGTCTTCGCTGTTCTCAAACTTATTCAGCCTGGCCATTACAAAACGTGGCCCATAAACTACAAAGCAATTATCCATTCCGATCAGGTTACAACTGCCAGTGCGTTATTATTGCTCCCCTTTGCCGTATTTCCGTTAGCCAAAGCTTTATTTTTTATCCATTTTGAGACACACAGCAACAACGAGAGTGTGTGAGAGTGAGAAAAGCCGATCTGTCTTCGAAGTCCAATTACATGACATCAATGCCAACACAAATCCGCCAGAAGCTACATGGTTCTTCAATCATGGGACCCTTAATCTGACGGAGATATTATGTGCGGCAGCGTTGTTAAACAGGTGGATTCTCTGTGACCCTCCGTGCACATGGTCAACTCGATACAGTTCTGTACTCTAGACTTTTCTGTTTCAGCTTTCCTCCAAGTAATGAGAAAAAGGACTCGAGTGAATCTTCGATGCTTGGTATTTAGTAACCCAGGGGGAGAACATATACGCTGCAGTTACTTAATATCCCGTCAATAAAGCAAGAAAGAAGGTAAATGTAAAGAGAATATTGGCAGCAACAAATAGGATAAAATAAAATCCATCAAATTAATACAACGTTAACATAAGAACAACAGACACAAAGATTGAAAAATCGGTTCAAAGAATTGATATACTTCACTGATTACTGTCTTTGGAGGTAATTTTACTAATTACTGATTTTACTTACTTAACTGTTTGAAGGTCATGTACCAATGGTCTATGGATTGTGTGTGACTCAGGCACACACAAACACACACATAATTCATCCAACCTCAGACAGCACACAATCCATCTGCTGATTGGGGGGGGGGGGGGGGGGATTACTGGGCTCTTATTTGAACACCAGCTACATGAAAAGCCAAGGACGAGAACTTACCAGGTGAGATGATTACATCTCGCCAAGATTTCCTGCTTCGTTTTCTAACATTGCATACATGCACATTTTATTTTACAAATTATGCTCAAATCATTTTTTTTTTTCCTGATGGGATTCCAAAAACTCATCAAAACTGATTATCAGTAACTGATTATCAGTTCTTCACAGCTTGACAGTGAAATCAAGTGTCTGTGATCTGAAATGTATATTACATAACATAGTTTTTGTCTTGGCTTGTGTATTTGTTTGCTCACACATTAAGATACATTGCGTGAATTATGAACAACTGCAACTATGTGGTATTGATCATCTTTGAGCATAATATGTACCCAAATTTTTGTTTGTGATGAAAGAATCTCTACACCATCTGTCTGGAACTGCCTGTTATCCGAACCCACTGGTCTGGTAACAACTACCTCGTAGAGGAAATCTTCTTTATCCGTCAAATCTTCAACTTTGAAGCCACGACCTGCCGGATCCGAGAAAACTAAATCGAAAAACATGTCCAGATCATTCTATTTCCAGGCGTGCCGAGGAAAATGGTATTAGATAATTATCTGCTAAAGTTCAGACAGTCTTAAAGATCTTATAAAGAGAAGAAACATTACACCTTTAATTTGCATCTTCGTAAGTATCAATTAATGTGTATCAACGTTTCTGTATAAAATGACGCTTCGTTGTTGTTGATTGCTTTATTTTTTTTTTTCTCGCGTCTTCATCTCTGATGTCGAAGAAGAGTCATGAAAACATAATCTCCTTTCTGCACTCCTAAAAAAAAAAAGTGTGAATGTCACGAATTGAATGATCCGCGGTCTGTATTTCACAAGAAAGGAAAGAGATTTGGAACTTAACTTCAAGAATGTGAGTTTTCCATGTTTTGCTGGTTTGTTTTCCAGGTTTTAATGTCGTCATGGAGTACTTGAGAGCGGTGTCATTATTCCAGCAACTTAACAACACTGACAATGGATTTACACTCCGGCGAAGTTGGCTCTTACTTCCAGTAAAATGTAGGGTGAAAGAATTTTTTTTTCTAATATCAATACTTCTGGCTCCTTGGGTGATTTGCTTGCCAGATCTGAAGTGCGACATCTTCCAGGTATGTCGTAATGGGAAATTTACTCCCAACCACCGCCATGGATAAAAAAGAAAAAGAAAATGAGTATCTTGCAGCCTAAAGGCGCAAGGGCATTTAAAGAACTACACGATTTCACCCATACCGCGAGAATAGCGGTTTATTCGTGTAGAGCCCCCCCCCCCCATTTTGTTAAATTATTCTTTAAAACTCTCTTCAAGATAGTGAGTTTACCTGAGAGGTGCTTGACTGTCTAAATAGTGGTGAATTAGAGGGGATAATCATAAAATGAAGCGCTTCCTATCAATGGGTTTACAATGTGAAGGGATTAATCTCCTGGACAAGCAGTATTTATACCATGCGTGCAAGGCGGCGGCTTGATGCGTACTGTTTTGTTTTGTTTTGTTCGTCTTTTTTGCACAGTTTTGCTGGAGGTTACGTTGATGTGCAAATGCGGTGGATCCATTTGCGAGAAAGGAAATTTCCGCATCTTCACTTCAAGTTCTCCCTTCAGGACACCACATCAGAATCGTGCCGACCGATTCGGAGGATGGGGGCTGGGAATACTTCTTTTTTTTTTTCCCTGTCGTGATCTTTGTGAATTCACTGAGCATTTTCAAGGAGTGTTTCCAAAATTTCATTGAAGATTTCACTCTCCACTTTTATTCATGATTAAAAGTTCCGAAACAATTTTTTTTTTTTTTTGTGCGAGGTTCGTTGTTGCTGAAGATAAATCTCCTATTTGTTTTGTTTTGTTTTGTTTTTTTGGCCTTATTATCATCAACTTATGTTTCGTCTTTTGAAAGTATTTTTCTTACTTTTGTATCATCGCTATTTTTTTTTTTTTTAAACAGAAACATGCATTAAACTTTGAATAGGATAGGGAAAATGCTGCCTAATGTGCCTCAAGTACATTTCAACTCATCTCTCTCAATCGATCTCCACATCTCCCTCCTCTCCTTGATTCTTCCGCTCTATCTGCCTCACTTATTGTCTGTCCCATTTCATTAGGTTTTTTTCCCTCTCTTTCTCTTACTTTAATTCTCCCTGTTCGACACAGGTTTTCAGACAAACACATAAATAAAATGCTATGTTTACCACACATCCCCTTCAGGCATATGTCGGGATGTACACAGCCAACGTCAAGACGGCCACTGCCGTAATGTCTTTGATGTTGGCAATATTGCAAGTGAGTGTGGTTGTCGGGTATGTTCGTGTTATCATTAAGAGTTATTTTGAGAAAGACGTGCTCGGGACTGTTTAAAAGAGACCAAAGACAAAATATAAATGTGCATGGATGGATTGAAAGCAGCAATGTTCGTAGAACACCGTCATCAGGAAATGTTTGGTAAAAATTTCACAATCCGCTCAAAAGTTACGAATTTTTAAAGTTTTGATGCCGTCATAAATAGTCAGAAAAGAAGACTACATCATCATGACGTCATTATGCACAACAATATAAAGTATTTTGACAAATACATTCATTCAAGACGAGTTCTTTGTGTTAGGCCCTATTATCATCGAAATCAAATAGGTCTAAAGACTGTATGGAGAATAATGTATGTGTCCTTTGCCTGTTGTGAACTGAACACTCTGTAAAGAACCATTGAAATAAGGGAGAGGGGATGAATATGGAATATTTGATATGGGGCATGATGAGGGCCGCTGAAGCCCCCCCCCCCCCTTCCCCGACACCTTAATACAATGCTTACAACAGCCGGATGCGTCACATATTAAACCCTTAGGAATTTCGCTATCTCCGAGTCGTACAGTCAAATACGGGATAAAGGACATGACCTTTGCTTTTGGTTGTTCCTTTTTTTTAACAACTTGTCCGTAATATCATTGAGAACGGAAATTCATCAAAATGGAAGGAAAGGAAATTATCTGATGTGTGGCCGGGTTATAAAGTGTGTATGCGCTTTATTGGTGTGTATATCGGTGGTGGTGACGATGATGGTGGTTGTGAAAGGGTGTGTGCAATACAAAGAGATTTTTACATATTATGTATGTGTGTGTTCATCTGTGCGTGCACGAGTGTGCATCCCACGGATAGGTATTTAAAATGCTCACTCGTATGATGAGCTCTTGGCATCCAACAACATAATCATAATGCAGCCTGTATCCCCATCTATGGGGCGCCAAGTGTCGCGTGTTCTATTTCGCCATATACGAAATCAGTCATTTCGCATATATTTCGTTACGAAATGATCTCGTTACGAAATATTGTCATTTCGTTAAGAAATGGCCATTTCATTACAAAATATAGTCATTTCGCCAACGGAATGGCCATTTTGACAACGCAATTACTATATTTCGTTATGAAATTATAATTTCATTATTTCGTAATGAAATGGCCATTTCGTCGACGAAATGACTGATTCTGTAAATAGACCATGCGACACTTGGCACCGCCCATACTCATCAGCACTTTCTTGGTGTAGGATGTAAGGTAACGACGTTTGAAGCCTAATTGATTACTCCCGGAAAGAAGCATCGGTGACTCATGATTCCAGCGAGAAGATTGCCAGACAGCTATACTCGAGCGTGGGCTTCGTTAATTTGTAATCTTTATTCACTGACCGTTTGGCACTTTGCACATAAGACACTTTCAGACAAGCAGCGAATACAAGCTGTAAAGAAAAATAATGATACAAATAGATACAATATGTTATATATGCATGTATATGTACACATGGTTCCATCAAATTATGATTACGTCCTCTTTCAGGAGCTTGATGGTACAATACAGTTCTAGAATAGAAAATGAAACAAACTGAGGGAAATCGATCATATTATCTCTTCAGTCATAATAATGAACATGACAAGGCTAGCTGCTCGTTGAAAATGTGATAATATCATAAGGACCAATTCTTATCCATCCTGACAATACTGAATTATACGACTGACATAATTACGTTATGACATTCTCTTAGCAAAAGTAACCGATCGATGTGCACAAAAGCCGATCAAGTCCAAGAAACACTTTCTTTTTGATGTTATTCATTTATTTTTTTTTGTAGTGATTCACGGAGTTTTCTTTTGATCTTGTTTTTAACCGTTCATTGCAAGTGTTCCATTAGATAAAGTAAAAATGTCCGTTCCTTTAATCCTGTTGTTGTTCATGTATAATTGAGTCAGTGGCAGTATTTTCAGAGCGTCTTCTACATGGAGTATTATCTACGACTGATTATCAATTTGCAAACACGTGTAAAGTTTATTAAAATATATTTCTGTCCGTTTTCAATAAATCTGATCAGTTTCTGCTGATTTTTTTTTCTTCCAAATTAGATATGCAGTTGAACTCTCCGTGAAAGACGGACCATTGAAGTCGCACGGGATCACGTACAGTTATGCAGGCGCCGTGCCCTTTTATAGATCGGGGCAAAATTTGCATTTCAAAACATTTTTTCGGGGAAACGCGAGGAGTTTTCAAGTTTTCCCTACGGTGGCGGGGCTGACAATATACTAGTACTCCTCACAAACGTGGCACGATAATCATGCATACGTAAGTAGCTATGAGAAAAACAACCAAGTATGTTGCTGGGGTAATTGTTCCTCCGTGGAAGGCAAGGCTAGTTTTAGAATTGGAAAATTTGATTCATTTTGTTTCCTTCTGTCATCGCAAGCCGGTGTTAGGGGGTATGGGGGGGGGGGGGGTTGGAGGTGGGTGGTGATGAGCTTACGAGGCCCTAGTGAAAGGTACATGAATTACTCGTCCAAGCAAATATCACAACCTTTTTCATGTCGTGTGTTATAGAAATTAAAGTAACGAATGACCTACAACTGTCGTACGTTTATTATCGTCTGACAGCAGCTACGCCCCACGCGGCACTCTAAGCGTACATTACTTTTGTCTGAGATTTCTGCAGGGGGTATCAAAAGTGACTTTGCACAAAGAAACGTATAATATGTCGGCACAATTACGTATCACTCTTTTTTAGATTGTTGTTTAAGGGTAGGCTTCTATTCTTTAGAAGAATGTCATGCATGAACATGTCAAACGCACTAGAAATCTCTCTGAGCGGTAAGACCCTCCCAGGGGTTGGTGAGTGGGAAAATGGAAAGAATTATTGGTCTCAAAACTCTGTGATCATAAAACCATAAGTGAAGGATCTGTCGGATTGACCTGAAATTTGGTATTTTTCTGTTTTATATGTCTCGGAAATTCGAACGTTTATCTCCCCATTGAGTTCAAATTACTCGAGATTGTGTAATTGCGCACTAGCATATTCTCCCCCTTTAATAATCCCTGAATGTGACACACCTATAATGTCATTTGTTTGTAATCTGTACTGAAATACTCTCACAAACAAACACTTCTGATCAGCAAATTTACATAGGTGGTAAATAAACATTATCATCACTTTATCAATCAGAAAATGCAGAGGATCGAAATTCGACTTTCCCAAAGCCCAATCATATCTTTTCACCTGTTCATAAGAGAAAAGAAAATACAGTGTACGACTAACTGGTTCTGCTGAACCATGCAGGTCACAAGAAACACGGCGTATAGCGCCCTCACACTGTTCCAACTGAAATTACAGTCGTCCTTCTTTCCATATTGTAACCACTGATCGTAACACACATTTAGCTGCTGCACTGAGAAGTTATACACGTCACAATATATTTGACTAGTATAGCTGTATCCCTTTACGGAGTCGCTGTAACAACCAAGATTCACCAAAAGAAAGAGAAACATTGCCAGATGGATAGATTACTAGGAATATTCGATAGTTCGATTGGGGGGGGGGGGGAGATACAGAAGACAAACATACAAATAGACGACACTAGACAGCTGACGGAAATTGTTTATCAAAAAAGTGGGAGCGGAATTAAATACCACATGACATACTAGGAATCTTGACAAAGCAATCGTTATTGATTTCAACGTGTATACCATGAATCAATACAATGCTGAGAACATTTAACATGCATCTAACTCGGTTTGTTATCAACACGTTGTGTTCTTATACTATATATGGTCCTCTCTCAGGAAGAAAAAAAAATCGTCATTAACTTTGTGTGTTTTCAGTGCCGATAGGCACGGAAATTCTCATAGCATTTCATATACTGCCCATACCTAGCAATCCCTTGCAGAGCGCTCTATTTGTACTAGGTCCAGTAATTTGTACACACACCAGCAACAGACTGAAGGTGATTACGTACGTCTCTTATGTGGGTGCAAACACATGTGTTCTAACATACGTAAACACACGTGTTCTAACATGCACAAACACTGTCTCTCAATCACACTCACTCATCATACCAAAAGTATAGAGCTATTGACTTTTATTTCTTGGAAATCGGACGAGGCTGAATACGATTTCAGAGAATACGCTGATGTTTTTTTGAGGACGCTTCTTCTCAGAAATTAATATGAACTTTGAAGCTCATTATTGGTCGTATCAATAGGGAGCTTTAGATTTTCGCGACGCGGACGTTCGAAGGAAAAATAAACCGTTCTGCATTTGCGCAAATTTTACTAATGAAAATCGACCTCGCGCCGTCGAGTCTGCAGGTCGGTTCTGGGCCATTTTTGCGTCCGCTCAAATTCACACCGCAGAGAGCTCTTTGATGCAACTTTGTATAGACTGTCTCCTCGCGCGATCTAAGGCTACTTTGTAACACGACGCAGCGCGAGAGAAGAACGACCAACGCTATTAAAAGTCGTCTTAAACGTCCGTGTCTCAAATTTAAAGCTCCCTATTCACAAATGCCAGACACAGACATGCATCGGGAATTGGGACAACAAACAGACAAAGAGGTATGCAGAGACTTCGAATATTAAGATACAAGAAAAACACAAGACACATATTAACTCAATCTCGATCTTCCCATGATCTGATCTGCGCTTGAAAACGAAGTAAAAACAATAATATCCCTGAAATTTCATATATCTAGCTCTTTTTTTCCGCCTCAAAACTTGGTGCATGATAGCATATGAGTGAAATTTCATAGAAATTCGAGTAAACTAAAATCAAACAAACAGAATGATGGGTTGTTTTTTTTATCAAAATCGGACCAAAAATAGGAAAGTAATGAAGTATAAGTCTAAAAGTGTTTTCCTGTAGCAGTGATATTACTAGCAACCACATAATATGTGAATGGGAAGAGGTGATGACAAATAATAAACTCGCAATTGTCTCATTGCACAACTTAAGTCTTCACCACAATTCATTTGAACGTGAAATCAAAACAATAGAAACTTTAATCCTTCAAAGCTCTCATCGCATGTTTTGTTTACCCGCAAAATGACAACTTTGACGGGTGAAAGGTTGTCCTAATTCTTTGACCAAAGACCTGATTGGTATGAAAGATAGACAAACCAATTTGAAGAGAGTTTCGATTCGCCGACATCATCTCAGCTATAATTTGCATAACAATTATGTTATGTGCTTGTGCCCAATCTGACTTTACAGTGAAAAATAATGTAAACATTAATGAATACCACATGACTCCCTCATTCTGTTAATTTGATTTTACTTTTTTCTTCAGAATTAGCTTGAAAATCTAATCACATTTCATTCTAGAGATTCTAACAAATGCACTCAAGAGACGCCTTTGCACTGTTTTTTTTTTTAATAAGCAAAGAGACAAATGGAAATCGCCGGAACTTATCGAGCAAAAAATTCAGCTCAAATTTTTACTTTTCGTTTGCTTATTTCTATAGTTTGAAAGAGACTTCGCAGTTTTTCACACTAGAATTTCTCGAAACAAATTCCCATCGTCCGAATTAGCTTCCTCTTTCTTTCCTTGAGTGTCCGTGGTCTTTCCTTGCTGCTTTGTGGTGTTCACTGTCTGCGCTTTTTCCGCTAAGACATTGTCACTGAATGGTGATTCCACAACGCACACCGTTGTCCGTGTGTGGCTATTAGCGTCCGTGTTGGCTCTGAAAGGAGCGCCACCACTGCTGCAGTGGTTGATTGCCTCGCGCGCTTCTTCCACGGCGAGGTCGACGGCTCTTGCCATGTCCACGTTCCTCGCCTGACATTCGTCCGAAGACAAGCTATTTTTCGACACTCTGCAGCAGAATTTGGAGCCACTGACGTCGTGTGACGAGCTGTGAATGCTGCCCTCACAGCTGGTTCTGCACGATTTTGAATGACCTTTGGGTGCGCGCTTGCCGGAGGTCTTGGTCTCGGAGCACTTGCGACAGTCATTGCGCGCTTCGTACTTGTTGCGCGTTAACCACGTGTTGTTGTTGACCTTGTCGTCCGCTGCTTTGACGTGCTCGATGAAATGGATCGCGTTATGGCTATCGCCGGTACTCCGCGTTGGGAAATTCCTGTAGGTGACGACGCCGTCGCTGTTTCGCTCTGGCGGCAGCGTCGGGGTTCTCGAGAGCGACGTCTCTCCACCGTGGTGAGCCGCGACGAGTTCTCCTCGTGGACAGTCGGCAAACATGACCCGGCCGGGTTTCTTCCGCCGCGCGCCGCTTGGCCCGTCAGACGATGAGTTAGGCCGATTCTGGCGGGAAGAATTAACGAGGATTCCCTTGTGAGCCGGGTTAGTCAGCTTCCACTGGCCCTGTTTCCTATGTAGGAGACATAAGAAAGCACACAGAATTACTGTGAAGGTGATATACTGTTACGGAAGAAGTGGAGGACATTCACCGAGCCTTGACAATGCCGAACGAGGGCGCTGTCGAGGTCTGTCGGTCAGTGCAGTTCATGGTACAGTAGTGTTGTAGTGACAAATCGCAAGGTTTGGATTTCGACTGTACGTGAATTGGTATTTGACTGTGGACTACGAATTTGTGCTATCAATCTGCCATTTGAGAAATGTCGATGCTTCCTCATTCTTTAGCGCATACTTGACACCATAGTAGAAAACCTTAAGAGTTCAAAAAGAACATTGTGGAGTTAAATTCAATAATTAATAGTTCACACTCTAAGCATTATCAAGCTCTCAGTGTGTTTGGTCTCAAGGTTTGACGGGTGTTTCTTGTGATGTTATCTCATGATGAAAAAAATAAAAACGTACACGAATAAACAAAGTAAACAGAACAAAACGCCGCAACCAACCAACCAACCAACAAACAAACAAACCAACCAACAAACAAACAATTTGAGTGGTTATTACGTGAAAAACCCCACCAAAAACAAAACTGGCGTACAACCGATCGATGTGAAGAATATTTTAAATTGATCAAGGGAATCGAAAAAAGTGTGTATTTCATGTAATTTTGCACCCTGGAGTCCGTTACACGAGGATGTGTGCAGCGATTTCAAATAAATTGAAATAGAAAGCGAAAGAGAAATTGAAAATATTGGTACGCAATCACTGGATTTATCGTGGCAACATCTTCAATTAATGCTAACATTAATTTTGATTGCTTCTTTAGCTGTAATGATCGCTTAATCATTGACAAGGGATGATACTAAATGTTCTACGTACAGACCACGTGATGGCTTGTAAAGCATTGACATCGTAGTCTTATTTGTCTAATGCCATTGCGACCTTTGTCATTGATCCACGAGGGCGCACCATCAAGATTTAAAATTTCATAACTTTGTTTATTCCGATTTCCAACAAATTTCAGAACAACTTCTCCATTTCCTACATTTTTTTTTCTCTCTATTGTCTTGAAATTTTCAAAATTGTCTCACTTTTCACGGATTGTTTTTCATTGCATTGCTGTGTTATTATGTGTATTCAAATGATGTAATCATATGTGTTGGAAATTAAATAAAACGAAATGAAGTGATTTCATTCAGGGGAAAAAGTAGATGATAGGCACGATTAACTTTACTTTCCGCATCATAGTCAATGTAATCAAGGAGGTGGATTTTTGCCAGTTTTTCTTAAAGTTTATAAATTGAATGAGGGATGGGTCCAATGTCGGAGATCACGAGAGCATCATCGTAGATCTCGTGATATGGATCGATTCCAATGGGGCGCATTCAAGCAATTCTACATGGACCTCTCAAGCTTTTCACTGTGCGTCTAGAATTTCCTTGAACCGCCCCACTTTGTACAGACGAGACTCGGTTCAATCAAATCTGCTTTGATACAATGAAGAACCTTATCGAATCTACAGTGGAAAATCGAATAGAAGCTACTGACGTTTGCACCACGGTCCGATTGACGAATGCCGAAGTCTGGTCCGTATTTCTTACCAATTCTCAGCTTATGCAATCTTTTAAATGTAAATTACTTGCTTTCTGGCAATAGGCATCGGACAGCTAGATACAAATATCTCTACGATGTACGTTGCTGAAAGCATCAAAGGGATGATCTCGCTGAAAATGCCTACGCATAAGATTCAAGCATGCTTTAAATTCCAATCTAAGCATCACAAATACGATTTGACGTGTGAAAAAAAAAATATGTATATATAAATCTTACAGAAAATATGTACAACAGCTCAGCAAGAGGAAACCATATTTTGAAATGCAAGAATAAAGAAACACGTTGGTAAATGCCAATATTTCGGTCATTAATGAACCAGCTGATTACGTTTAACAGGAGCCCTATGTACGCAAAACACATTATGCTGCTTTGCACGGTTTTTGAAATAGAATGTAACTATTAAACATTTTAAAGCACGCCGAAATATCAACGAAAGAATTTTTCCAGTCGTTACTGATGTCGTCAGAAGACAGTGTTCATAGAAAATGCTTCCAGATTTTTTCTTTTTTTAAATATCAGAAACCTTTCTATGTGTTGTTGTTCTACGTTGTTTGTCTTATTGTCTATTTGATTGGGTTTTGTTTTTTTTTTGGGGGGGGGGGGTTGCGAACAAAAAAAAGTGTATTATCACATAACCACTGCGCTATCATTAGCTGACGTCACAACCTGACTTTAAGCATAATAAGTGTTTGAATCTCAAGGTTTGAAGGTCTGAAGGTTTGAATCTCAGTGGATACCCTTTAAAGACACCGTGAACAAGACCGAAAGAATCGACCGTGGACATTGATTTTTCTCTTATCACTTCTTTCTCTCTTACTACTTGCTCCGCGAAGGACGGGGCTGAATGAAAATAAATCGGGCGTAAAAGTGATCTAAACGTGTTTTTTTTTTCTCTGTCTCTTCTTCCTCTTTTCACCGCTAGCACTCAAAACTTCGATTCCTGAAATAAGCTTATCGACATTCTTAGCATCAAATTCAAGTTTAAATGGGACCCGGAAGCAAAAATGATTCATCAGATCCTTATTTATAGTAGGTTCAACTTAAGCTACATTTTCTCTTTATCTCTGTCTCCATCCCCCCCCCCCCAAAAAAAAAGAAAGAAAAAATGGCAGCGCTATTCTTTTATGGTCAGTTTTGTTTTTGTTTTCACTATTTTTTCGTAGTTATTGATCACTTTCCCTGTCTAAATATTGACGTCATGCTGCCATCTCAAAATGCAAACTTACAGGCATATTTGCTGAGGGTTTTTTTTTTTCCAAGTAATAAACTGTGGTATTCGAAAACGAGATGCAGTATACATTACTCAGATACGTTAGCTGTAAGCTTTACTTGTAACTCGTCACTCTATTCAATCTCAGTGTTAAAGTTACATTATCATTTTAATTACCTTCCATACGACATTTTGCTTCTTTCATTTATAATAAGGGAATGATCAGTATGGGAAATATCAAATTATTTCCTTCCAAATATCCGTCTAAAGAACCACTCTCAGTCTGAATTTAGCTTGTCAAAAATAAGGTATGTTGCACAAACGAGTAGACCTACGGGTATATCAAATGAGACTAATATGGGATGAAGGTTTTATGTATCTCTCTGCATCTTTCATGTTTTAAATGTGCTCCAGTGAAATTGAAGTTACAGGTTGTACAACATCATAAATATCAGTGTACCTTCGATGTGTACGTGGGATGTCAGTGCCTAAATGAAAAGATTGAGAGCTGTCCATGTAGAGCGTGGCTAATGTGTCATGAATTCAGTCCGCTGACTTAGCAAACTTCGTGCAATGGATCGTACAGTGTAATACAATACAACACAACACAATACAATAAATACATTTGTATATCACTCTCATGCTTTCTATGCTATTTATTTTAGGTTGTTTCGCAGGGCTTAACATCACAACATCATCTATAGCGCAGCTGCTATGTATACTCAATGTCTGCTTAATTTCTCTTTAGATTATATGTAACCAAAAACAGTTTTAAAATCTAAAACCAGAAACCACTTATCAAAATTGATACACCGTCACAAAAACACACAGAATGTAACAAAGAGACAAGGGAAATAGGAAACAGAACCATCTGATCAGAGCACTTCCTTAATCAACATGGACTGATGGTAACGTCATGCTGCTTTTGTTCTTGTTTGCTTCTGATTCTTTAGTTTGTGTGTGTGCGTGTGTGTGTATGTGTGTGTGTGTGCGAGCTCATACACTGCATTTCTATTTCATAGAGTCTGATGACTTTCAGTCTGGTATTTGAGCAGCATCCGAAACAGCCAATCCATCTACTAATACCCGCATCAACCAGCCCACTTGCCCGTCAGCGCACCTGCAGTATTGCAAGAGGAGGATCCGCTTGAACGTGAGTCTGAAGAGCGGCTTGCAGCAGATGTAGATGATCGGGTTGAGCAGGCTGTTGAGGTAGCCCAGCCAGAGCACGAACCGCTCCAGGGCCAGAGGGACGTGGCAGTCCACGCAGAACGGCTTGATGACGTAGAGCAGGAAGAACGGGAGCCAGCAGACAACAAATGCACCCATTATGATGCCTGTGGAAGAGAATGGGGAAGATGAGTAGGACTATAAGCTTGTCATGTATACAAGAAGCAATAATTCTTGATCACGAAATTAGTCTTAGCTGCAAGGAACTTGTTTACACTCTTTGTGACACAGAAGAATTGGTAGGCAGGAATGACGAATTATTACATATACAATTAACATAAACTCAATTTATTTTTTTTTTTCATAATTATTGAGAATAGTGATACAAGTGTAATTCGTAATATATGTTTTTGGTTTGTATTATAGGTTGATCTGAGTGTGCAATAGTTAAGATGAATAAGATTGATTTTTTGTTGTTCTATGCATTTTTTTTTTTCATTGCTACGCTGTATCTTGTGTGTATTCTTAATGTATTCATGGTCCTTTGTTAACAACGTCTGTAATTCAGCCTCTGGGCTGCGATGGATATTGATGAATAAAATACCTTTTTAAATCAATTCAATTCAATTCAATTCAATTCAATTCAATTCAATTCAATTCAATTCAATTCAATTCAATTCAATTCAATTCTTCATCCCGACTAAGGTGTCACTTATTCAATGAAGGTCGCTTCTACCATCATTTTTTGTTGTTCTATGCAATCTTTCTTTTCTTTTTCTTTTTCGAAAACACACACAAACACAAACGCACACAAGCAAACAAGCACATTATTAAGGAAAGGAGGTACTAGGCGAGTGAAGTAGGCGTACCTCCTTGGTTCAGGCTAGTGGGAGAGTGCATGTGGCAAAACCATTCATTGTTCTTTGCCGATACATTTCCTGTATGATATACGTAATTATGCTGATCGGTACATTGTATTTATTGTGTGATAATGGAGTGACCTAAATGTGTCGAGCTGAAGAGGAAAATAATGAAAAAAAAAAGAGGGTAGTCTGATTTTCAGGATTTGAAGTTCCCACGCCATCTCACCTCAATAATGCAGCAACTTAAATCAAGACTATATAGTACTAGTTTGTTTGTGTGTTTTTTTCACCGGAATGCATACGTTTTCAAGCATAAAGCAGGTATCTTCATGGGTCTTCTGCGGATATGACAGTGTTGCAGATTTAAGATTGTATCAACATCATTCCTGTATATTTCACAGTTGAGCTTTCCTTTGAATAACCCACGGAAACATCTCACCCCCTAAAAAATAGCTTTCTCAAGACAAACAAAGAATAAAACACTGATTTGCACACAAAACGTCAATTCAATTCAATTCAATTCAATTCATGCTTTATTTCATTTTTCGAAAAGAACATAAACATTTCACTTTCTTTGGTAACAGAGAATAAGGTTGCATAGTCAAGACAAAGTAAATTGAGAAAAATAAAATCGAGGAACCTTGGAATAAGAAATACGTTGTAATGAAACTTGACTGAGTGCTAAGACGACATAATACGTAAGACATCGAAAAATGGAGGGACCACTAAGAAGACAATGCTTGTAGAATGTGGGCCCCTCAAGTACAGAATGTCAATAGAAATTGAACTGATGCAAAAAGGGGAAGAAAGACTGGGAATAAAGTAAAAAAGAAAAAAGTCTGGAAGCCCTCTAGGAAGTAGAGTATCAAACAGACATACATACTCAGGCGAGTAAACAGAAAACGAAACTGGGACGGCGAAACTAATAAAGGGGGACTCATAGACAAGACAGAACGAGACAAGACAGAACGAGACAAGACAGAACGAGACAAGACTAATATAACAGGAAGACAATACAACGGACAGAAAGACAGAACAGATCCAGTGATCCTCGACAGAATTCATTGAAAAAAATGATGGGATGCGTGAAAAGGATACCATTATATAGAAAAGTATAGAGAAATAGATGCAGAAATAATATTAAATGAAATCAAACCTACTCTGTAGGTGTCTCAGGACAAGAGAGACGAGAAAATACGGTATATCACTTGTAAGCCAAGTTCTTCGAAAAGGAATTGAAATAAGCCAACAGGCCTAATTCAATTCTGTGGGATCACAAATTGCAATAAAGAAAACTTTAATCTTCTTTTAAATGAACATATAGAGGTGGAATCTTTTATATCATTATTCAGGGAATTCCAGTAAGTTGGGCCAGTGTAAATAAGTGTGTTCTTAGCAAACATCGTTCGTAAAAGAGGTAAATGAAATTCATTGGAGCGTCGAGTGGGATACTCATGGAATGATTGATTTCTTTGAAACATAGAAGCAAAAATGGACGGGAGTGAGTCGTTGCTGTACATGTACATAAATTGCCCCAAATTATATAAAAACAAATCTTTAATTTTTAACAGCTTATTGGAGGAAAATAACAAATTTGAGTGGGAGGGTATGGAAGGATAACAGATGATACGGAGAGCTTTCTTTTGTAGGAGGAATACTCTATCAAGTAGATTCTGATGAGTGTTACCCCATACTAAAACACCATAATTAAGATAAGGCAATATCAATGAAGAATATAACATAAGTAATGATTTTTGTGGAATATACGAAATCATTCTATTTATAACGCCTATGTTACGCGAGATTGTGTTGGATATATATCAATATGTAACTTCCGGGAAAGTTTGTCGTCAACAATAATTCCATAAATTTAAGATGTGAAACTCTTTCTAACTGAATATCATTCAAAACTATAGCTGTACTCAGAGTATCAACAGTATTACTGAAAATCATGTATTTCGTTTTTTGGGCATTCAAGGATAATTTGTTGGCTCTTACCCAATTACTCACTTTTTGTAATTCAGAATTAACTTTTTGAACAAGAAAATTAGCATCATTGTGAGCAAAAAATACATTGGTATCGTCAGCAAAATGGATGAAAGAAAGTACTTCAGATGCCTGACAAAAATCATTAATATAAGCAATAAATAACAGTGGCCCTAATAAGCTTCCCTGCGGAACACCACAATTTACTTCTCTTATCACTGAACAATTATCTTTGATTATAACAAAATGTCTTCTATTTTCCAAATAACTCTTGAACACTCAAAGGCCTTCCCACGTATTCCGTAATGTGATAACTTATGGAGTAGAATATCGTTTCAATAAATTCAATTACATAATTCAATAAATTCAATTACACTTTTTCCATGCAATAAAAACAATACATAATACAAAGTTCATATTAGAAAATTTAAGCTGTTTATAGTAATTAATATTGTTTAACATTGTCAAAGACTATTCTATTCCTTTTTTTTCACCTAAGACAAAATTAAGGTTCTTCTGATCCAGGCTTTTGCATGTAATCACATATTCATGACGTTCGTATATGCGAGTCCCTTTCAGAAGAGAAAGTATTTCAAATACAATCACACTTTTATTTTGAAGAAAAAAATGATTATAATGATAGAATACATTTAGGAGAAGAAAATGATAGACGTCATCAGACAACGCGTAGCCAGGATTTGATCTTAGGGGGGGCGGTTAGTCTGCGAGGGAGCGAAGCGACCGAGCCCGAGCGAGCGAAGCGAGCGAGGGGGAAGGGTGTGGGAGGGGGGTGTCCCCCTCCCACGTTAGAACTTTTTGCATTTTGATGTTGTTAAATGGTGCAATTTGATGCATGTTTTTGCGCGTTTTATCGACGTGAAACAGTCCCACTTGTTTAAGGTAGCAGTATATTTTAGTGTAGATTATTATTGAACAATTTGCCTATAAAATGGTATAATTTGAAATACACTTCTTGTATTAATTCTTTTCACTGAATATCATGAACGCGACTGAACCCGAGCGAGCGGAGCGAGCGAGGGGGAGGGGGTGTGGGGAGGGGGGTGTCCCCCCTCCCACGGTAAGAACTTTTTGCATTTTGATGTTGCAAATGGTGCAATTTGATGCATGTTTTTGCTCGTTTTATCGACGTGAAACAGTCCTACTTGTTTAAGGTAGCAGTATATTTCAGTGTAGATTATTATTGAACAACTGCCTATAAAATGGTATAATTTAAACACACTTCTCAATATTAATTCTTTTCACTGAATATCATGAACTCGACTGAACCCGAGCGAGCGGAGCGATCGAGGAGGAGGGGAGGGTGTGGGAGGGGGGGTCCCCCTCCCACGGTAAGAAATTTTTGCATTTTGATGTTGTAAATGGTGCAATTTGATGCATGTTTTTGCGCGTTTTATCGACGAGAAACAGTCCCAACTTGTTTAAGGTAGCAGTATATTTGATGTAGATTATTATTGAACAATTTGCCTATCAAATGGTACAATTTAAAATACACTTCTTGTGTTAATTCTTTTCACTGAATATTATGAACGCGACTGAACCCGAGCGAGCGGAGCGAGAGAGGGGGGAGGGGAGGGTGTGGGAGGGGGGTGTCCCCCTCCCAGGTAAGAACTTTTTGCATTTTGATGTTGTAAATGGTGCAATTTGATGCATGTTATTGCGCGTTTTATCGACGAGAAACAGTCTCACTTGTTAAGGTAGCAGTATATTTTGATGTAGATTATTATTGAACAATTTGCCTATAAAATGGTACAATTAAAATACACTTCCTGTGTTAATTCTTTTCACTGAATATCATGAACGCGACTGAACCCGAGCGAGCGGAGCGAGCGAGGGGGGAGGGGAGGGTGTGGGAGGGGGGTGTCCCCCCTCCCACGGTAAGAACTTTTTGCATTTTGATGTTGTAAATGGTGCAATTTGATGCATGTTATTGCGCGTTTTATCGACGAGAAACAGTCTCACTTGTTTAAGGTAGCAGTATATTTTGATGTAGATTATTATTGAACAATTTGCCTATAAAATGTACAATTTAAATACACTTCTTGTGTTAATTCTTTCACTGAATATCATGAACGCGACTGAACCCGAGCGAGCGGAGCGAGCGAAGGGGGAGGGGAGGGTGTGGGAGGGGGGTGTCCCCCCTCCCACGGTGAGAACTTTTTGCATTTTGATGTTGCAAATGGTGCAATTTGATGCATGTTTTCTGCGTGTTTTAACGAGTTGAACAGTCCCACTTGTTTAAGGTTGCAGTATATTTTAGCGTAGATTATTATTTAACAATTTGCCTATAAAATGGTATATCATTTAAATAATCTTCTTGTATTGATTCTTACACTGAATATCATGAACGCCGTCTGCAGTTCAGCAATCAAACAGAAAAAGCATGCACACGAGGGTGTAGATACTGGCATATCCCCTCCAACACGAAGGTGATTTTGCGTTTCAGACCTGAAATTCAGCGATCTGGTGCAAATTTTTGGTGCAATACTTTTTCATCGAAGTGTTAAAATCACGGAATTTAGCTCTTATTCGAATTTGCACCATCTGTGTGTATGTATAAAGTCTAGTGAGGTAGAGCTTAGGGGAAGGGGGACTCCCCCTCCCGCTCGCGGAGCTTTGCGTTTTTAGAATTGAAATAAAGCGATCTGGGTATAGCCACAGTCTACTTCTATGCATGGCGGAAGGGGGGGGGGAGGGGCGGGCGAGCAGGGGAAGGCGTGGGCGAGTGTTATCTCCACCCTTCCCTTCCGATGGAGCTTTTGCCTGAAATTTGAGATATCTCCTATACGCATATTTGATGAATCAACATTTAGGAAGGAAAGGGTCGATTAAAAGGGGAAATTACCCTTATGCAGAGTTTTCGGAATATAAGTGATAAGTCTTGTGCACTCAGAATTATTCATATTTTTGTTGTGTGTGTAAATCTAAAAAGTGTACTAAGCTAGGGAAAGAGGCACAGAGGGGGAGGGTTTGGGAGGGGGCTACCCCCTCCCAAGCACGAGAGATTTTGCATATTTTGAATTGAAATTCAACGATCTGGTGCACACTTTGAGTGAAATAAAAAAAAAAAAAAACATATTTGATGAAAGGTTGCAAAGGAGACCCGCTTCATGTGCATGCATACAGTATACACGCATTTTTTTTTTCCGCCTCCCAAATCCCCGGTCCAAATCTTAGGGGGGGGGGGGGGGGGCGACCGCCCCCATCGCCCCCCCCCCCCCCCTGGCTACGCCAGTGTCATCAGATCGGATCTACAATGAGAGAGTAATTGAACTTTGGAGTTTCGCATAATTATCTTCACCAAAATAAAGACATACGTCGCAAAAACCCAAACAAACAAGTATTTCAGCTGAAGTGATGATAACATCAACTTCAGTAAACTGTCATGTTGATTTGTGCAAAGACAAATAGATTAAAAAAAAAGAATATGATGATAAAAATCATCTGTTCTGCTGGTGATTTAGAGTTATGCGACCCTTTAGGCCCCCTAAGTACACCATTGCAGCATTATTGTAGGTTATTGCAGCATATTAACGAAAATTCAAGCTCCTGAGAATTGGGGCACATTATTTTGTTTTTGGATTTCATGTAAAAAAAAGAGAAGGAGGTTGGGTGGAGATTTGAATATTGTGTCAATGGGAGACTCGTGGGGACATTTAAAAAAAGTGGGAAGATGAACTTGAATAATGGTAATCAATCTCTTTCCTCACTCTTATAGGCTATTCGACTCACTCCACCCCTTCTTTTTCAATTTGCCCATCTTTTATCTCACAGTATCACGAGTGAAATGTGCTAAGTGCCCACCTCCTAAAATTTCCCATATGATTGAAGAAGAGTAGTGTTGGTCCTTGGCTTGGAGCAATGCTCATTGTAGGATTTGTGAATTATGATTGAAAAGCAGAGAGGCTCACGCACGAAAAGTTGGCTTAATCACAAAGTATCTTTCTTCTCTTCAGGCTGGCAAGTCGGACAGAAACTTTGAAACGATGAAGGGTAATAAACATTGTATAACAACATGAATATATACGTTTAAAGATGATATAGAGTAATTGTTTTGAGTCCGATTCCGAGAGTGCAACTATATGATTTCAAGTACCTTGGTACATCAATATTCAGCACACGATGCTTGGTGTATGAGAGTTGCGCGATATACCGGTACACGGTCAAGACTGTATTTATAGTCTTTAAAGGCATAATTTACCATTTGCAGATGAAACAAAAATCCAGCATTAGTGCTGCTGCTTTAAAATGTGAGTTTCGGATAGAAACAACCACTGTAAAAATTTGAATCCGTATAATCAATGTTAAATATTGTTAAATAGACAAAATGTGAACAATAATCATAATAAAAATGATGTCAGACTAAACCGTCTACAGTTATGGTTTAATGAGAGAAATACTAACATCTCTTTATATTTTAGGCTTTATTGCAAAAAATTGTATAAGGTAGGATGTTTTGTGATACAACAGACCTATACAATCATATGCATCACATGTGATATCTTGAACATTTTTTAAATCACTGCTCCCAAAGGTAAACAGGACCTTTAAAGCTGTTCTTTGCTGTTGTGATTTTGCACAGACATCATACAATCATGACAATGTCTCCTTTTATCTGTGATATATATAAAAGGAAGAGACCAATCCTTTCTCTCCCACCTGTCTCCCCCTCTCTTTCTCATCTCTTTCTCTCCTCCGATGAGGTCACAGCAAAAAGAACTTTTGGACTTTGTACTTTATTCCGGGGAATTCCACGTCGAGAGGGGAAATTCCGTGCACTCCTGAATATACACTATGTGGCCATTGCTGAGAAATGGTTGTAATGCTATAATACAGCACTTAGCGCACTGCTCCAGATCATTGTTTTCTACAACGAAATTACAATGAAACTTTGGCAAAGTCTTCGGCGCTAGAACACTCTTCTTGACGACTGATTTTCTTGGCTTCAGTGAGACGAACGTGAGTATAGATTACCTTCTTGTTTCTGTTAATGTTAATATATGACAGGATCAAACATGTATGTTGCCGCCTTGTAATCTCGACTAGCGCGTACGTGATATATTGCTCTCATTCATGCACATAAAGCAGCCCACAACAAAAGGCTAGTGGAGGTAGTATGTACCTGCAGTCTTCGCGTGTGCTAGGAGAGGCACAGCGGGTCACGACAAGATTTATGTTTGAAGCTAAAGAGATTTTATAGGGGTAATCTCTTTGATTGAAGCACTGTTCTGGTGCGCATACTGCCGTCTTGAAATACAGTCAAACCCGTCTATAGCGGCCATCCAAGGGAAACAACAAAAGTGGCCGCTATAGGCAGGTGGCCGTTATAGACAGGTTGGCGGCCATTTTGAATTTCTATACTTGCATTTTATAATAGCAGAAAATGCCGCATGTTGTTCTTAAAACAACAACAACAACAAACAACCAGCATATAAGTTTGCATTTGCAGCAGTGCTATTAAGGGGATTTTCGTTGTATACAATTCACTTCATCTTTTTAATTACTTCCTCCTGTTCTTTTGATGTTTAAAATAATATTTCGGGTCTGAGAAGTGCTCTGGTTCATACCCCATCGGTTTGCATGAACGGGGTTCACGAGAGCCGAGTTCGACGGAGATTGACAATGTGTAAAACTTACGTAAACAAGAAACAATACCCAGACAAGTACCATGTTGTCTTTATTCAAGGGGACTTAAACACTAATTAGTCTGCATTTCAGTAAAATTCTAAGTTGTTATTAAGAGTTGTCTTTGCCTATGTAGCATCTATTCAGGACGGCAGTACTGAAGCCTAGATCTAATCTAGTCAAGTTTGGTGGTAAGATGGGTTCCCGTGGCAAAGAGCTGCATTAATTTTGTCAATCGTGTCTGTGTGATTGTGACTGAGCTAGGACTCGGTAGAAATCATGCAATGAACGTAAAAGACATCGTACTCATTGCTGATTTGATGGTTCAGCTAAATTTTTGTGGCCGCTATACGCAGGTTGACATTCACCACGGGAGACAAAATGAGTGGCCGCTGGTTGCGTTAGGCAGGGGGCCGCTATGTAAAGGGTCCATAATACAGCAATTGCGTTCGGCATGTTCGGGGGATTTTTCAGTGGCCGCTAAGACAGATTTGGAGGAGGGGTATTTCCTCATCCCACAGTAGATATATATATATATATATATATATATATATATATATATATATATATCTTGGAATTTTCCACGTGTTGGACTTCGAATGTTGTAATTATTAGAAGAAAGAGTCTCAAGTACGCCATGGATCCAACGATTACACAAAAATTTTATTACAAAATTTTCGGTCTGTCTCAGACCTTCGTCAGTGCAAAGACAATGATGTTGTCATTGTCTTTGCACTGACGAAGGTCTGAGGCAGACCGAAAATTTTGTAATAAAATTTTTGTGTAATCGTTGGATCCATGGCGTACTTGAGACTCTTTCTTCTAATATATATATATATATATATATATATATATATATATATATATTGTTTATCAATATCGCATCCTAGGGCACTTTAAGATTAGTGAGTAGGCAATTAAACAACTGCCTATACTCCACACAATATGAAAGTCAACACAATATTTATTTTACTTCTTTGATTTAATATTCATTCGTCCTCATCTGAGATCATACTTCATTAATGATTAACAGCCTTCTCTGAATAGCTGAACAAAGTCCATCTAGTGCTATATCTTGAAAAAAAAAAAACCAAGTCGAGGCACGAGAAGTCAACTTTAAGACAGACACTAGATCCTTTGTTTGCCTATATAATACAATTCATTGGAAAATTAACAAACTTTTGGTTTCATCAATAAGACATATCCTGTCTCTGTAGCCTAGTTACTATGTACAAGAAATTCGCTTTCAGGGACGAAAACATGTTAGCAATAACCTTAAAAAAGGAAAAGACAGAATATCACTTGACTCAGTGTAGGCATACATTAAAATAAAAGCACGTTTCATTCAGAAAGGGCACGCTTTTGTATGTTTGGTGTGATTATTATTGTATGATACACTATGAACATATCTATATGTATATATTATAATATACACTCAGCAAAAAGAAAAAAGAAAGTAAACACTTTTTCGAGTTCAAAATTTTCAGAGAAGATTTTGATGAAAATCAATGTATTATGTACCATTATCAAAGGTAATGTAATTGGCTATCAACCTAGTAGGTCAATATAAATGGAAACTTTACGCATAAGTGAACATCTCTGTTTTTGTCCTTCAAGGCACAAAAGTAAAAATTGCAAAAATTGACATATTTTCTTTCATTTGCAAATGCCCTTCAAGATAAATGATATCAAAAGACCCATTTAACACAATGAGAGACATGAATGACTTAGCAAAAATAAGTTTACGTTCTCTTTATAACCTCAAATAAAATTAAAGTGGGTAGGGCGGAAAATAAGAATTTTCTCTCAACTCAAACTTCAAATGACATACGGAGTAAGGACACAAAGATGATTAAATGAACAGAATATCTTTATTTCATTCATTCAATTTAGTAATTTAAGAATTCATGAGACAAATTAAAGAACCAAATATGATTTACAATTTTCTAAATTTGAGAAATCAATTCAAAATAATGTACCAATTTCCTTAATGTTGCTTGTTCTCTCATTTCATTTGAGTTAGGATTTGACAGAATATTCTTCCATTTTCCTCCAATATTTTTCTTGGTATTCATTTATTCTTAGCATTTTTGATCTTTTGTTCTTCAAAGATATTTTAGAGATCATAGGTATATTTTTGCAACTGAATCCATGTTCTTTGTTGTGTTAAATTTATCTTTTGTTCTTACGGTTACATTGAAGAGCATTTACACATGAATGAGAACTTGATCATTTTTGCAATTTTCACTTTTGTGCCTCGGAAGAGAAAAAGCAAAATCATGTGCAAAGTTTCCTTTTTTTGACTTACCAAGTTGATAGCCAATTGAATTACCTTCCATATGGTATACAATACGTTAACACTTCGTCAAAACTTCTATGAGAAATATAAACTTGAAAAAGTATTTACTTTCTTTTTTTGTTGAGTGTATATATACATGTATATACATATATATATATATATATATATATATATATATATACACTGTATATATATATTATACATGTTTATTGATAGTGTTTGTGTGTATGTGTATGCATGTATGTATAATATAGGCCCTGTATAGTTAACACTTCTACTGCGCAATAGTCCATCAAAAAGAGCAGCAGCAGAAGAAAAACATTTATTTCAAATATCATAATGATAATAAGCCGCAGCGGCATCTTAAAAAGAGAAAGAATATAATCCTAGCTCGTATATGCTTGTTGACACTGTAACTGTAAGGGGGGGGGGTGCACAGAAATTGTCATTGCATACCTTAGATGTCTGGAGAATAATGTCTCACATTTGTCGAAAAAAAAATGCATTACGTAATGGTGCAATGTTTTTTGCAATGTCCGAATTCAGATTTTAAAAGAGCGGTGTAATGATCAGGTTATCATTGCAAAGTTATTATGTAGTGAACATGTGACTGGGGTATCTATACGGAATTTCCATTTTCGGCTAGAAGGCGACTTGTTCCAACACTGTAAGTGTCTATCTTGGAAAGGGGAAAAACTTGAAGGCGACTTCTTAAAACTCACCTATAGGTGAAAAGTTGCCTACTTGTCCAAAGCATGTCTGAACAAATTGCCTTCTCGCCGCATGTATTGGTTTTTGTAGCGATGTATACAGGGCTTACATAAAAGAACCTTTGTCCGCGATATACACAGCGTATAAAAAAAAGGTAATCCAACTTTGGAGGGCTGCCATTTCATAATTGTCAGCTATGGAGGGCACAATGTTCGTTGTGAGGAAAGAAGAACTCTTCCTCTTTCGATTGATACCTAATTATGTTGACAAATTTCATGTTAATGTTAATGTTACCACTTTCATTGGCAGATCCCATCCATTCAGTGAGACATGCATTGTTCCTTAGCGATGACACTCATACTTGGAAAAAGTGCAGTTTGTCATTGTTGTCTTTAAAGTTCATGTGCTCAGTCATGCATGAAATTTGTCAGCATAATTAGGTATCAATGGAAAAAGGAAGAGCTCTTCTTTTTTCACAACTAAATTGCATTCTGCAGAGCTGACAGTTATGAAAATAATGGTCGCCCTCCAAAGTTGGATTACCTTTTTTTTTTAATACGCACAGTACAATTTAGCAACTGCTACGTGTGTTCTTCGTCTTGTTACGACTTTAATAAGGTTTTCCTTTATACTATTCGTGCAATGCAGGTCAGCAGGTGACAAGCATGGCCGCAGCGGAACAGGCTTCGACGGACGAGTCGACATGCCCCATCTGTAGAGATGTCCTAAGTGAACCGAAAATGCTGAGTTGCATTCACACCTGCTGCCAGGAATGCTTGGTGCGCTTGCACAACTCGCAAGGACGGGGTGAGAGTATCAGTTGCCCCGTCTGTCGTACCGTTTGCCCGGTACCAGATGGCGATGTATCTAACCTAACAACCAAGCAAACCACCGACAGACCATCCGCTCTGAATGTGAGTTTCACGCGCTGCACACTATGCGACGTAGGCGAGGCAGGCGAGGCAGCACTTGCCGAAATCTACTGTCAGAATTGCGCCAAGCCGATTTGCCCATCGTGTCTTTCCACGCACAACAGTCTATACGAAGAAGCCGAGCACAAATTGGTTACCTTGCAGCAGGTCGAGAGCGGGGAGGAGAAGATCCGCAGCCCGTGCGAGGAACACTCGCAGGAGCTCAAAGAGTTCGTCTGCGTGGACTGCCGGAAATACCTCTGCGTCCTATGCCGCCTCCCTCCGGACCACGAGGGACACACCGTCGTCGAGTTCAAAGATTTCGAGGAGAACCAGGAGGCCGACATAGGCCGCTTGCAGAGCAGAGTGGACGACAACGTCGGTGATATCACTGAATACTTAGAATATCTAGATCACGTGAAGGAAACCCAAGTGGCGGATGCTATCGAGGCGCAGAAGCTGCGGATAGATGAGGTGTATCAGGAGTGCGTGGATCGACTCAAGAGTGTTCGCGACGCCCTCTGCCAGGAGTGCGACCAATTCAAGGAGAAGTTATCCAAAGAACTCGATGACGAAGCCAACTTCCAGCGCATCGTACTTGACTCCATCAGCGAGCAGTCCAGCGCAGTAGGAAAACTAACGGAGACAGCCCTGCTTCAGCAGTCCATTCCCGACGAGTCGCCACGGCGGGATCTGGAGAAGATGTTGGATAACGTCTATCTTGACCACAACAAGCTAGAGAAGATCTCACGCCGCGCCTCTAATCTCAAGTTCTATCCTTCCAGAGAGATCGGGAACGTTGCCGACTTGCACCTCGGGACGGTCGAAACGATTCAAACAGACAATGCGTAGATTGTCCTGTTCTGAAGGTAACGCCTAGAAGCGTGTAAATCAGATCTGTTCGACTGGACGTACTTGTGAAAAATCAAGGAGAGAACAGTGTATAGTGACTCGTCCGAGTCACTTCTTCATCTCTTTCTGACCGGCGAGCATTCACTCATGATGGGTTAATGGGCGATGTTACTGCCTTTATTGTCTGTATTGCCTAGCCAATAAGTTATTATGCTATCTCCAAGGACATGGGTTTTCCTGTCATTGCTGACAGGGGTTCAGTATTTCCTTGTCAATGCGATCATGAGTAATTGTTATTTTTTGGTCTTTCAATGTGTGAGTTCCAGTTGCAATTATGTCATGGATTTTTGTTATAATGTGTGTGTCACGGTCTAAAGAGATCATGATTCTCAATGTTCATACGATGATACCATGCAAGTCTTCGCGGGTTTGTAAGAGGGAATTTCAATGAAGTAAAAAAAAAAAAAAGTAGAACATAATAATTTCTTCCGAATGTTTGTTTAACCGAAAATAAAATAAGGTTCGTTTAACACTCTGAAGATTCGTTAATCCAAATATCAAATTAGGTTTATAATTCTGAAGTATCGCTAGTACGCACCTTCTTTTCATTTCCTTTGGTTTAACGAAAATTGTTTCATTTTTGCATTCTCGAACCATCGGAATTTAACTAACCTAGTTTTATCTTCGGATTGATGAACCTTCGGGATAACGAACCTTCAGAACAACGCCACAATTGTTCTGATTAACAAATCCTATTACATTTTCGGATTGACTAGCATTTATGTGTTTTCGGATTAACAAACATATGTAAAAGTGGAATCCGTAAGGAGATGTCATACGAAAAAAAAAAAAACCAACCCCGAAACGCAATTGTTCTGATGTTTAAAATGGATGTCTCTCTCTCTCTCTCTCTCTCCCTCTCTCTCTCTCTCTCACTCTGATATAATCTACGACCGTGGCGATAATATTTCTCCAGCATCAATGCATTTACGTGTTCGGAATTCATTGTTTATTCTGATTTGTACCTCTTATTCCATATAGGTTTTACCTTACAGCAATTACTCAGAGGAAGGGCATTTCCATTACTTGCGTATATACCCCCCCCCCCAAAAAAAAAAAAAAATCTTTAAATAGAGTCTTTCCCGCCTTTGCTGGATTTACATCCACTCTATTGATGTGTTGATACATTGTATTGTATAGGTTTTTTTTTTCTTGTCATTTCTATGATATGCGTACCTATAAGCAAGCCATGTGTACCAAACAAAACAAAAACAAGCATTGAATCTATTACTGAAATAAGGGCGTCAGTTCCTGAGTAAACTATACGTAAGCGATATTTACTTGAGCTATGTGTAGAATTGTCATTCAAAGTATGAAACTGGGGATAAAATTCATCCTCCTGTCATTAGCCGTGTAGTTTAGATTTTCTTGTATCTATTAGTTAAGGTTTATGCTTTCTGTGTTCTAAAGACTTTGTATATATTTAAATAATAGCTACATAAGAGGTGCAATTCAAGTTCTGTAGGTCAAAGAACTCGAGATGAAAGGAATCATTAATTGGTACATGTACTAGCATTACACGGCATATTGACCACGTAACTATGATGTCATTTATTGAAAGGTTCTCATTGGTTCATTTATTGAAGAATGACACACCCACTCAATTTTGAATGTTCTCCAGAAGAGGATGATCAGTGAATGTATCTCATCTTGTCGCGATGAGTTTGATCATATGATATTATTTGTGTGTAGTACCCCCCCCCCCAAAAAAAAAAGAGACAATGACTGTCCATTAGTCTGAATAGTCTGATAACGATGAGTATAAGACAAGTGACGTCACCATGGTCACAGTCATACGTCACACTCTTCCACGATCTGATGGTCGTAGGAGCTAGTAATCATCGTGCTTACATTCACAAGACACGATTTCGGTGTCATTATGTCGCATCTCGCATGAATTCCCTCCGATTGTGTCAAATCTGGCTCATGAATTTTATCAAAATCAATAGCGGTTGTTATAAGCCTAATTATGATCATGATCAGTCAATGAACACTGATATTAAAGGGGAATACAGAATAAATGTATCATTTAACAATGTTTAATCAATGTCTTTCAAACAGTACTTATCCAGATGATATATCCAATGTATGTACTTGGCTTACATGACTGCAATGGATTGTATGGTTTAGTCTCATACACATACAAACATTTTGCTTATGTTATGTGAAATTCATGATTTTGAGACTCTGTAGTAATCTGCCTTCCGTGTGATTATTTTCTTGTCACAATGCTATAAACAGATTCTAACTCCTTATTTCACACTTAGCATTCGGGAAACCATGGCATATGATAGTAAGATTCCATCACAGTTTAGTGACTTCTTTTCTTGCGCACATCAGGCAGTATAGCCACAGGACGGTTCAAAATCAAATCCTTTCAGCCGATGACTGGCTTCATTATACCTTTTAACAATTCCATTTTGTTCCATTTCACTTCTGTTTACACAGTTTTCACATGTAAGTAAAATACAAACAACTACAATTCTTTTGTGACACCTTGATATGACAGGTAGGGTTCGCTAACGGTTAATCCGAACTTCTGTTGGGTAATTAAGAGGGTTCAATACTCCTTAAATACGAAAGTGAAGTAGGGTTCAATTTTTATGGAGGCTGGGTTATCCTGAAGTGGAGGTCCCCATGTGTGAGAGAGTGACAACTAATTTAAGAAAGAGATCCCGGTTCATTCATTCATCAAAAAGAGCAGGTCGCATAACCCGGTAGAGTGGTCCACCTCACACCCAACTGGACCCCATGGAAGACCAGTTGATGCTGGATATGGGTTTTCAAACCGTCTTCTCGGATGGAAAATTAAACGAACGAACAAACAAACAAACAAACAAACACAAAATAAGATTCGTTATTCCGAATATTCTATCGTCCGAAAATGAAATACATGTACGGTTCGTTATTACATCCGAAAAAAGGTGAGTATTAACGAACCTTCAGAATAATTACGAACCTTATTGCGTTTGCGCACTAACGACCCCGTGGAATAACAAACAACCATTCACTATCAAACATGCGTGTATTTACCCTGATATATATTATTATATTTCTTTCGTTGTTCTTTTCAAACAATCTGTCGCTCTTATCATCCCACGGCATTGTGAAAAGCACGAACAAATCATCACTTCACATATCATAACTGTGAATATACGACAAATAAAGTAATGAATAATATGACCCATTGGAATAGTCTCTGAAGCGTGTCTGTGCTATTATTCAAATAGGAGACAACGGTGCACTGCACAAAATTTGCAATGCACTATCCGATATAAGATCTCGATGCACGTCGAATGAGGGCGAATTCGTCGTTCGCTGTGACCATCGCAGGGCGAAGTCGGACCACGGCCTTATTTGCAAAGTCTTGAGTTTCACTAATATGGCTGGATTGCCGGGCAGGGCTTCAGGTCGAGTGCAAGCTATACTCTCAAAAGACCCATGGTGTTTCACCTGTAAAATAAAATCCTGGGACTCTCACCTCTGTCGAGCTCTACGAATTTTTAACTCTTTCCTTTGACTGCAGTGAAATTCACCTACACCTGTCACCTCCAACATTACTGTTGTAAATGATCACGTATCATTACTTATATACGTGTAAGATTAAGTTTGTTTTTATCCATATACATACCTGTCTCCTCAAGTATCTCTTTCGATCTCCTCAACCCTAATCTCTCGCCTTCTTTATGTCGCTAGATCTCCATTCAACTTTACTTGACTTTGACTACGAGAGCTATCTCACCTTACAACACCAACAACAACAACAAAAGCCTGCAAGCTTTTGCACACTGATAAGATTATAACTGCACATCTTTTATCTAAAAATGTGTGCTATGCAGTATTAATCTTTGATCGACTGGTATAAAATCTACTCCCACAACAATCAAACGCCCTGCGTATTCTTCAAAATCGGAGGGGGGGGGGGGGAGAGAAAGAGGGTTCGTCAAGTGCTCCAGGTTGGGCTAAGGGACAATAGTACCCCCCCCCCCCCCATGACATGAAAATAATCTCAGGACGGAACCCTCAGAAAATCGTGAATTTTGTTGCAATTTGTTCCGATTTTCTTCTTCTTGTTGTTATTGTTGTGTTTTTTTTTTTCATTCTAGAGGCAAAAGTGTGTGGTTGGGAGGAGGGAGGGGCTACAACCTCCTGTTCTTCTGCACCTGATATATAAACACATACCGGTATAATGTATAGTTCTTGCAAAGCTGTTCAGGAGAAAGGTGCTCAATTCGTACTCGGAAAAAGACAGTATTATACATCGGTTAAAGCAAGTAAGAGAGACAGATTCAAAATGTTTCCGTAAACATCGAAGGCAAATGACCTTGTTTTTCATAGAAGGTGACAACATGATGCCTTCTTGTATTCAAGTAGTTGATAAATGGGTGTTATCGAGACGATACAGTGAAGAACGAGTATGCTCCGGAGTCCCATCAATGGTCATATAATGTTGCGTACTGTGGATACACGTTACAGTGTCAACAACCATATAGGATTATTGACCTATTGTCACTCTGTTTTTAAGTTGTCGCTTCTATATTCAACGTTTTTCCTTTGCTACTGCTCTTTACAGTAGCATGAGCATATCTTTGATGGACTATTGTGATGTAAAAGTGTTTATTATTGATTGTATATGCGTATTACATACACACACACACGCAACACACACATATTCATATATATATATATATATATATATATATATATAGAGAGAGAGAGAGAGAGAGAGAGAGAGAGAGAAAGCTCGATTGATAAAAAAAGGAGAACAAGATCGAAAGCAACGTAAGCCTCAAAACTAATTTCGTTGATTTTATTACATATATATTTATACATACATACATATAAATATATATATATACATATATATATATATATATATATATACATATATATATATATATATATATATATATATATATATATATATCTGTGTGTGTGTGTGTGTGTGTGTGTATGTATGGGTGTGTGCGTAAGTATAATCATTTACATAATGTCTTCCTTCAAGGATTCTCGGAATACTTCAGGAAACTGCACATGCATATTAACAATCATATCAACTTAAACTGCCAAAAGATATTTCTAGAATCCTTAAAGGAAGTCACATGTTTACATGTTTACATGTCTCCGTATGCGATAGCTGTATAATGTCCATTCGTCATGTCTTGGAACGGGCCCACCCAGCTGTTGTTGGCATGAAATAACAGACATTCCTGCCAGTCAGGGCAATCGATCACAAGTGCTTCGTCGATCCCTTGCATTTTGGAGTCGACACCGATACCCTAGTGCACCGAGTATTCAGCATTTAGATGCGTTGGTTGTGTGACAATGATTAGAGATAAGGGGTTGGATATTGGTTCAAGTATTGAGACATGTCCCCGACGTGATTTGTTAATATGACACAAACTCAAAAATATCATATTATGTGTCTTAATGCAGGGCTCGACACTAACGGTGGCCCGGTGGCCCGGGGCCACCAAAAACGCACGTCGGACCACCAAAATTTCAGAAACGAAGAATTTGGTGGCCTGATCGGGCCACCAAAAAAGGTCGGATGTTTGCCTTTTGCCCACCAAAAATAAAAGTTAGTGTGGAGCCCTGATTAATGTCTATATGTTATTCACGTATAAATCTAAATGTATTCAGAGGCATATTTATCACCATGTATTAACTTAATCATTTTTATCTGTCTGTCTATCTATCTAGCTAACTAGCTATCTATCTATCTATATACAAAGAAAGAGTTATTGCTAGATTAACTTGAAAATGATTTGAAGATACAGATATAAATCATACACATTATCATAATGACAAACCCTTTTCCACCATGCCTCGGTGCTTGATGCATTTTACACCGCATTTATACTACTGGCACCTATATCACATGTCCCTCATCCACGCCGGGACACACACGAGTCAAGGTAAATCTATCCTCGTACACAATGAACTTCCCACTGGGAATAGCAACTGTAGTCAGGGGAGCAATGTGGATTTAGTGTATAGGCCTATATTGCTGAAGGCAATACGCCCGCGCCAGGGCTCGAACCCTAATCCTTCTCGTTGAAAGCGCTGTGCTCAATCCACTGGACCACGACAATTCAAAATTTGCTATAGTGCAGAAGTTATGCTTGCACGCCAGAAGTTATGCTTGCACGAAGGAAGTTCGTTCCACCCGGATTTTTGTTAATGTGTGTGTGTGTGTGTGTGTGTGCGCGCGCGTGTGTGTTTTGTATAGTACCATTAATACAGGTCCTTGCGTTTCAGGAGATGAATGCACCTTACTTCGATTAAAGAGTGTGGAAGACTGCAACCAAAGTTTTGCAATCCTTCCGCGGTCTGAATATCTCAATCCTCTTTAAGCAAACCGTGGGATATTGGAGGATTCGGAGAATCATTAATAGGACCTAATGAATTATTCAAGATCAGGGTTTCTAATCTCAGATAACGCTAGCGTTTTTATCACTGCATAAATCAGGCACTTTTTTTTTCTCTACCGTGACCACGATGTTTATCTTCTTCTCTCCCTTTCGTCTTCTTATTTTCTCCTCCATCCAATTCCCTTTATATTTTACTCTCAACTGGTCATCATCGTCATCTCTGTTCACTATTCTCTGCCAGCTCCTCCTCCTCCCCCTCCTTCTTCTTCTCCTTCCCCTCCTCTTCCTCTTCTTCTCCTCTTCCTCCTCTTCCGCCTCCCCCCATCATCCTACTACTCTTCATCATCCTTATAACTTTTTTTAGAGTCCCCCCAATGAATATGCTTGTTTTGGTTCAATGTATACTGACTATTGATTAAGATAAGTATCAGCTTTTGTTGTAATTCATCATTTTTAATCCATACAATATCATTGTCATTATTTACCCAGACATTGTAATGTTGATATTATATACAACTAAATGATAACACAAAGGATCTATATCTTGTCGTGTGGACATAATAAGGCAATTTACAGTCAGAAATAAAGGTAATGCAAGGAATATTCGAATTTCTCTTGTCATTGGTCCAGAAGAGAACCTGTTTAGTTAATTTGATCATGTGGTAATCTCCTTTCAAGATAATCTCGAAAATTCAACTTAGACACAATTCAAAAGAATAAAAACAAATATCAAGGGCAGGCTTTAAGTATGAACACTTGATTTATATAGGCTCGCTCACGCTCACTCAAAACACTGCATGCAATTTTCCTTGAATCCTGCAACAGCCTCAAAGATTCCCTCAAGTCACACCTGCGAAGATAGTATGTAGGATTATCCCATGAGACCGACACCCACGAGTAATACGGTCCACGAGTTCGGCATTGAAAAAAAAAAAATGTCCATTATTCATACAGCCCATGAGTTTGACACTCGGCATAAGACCCATATATAGTTACTATAGGTAAAAACAGCCCACGAGTTTCGACATTACAACTTGTGTCGGTCTTGTGGGCCTTGTTTGCTCAGTGTCCAACCCATGGGCTGTATGACTTGTGGGCTGTGTAACTCGTGAGCTGTATGACTCGTGGGTTTTGGTTGCACCCTTAAGACTATGCATCATCAGAAGGCATTGTGAAAAAAAAAAAGCCGCAAATCTGTTATATTGAAAAAGGGCGGTGATTTGGATCAGTCGGTAGGGGTTCGACCCGGGTTCGATTCCCGAGTCTAACTGTACAATTTTTGCGTGTAATCTTTCCGTCCCCTTTAGTAAGAGGCTAAACACTCTGTCCCTCGGATAGGACATAAAATGGAGGTCCCGTGTATGAGAGAGTCACAACTCATGCACGTGAAAGATCCCGCTTCATCCATTCATCGCAAAGAGCAGCGTGTTAACCGGGTGAAGTGGTCCCGCCTCACACTCAACTGGACCCCATGAAAGACCAGCTATTGCGGATGAATATGGAAGACAAACTTTACGTTAGTAAATATGGGATATCCAACAAACTTTCAGATGGAAAAATTAAGAAAAAATAAAACAAGTGCTTTATCATTCGTCTCATACTGCTTTCTTCCACTCTCCCATATCCGTGTTGGCACCTTCTGGCAGTTATTTCTTCGGCATTTGCCGGATTTGCTTGCTTCTAGCCAACGCCCCATTTGGGAAATTAACATTTACTGGATAATTCCATCGCCATTTCGTTGCCTGGAGTCTGCTTTGAAACTGGGCTCTAGCAAGAGAGGGACTTCTTTTTTTATTCCCCCTAGCCTTCCTGATTTCAATTGGACTCCGCTTTCGATCAAATTACAACCTCGCAATATTTCAGGGCGTTCATCTCGAAAGACAGAGGGCATTGAGAAACATAACAACAACAACGAGACGGACACACAATAACTCGTTCTTTTGGAATATGGACTTCCCTGACGAGATGACATTTGCTTTTTTTTTCTTCCGGGGATTACAGTAATAAAGTTGTGTTTTTCCTTGAGCTATTCTGTTGTGTGTATGTCTTTTTTTTTTTTTTTTCTGCGGTTATCTACCTTTGAGGTATGAAGAAAGAATCTTGAAAAATAGCACACAACAGAAACCTGACTGCCTGAATGGCAGATGAATTTTCATACAGCCAGTCATGTTTAATCTCCGGTGAATTGTATAGTACAATTATAGTCCCTGAACAATAAATTGTATCGACATTGTTACATTGGTGTGTTTCCATTTGAAAAAATGAAATATACAAAGACGGGGAAAATGGAGATTAAAAAAAAAGAAGAATATTCGATCTGAGCAATCTAAGAGATTATCTTCTTCTATACCATGTGTCTACCAAGAAGAAATTCCCGCCTGCGGTGCTGATTCTGATGGGGATGGGGGATGGTGGCGGAGAGACGGAAGCATATAACACTCTTGGTACAAGAATGGTGAATGAATGGTTGCAGACGTCATAGAGAGGGTTAAAGGAACTACGCACTGCAAATGCATGTGGGTGTGCGCTGATTCATGATGTAGGCCTACCCTCAACATCACTTCTGTGGCCCAATGAGTATCTAGATATTTCCTATATGATTATACTTCATTATGATATTTTATAATGTTTGATTACATCACTTGTATAAGCTAACAAAAACCATCCAAACCAAGATTATGTCAGGAACATTATCTGTTAATAACAGCTAAAGTACAAATGTGATTAACAAAAGACCAAGGAATTCATCTTTTTTTTTTTTCTAGATAGAGCATAACTTGTATGTTTCAACGTGACTAACACAATTAATAAAATACACCACAGGGAAACATGCAGTTATTCTCAGTCAAAGGAAAGTATACATTCCAATGTCTTTTGCTATTAAAGCATATTAGTACTTTACCAGTGATTGACATGTCATTAACAGAATCTTGGCATTTAATTAGTAATAGTGATCAGTGATTGACAAATGATGTCATTAACAGAATCTTGGCATTCAATTAGTAATAAAACAGTAGAAAACTTAATACATTATTCTAAAAAGTATTGTATTTTTTTTTTTATTTCTTTTGGCCACATAATTTGGTGAAGATCAGGGTATTATAAATCAGTAAAAGTCAGCATACATTTGCATTGCATGGTCCCTTTAAGGGGAAGTTAATATTGCACAATGAAGATTCGAAACGCTCATAAAGTTTCTTCAATTATAACATTCCCCTTTTTGATTTAGATCGTGAAACAAGGACCGGGAAGAAGACAAATGGCATTTTACAGACTGTAAAAAGGGAAAGAGATAATATCAATAACTCGGTCCTCTGGAACACTGATTTTGAGAGAGTGCTAATATTCCTTTTTGAATAGGAGTAGTGTGATAGAAACACGTGACTGCGTCGAAATTATTTATGATATAGACAGATGTATAATACATATATATATGTATATATATATATATATATATATATATATATCTGTCGATCTGGAGGTATATATATATATGTATATGTATATATATATATATATATATATATATATATATATATAGAGAGAGAGAGAGAGAGAGAGAGAGAGAGAGAGAGCTTTTTTCCCAAATCGGTTGCCTTCTTCACGTTGACAGATGTTTCTACATTAATATTTTTTTTTTCTCAGACAAGGCACATAATGAAGAGATGAATGAAAGATGAATTGTAGGAACAGTACCCCCTGGAAAACCACCCTCCGGATAACTACCACCCGGATAATTACCCCCCAGGAAAATTCCCCCCTAGGGCAACTACCCCCCGGACAGCTACCCTCCAAGGGCAATTACCCTCCAGGGTAATTACCCCCTAGGACAACTACCCCCCGGACAACTACCCTCCTAGGGCAATCACCCCCCAGGGCTATTCCCCCTTAGGAAAACTACCCCCTGGATAACTACCCCTCGGATAACTACCCCTGGATAACTACCCCCTCGGATAACTACCCCCTGGATAACTACCCCCCGGAGAACTACCCCCTGGGTAACTACCCCTCGGAGAACTACCCTCTGGATAACTACCCCCCGGAGTACTACCCCCTGGGTAACTACCCCCCGGAGAACTACCCCCTGGGTAACTACCCCCCGGATAACTACCCCCCGGATAACTACCCCCCCCCCCGGATAACTACCCCCGGATAATTACCCCCCGGATAATTACCCTCCGGGTAACTACCCCACACATGATTACCACCAGTATAATTATCCCCAGGTTAACTACCCCTTCCTCCGATAACTAGACCCCATATAATTTCCACCCGATAACTACCCCCTCCGATAACTTCCCGTGAATGATTACCCAGGATAAGTAGGCCTATAACTCCCCCTCCCCTATATAACTATCAAAAGGAAAATTACCCCCAGGACAGTGCACCAATCAATTACCCCCTGGATAACTACCTCCCGGGTCATTGCCCCCCCCCCCAACTTTTACTTTTAATAAAAAGAATATTATTACTACAGGAAACGAAGTTCTTTGTATCATTTGCCAGGAATCACGGAGATGCCATACTGATACTTCATCTTATGAAAACAACATCTTAAGGATTTACGATATGTATCGTTTGCATTTAGGACGATTTATGTACAAGCTTAATTCCTCCCTTCTGTATTTTGACTCTATGTTCATCAAAAACGAAACTGTCCCTATCCTACCCGGTAATCCAGTAAATGTCAATGCCTTTAACCAAAACTATTTTCGCTAAATCTGTATTTTCTTTTACTGTTCCGAAATTTCGGATTTCTCTTGATAGTAGTATAAAAGAAGTTTTAAGTTTAAATGCCTTTACCATTGAACTAAAGACATTTTGAAGAAATGTTACACTTCACTTTTAGCATTTTTTTTTAACCACAATCGTCTATCGTTTACCACAACTCCATGTAACACTTCTTTATTTTGAGGAGCTTATATCTCATGCCTCACGTGCCCTGGTTTTGACCCATCATCTTCCTCTTTCCTCTCGCTTTTCTCTGTCCATGTACCGTGAAGGTAGTCTATTCCTGTCATTAATTACTCACCGTTCCTCTTTCTCTCATTACAAGGGATTTATCTCGTGTGTGTTCATGTGCAGTGCACTCCCGTTAGGACGAAATGCCCAGGACCGACAGTTGTTTGTTTGTTTGTTTGTTTGTTTGTTTGTTTGTTTTTTTCGTTTTAGCGAAATATCGTTATAATAATATGCAATGTATAACGAAAAGAAGGAAACCACACATAAAAATAAATTCCTGTTTGTTGAATCCTCATCATACGCTGGAAAGCTATGTGAAATGGGAGAGTACCTTTTTAATTTCGTTTAAATATTACATTTTAAAAAGAGCATAAAGTTGTTTGTGTTGTCACACATGTGTAGAAAATGACGGTGTAGGATTTGGTTACAGTTCGATATTCCAAAGGTTATTTTATTATTATTATTATTATTATTATTTTTTTTTTTACTTAACTACAAACTTGTACTCCGAAGGCTCCTTATTCCGAAGTTTTGCCATTCCCGGGATTCCGATGGTTTGTTTATCTGAAGGTTCGCATTTCCGAAGAATCATTATTCCGAAAGTTCATAATTTAAGTTAAAATAATATATTGTTCATTTTCCGAAGGTTCGTTGATCTGAAAATGAAATGAGGTTCGTCATTCTGAAGGTTAACTATAAATCAAAAAAAAAAAATGAGAAAGGTTCACTATTCAGAAAGTTCGTTGTTCCGAAGGCTTTTACATCCGAAATGAAATAAGGTTCGTTATTCCGAAGAAAGTTTGTTAATGAAAAAAAAATAGACAGGTTAGTTATTTCGAAGATTTATTTATCTTAAGACGATTATAAGGATTGCAGTTTATTCTTAAGTTTTGTTAGTGTACTCACCTTTTTCCACCATGGATTAACGATTCTTTTTGTAATGTTCCGATTAACGAACGTTTTGAATTCCTATCATTTTCGGACAAACGAACCGTATAAGAATAAGAACCATATTTTATCATGGGATTAACGAACCTTTGGAATAACGCCAAAATGTGCTTAATATTTCATTTCCGAACTATTACGGACATTTAGTTGTATCAAAATCTGTGTGTTTTGTATCAAAGGACTTCGGAACAATGAAACAAACCTTATCTGAATTCAGATTATTGTATTACAATAACGCAAGTTCCCCTCGGAAACTGTGCGTGATACACGGAGTGAACATACAATGATGTGAAGCGTTCGCTCATGCATGCAGAGACGCTATAAAAATGCTTGTTCCGCTATGCATTTTTGAATTCGATCCGCATTTCGTTGTAAAGGAGCACATTTCTTTTGTTTTTCTTTGTCAGTGGCGCTCAGAAAAGACTGCGTGGTAACGAAAATTTTGTTATAACCGTCTTCGTTATAAGCGAATTTTGTACCATAGACTTTAATGGCGATAATTTTGGGACCAGAAGTTTTGCTTCGTTATAACGAAATTTCGTTATAACCGTGTTCGTTGTAACGGGAGTTCACTGTATCTTTATTTGTGTACTTCGTCTCTGTCTTAATTTGCTTTCTTTGCATTGTTTCATCAATTTTGTAACTATTTTACTGTTATACCGTTAACACTCATTTCAGAATTGCCCTACTGCATCATTGGGCATTAACAACTAGTACTTATCAAGGATGTGGGAAGAGATTGTCACCTCCTTGGCATGATCACCGCGGAGCATTACCTCCCTTGACAATTACTCCTTATCAAAATTAGTCTCCAACCAATCACCCCTCTTACAGTAACTCTCCCCCAGAAAATTACGTCTCTCATTTTTATTTTCGAACAACGTTTGCTATTTGAATTGGAAAAAAACAACAACATTTTTTCATATCGTCTGGTTTTAGTCGAGACCTAACTTCAGGTTTTAAACATCTTTTGGGTGAGATAATTAGAAACCCCTTACGAAATATTAAAGAGCATGTTATTCCAAGAAAGTTTCAAATTTTTGTGAAAAAAAAAATACTCTTGAAATGGCCGGGATAAAACAGAGCAGCCCTATAATGCAAAAAAGGATTCTGTCAACTACAACTCTCTATAGATCTATTCAAAAAGAGGGTGCAGGACAAAAGACTTCGTTAACAACTAGGGGTGTTTTGTAGAAAAAAAAATGAAAAGAAATACCGTTAAACTCGTAATATTTTACTCTTTCTAATCAGACTAGCTTATATTTGAACTTGATTTCAGTGTCGAGAACATTTAATTTGAAAGCTAGCACAATTCTACTTGTATGTAAAACAAGCTGTAATTTTACTCTTATGGCAGATTAGGGCACCGTTTGATAAAAGTTGCCAGTTATGACATCTTGTTAGTCTCTAATAATTTCAATAAAAACATGGATTCTGCTTGATTGATAAGCTCGAGTCACTGACTTGTTACCATGGACCTGCTTTGATCGACCTACAACGATTGGTAATTGTGTGGAACTGACAGCTTATCAGGACTGATAACTTTTATAAAACCGTGCCCGGATCCTATCAGAAATTATGGCTTTAATCGAAGGGTCCCTCGCTAATGTTAAAAGAAAACTGTACTGACATTTTCTAAATGTCTGATAATTCTAATCTACATTTTTTGATGCCTACTACTGGAAAGAGAGGATTGTAAAACCCAGGATAAGCCTGTAATGATTTTTTGAAAAAAAATGAAAACGAGCAAGCCATGGAACGATCCACACAATTTGGCCTACGTCACAGGTGCTCTTGGTGCACAACTCCGACATTAGCAAGACGAACTACATAATGCCAATTTACTGATGAAATCTCACACGAAGTACTGCAAAAGCTGTTATTTAGTATAATTGCAATATGGAGCTATAATAAATATGTTAAACAATATCTATTAATCTTTAAAAGCAATCTCTTCAACAGCTTTTTATTTAGATAAAACTTGTGGGGAAATTCCAGATATGCAAAATGAAATTGGCATCGTTATCCGAACGTGCTGCCCATAGAAGACTGTGTGTAAGTAACGTTACGCATTGATGATCATGATCGAGCGATGGTTCGCCAGTTCAAAGTATCTAACGTAGATGAGGGCTGAGTGAATCTAAATCCAAATGTAGATAGACTCTCTTCAACGGCACGCACGGTTTACACTTAGTGAGATGAAAACGGTACCCAGTACACATAGACTCTGAAATACTAGAACTAGGACTAGGACTACTGAGCAGTCAAGGAGCAGGTTCTACGTGGCAGTCCAAGTTTTGATGAGTTGCCCTACACTCACTCACCGTCGACACTGCAGCTGTAGGCCCTATGTGCACAGCGCTAATAAGGCACAGCGTAACGTTACATACCCCTGCTGCCAGAACTTGAAGAAAGTCCAGACGAAAGTCCAGACTCCAGATCTAGATCTGGACCCTTGTCCTGCAGGCACTGTTGTTCCTGTGCTGGATTTTTCAGGTAAGGTATCTGCTTTATGGATTTCCGATGTTTTGTAGTCGAGATAAATCTCATAGTGGTGTTATTTACACCAAGGACTAATGTTAGATCTAACAGTTTGTTTCAGTAGGCCTACGTACTAGGACCCGTATCTCGGAAGAGTGGCGTGACCACGTAGATTCTAACACAGTGTCGCCGCTTCGCGATCCCAGCGCTGGTGTAGGTGCTAGCGTACTTCCGTATCCATGTAGATATCTCAAAATTCACCTTGCCAAATGGCACCAAACTCACAGGAAATACTTTATGATTCATATCCAACAGCTCACGTTAATTGGAAACAAATCACATGTCGGGAAGCGTAAGTGTAGATGTCGACTTTCCTGTCGGCGTCGCTAAAAATAATCTGCTCTACGACTAACACGAGTGATTGCGGCCAGGCCCTACCTACCTGCTGCGCACGCACAGACTGAAGTTAGCCATTTAATATCATGAGACAAATCTTTCAAGTAATCGGGGACAATAAATAAATGTACAAATTATTTGTGGTAAGTTGAATGAAATATGTAGTTCCTATATCACACAAGTCGCAAAAATCATTACACTTTTGAGTTTAGTTCTCGCGTAAATTCCCCGTTCGCACAGTACTAGTCGGCTAACTTCAGTTCTAGATTGTGCATCTTGCATTCGCCAAGATCTCTCGCGAAGAGTGAGTTTTTTTTTTAGTGACGACTTGAAAGTCGACGTCAATATTGATACTTCTCGATTACTGATTTCGTTCAAATATAAGAGAATAGTTTGAAATATGCTATGAAGTATATCCTGTAATTTTGGTGCGATTTGGTTTAGTGAAATCTGAGATATCTACATGGATAGAACAGTACACAAGCGCCGCCTGCTAACTAAATTAGGCCTAAGCGTCGTCTGCTACTCGATACGAATTAACGCACGCGTATGCGAGCACTTGTAATCAGCAATAGTGAGAGCACCTGTGACATCATAACATCCGGGCTCGTCAGCTCATTAGCATAATTCTCACCTAAAAAGTTCCATTTTTAACATTAAATTACGGACTTAATCGTTATGAAATTTTGATTCTGTTTGCACCGCTGGGTCTTTTAAAATTAAAAGAACAACATATAAAAAATAAAAAACCGGTAAAATGCCCTTTTAAGGGAATATGAATTGTAGTGCAATCAACTCTCCTTTTCTTATGTTTATCGTCTAATGTGTTATAACGGTAGAAAATGGCAAGCCAAAAGAGTAAATGATGACAGTGTAAGAGAAAGGTGCATCTTCTGATATGGTGTTATGAACTTATGGAAAAATTACAACGGGTGGTAACTTTCGGGGGCGGGGGGGGGGGGGGGTTCGGGGTATGGTTAAGGGGGGGGGGGTAGTAATCCGGGTGGTAGTTATCCTGGGGGTAGTTATCCGGGGAGTGATTATTCGGGTGGTAGTTATCCGGGGGGGGGGGGGGGTAGTTATCCGGGGAGTTGCTATCCGGGTGGTAGTTATCCAGGGGGTAGTTATCCGGGGGGTAGTTACCCAGGGGGTAGTTATCCGGGGGGTAGTTATCCAGGGGGTAGTTATCCGGGGGGTAGTTATCCAGGGGGTAGCTATCCGGGTGGTAGTTATCTGGGGGGTAGTTATCCGGGGGGTAGTCATCCAGGGGGTAGTTACCAAGGGGGTAATTATCTGGGGGTAGATGTCCTAGGGGTAATTGCCATTGGGGGTAGTTGCCCTAGGAGGGTAGATGACCGGGTGGTAGTTGTCCTAGGGGGTAATGGCCCTGGAGGGTGATTGCCCTAGGAGGGTAGTTGTCCGGGGGGTAGTTGCCCTAAGGGGGAATAGACCTGGTGGGTAATTATCCGGGTGGTAGTTATCCGGAGGGTGGTTGCCCAGGGGGTAAGTGCCCGGATACGGGAATACAGCCAGTGAACGACATGGTGGTGAGTGGAAGAAAGGAACCTTAGTTCTATATGATTTCCTTATTTCATGATGGATAATTTTCCAAAGATACTGTGTCAGGTGAAATCGTGGGGGAATACGTAATGAACCTCGAAAATATTGTTCTTGGTGGGGTGCCTTATCATTATAATCATAACATGATATATATTGGCTTCTACAGGTGTCAGACGTTTGCGCGATAAAATTGATGCAGGCTACTCGTTATAGAATGGGGAAAGCATGCAAACTTGCAAAGTTTAAAGATTATTATGACGCAAAATAATGGTCAGTGAGCACATATGTGCAAATTAACGAAAGCTTAATACCAGCTTTTTGTTTTTAGATGAGTAACTTGTAAGAAATTTCAACATTGAGATGTCAGCTCCACCTCCTCCGTCTTTTCGTTCATCTAGGCATCTATATTGTGAATAATGTGGGTGATGAATCCTCTCTCTGAATGAGTGAAGATTAGCTAGAAAATACATGTAGTATAGTTTCAATATCGTTTCGATGTAATAATTGAATCATCGCACGACTTTTGTGTTTAGGGTAGATTGTGACTGTCTGTTTTCTCCGTCAGTCTATTTTTGAGCAATAGAAAAGGACGAGATCGTCATCAAAGTCAAAACAATACTTGGATGATAAACATTCATAGTATGCTCTGGTGTCTAGTCAGCAATTTTTAACATAAACTTACCCATTGTTGTTGTCATCTTTTTTTTTTTCAAATATTGTAGATCCTGGGTGCATTGAGTCCAACACTTCAGGTAAAACGGCTGGGTCGGTAGACTAATAACTTTCCCTCACCTTTACGTCACTCAAATCGCCACTTTGCGCTGATTTCGCCCACGGTGGATCTCACATTCATGTCACGCGCGCTGCTGGATTCTCACAAAATGTGCACGCCAAGAGCATCGATTGAGAATGTAGCAGTTCAGCCAAACGAGATACCACCCTACGATGCGATCTTTATACGATGGGTCAAATTTAGATTTAGCTCCCGAGAGCCCCCGGTCATGGCAAGCGTAATAAAGGCAGACACGCACCATTGTGTCGATGTACTCAAAATGCGAAAAATTGAAGAAGTGAACGACTTACTGCGTGCTATTTTTAAATCCCTTTGCGATGGACTGCTCATAAATGCTTAAAGAACAGGCAGAGAGAAAGAGCCCACAGTACCAATGTCATTTTGAAGAGAACAATGAAAATGATAGCCCTTTTCTATGCACTCAAAGCATGCAAAGGGTGGAAGCCGAATATATCCCAAGTATGAGGATTAAGTAAATGCAGATATACTTTAGTAATACGTAACAGTGTAGTTCTGAAGAAACTTGGACAATCAGAAAGTTTAAAAGGTTCAAAAGTTTTGAATTTTTAAAGTTTTGGTTAAATCCGTGTGAAGTCATCGCTGGATAAGAAGACTATAACAATTCGCGATGTCACAGTAGGGTAACGATATAAAGAAAATATGAAGAGAATTCAAACATATTTTTATGGATTTAGCATAATGAAAGAACACTTGACGTTCCTCTTTCAGAGGGCAGGGCGAACAATATAACCCTTTACATAAGTAATTATGTCAATAACAAGTCGAAGGAATGTATACTTTTCATTAATAAGAATAAAAATTTGTTGAATTCTTGTTCATGTACACTCTGGTAAGAAGGAGCGCAATGGAAGAACTGTCTTATTTAAAGGGGATGGCTAGTAATTGATCAGTGGGAATCAGTGGGAATGCTGGGTGATGATTGTTCCAATCCTTGAGGGATTCATTTAAGAGTACATTATATATCTATTGTTGTGCGAAAATTATTTGCCTCAGAATGGTCTCATATTCAAGTAATGTGCAATTTAATGTTTCCAGGTTAGCATGCCTGTACAGTGACGGGGCGATCGTTAACATTAAACGGCACATTACTTGTCCCCGTGAAATATCTGCACGCTACTCCAATAATGTAAAACCTACCCACCACATAGCCCGAACCCTAATCCTAATCCTCATATCAAACATAACCTAAACCCCTATCACAGTTACTTAACCGTAATCCGAAGTCCTTTGAGAAAATAAGACCGGAGCATGCAATTGTCTCATGAGAAAATGTTGTGTCACCGGTCATAGCGCGTATAGTCGAATGGTTCCGTAAGGTTGTCTGTTGGAGAATTAGAATTTTGTCACATATTTTGGAAGAAAAATTTAGACAAACAATAGACAAGCAACAGTGAAGTCGGGCATATACACCCCCCCCCCCTTCCCTTTCCTTTCCAACCTCTCTCTACTCCCTGCCATTTGGGGATAAGATTTGAAGATGACATTTTCAGCCCCTGATTGTGCTCTCGATCTGTGGCGCGGTTCACTTTCCGGAACGAAATGTCGCTGAATTCAGTCACAGTTTAAGGGGAACAAGTTGGTGACTTTTGTGGCTGCACTTTCGCGGTAAACATAAACAGAGATTCCGCCGGGAAAGCGTTTCCGTTTGCTGAGCGAAATGTCACTCAAACGGCTGGCGGGGTCTCGCAAACACGTCGAAGCCACATAACGGCAGCATTAAAAAGCCCGCTATGTGCAAAAGGTCGCGAAAATGCAACGCGCAATGTGTATGTGTCTCCCTGTGCATGCGCTCACGTGACTGTATGTGCGAGGCCTATTGTGTACTTCAGACAAGACAAGCTTATAGATAAAGGCAATCGCAGTAAATCGATTGACCACTTCATGCGTGTTTAACCCAGATTTCGGATACTTTCGCTAGCCTTCTCCCTCTCCTGTCCCCCACCCCCCCCCTCTCTCTCTCTCTCTTCTCTCTTCATCGCTTAAGTGTAACGTAGCAGGGACAGGGCAGACATACAAGGGAGGTGGACAGAGACTCCCCGGACGTTCACTAACTCTTGAGTGGGAGACAATTACTTTGCTTTACACAGACCGTTAAGACGTGAGCCGACTCTTCAAGGCACTTTTGTCGGAGCACCCTCAGGTCCCGCAAAGATTGATGGTGTTGCATTTAGGTCTTAATTTTCATATCTTTTTTTTTGACCAAACACTTGCAGGGTTTGTACGTGACATCACACTGTCGTTTGCCGACCTGATCTTGACACTTGTTGATCCATTTACCACTATCAAGAGATCAGATAAACCATTATCTGTATACCCTTTGCGACACTCGGAATGAGATTTCTTTTATAGGATGATGCTTGTTTGGTCCCAAGGTTCGTTAATTGGAAGATGTAAAGAAGGTACTTGCCAACGAATCTCCGGAAGTACACACTTTATTTCGTTTTCGAGTCAACGAAACTTTGGAAAAACGAACCCCGTGTTATTTCTTTAACTACGAACTTCCGAAATAAAGCCACAAATGTAAGGATTAATGAACCCCTTTTCAATTACGCAGTAACGAAAATGTAGGTACACAGTCTTTGTGTGTTTCGAAATATCGAACCTTTGGAATAATGTATTTATCTCAATTTCGGTTTAAAGAACCTTCAGGATAGCGAACCTTATTTCATTTCCGGTTTAACGAACCTTCGTACCCCCGAAATATCATGTCATATATTTAATGTCGTATACTTTAAGATTCTATCTCCAAGATTGTTTTTGCTTACTACAGAAATGGACATCGCTACTTGTTCCTGTTTTTGTTTAAAACTGCAATTATCATTACCAGCTTCAATGTATTCATTTCGTGTCATATGTTTATAAAGGAAAGTGGAATTAAATGCCATTGTCAGTGTCAATGCCATTGTCTGATGTAATAATGATAATGATAATTAAGCTTCCATAGCGTATATAACAAATAAATGTTCCCTATGTGCTTTACAATGAATCTTGCTATTTTCCAGTGATACAAAATATATTTATCAAGTTACATTCGATATAATAAAAAATAGATGTAATTCTACAACTCACAACATAAACTGTATACATTAATGCACATGAAACACACACACACACACACACACACACACACAAAATGCTTACTTCACAAATAAGTAATTTAAAGAGGAATTGCATGAAACCAATGTAGACGACTGACGGATATATCTGCTGGAGTTCCACAATCTTGGGCAGCAACTCAAACAGACCTGTCACCATAAACTTTTGTATTAACTTTAGGAAGAAGAAGAAAAAGAACGCGCAGAGTATCGACAGACCGTATATTTCATTCGAAAACTAACATTGTACTTACAGTAGCGATAAATGAAAGGACTTAATGAATTTATAAATTCTCAATATCTTCTTTGCTTACTTGGACTGTTCTTTTCTACATGTCATCTCAAGATCTTCTGCATCAAACATGGATGTTGCGTGGGCACTGTGCAACAGTGAACGTGAACGTGAGCTCTAATTTTACGCCACATCGACGACTCAACTTCTTAACGGAGACACCTACGATTATTTCGCACATGCCGGGGAGGGGGGAGGGGGAGTGAGGAGGGAGGGAGGGGCTGGGAAGGGTGCTCCCAGCTCTCAAATCCCCAACGGATCTATCGACCGAACACTCATACTGCGCGGTTATTGGATTACTAATGGACCATACCTGAAGTATCTTCCATTTCATGCAGTGCGGCTGTAAATAAGCATGCGTCGCGAGGAATGACGTTAAACCAGAGAGACCAAGAGAGCGGGAGAGACAGACAGACAGACTGATAGACAGACAGACAGACAGACAGACAGAGACAGACAGAGATAGAGAGAGAGAGAGAGGGGGGGGGGAGATAGAAAGAACTTGGTTGCTCGAACACAGCTGCATACTTCATACTTTTTTCCATTTTGAATTAAGTTAATTTTTTTATTTCTCCTTGTACATACAAACGGTAAAATTTAAACACAATAAGCAAACATCAAACAAGCATAATCAAAAACCCAGAAAGAAAACGTCTAGGAACGGTAAAGTCAGCATACTAGTCATCAAAGCAGAGCACATTTCGTGTAACTTCTTTCTCAACGGAAAGAACACCTGGGCTTCCTTCACCACATTTTACATACTCTCATCAACAAGTCGAATGAGGCGTATATATATATATATTTTTTTTTTTTATCATGAAAAAAAAAAAGATTAAGTCTTTCCTTCTACGTTTTGTGAATATCGATGTAACATTTGACGTCACGAAAGTCAAAACTTTTTTTTTTTAACGAATGGTCCGATTTTCCTTCAACTTTCTCTGAGTGTCAAACTACAACCTACTTGCCATAACTAAATCCGTCAACCTATGCCGAGTTTCTTGTTCATAATAAAACTTTAAGGCTGTATTCCGTACACGTTTTCCCTCCCCCTCACTCATTCATATATAACATTTAAGATATTTGATCATCAAACCTATAGCTCGTCTGTACCGGATTTTAGAGTTGATGAAAAGATTTGTGTCAATTTAATCATCAACTCTCAGTCCATTACTCCCCTATCTCGATCCCTCTATGTCGTTTTGTTTCGAAGAAGCCGTGCTCCACAGGTGCACCTGCTAATCTTTATAAGATGGAAAATCCTGAATTTTATCCGTCCTCACTGCTTTGTTCTACATTCTTCCTTTACCGTTCTTTATCCTGACGGATACCTCCACATATTTTGTTACAAAGATGTGGACCTAGATATTTCTTGACCCCAAACTTCTTCAATTTCTTCCACTCTCTTCTTCTTCTTCTTCCTTTTTTCCCCCTCTTCTCCCCCTTCCTCTGTCTTGCTCTAATTCCTGTGAGCGGGGGCGAGAATGCCGGGTGAAAGGAGAGTATGTTACGACTGCATTGTTGATCGAGGCGTTAGCGGGAGCGGCTCCTATTTGCAAACCCATCAAAGTTCTTTGAATTCTCATCCTTTTTATGCCTTCACAGTCAGTATGGTAGGTGTTGATTATTTCCTTTGCCTTCATCGAGTAAACATAACCCCCTGTGATATTTGATGCGGTTTGCATTACCCTGAGGTAACAAACAGAAATCCTCCATTTTGTCGAATTATCTTCCTTTTTTTTAAGCGCTGTGACAATCCTCCTTTTGTTGAATAATCTTCGCTTTTTTTAAGCACTGCACCGTGAATTACCAACAAGAAATAAAAAAATGGGTGAAAGTATTTTTAGCGCCTAATGCATGGAAGAAAATTTTGTGGCAACACTGAGCGCAGTAGTGCAGCAGCACCATAACATTGGCGCTCATCACACACACTACTCCAGTGATCTCAGTGCCATACACAGACAGCAGCATCGCACTATAATGCATTACCATCTACGGAAGACGTAAAAGAAGTGGTCAAATGACAAGTTCGTGGGTAGAAAAAAAATGATCTCGTTCTGAATAACTGTTCAAAATTGCAATAACGTGTTTTTAAGATATTGAAATTTCGGTAATTGACGGTGCCCCGGGGTACCGCGTGGTGCATCATTTCAGTGCATCATTTCAGCTGATGAGCGGTTATTCATAGTTATACAATGCACTGGCTCAATGCACTGCGATCATGGCCTTCTCAGATATCACATGTAATACCCTTCCTACGGTACCCTTTCAAGTAACTGTTTGAGTTCTTCTTTTTTTTGTTGTTTTTTTTAGCTGATAGCGTCATGGACTAGCTAAGAAATCCCCATCACTGTTGATTAAATCACATCGTAATTATATAAGTCTTGAGATGCTACAGTAAGGACGTACGATGCAATATCACATACTCTTGGCTTTTGCCGATAGCATTAAAGTACTTAAACAAAAAGGAATCTCGGACCTAAAATAAGAGTGTTAGAGTGTCACAGCTCAGTGATGCTTGGAGCAACCAGTAGTCAATGGTGCTGCATGCTGTGTTTTTCCTTTTTCTTTAAAGCGCTAAGTCACGGTTTTTCTTTTCCGTTGTTTTTTTTTTCCTTAGCAAAATGTGTTTCGTATACTAAGATTAAGAGTTTTATGTGTAGATCTATAATTGGCGTTGTATTATATACACACACACATAGGGCTTCATCCACGTCAAGCTCTGCTTATGATGACGGTCCCCTGTATTGATTTCTCCTTTGTTCATAAATACAGTATGCCTTAATATGTTGCTTTGATTCGTATGTCATTACAGACTGATGCTGTTATGAAATTGATATTTCTTATATTGATTTGTACGTTAAACTCTCTTTTTTCATACCTTGTGTATTTGGAGAAAGAAAAAATGCAGAAATAAACCAAACCAACCAAACACATGTGCAAATCAATCTAAGCATAATATTGGAAAGGGATGAGACTGCTGAAAGGCTGAAAGACGGGGCTTAATATTTGCAGTTCTCTCGTGAATAATAACTAACCATGCACTGTTACTGAAAAGAAAAGAAAGGCAAAAGGGAGATAAACACGCACACACTGACGCTGACACACCCAAACAAGCAAAACAAACGACAAACAGACCTCATGTCGACGTCCTGCTAACTGGAAAGCTGGGAGAATTTTGAAGAAGATACGGAATGATACACTGATGCAAGATTAGGACGAGTGATCACCTAGACAAACTACCGTCATTAAATTGCGATTTCCATGAATATTGGATGGTTCGCCTCTTTGCTGCACGTAACCCGATAGATGAGCTTCATGATGCATTCAAATATCAAATGTGTGAAGTTTCCCTTCACGTTCGCAACACTAATCGACACCTGCATCCGCTCGTTCACCCGCTGCGCGTGACTGCCAGAGTGCTCCATTGGCCCTAATCCACATTCATGAACGCCAATATATGGACAATTCGGCGAACCACGGTGACCTTTTGGCGGGCTCAACGGTTGGCACAGACAACCGTTACCATGGGGACGCGCTTTAAACCAAGTGTTGTTGTTGTTGTTATTATTATTATTGTTGTTGTTGTGGTTGTTATTGTTTTTGTGGTGGTGGTGGTGGTGGTGGTCGTCGTCGTCTTTTCAACAGACCGTTATACTGATGTTGTCATATGAATGAATTTGCTTTGGTCCCCCGTGATGGTTAAAATATAATTTTTTTTTTTGCGTGCGTCGGTTGATGGTAACCTATGGAATCTTTAGGGGAAAAGAAACAACCTACTGTAAACTTATGGGATTGTTGTATATGGCATCTACACATGAATGAATGATAATTCAATCTATCGTGAGCTTACAGAACTCATCGCCAATGTATGCTATTTAATGAAGGAGCCTTGTATCAGTTTACTAGAGGGGATTGTGGTCTAACCATTTCATAGGACTTGAGATGAACTTTCGCACCTTATGTCTGCAAATCTTTTAAATGCTATACTTTAACCCGTTCCATACTCAATTCTGAAATGCTCACAGACTTAATACGCAGGCCACCACGGAACGGGTTGATACATAAATACGTTATAAAAAAAAAGACCACAAGCTGCTATCGGCTACTCTGAAAGGTTAAAATAAACTAATATGATCAAGACATTGATGATGATGCTAATAATAATGACAAAAATGATAACACTAATAACAATGATAATAACGATAAAGATTATGACAATCATTATGATGATGTTTATAATGATGTAGTAATAGAAACGTTTTGAAATAAATGACAGAAATAAAATGTTCGTCACTTGGCATTCGCACCAGAAGCAAATCAATTTGATTACAAGGTAGCTAAAGTGCTGTTTGAGGAATGATACTTGTATAGACCTTAAGTAGATTTCTTAAATTTTATTTTAGTTCTAGACACGGTGTCGTATCGCTGTATTGATGGGTTTTTTTCTAATATCTCCTGCTGGAACATGAAATACAAATTATAAATTGAAATTTGAAAATTGAAAAACAAACTTGATGCAGTTGAATCAAAACGCACTGACGTACTTTGCAATGGAATGAAAAAACACAAAAACAACCAAAACACATCGTATCTTTATTACTGACCTACAATATCAAGTGACACTAGAGTTGTCAATTACAGCGCTCTAAATGAATGGTCGACACTTGATAGCTCGTTCAAAACAACGTTTTGGAACGCCCACAGTCCTTAAAATGTCAAAGGTATTTGACTTCTCATTCTCAAGTATCTTCTCGCCGAACGATGGTACTGACAGTGCCATGGGATCCGTCGATTAGCGAAGATTGAGAAACGGGGGCAATGCCCCGGTAGTTCAGTTGTTCAATATACTACAACCGTCTTCACATAAAACGCCAGCACGGCACTTTTTCTCCAAATCTCTCTCTCTCTCTCTCTCTCTCTCTCTCTCTCTATCTCTATCTCCCCCTTCCCTTTTTTCCCCTCTTTTGCTAAAAGTGTATATTTACGTCAGCATTGTTACAGATGGGGAAAGATTTCTGTACAACCTTCGACTCCTTTTGTATTTCGTGGTCATTGTAATACTGGTAATTATGATGATGACATCGGTACAATGACAATATGACAATAGCAAGAACACTTTAGCATGTCTAGGGAACAATACTGCTACCACCTGTTCGTTTAGCTATGTGATGATCATGATTACTGGCATTATCATTACTAGTTTAAGGTATATTTTGATCGTAATAAAAAGATATTACTATTTTTTTTCTGCATCAAGCGCTATGTAAGTGTTATTTATTTATTCATTATCATAATCATTATTATTACTGTTATTATAATCATTATTATTGTTATTATTGTTGTTATTAATATTGTACTACTACTATTATTACTATTATTATTATTATTATTATTATTATCATTATTATTATTATTCATTATCATTATTATTATCATTATCAATTCCTGTTCCCATCTTTCCTCAAAACTCGAAAGGGTAAAACTCTTTGACATGAAAGAAAACGAAGTAAAAAAAGAATACACTGAACGCAAGCCCACAAAAATGTGAAATAAAACTAAATCATAAAATATTTTGCCATTCCCGAGTTGTTGTCTTTTGGTGCTAATTACATGAAAAACTCTATAATTTAAAGTTTAGATGTCAGTATGAATAACAATGCAGCAGAAGAATCAAGCCTTTGCCCCAACTCAACCTTGATCGGAAAAGTTCTCATTTTGCCGTGCTCAAATAAAGTGAAAAGCTGTTCATCTCACAACGATCATAGAAAAGAAAGAAAAACACTTCTGACAATTAGCATAACATGGGAAGCTGACGTTTCGCAAGATGGGCTTCCATGGTTTCCAATTCTTGCTGCTCCATTAATCGTCCATCTTTCCAACTGTCAGTTGTTTTAATGTGATCAAGATGCTCCTTCAGAAACCCTGACCAGAACTCCTTGGCCCCATCCTAGGTCCTATGGTTACGTCTTATGTATCAACCTCTCTTGGTTACATATCACTGACTTGAGAAGAACGAAGGGGACATTGACACTAGTTTTATAGGGTGGGCAGAAAGACGAGTATAGGGAGAGTGCATGGAAGTGTGCTTAGGGGGCATTGACCCCTGGGCATCTTTTTAACCTCCTTGAATCCCTGCACACTTCTGAAACGCGTAAGGGAAGTCGCCCTCTTCTTATACCTCCCTGAGGAAACGAAGGAAATTGCTGCCATATTCACAGTTTTAGAACAAATTGAGCAGAATAAATGGACTGGCTTTCAGAACATTGCGATGGCAATCAACCAAGTAAGCAACACTTTATTTAGTGAGCTGTTTCTAGGGATGAAAATGTCAGAACCGCTCATAGTGAGTAAGAGATTTGTTTGCCAGGAGCAAAGATAGATTCGTGCTTGAATATTGAATATTGTGTCTAAGGAAAACGAGAGAATCTTAAAGGTTACAATCATACTCTATAAACTGGATCTCAAATTCAAAAGAAATTTGACAAGATGTAAAGACAGTAATCACTTCGCACTCATTTTGAAGAGAAGTAAGAAGCACAAATGGCATCAAAATATTTCTAACGATGATGCTTATCATGCCCATTTGAGAATTATTCAGTAAGTAGCTTTACTTTACCCACCATATTGTGGTAATGTAATTTAATTGAATTTGATAAAAATTCAAGAGCGTCATTGTAGCTGCCCAGACTGTAAAAATATTTACCTTTCAAATCGCGAGAGAGTCTCTCTTTTTTTCTTTTTTAGCAGAAGTTCTCCTTCTCTTGACTCCATTGCTTGACATTAAATTTGCACATTTCAATTTCATTGCATATGTCTTACATTAAAGCCATAGCAAAAACAGTTTGTTTATTCCAAAAGTCCGTTATAGTCAATAATAGGGAGGCATGAGAATAATTTATTCTACAATGCGTCCCTCAAGAAATGTCAGTGTATATTGACACACTTGACACAAATCTCCAACAACACTTGTCTTCTTTATCGCCACTGTATTCGAAACTGACAGATGTTTCAAATTATTACAGTATTGAAAGGATTTGAAAATTTTCTTATATATTCATATAATAGATTATGTTAGGTAAGAAATATTCTCTATACAGAACAAGTATTAAGCATATGTGACAGTGACAGTGAACAGTGACAAGAACATAATTCAGGAGGACACTGTATCACACGAAGGCACGACCACACTAACTACATAAGTAAGGGGATCTGCCTTTTTGATATACCAGGAGCGTCTTCTGCCTTATACCAGGAGCGTCTTACGTTACCGAAATAAACCTAGTTTTGCGCGCTTCCTGGATGGCAATTTTAAACCAATTTTGAAATCATGACCGTTAGAAATTTCACCCACGAGGCATTATGAACCAGTGATATCTGTTATTCATATAGAAATTTCGAAACGGGGAAAATCCAACTAACCGTATTCAGATAAAACAGAGCGCAAAACCCCAGCAAGCTCGTATATTCCAGGCACTAATATCGTATATCTATTTGTATGTCCATCATAATATTATATTAACTTCCTTCTGCTCTGTAGCCGTATCAGTCCTGCTTTCTCTTTCTATTTTGTCTCTTTTTTGTTATCTATCTTTTTCTTACTTCGTTGGTGAAATTATCTTATTTGAAGGACTCACGTGTTTACAATCATTATTCTTTCGTGTATACTCACCTCCCCCCCCCCCCCACACCATGTTAACTCTTATTTTAAGAAAAGGTCAAATGATCGATGTTCTTTTTATTCTGCTAACCATGTGCCTCAATTTTGTTGTTACAGTCAATCTTTTGGAAACTAAAATAAACGCTAAATTGAATAGAGGTAGAAATATCAGGAATATATATTTCAGTATCATTTTCCCCAAGACTTCAGGCTTTCTAAACAGCACGCAAAGCAATAAGGCAATGTAGCGTTTATGCGACACACGGCATAAACAGTAGGCCTATATACAACTCAGGTAGTTCGTCTGACTCTCACTTTTCTCTTTTTTCTTCCCCCTATTTTCACTTTTATCTTCATATTTTGGCTTTTCTGCTTCATTATACCATCTTCCTTTCCTTCCTCCCGTAATTTATTTATCTTCTTCCCATAAATCAAGCTTCTGCTTCAGATGGCGGTCTCTTGCTTTTCGTTTCTGATAATTTGACTGAATGATGAACGATTTTTTTCCAGTTTGTTCGTGTTTGCCAATAATTTACGTATATAACATTTCATGACTGATACATGATTATCCATAATGTGTTTATTCTTTGCCTACTGTATGACTGTATGATTAATTTTTGGAAAATTGTTTGTTACGTTATTCTTACTTTGTAAAAATGCAGAAATAAATCAAATCAAATCAAACTTTTCTTCTTCTCCTGCTTCTTTCGGTTTTCATCATGTCCATAAAACTTGAAATGGAAGCCCGTAATGATTTTTCTCGGAATGAGTAAAGAATAGATTTGAAAAGTGAAACCGAGAATGTTATAAAAACAAAAATCCTTCCATCCAAAAATGAAACAAACAAAAACAAACAAAAACAAAACGAATACAGACTATATAACTAAGCAGCATAGCATGGTTTGCTGTCATTGTGTTGACGTTATCGTGAACCAAAGGGTCATTTAATTTCGGCCATATCATGCATATTCTGCAAATACTAAAAATGTTCCTTGCTACAAATTGTTGACGAATATTCCTTTGTCTGGAAAACATGATAGATTGGAACTAGCAAAGTCAATATCTCATTACTCCTGCTGTGTCATACTCGGCGTTGTTTGACATGGGTCACAGAAAACAAGTTCGATGCAATTTCACGAATTAATTCTATTTATGCCTGTATCCCCCCCCCCCCACACACACACACGCATACATGTACACTTTTTGGGGAAAAAACCAAACAAACAAGCAAGCTAACAGAAAACCAACCGAAGTTTAAAGTCTCGATCTTCAAGATCTCGAAGTTTTACCTGTGTGACCATAATTGATAGTGACCGCGACTATATAACGGACAAAACACCAATTCGGTAGAAACTGAACGGTGTTCCATACATAATAACAGTTAGGAAGTTGTGCGCAAATGGCTACCAACTGAACTACAGGTAGAGATTATGTGCTTAACTTATCATGTAGGGCCTACTTTAAATAGTCCATGATGATTTTAAAATTTCTTATCATGACATTCTAAATGTTCATAACTCAGAGTTTTAGCTGCTATTTCACAAATTATTAGTTAAAATAGAAACTGCAAACCTTCCAAAAAGTCATGCTCAGGATAAATTGTGTAAATCTGTATGGTCGCGTCCAGTCCATATCGGCCAGTCATCAACCATAATAATTTCTGATACATTACCCGTATCATAGATGTTCAGTTCAGTTCAGTTCAGTTCAGTTTTTATTTCTGCATTTCAAAATCAATACAAATCAACAAATCAACAAAATACTTACATAGTCATTTACAGAGCTAATATTCGTAACGTTTGGATCATACATACAATTTTTTTTTTCATTAACGAATATTATATATAAGAGGAAGCAATAGGAAATGATAAAAATGAAATACAGGGGACCATCATCATAAGCTAGGCTTGACGAGGAAGATGGCCCCAGGTAAAGAGATACATAACGAAAATCTTGCCACTCATTGAGTGGGGGGGGGGGGGGGGGGGGTAATTGGATTCGAATGGGGGGTAATTGAGTGGGGGGGGGGGGGTAATTGGAATCGAAGTGAATGTGGAATCTTCCCTGAATCCGACGCTGTACGTACTTGAGAAGAGCATGTGCAGTTCGTTCAGATAACTTTATCACACCTACCAGCCTTATTAAAATTATATATACGAAAAAAACCCTGTATACTCAGTTTTTATCTTATAACTGCATTTTCCCGCAAACTAGAGTTGTTTTATAATGTTTTGCTTTGTTTTGTTTGCTTGTTTGTTTTTTTAGGTAAGAATGAAGGTATATAATCATGTCAAAAGCAATTCACCAAAAACAAGTTCACACGTAAACCAAGAACTAAAGGGAGAGATTAGAAAAAAAAAACAATCTAAGTGCAATGAAGACACACTGGGCAGGACGATATGCCTCCCTTGATTATATAATCAACCTCTGCTTATAAGAGTGACGGTAAATCAACCTCTGCTTATAAGAGTGACGGGAGTCTGGGAGTTGCACCGCAGGAGCTAGAGCATGTATCAATATGATTTTACACCGCGATATTAACACTACTTGGTCATAGGGATCCATGGCCTGTCGGGACGTCAGATTATATTTGATTTCGCTAGAGGTGTGAAGGATCGATCTCAAACACAGAGGGAGAAAGAGAAAAAAATGAGAAAAAGAGTAACTGGGGCAAGACGTAAACAACACACTTTCAAAATTTTTTCATGCATTTTTTACAAAGAGGTTAATTCTCTCCGGGTTTGAATGACATCTTGTGCACTCTCTTGCGGCTAATCATTAAAAAAAAAATATGACTGCATCACTAGTCTATACTCGCGATTCCACTACTATCGCTATTGCTACTATATACTATTCTTCTGCTGTATAAAGCTATATTATGTAAAACAATAAAGGTACTAGTATACTATGATGTGACACTATTTGATATTAATGTTTTTTGTTGATTTTGTGTACAATGTATATTATGTTGCCCTCCTCATCCCGCTTTTTTTTTTCCACTGTAAAGGCCTCGGCACACCGAGCACGGTAACTGCAATGGTCCGTTTTTTTTTGTTTTTTGTTTTTTGTTTTTGTTTTTTTTTTTTGCTTTGGTGAGTCATGGTAATTAAATGTATTTGTTATGTCACGATCTAGGCTTGTTTTTCCATTTCTGCCTTGTAGCTGTGTTATAATTCATTTCATTCTTTGTCATGCTTTATCAAATTCGTTTTGCCTTAGTCTATGAAGAAATGTCTAACAAAAAATGATAATAATAATAGTAATGATAATAATGATAATAATAATAATAATAATAATAATAATAATAATAATAATAATGATAATATTAATGTAGGGAGGGGCCGAATGGGGGCGGATGATAAGAGAGATATGGAGAAAAGGACGAGATGATGTGAAGACGGTGTGTGTGTATGTGTGTCTATGATGGAGATGGTTATACGGCACGCGGGTTCGGGTGGGAGGTCGTGCAGTCAATGAAGACAAACACTAGACAGGAGTCCTGTGAACAGCAAGCAGAGAGGTCTCTTTTATTAACTCATAATATAGTCACAACACAATCACAGCTCCTAAAATGTACTTTAGGAGAACCCTTGAAACACTATATGTGCACATCATCAAGTCCACACATGTTTAACACCAAAACAACTCATTCATTATAACACACAGATACCAAGTGAGTTATTGTCTCTATAGCTATATAAATCCACAATGGAGTATCAATAATAGTATCATAACTAGTGAAAGCATCTGCCATATAATCAGCTGTATGTGGCATAACTCTCTCTCTCTATTATTTCACTTATCATGACTGTTTAAAACCATTTATAATACATTAAACAGACTGTAAATGGCTGGGTACAAATGTTGTGGAACCATTTGGTACAATGTAAATGTGTTGTAACAATATCTGCTTTTTAAGACTTATATGTTACAACACTGTGATGTCTATTCACACAAAGGGCTCACTCTATGGAATAAAATCATACTCTCCACACTTCATGATAAGCAGCCAGTGTCATGTCCACTCTGTTAGTGTAATGTCAGACCCCTTAGTAGGATATAGGCTTTTACATGTGTGACTACCAGTCCTTGCATATACATATACAATACATATCTTATTCATCATTATTTGTGAAAAGAATAATACCTGTCTTGTTTTAGAGTCCAGCGAAGATCTGACTCAAACTATGCTATTTTGTTTAGATAATAATAAAAACAAATGAGACAGCAGTTCTCTCTTCAATGATTTGAATTGCTGAACAGTACCAGAGCCTGAATGCATCCTATCATTAACACTTCCACATAACCCTTCTATAAGATCACCTTTGCTCTTAGATAAAAGTCACGCAATATCATATGGATAAATCCTCTCTTCCACCAGCCATTCCTAATATCTACAGATCACTTCGTCACAGTCAAATCACCTATCCCTACTCAAGACAATTACAATCACACATCTGATCCATATAGGTCCCACTACATCAAATCTGGAATGTCAGCAAGATAAGATGGGGGTATAATAATGTTGAAAAAATTACATTATACCAAACTACTGCGGATCTTACAACTTTAGATCACAGGGTACACCAATTATAAAAAACAAATGCCAATCAACATAATGTCTCAGCATGACAAACCTTAAATGATAGTAACGGCAGTGCAATATACACCTGTATTCTTAACTCCTCCATTGTGTGTGTCAAAACTATTATGATCGATACTCAGGTAGCTTCTTAAATCTCTTGCTAGACCCTAGTCCCTATCAATACAGAATCTTACTCTATTAGGGGAAGCAAAAGGAATAATATTCCCTCTTACAACCTCAGTGGTATTACATCATAAACCCACAACACTGTACCTACACTGCACATCTCTGACTCTATCTCTAAACTCTTCCACCTTAAATGCATTACCAAAATGTAGTATAGGTAAATAGCTTCCATCAAAAACCATCAACTCAGCATCTCATCACACTATTACAGGCGCCCCATACTACACAGCACCATGTAATACCAGAGTATACAGATCACGCTAAACGCCCTATACTGTTACACAGCGCTACATAATACACTGTTCAATACCGTAATTGGTCACGTACACAAACCTACGCAGGCCTGCAGCCCTTGCATTGTACTTCTGCACTACGAATACATTGCGCGCACAAGACTACGGCAGCCACAATTAACTACATACGCCCGTGCACACAATACACGTCCGTAGACCGACTTAACACAGGTACGTACATACACAAGTTACCGTGCATTCAGTGCCACTGAACAAAACCACCATCAACCAGAGACAAATAGAATGGCTTCATGTAAATTCTGACAAACACTCTCACTCCATATAATATGCCTATTTGGCCCTTACAACTCTTCATATCAATTACCAATACTGATAATACAGCACCATAACATCTAAGCACTGAAATTCTTGTGTAATTTGTGACGTTCTCATTTTCATCAACTCACCTGTGAACAGCAAGCAGAGAGGTGCCTGCCACATGGGGGCGCCCCTCCGTTGCTGATGTCTCTGCATAATTAGCACATCCCCACATTAACAATGATAATATTGATAACAATAATAATGATTATAACAACAATAATAACAATGACAATGATAATAGTAATGATGATAATAGTAATAATAATAACAGCAATAACAGTTGATTATGATAATACTATTTCTGCTCCTCATGTTTATCGCAGATAAACCACTAGTATAATATTGATTCTGATTCTGATTTTATTTCTGAATTTCTTTTTCATACATAAATGAAATACAAAGTCAATTGAACAAACAAATTGAGCACAGTATAAATTGAATCTGACAATTAAAACAAATAAATGATTAATTCAAATATTTATTTTCCCCCTGACACAATTCAAAATGAAAATAAACTATTTTGTGCATACATTTACGCAAGCATACATTTATGCAAACATAAGTTGCAGTATATCTCTTGCTCAAAGACAAATCAGGCGATTCTTGATGTACAGAAATTCAGGAGACCATCATCATAAACAAGCGCTTGACGAGGGCAATGGCCTCTGAAATAATTGTCTAAACAATACAACATTGTAAGAATATAACATATAAGTCACCACTCACTGTGTGGCGATAAGGAGAAAGGGAGGGAAGTGAAGGGAGGGAAAAGGGAGGGACGATAGTGGAAGTTATTGCTATAACTTCCTGTTTACTACAGTGAAAAAAAAGTAAATGGCTGGAGTTTTATACATGCTAAAGGTAATCGCAAGTTTGTTGTGACTGGCATCTTCCACAAACGAAAAAGATGTCACCAAGTTTGTCAGAGAATTTGAGGAGCTAACACCTGACTGCCTCCATCAAAACCACAGCCCGAAAACAATGCAATCGATATTATGAAGCGACGAAGGATTACTGACGGTAAAACGTGCATTGAACTCACATCGGCAGTGCGCACCTGAAAGTGGCCAGCAAATATTCATGGAATGGAGAAACGAGTGTAATCTGATCGGTCAAGTCCATTTTCTCGTTTTGGGGATGCGAACGGCTTCGGGGGGAAAAACAGGATGATATTTCTCCGAAATGACTCAATTAAACACTGCGCTGCTTATGAAGGGGTGCTCGATGTGCATTAACCGACTTGTCATGCCAAGAATGAGATAATGAACATCTCTCACTCGCTGTATCTCCATAATCCTCTCTCTGGAGCTCGATCTTTTCCTATTCTTTCTTCTTCCTCCCCAACTCAGTCGTCTCGCCCATGTGCAATATTTTCTCGTAAACATTGTTACTTCGGAGTTAATAAGCGATAAAGGGATCATAGTGATCTGTAGAAACACGCACACACACACACACACACACACACACACACATGAACAATAAAATGTGAACCGCATTCGAATGATACCTCAAGAATGTAATATCGTTTGATTGTCAAGTAAAACTTCGTTAATACTGCGTCCTACTAGTGCCTCATAATGACCGCCTTGTTCGCGTGAGTGTGCTTGACCATGAATTTGCTCCTCCCGTGCTAGGTGTGTAAAAATATCCGATTCTCCTATACTACATGAGTTGTGTGATAAAATGGACTAGAGAAAGTATGGGTACATCATTCTGCCTCTTGGTCGATGTGTATTCATTAAAACAATAATACATGAAACGCTTTCAAGAAAATTTTGAATTCAAATAGTACCATACGAGGGCCTATAGTGTAAGGTCAAGAATAACTTTGTACGGAGAAGATAAAAAGAATGAAGAAATACTACATCATCGTCACTTTATTGAAGCATATCAAACAGCAAAGGGAAAACTCAAAGACATGTTATTATAGCAATAACAACGTAAAATAGAAATAACAATGTTAATGCAGCATTGCACTGCCCAGGACAAGAAATATAAATGAACATGCTTCGCAAGTGAAAATCACACATAGAATAGACGTAAATGACAGTACTACATAACACTGAAAACAAAGGGGCATACAATTACACCAATTTTTTTTTTTCAAAAATGAAGGGGAAAGTGGGATAATAGCTATATTCCGACGGAATATTTATTGATATTACGGCACTACTATAATGCCATTCCTATTATACATTAAATAACAGTACTCTCTTGAGGATAATAATTATGACCTCACCCTGTACTGTTTTTGCTTCCTGCATCTCGTTTTCCGATATGAGAAGAGATTTAGGCTCCTGCTCCCCTCTCTGAAATTCATAATATTTTGAGATGTTTAGATAAGAAGAGCAAAACTATGCTGACTTGTTGGCTTGTGGGCAAAAGCTACAGGGATGACGCTTAATTACCACGACTTTAAGAAAGAACTAAAAAAAAAAAGCAGGGCTGGCGGAGCGTTTTCAAAAGTGTGGGGGCCCCACTTCCGGGTTTCATGAGATAACAAGCAAGAAACAAAAATATATATATAAAAAGGTCATCAGCTCATCTCTCCCCTTCCTTTTCAGGGGGTTTCTTCAGCTGAAAGCAAAAAACAAAAACAAAAACAAACACAAAAAACAAATAATGGTCTCAGTGGAAAAACATAACCTTACCGCGCTCACACTTCAAGATCTCTAACCTATTTCTATTTAGTGCCACTTACGTACTTCCGAGTTAAAAAAAGGTGTGGGGCCCAAAGTGATGCCACCTTATGTATTCCTTTGTATGGTGCACAAAAAGTGTGGGGGCCCGAGCCCCAAAGGCCCCCACGGTTCCGCCGGCCATGAAAAGTTTTCACTATACTTTTTAATGGTTATCAATTCATTGAAAAATTGCTAGAGGCCCAGTTGTTAGTTATTCGGGCATCAAAACGAAGACCAAAGAGATATCTTAGTGATTTCAGAGAGATAATACGAATAATCTCCATAAAACTTTGATATATGGCAATTATTCATATCATTCAGAGCTTCAAAATTATGAGATCAAAACGGAAATCTCACTGAGATGAAAAGACACGTATGGAGAGAGAGATTTCTTCGAAAAGAACATCTTCTCCTGTAATAACCACTATGAATATTGAAACTAGTCAAGAAGGTCATCTCCATTGCACTTGACTTCAAAGCTTAATCGAGGACTGTCGGCAACAAGTTGCATAATGCTTGTAAAGGTCAAACCAGAGCACCACATCAGTACAAGAGTGTGTCTCAAAGCAGACGACAGGCTTTGTGGGATGAGCGGGAGAAAATTGGCGGATTATTGAGCGAGTTCTGGAAGAAGCTCTCAAGCAATTCTCTCAAAGCTATAGGTGAATCTATAGGTGAATCTAATCACGCAGTAGGTTGAAGAGTTCAGGAGGCACCACTCATGTCGTGTCTACTGCAGGGAGAGGGGAGATGGAGTTATATTTGAATGTACGCAAGGTATACACTGTGATGCCTCATACTGTGCCGCCTCACAGTGTGATACCTCATAGAGTGAAAAAGAAGAAAAATAGCTCTCTGAATGACATACAGTATTAGCGCTATTTCTACAATATCACAGTAGCAGCACAGATACATTCAAATTCTCCGAATAGTCGAGAAGAACGATATAAGCATCATAACTACATGTCTTTGAAACACATGCACGACAAATAAATTAACTACATTGAATAGCAGACTATGGTTAAAACAGAAAAGAAAAAAAAAAACATGCTCACATTATCACACATTGATAGAGTTTCACCTTAACCAGTTTTCATCGTCTTTATATTGAAAATCTACAATGATTGTCTGAAATAGGGCCTACTTAGCGTGTGTTTCACATAGGTGGATTAGCTTTTAAGGAATTTTCATAGTGTTGCCTTTCGAAACGGTTACAGTTCGTAATTCCGACAGTTCGTTAATGCGAAAATGAAATAAGGTAAGGTATTCCCATGATTTCTTATTCCCAGGGTTCTGAATTCCGGAATTGAAATAAGATTCGTTATTCCGAAACTTCATTAATCCGAAAACGATAATGTTCGTAATTCCGGAGGTTCGTTTTACATTAGTAACGAACCTTAGGAACAGCGCGACAATTGTTCAGACCAGTGAACCCTTTTCATTTACATATTGACGAACAAAAAGGTATACGGAATTTGTGTGTTTCGGAAACACAAGACTTCGGAATATTTTCGGATCAATGAACCCTTCGGAAAAACGAACATCACCCCTCAAAACATGTACAAATGACAAATGACAATTTTGATCAAAAAGACAATAAACTCTTTCAGTCAATTTCAGGAAAACTTTCCATCTTTGATTCAGTCGATGACAATGAAAGAAAAAAAAAAGTCGATGGGGCATTTATTCGTAATTTACCTATGATAATGCCCGACGGTGAAACTTTGATCACGATGATGCATAATATGATTATGATATTCCAAACACATAATCTGAGTATAGGCTACAGGGATAATCTGTGGAGGTGGAACCTGCGGTGTCACATTCTGACAAAGGGATATCCTGCAGCTTTTGTAGTGATGTGTAGTCGGGGCTTGTAATAACCTGTATTAAGGCAGGTTTATTACGTCGTTTACCCAGGAATACTAGCGTAAGCTCTGCTATTGAAGAAGGCAGTGGCATTAGGTACCATTCTTTGTTTTTACACTGGCAGTGGTGTAAAAGTGTGGGCCTACATCATGGGTAAAATTTATTGTCCAAAGAAAGACAGCACCAGACAGGATATGAACCCCAAAATTTCCGTTTCAAAGTCCAGAACATTACCCACTATACCACGGTCCTACTACTACTAATACGACTGTCTGTAGACTAGCGAGCACATCTATGCGAGTCAAGGTGTGAGCATCCGTTAAAAAATGTCAAATGGTTTTCTTTGATTTTTTTTTTACTATTCGCTTATACACAAAAACAAACACAACAGATGGAAATGGCTACGTTATTTCTCGTTCACTCAGTCGCTGTCTTTACTCTTCGCAAATTTTTGTTGCATAAAGTGAATACATGTGTGTGTGTGTGTGTGTGTTTGTCTGTGTGTGTGTGCGCGCATGCGTGTTACATTTACCATCCACTGTTGAATATTCATATTTCTCGTCATTGCCTTCAAAAAGATAATTTAATGAGAATCACTGTTAACAATGACCTCTAAACACTCTTTCTGAACACCTCAAACTCCATTTCACTTGTGATTTTTTTTTCTTCTCTATTACTTGTATATGGTATTGGTATTCAATGTATTATTCAATGTCTTAAATTTTGTTGGCGCGTGATGAATTTTTTGTTGCTCTAGAGCTTCTTTAAAGAACCATTCTATATAGTGGGGCAGATATGTAGCAAAAATTGGTCGAGATGCTCACATCCGGCAGAAAGTATGAAATTTTGCATATAGGGGTATTTGGGGACGCTGATTTCAAAAATTTATTGCCGGATCTGACCACGGGGGTCGGCCGCCATTTTGAATTCCAATATGGCCGCCATCACAAAACAAATCTAAAGATCCCTATCTTCAGTTCTGAATGACCTGTGGTACAAAAATTTGGCACACAAGAGCTTTTGTCATATTGAATTTGATGACAGATTAATTTGAAGCGTCTGACAAACATCGAATGGCCGCCATTTTGAATTCCAATATGGCCGCCTCGACGAAATGTTCAAAATCCCTATCTCGAGTTCTAAGTGGTGAGTGACGCTGAAATTAGGTGCAAACAAGTATTTTAACATACTGAGTTAAAAAAAAAATGGACTAATGTGATGTGTCTGACAAACGCAATGCCCGCCATTTTAGATTCCAATATGGCTGCGAAGACAAACATCACGACTAACATTCACGGGCATGCCAAAAAGTGCAGCAAAAATGAAGCATAATGCACCTTTCACAATGTTAATACAGCAGCGCGCACTCAATCAGTTACAAACGCGCGCTCAATCAGGTAGCCTAATATTTACAAACCCGAGATAGAGATTTTCAACACTCCAACAAGGCAACTATGTAGAAAAATTCAAATTGGCTGCCATGCAGCTTGTCAGACATATCAAATAAGTCTGTTATTGAAGTCATCATATCACCATGTTTTTATGTATCAAATTTCGGTGGCTTATGTCATTCAGAACTGAAGATAGGGTATCTTTGAAGGCGGCCATATTGGAATTCAAAATGGCGGCCGACCCCGCGGCCAGATCTCTTGGATCCGGCAATTTTTGAAATCAGCGACTCAAAATATCCTTATATGCAAAACTTCATACTTTCCGCCGGATGTGAGCATCTTTTTCACATATCTGCCCCACTAATTCCTACGGCAGGCTAGTGATTTCTTTCCTTCTATTTCATTTCCCTGTATAAGTCACCATAATTCTACAAAAGTATCTCTGCTATCCCCAGGTTGTATTTGCATAGCGATTGATTTGATTTCATCTAGACAGATCAGCTTTGCCTTTTAATATTCATATTCATATGTGTGTGGGTGGGTGTGTGTGTGTGTGTGTGCACGCGCGCGTGTGTGTACAGGTATGTATGTGTATTATGTATATGTGTATAGTATAATATGATAAGCAAGGTTCTTCGTAAATTTGACATGAATGAAGTTATTGTAAACGTTAGGTCCCTACAACTCAAACTAAAACTGAATTACATGTATAATCGCATTGTAGCTCACACTCCACGATCGTGTCTCAGCCTAGTGGCTATTATAAAAAGTGTTAGATGCCATGTATTCCCAATCCAATCGGAAACATGCTGTGGATGAAGACTATTTTTGGCTGCAAATCATCGGAAGCAGCCCTCTCCCTACGGCGGAAAAGATACACCGCGCAGTCCCCTGCTCTGTGTTTTGGTCCTGCTATGGCTGAGGTCGAAGTACTTTCTTGGTCAATTTTTTTTTTTTTTTTTTTTTTTTTGCAAAACGGCAACTCCACTGAATACTAGTACTCATCGGATATCTTGAAGCGGGAGCCGTGTGGGACTGGGTACAAGCTAAGTTCAAACTATCCATTTTATAGTCTCTACAAAATTTTAAGAAATAAGGGCCGTGAGTTCGAATCCCGTGCATGTCCAAGGTCTTTTACACTCAGATTTCTGGTCTGCTCTGACCCATTCGACATAGTTAGGAAAGTTGAAATGTCGAAGTAAAGATAAAGGCATGGCCCTTTGAGAGAACAGTGTACAAAATGACGAGATTACCCTCCGAAATCAACGTCATACCCATTAAATATACCCTCAGAAATATTGTAAACTAAATTTGACTATGATTAAGGTACCGATCTTTGTGCTGCCCGCGAAGAAAGAATAAATTTTCTTATGTTTTAGCCATCACAGATTTTTTTTAACCGAAGTTTTTGGATGTTTGTGCAACATCTGTGAAGCAGCTTTTCGTGTAACTCCATAAATAGGCTAATCCCTTAATTATTGGGTAATTTCATAAGGTAAGCCAATGAATTGGAACAGAGAAATCTTCATTATCTTCATTTTTCAGTAATACCCTTGAAACACTTCGCCTTGACATATTAATTTCAATTTTTTTTTCAATTTCCAATTCACTTTATTGCCATATTTCTCACGAAAATAGCACAGAAATAAACAGTTATACAAAGCACTAATTGGATGAAACTTCACCGGAATGTAGGTGAGTCTGTCTCAGTAATAAACACAAAGGTCTGTTTAGAGTTGGGCTATAATAGTAGGTTACAGCTCGTTATTCCGAAGCTTCGTTATTCCGAAGGCTCTTCAGTCCGAAGATTCTTTATTCCGAAGGTTCGTTTTTCCGAATTTCATTTTCGGATGAACAAATCTTCGGAATAACGAACCTACGGAATAACGCCACAAATGTTCGGATTAACGAACCCTTTTTCATTTTCGGATTAACGAACCTCTGGGTATAGGGAATTTGCGTGTTTCGGATTAACGAACCTTCGGAATAACGAACCTTCGGAATATCGAACCTTCGGAATAACGAACAGCACCCTAATAGTCAAAGTACGAGAAATATGATGAGGCCTAAGTAAAAGCAAGCTTGTTCAGCCGCTACAGGTCCCGGGATAAATCAGATAGGAGGAATTATGAAATACAGATACTATCTATTAAGACCATATTTTGATAGGGGGACCGATTAAAACAAAACAAGAAAGTTGAACAGTTCAGTTCAGTTTATTTTATTTTCGCACGGAACCGACTTCAGCCAATGGCTGTTCTTCAGCTGGTCCGTGCCCGATAAAATCACATATACATCATCATACATTGTACAATAACAAACAAAGTCAAACAACAAAGTCAAACAAAGTCAAATGAATAACAAAACGCAGAAAAGCCACATGATGCAACAATTATTAAGAACACATTACTAACAAATAAAGACATTTGGGAAAACGACTGAGATTATGATGATTCAAATAAATGTGAAGGTAAATTTTTGGAGTGACCGTTAGTGACGGTACCGTAGCATAAATACATGATTTCAAAGGTAGGATAGTGTGAAATCTGTCGGAGATACATGGACTCATTATAAACAATACACACAACGAGAATACAGCTCAGGAGTCGCATTCCAGCAGGGCTCCTTGAACCAGGTCGCGTGAACATCATAATCCTGTGTTTCTCGAATTCAAATTTCTTGTGTTAATGGTTGACGATACACTTCTTTAATAGAAATATAATGTCGAAAATACCAATAGACTAAATAAAAAAAAAAACATTTTATATTCCTTTACCTTGCTTGTAATTTGCTGGATGCTCTATTCGTTTCTTATCTTATATATCTAAATCATGAAGTTTTAGCTTTAGGCGACGCTCATTAAACATTATCACACGATCATTTGCACTACAAAAGGAATCCCATCGTATTTTAACTCTGCTGCACTCCCTCATTCTAATTCACTGTTTGTTTCTTTGTTTGTTTGTTTGTTTTTTCTTACAACATACTGAATATTCACGAAACACATTTATTCTAGACTGGTCAGTTCATGTACACATACAATAATAATCCTCTCCCTCATATTTTCGATAATTTCTTCCCCAAATTCAATAATTTCACATTTACACTGACCCGACTATACAATGAGTTTGATTTACCTTTATACGTTGTATTACTTACTTCCTCCTTAATTAGCACCGGGCAAATAAATATACGCACTCACCCACGCAAAAAGACTTTTATATGAGACGTAAACCGACTAAGCCTATACTTCTGGAGCAGTTTTTATTTGTTTGTTTTTATGCGGGTGGAGCGCTTTAAATGCTAATGTTTTTCTTGTTTTATTCATTTTCTTCTTCAAAGAAAGCGGCATAATCGTGACCACTTCCAAATCTATTCAAGATTGCAACTTTCCCTTTGAAACGCACACAACGCACACACACGCACGCACACCAATTTGTGGTTAGCTCGTCACTTAGCACACTGGAGGAGATTATTGAATGCTCGTGCCTCTGTTTACTTCTCAGTGTAATCTGATTCCGCATGTCTTCTAGTCAAGCCATGGGATGCAATCCCCAGGGGGATAACAGCCGCCAACAGCATGAATGTTTTCTTATTTTATAATTTTCTCTTCCAACCTTTTTCTCTCCCCCGCTGCTGATGACTGCATACGGCTTGCCGAACATTCGTTGTATTTTTCTATCCGAGAAAATGCTATAGGGTACATAAATAAAACCTCTGGAACGGGCCTGCCACATGCTGTCAGACAGCAGGGAACAATATTTCTATTTCGAAAATTTAGCGCTGTTTTTTTTTTTCCCAACTCCTTCAAATCCTCATCAATCTAATGTAGTTTTTTTCTTTTCTTTTCCTTAACGGAGATGTCGGAGGAGAGGGTGGAGAGTCATACCTACGAGATTGACGGCAGAGACAACTGCGCTTAAGATGAAAATTCGTGAACATTATGAGAGGTGCGGACAGATATTCAGGTAGATGGGCGTGCCTACTATGCCATTTTTTCCCCCAGCTGTGATAAATTTTGCGGAGATGACGAGGGGACCCCTTTACAGTCAACGATTTATCTTCTCTGCATAGCCGTGATATCGTGCATAATCAAGCTTGGTTTAGGCAAAACGCCAAAAATACACAAAACATTGGTAGCAGTGCTGACTATAAACAGTGTCACTGTATAGCCGGGTCATTAGAAACGTGTGATGCTAGTTTTAACGAGGGTTCGTTAATCCAAAAATGGAATAAGGTTCGTTAATCTGAAGATGACAATGACCAGAAGGAGCGTAATAAAACGAACCTTCTTCATTACGTCCTTCATTTCGTTTCTGGATTAACGAACCTTCGGAACAACGAACTTCATTTCATTTTCGGGTTAATGAATCTTTGAAAGAACGAAACATTTTCATACTAACGAACCTTTGGAATAACGAACTTACTGTAACCTTAAAACACGCAGTACAAAACAAAATGAAACCCACACACACATACACATACACAATACACAAATCAACTTGCCCCAACCTTGTATATACACCCAATCAGGAATTGAAACCCGTAATAGTGCTCGGCCTTCCTTAGACGTCAACCAGATATATTCGACATGCCGATTAGTCATATATTTCGTAAAACTTTTTTATACATACCAAATATGACTTTCATGGACGTGCACATTTGCAATTATTTTATCATTGTATATAATAAAGTAATTTTATTATTATCACATATATATATATATATATATATATATATATATATATATATATAGCGATTAAGGCTTGCAGAAAATTCGTGAACATATTTAATTCAGTGGTGACCTTGAAGTTTGTTGGACGTGTCATCTGTGCATGTGATTGCAATGTCAACTGTCAGACACTGTCTCAAAAGTTCTTACATGGTTCTTTTGGAGAGCTTGCATATTTTCAAACTTGCAAATCTTCTGGAAAAGATTCCTCTTCATGATAATGCATGCGCAACCTCGAAAGTAGATCTTGAAAGAGGAATCTGTTGACAACACAGGCCGATCTGATTTGTGCTTGAAATTCGGTTTCCAAAATCGTCATAGTATGAAAGCGGAACGATCACCCATCAGCTGAATAAATGATAGCTACTCTAGGGCATACAGCTAAAACATTCCAGATTAATGTTCACGTTCTACACCGCAGTTGGTTAATGGTTAATGGATCAAACCTCTTAGGGAGTTTTCAAATGAACCTTAAAGAGTTATGAGCTCATTTTAGCATCGGCGTGGCTCTGTTCGAAAGTTAGGATCGAATGAGTTGTTAGTGCAAGATTGAGAATGATTGCATGATTCCTTTCAGTTGCATCTCTAAATACCTCCATTTACTTTAAATGAATACAAAACTTTACCCAAAATTAAATCACTTTAGGTCACGAGTGATGATGTGATAAGGATACTTTATCTTATGGGATTTGCTTTAACTACGATTGACAAAACGATCTAATGACTATAATTCTAGGACAAAGTTACAGTCCCACGTATCGTTTAGAAATAATCAAAAACAAAAACAACGATTTCCTTAGGTCCTGAGATTGAATAGCATCTTCATCACTGTTCATGTCTTTCGAGAGTAAATAGATTTTGAAATACTAATTTTGTTTTACTCTAGTAACCCCGTCAAAAATTTGTAAAAATGCAAAAATGCACTATGGATTTAAATTCCCCCGACATGAAGAAAAATGTGGTAAGATTTAGGAGGTAGCTGCTATAAGTACACGGATGACACACTTCCCTGTGAGCGGCATAACAAAATACTAGTAGATGCTGGGAGAAGAAAAAAAAAACACGTTTAAAGGGATCGTATAGTTTTGGTTGAGACTTACATGTGTGTAACTTCAGGTTTTTATCATTTTTTTTTTTGGTGAGATAGTGAGAAACGTCTTATGAAATATGAAAGAGCATGTAATTCCATGAGGATTTCAACGTCTATTTGATGAAAATTGATTTTGAAATGGCTGAGATACCCAAAACAGAGCGATCCTAATAAAGTGTGGGACCCACATTTTATTACGATAGTTTTGTGTTACTTTGTTTTGTGATGTTTCAGCTATTCCAAACCCGATTTTCATCAAACAAAGTTTAAATTCCTCTTAAAATGGTATGCTCGGTGCTATTTCACAGGTGATTTCTTGGTATCTCGCAAAAATTGTTAAAGCCCAATTTTCATCTCCACCAATACTGTACCATCCCTTTAAGGCACGTCCATTTTGAAAATTTGGAAAGTACACAGCACCGGACAGGAATTATCCCTTGTCAGAGAAAGAGGGTCGCACGACGAGGCTAACGCTAGACCAAATATTTGCTAAGTGATCAGTTCGTTCCAGTCTATACTCGATATAATACAGGGCAGGTATAAGGAGGTTTGCCGCGCGCGGTCTGAGACAGTCCGGTTATTGACTCAGCAGTCCCCATGAAGGCACGGCCTATGGAGGGCAAAAGGTGTTGAGGAATCCAGGCAAGCGGGAAAAAAAGAATAGGACGGGGTAAATTCCAAGAAAACACGTCGATATTGATGCAATTTGGATGAAGAGCATAATTGCATTCTTGAAAGAAGAGTAAATGGTAAACATTTTTGAAGAATAACAGGGTGGTGTGAAATACTCAAACACATAGATACGTACAAACATTACGTGCTATTTTCTATTTTACTTTAGGCCCTATATGATAGCTTTGATGTGTAAGTGTACATAATACGTGTGTATGTATGAATTCTAGGGAATAAGGAACATTGTATGTTCGATTAGATTATCTGTAATTGTGGACATTTCAAGAAAAGCATGTAATTATGAGCATTTGTGCATGTGATCGTGTCTTCTGATAACAAAGCGAAGCTCTTTTTTTTTTTAATTATTCACTCCCTTACACAATTGTTCCGTGTCGATTCATCTCCAGAAGAAAGACTAAATCCATATTGTAATTTACTGATGTCATAATAGAAATATTAGCTCTAATTTTCAAATTTGTTCTGATTTTGAAGCTGTCGTTTGTAATTGTGATGTACCCCTTGGTGTAGCCTGTTTCCTGCAATGTTTGCAGCTGTCAACATCCATCTCTATATCATGGTTGTTAGGACGAGGGCTCTATACTTTATAATGCACTTTATTGTCTATCTCTAATCAATCTGCAGTCACTGCTGTGTAGAGATGTAATTAAACTAAGTATGTATCTCTCTCTCTATTGACAGCTGCTACGTCACAATGGTGCGTAATACATGACGTTGGCATGGAGCAGGCTGGTATTCTGATTGGCTGCGAGTATTCAAGTCGTTGCCGACGTTACTGCAGATATTATATCTTGCAAGGAATACCAACTCCCCCCCCCCTCCTCCCCACCCTCTATAAAATGGGCTTTGGGTTTCGTAAGGATGGACAATAAGGATGGACGAAAATGTCCCCAGCCAATATGGTTCCTGAGGACACGCAGACGCACTTTATACATACCTCTAGAACAACTTTACACTCCCTGTCGCCACCACACCGCCGTAACAATTAATGTTATGCATTTTATGGTACTTCATAGTTGAGCCATAAATATGGGCCTATATTTATATTTAAACTTGAATATATATATATATATATATATATATATATATATATATATATACATATCTGAAAATGGTAATTCAAGGTGTAACTTTTCTTCGACATTTATTGTCTCCCAGGTTCCCGAAATGAATTTGTAAGATCGCAAGTGCTGTCAGGTCGCAACTACTGATCAGCAGTTGCGACCTTACTGCACTTGCGACCTTACAAATTCTATTTGTAGAGTTAAACAACTGAAAAAAAGCTCACACCTCAACCTTCACTCCTCTGATTGATAATCTCTTGCTTTTTAAAACAGCAACTTTCTTTGCCTTTCTGGTACCACCTCCCTTCACTGCGTGTTTTTGTGAGTTGGTGTGTGTTGTGTGCGTGTGTGTGTGTGTGTGCAAGCCTATTACTGAAGAAAAATTACCAAATGATATTGCGTAATAATAATAGGAAACAAAATCAACCACACTATCCGAACATGTAAATCACATTCCTAAAAAAAAAATGAAAAAATGGGTTGTTGGTTTTGTTGGGGTTTCTTTTGCCAAAAACGAGGAATAAGTTGATTTTCCTTTTAATTTCCCTTGTTTAGAAGTGTTGTACATAGGGAATACTTGACGAATGTTGATTTCATCATCAAGCTCCCAGCATGAAGGAAAGGTAGATACTCTTACGAGAAACAACCTTTTTAGGAAGCGATAACACTTGTGTTCTAGATGTGGAACTACTTAGTCTCATATTAAAGGGACTGTGCAGTACTGGTTGAGGTGGGGATTCATGTTTTGAACATTCCTAAGTGAGATAATGAAAAGCCTCTTATGAAATATGAAAGAGCATGTAATTTTAAGAAGGATTCAACGTTTATTTGATGAAAATTGGTTTTCAAATGGTTGAGATATCAAAAAAAAAAGTGCTAATAATAAATGGCAACATGCCACAACTTTATTAGGATCTCTTTGTTTCACCTTGTTTTTGGATATCTCAGCCATTTCAAAACCGATTTTCATCGAATAAACTTTTGATACCCCTTAGAATTGCATGCTCTTTTACATCTCATAGAGTGGTTTCTGAATATCTCGCAAAACGTTAAAAGCTAAATCCTCACCTCGACCAGAACTGTACACACCCTTTAAGCTTCTGGTAACTGTGTTGTTTCTTTTCACTTTTGCTTTTTATCTGTGTTGTTTTTTTTTTTCTTCTTCTTTCTTCTGCTGGAACCCTCGCCATTGCCCCTCAACACTAAACGATCCGTTTTCTGTCTTCATCGTCCCGAAGAGAAAAAAAAATGTTATTGTGATCCGACGAAAGAGATATTGTGCTAGGCCAGAAATGTGAAAAATGTTAATTCCCACTCGGGCTCAAGACGTATACTACAGCCCAGCCATGTGGCGGAAGAAAATGATATGGCACATTTTGATAAGCAGCAATTTCTGAAGGTCAAGTTGTAAGTCGTGTTGGAATGCTCTATATCACGTGATATGAATTTCGTCAGAATCTAGACACGCGCGTCGCTTTCTAGGATGTTGTTTTTGAAGTCGTTACCATTCTGCTATTGGACGAGCAGACGAGGTTAAAGTGTGACGTTTTTCTGCTGATTTTCAAGGATGCATAGATCGGGGTAGATACACTCTGAAATGGTTATTTCTCTGCTTCTTCCATTTCAAGGTATATGAGCTAATCTTTTGATTTCACTGACTTCTGTTCAGTTCTGTAAAGACTATTAATTCTATCTTCATGTCAAGCAGTTTCTCTGAGAAAACTTCATATATGGCTTGTGGTTTCTAAATAGAGTGACAGCTATTAAACTGCCCCTATTTTGATAATAACACCGATAGTTAAAACGATAATTAATACAACGAAAATTAGAATTTAACATATTCAAATCATTTCTTTCCAAACAAACAAAGAAACTCGAACTTTTCTCCAAAAATTTCCGAAGTCATTTCACTCTATCAATTATGAAAATGCCGTACAGAAGACAAAGGGCAGAAAAAATATAGTCAAAGACAAAAAAAAAAAACACTCAAAACAAACAAACAAACCTGCTGCCAATTTCATTTTAAGATTAGGATACTTACCTCCTCTGAAACAAGGCAAGCGTCCAAGACGGAGAAGATAATATCATGAAACGCTTGTGATTGGTCGAACTGGTATCATGTGACATGCATTGGTTTCGTTTTGGTAGACTTTCGTCTACTACCGTGACAACAGCAAGGAATGTTTTCACTCGAAAACAATGCTACAGTATGATAACTAATGTGTGCATTATTCACCGGTCTTTATTAACAACGACCAATGATGAACGCTCTGTCATTCTACGCTATCATTCCATGTACATACATTGACATAAATACGGTGATGTTCGTTATTCCGTAACACACATATTCCCTGTACCTTGATTTCCGTTAATCCAATAATTAAAAAGAAGGTGCGTACTAACTTCATTGTACTAAGTTTTTTTTACGAATTAAGAACCTTACTTTGTTATCTGATTGAAGAACCTTCGGAATGACGAACCTTCGAATTATTAACAAACAGTAACCCATACTAAGATAATAAACCTTATGCATTTAATAATTTTTTTTTCACTTCTGTCGTGCGTTCTGTGTACTTCAGCCGTGCACATAGTCTCAGAGAGAAAATTGGAAAGTGCACTGTTACAAAAAAAATCACATAAAAATTGGAGAGCAGAGAGGAATATAAGCTTATTTAGGTTATGGTTACCGAATCTCAAGGAATATTTCTTTATTTCCAGTAATTCATGGCCAATTGCACAACCATCTCATAAAGTCTTCTCCGTAGGTGCCAACGCTCACCCATCACCACCATTACGCCTCCCTCACCTCCCCTTCCCCCCCCCCCCACACTCCATCCCTTCCTATCCACCACTCATAATATACCCCACATCTGGGGTAATCCTTTATCTTCCTATACTTTGGTATGTGCCAAATATAACGTGAGAATGGTGACCACATGGCTTAGCGATGACAAATGGGAATTGGACGTTGACTTTCTGGACAACCTGATCAATTTCTGCCTCTCATTTTCCAACGTAATAGGCTCGTCGTATGTCAGTAATGACAACGTATCTGGGCTGATGCATAAGAGCTCAAAAAGACTGGATTTATTTTGCCATCACCTGAGCAACCAAGTATGTATGTCTGCGAGACTAGCGTATAATATCATGACTGTATATACCAATGAATTGTGCTATTCTACTCTGTTGAGTATAGACGTAAGCCGAGTGGACCGGTTATAGAAGTGGTAATTCTGATCAGACTATAATATAATGCTGGTAGAGACAATAGAGGAATAGCACTGAAGTCTATATAAGTTGAAAGAGTTATTCAAAATTTTAAAATGTCAGACGTATTTCATAACTGAGTACAGTGTTATGTTCCTTTTACGAAACAAAATTTTTCATTGAAAGACAATAGAAAAATCCATAAGTCTTGTTCAAGAGGCAACTTTATCATTATAAATTGAAATCAAAGTGATTTGACGTTTTTATTCACACTTAAAGGGGCCCTGAAATCCAAACGCATGTTGATTTATGATACCCTCAACATCACTTTTGCGGTAAAACAAATATCTAGAAACATTTCATATATTTTAACGATTTTTTCTTCTATTTTTCTTCAGATCACTTGGGAACGCCCACAAAAAAAAATCCTTCCAAACCAATCAATATCAATATTCTTGAGATGACCTCATCTGTCAATCATTGCTAAAGTACTGAAATGTTTAATAAAAGATATTGGAATGCACCTTCCTCTCGACTCAGCATAACTTGCATGTTTCTGTCATATTAATGTGACTGACAAAAGACATGGCGATGGAACATGCAAGTTATGCTGAGTCGAGGATAAGGTGAATTCCAATGTCTTTTGTTAAACATTTCAGTACTTTAAAATGATTGACAGATGAGGTCATCTCAAGAATATTAATATTGATTGGTTTGGAAGGATTTTTTGTGGGCGTTCCCAAGTGATCTGAAGAAAAATAGAAGAAAAAAAAATCATTAAAAATATATGAAATGTTTCTAGATATTCGTTTCACCGCAAAAGTGATGTTGAGGTTATCATAAATCAACACAAATCAATGTGCATTTGGATTTCAGGGCCCCTTTAAGGGCATAAGTGGGCTTAGTCGGATAATCAGTAAATGCGATTGGATACTTAGACCAGGAATGTTGTTTTCGAAATAGTCGTAATGCTTAAACGTGCTTTCCTTGAGTGTACTCTTTCGATTAACGCATATTTTTGTATTTTGTACACTCCTCGAAAAGTAATGACAGTAATAGTAAACATTGTTTGTCAGGAATACATGCCTTCCCGCATTTGCTGTCCCATCAGTCTTAGACCTTTGCTCTTCACGGTGAGGTGATTGTTACATCACGCCTCGAAAGCAAAGGTATGACAGAGAAGTTACTGAGTCGGTATTTTCGGTCAGGGTGAGTGGACGTGAACTACCCTCCTCCTCTAAGTATCCGTTGTCTCCACACAAACATTGATCTTGGACGTTATAGTGTTTGTAAAAATATTCCTTAGCCTCGATCGGGGAAAGGCGAGGGCGCTTTTTATATTCGAACTTCCATTCGTAATGGAAATCTTAACATTTACAAAAGAGAAAAGGCCAAAGTGAGCGTTCTTCAAGAGTATGTAAATATCTCCATGAGAAGTTCGCGTGTTTCTATGTCGTTATTTTGCTTCTGTTTTTTCACCATTCCTTTTGAATCTGGGCTGGTATATACAACAACTAAACGATTAGTCAACAAAACGAAATTATTGTGCCGTGGTACTTATATTTCTCTTTATAACATTTCTTATTTTATAGGGAATGATGAAATGCACGAAATAAATGTGAAAAGAAATTCAAAGAGTAAAAGTTCAAAATACAGACGTAACTGTAAGCATTTCAACGCCGTCGTGAAATTCACTTAACAGATGCAATTTTGCAACATGCGGGATTTGATACGAACTTTTTATTCTCCCCCCCCCTTTTTCATGGCAGATTTCGTCTGACAAGAAATGTTAACATTTCACAAATTGTGACGAATTTTATGATGGTATAAGTTTCCCCTCCCAACTTCGTACTTATTTCAACAAAAGTTCTATACATTTCCTTCATTTTTGGGTGACTTCGAATGACTATAACAACATCAATATTCCAAAACCTAAAATAGGCATTCAATTCATAAATCTTTGAACATGCGTTTAAATGATTTTGCCAGTCGGACGTGTAAATAAAATGAATTAAATCAAAACTGTACGCAAACGTCATTCGATTCGCCATTAGCTTCTCGGTTGTGAGCCTTCCATCATTCAAATTCGTTAAATGAAAACATGTTTCGTATTTAGGTGTTGATTTTTTTTTTATTTTTTTTTAACACTAGCCTCCCAGACTGTTCTGTCACTGCCTGCCCAGATGCCCTGCAGCATGCAAAGAAATTGACAGATAAAGAGACTATGATGAAGAAAAAGAGGATATTAAAAAAATAGAACCTTTACGGTGCATCCCCACCCAATCCCGTGATTACAAAGTTTAGTAGTGATTCTTACATCTATGAAGTACACGTATACATTGCTGGTTTAACATGCTTGAATTCTATGACTTACTATAATGATGTCATGATTATTATAAAGTTAGCATAAAATTTTGAAATTGATATGATTTCTAGATAGTAATAAATTAGATATGACTGAGAATGAACTCATAAAAAGCGTCAAATCATGTTACTGTCTGTTCATAGCTCCTTCCTTTTTTTTTCATCACTTTTATCGCTTTTTCTCGTTATCAAACTTGCTGGAGCGTTTATCAAACGTCCAGGCAATACTTCTGTTGCGTCCCCTCTTGACGAAGCTATTAGAATTCAAGTGTTTCCATTAAAAGTCGAGAGACACGGGATGGGGTGCCTGGATCAATAATTTCCTATTTTCTGGTCAGGTGACGCGTGTACGGACCATCATCCCCTCTTCTTTTCGTTCGTAACAAAAAACTGAATTCCAGGTAATGCACAGGTCTGTATATTTTTGGGTATAAAACAACCCGCATGGCAAACAATTACGAGAACGGCGAGTCCAACAGCAGTGTAAATGTGTTTGTTCGAATAACCATGACATTGCAGATATGAATAAATTCAGAAGTGATTTGATGGTTCATTTTAACAGGTTATTGGATGTACGATGATAATGATGATGTTGATGTGGTTTTCTAAATCCAGGGTAGCCTCTTCAGTGTTGCCACTGCTCTACCGGAGGGCCCTGCCATTATTTTTACCCTAGCGTTGCCAGGTACCCATTTATACACCTGCATGGGTCAGGGACATAAGGACTTGCTGGAAATCAAAGTTGGGACGTCGGGTTGAAAGTCAAGAGTTTTCCCTGTTTGAAAGAACACAGTGTCCTTCAGTGCGAACCACAGTGTGAACACATTGTGAACATAGTGTGAAATCTCTCCACACTATTGAATTTGAGAGTTTTAACAGTGTGAACACACTGTGAATCATCGAGTGACATTGTGAATCAATTCTCAGTGTGAAAAAATAACATTACTATCTGAACTCTTTGTGAAAAAAACACAACACAGTGTGAAATCATCTTCACACTGTTAAATTCAAGCGTTTTCACATAGTCGACTATGTGAACACATTGTGGGACACTGATTGTGTTCTTTCCAGCAGGGTTATCCATTATGTCACAGTGTCCCCACTGTATATAAACTGATGAAGACAATGATCTAAACTAATACGCTTGCCGAATTCAAAAAATCATCGCCATCACTTGTAATGACCGAAAGAGAGAAAGAGAGGGGGCGGGGAGGAGGGGAGAGACAGGGCCCTGGAAACAGCACCATGGACACATCGCGAGAGCATCAATGGATACATGCGCACAAGGAATGTTAAACAACATATCTGAAATAGTGTCACACCAACAGCCCCGGTGCAAGCCTATGGTCACGATGGTATACGTGAATACAATTTTAAGGGGGGGGGGGGGGGGGGACAGAGAACACAGTAGACCCGCGTTGCAACTTTCTTCACCTTCGACTTTGGAAAACTTTTCGAGGGCTTTCCTACGGCGAGGGGCCATGTCTTTGCTGTCACTGCTGTTGTTATTGTTGTAGTTGTTGTCTATGATTTCTCGGGTTCTAAATCCAGAACATTGTTAGCATCCTAGACAGCACTTAGTATCTTGGCGCGTTACTTTGACTTTGTGATTTGATTCGCTTTGGGCTGGCTTTCTTGTCTCTTTCCCTTATTTTTTTTTTTTAATTGAAAATGTTTAAAGGGATGGTATAGTTTTGGTTGAGATGATTATTCAGACTTTTTTGGCGATATGATTAGAAACAACTTAAACGAAATATCAAAGAGCATACAATTCAAATGGAGATTAAAAGTTTTGAAATAGCTAAAATATATATTTAAAAAAAAAACCAAAGTGATATTAATAAAAGGAAGGTCTCACCTTTGATTTAAAGGGGAAGGCTAGTAACTGATCAATGGGAATCAGTGGAAATGCTGGGAGATGATTGTTCCAATCCTTATGGGATTCTTTAAGAGTTCATTGTATATCTATTGTTGTGTGAAAATGATTTGCTTCAGAATGGTCTCATATTCAAGTTATGTGCAGTTTTATGCTTCCAGGTTAGCGTCCCTGGTCAGTGACGGAGCATTAATCTGCACATTACTTGAATATGAGACCGTTCTGAAGCAAATCATTTTCACACAACAATAGATATACAATGAACTCTTGAATGAATCCCATAAGGATTGGAACAATCATCTCCAAGCATTTCCACTGATTCCCACTGATCAGTTACTAGCCTTCCCCTTTAAGGCACCGTCGGCCTTTTCTCGCTTATCTTTGCTACATTTTATATGTTAGACACCCATAGAGCAATATGATCACGAGAAATTCGCAGACTCTGGCGTCGAGGTAGGAAATTCTGGATTGTCTTAGTTTCCTATGGACGTAGACTTTTGCGGGAATGATTTGCACCAGTCCGCTTGACATGCAGACAAATCACCATTGACCAATCTAGTTTCTAATCACTGACAAACAAACAAACAAACAAAACAAACAAACAAGCAAGCAAGCAAACAAAATCAGTTCTAGAACATTCAGCTCCATCTTTTGGAACTCCATTTACTCTCTTTTGAAAAAAGCATGTGCATGCATATTTATGATGAAATAAGATAGTAAGTATGAATAAATGAATGAATATACATTTAGATATAAAATCAAGTTGATCAAAATAAGACAGCAAAATAGTTATTATTATACCTTTATTATCACCATCACTACGTTTTGAAATTAGTACCAGTACCGGCAGTAATGTCATGGGTTTTTTTTTACCCTTCAGGACCTTTTTTAATCATTATTTCCGTTTCATTTGAAGCTTTAAAAGCTACGGTAGGACTTTAACATTGATCCGGTCTCTCCGGCTGACTTCAGGATATTATGTGAGTGATGCCCGAGTTTAGGCCTTGTCTGACCCGAGACCAAACCTTCCGTGCCATCTTAGACGCGACCGTCTCAAATATCGACAGATTTAGTCTCGACACTTCTCCTGAGGCTGAATGACACTTCTCTGTAGACAAACTATATAAGATGACTGTGAAACTGTGAAAGAGCTCGCTGCGTCTGTATAATATTCATGTGTTTGTTGCTTGCATTTTGTCTTATCAGCATGTTCAGTTAACAGTCCTTACACCTTTTTTTTTTCCAATCTTAGATTTGATTCACGTCTTTCATATCATACTTTCAGATCACAACCCCCTAACAATATGCCTTCATAATTACGATAATTATTTTAAGGGCAAGAGGGAATTTCAATTGACAAAACCCAAAAACAAGCAAAAACAAAAAAAACCCCTGACAAATCAGTTGTATTTCAACCAAAAGTACGCCGCATCTACGATTTTCTCTACTTTTTTCCTCGAACTTGTACCAACAAAAAATGTGCTTTTGGAAATGAAATTTCATTTGAATTAAATTGAATTGAATTCTCTATGATAGGAGTGCACTGCGATGATTGAATTTGTAAAACGGATCACATGCAAGTTGGATTTGATAGACTCTATACATATTTCAAAATTCTTATCTGCTTGTTATCAAGCTTGAGCAGCTGTTGAGAGATGTACGAACGAAAATGATTATGATCGCTATTTGGGTTAAATTGACAAAGTGATCCGCACATCACTTGGAAGATTTTGCATACGTCACCAAAATTAAGGCAAATGTTGCATACATCTGCACTGTACAGTACTCTCTACTTGTGTATGATGTTCATACACGTATTCCTATATAGGTCAGTGTATTTGCGTTTGTATGTATTTCTATGTTTCTGTTGCCTACGTCTCTTCTCTATCTAATCCAGGCAGGCCTATTAGCTTTTCAGTAGGTTCCTCTCTCTAAATTTAGTGAGATTTGATAAATTGCATAGACACTGCAATTTCAGTTTCTTTTTTTCCGCATTATTACGAAATAGATTCAGCGCCGTAGCTCGGTATCGCTGATCTAATATAGGCTGCATTTTCTTACTTTAAAACTGGTATAATCTCTACCTGTAATTGTCTTGTTTACAACTGCAGTGTTGTGTCTTAATCCTTGTAAGTTGTGTTTCAAACTTCAGTTTGCTCATTGTGTCACGTTTCTACGTGAAAATAGAAATAGAAATCCAATTTAGCTGGGGAGTGAATGTAACTATAAACTTTGTTTGACAGAATGATGAATGCTACTGTCATATCATGAGCGTAGAAAGGCGGACCCGTGCGTTCTACAAGTAGCTACCACCACCATCATCCTTATCATTATAGCACACATTTATGACCTCACGACGCTCACATCTCGACATTGTGACGTATGCACGGGGCGATATAGTTTATTGGCGGGCATTTATTCACTCTGCGCGTTAATGGGTGCAATTTCCGGTCAACCGGGACAAGTGTTTTCAAAGCTAAGTAAGTTTGTGTTTGTTTGGTGAGTGTGGCAAAAAATGTTGAATACATTCATTACCGGTTCCCCGTAGACCTAATCCTTATCTTTCATTGCTCCACGTCTGCTCGATCTTTTATCAGGAACCCTTGAGGTCATTGCTTTTATCCACCACTATGCATTTCTGATTCCAAACGCGGATCTTATGTAACATGCTAGATTTTATGACGTGTGCTTACAGTACAATTACAGCGCGTCAGTGCCTCGTAGCCCCCTGCCGTAACAAAGGATGATATATAAATCTGACGTTATGACAACTACCCCCGTGACATACATAGTGATAAAATATAATAAGGTAATATATTTTAGATCGAAGTGCCATTACCTTTTAAATTCTCAGAACTATAATCTGTAATAAATGTATATTATCTTTCTCCTAACTCGATTTGTCGAACATTACGTATTTAATAGAATCAGAGGCCAATTTCTTCACGCCAATATAGTCTGACATCTTTTTTTTTTCCCCGTTCGCATCGCCATCTACAGTCTGTAGCTCTTTCGGCTTTAAACTTGCCATTCATAAATAAGCACACTCCGTCAATCAACACACAGCTTCGTGGACAAAATAACAGTCATATCGCGGTCTTTACGAAAAGTACACAAGCTTTAACCACAAAACCCGATGTCGCACGCAGTGAATCGAGTTCGACAGGCGCTGCAGATATCATAGGTCGACTCTGTTGACGCGCCGGTGAAACGTGGATCCAAATCAGAACGTCTTTGAAATCCCGAGGAATTTTGAAAGCCGTTCGGAGGAAGCCATTAGGGTCCTTGTCATGTCAGGACGTCGTTGACTGTGCAGTACTCCGGACAGGACTGCTCAAAGAAAATAGGGCGCCATCTACGGGCATACATCAATCATTCCACATCCAACATGTCACATTCTATTCAAAGTTAAACCGGCTGCGGTCAAAGCATCAACGGTCTTACGCAAAAAAGATGACAACTTCAAGTCATGGGAATGCTCTTTTCCTTTAAATGGAGGTATACAAAACAAGAAAAGAAAGGAAATGACCACTAAAGAGATAAGGGTTACGGTTAATATGCCTTCCTCTGCTGCCTAAATGACAATCCAAACAGGCTTTGTAGGCTTTTATATGCATAACAGAACTGGCAAACTGATGAGCTGAAATCAAGACTTTAAAAACGAAAGAAAGAAGAGAGCATAGTCTTGTCACTTGGTAGCGCAATTCTGTAGAATCAAAAACAAAAACCAATAACAAAGAAAAGACTTACCCCAGGTCAAGAGATAACAATATGACTCTAAAAAGATTTAGACTCGTGATATGAATCAATACATCTTGTTTTTATAAAGTACCCCCCCCCCCCCACACACACACACACTTTTTTCCAATTTTACAACGATCATATCCGGAGGCCCAGTCACTGTGGTCCAGCAATCACTGATGTCATACGCACACTGCGTTAATCTATTTTCAGACACGGCTCAGCAGACAAGCAGCGGGCAAGGCCTTGTCCAAGGGCTATAAAAGTTAAAAGAGACCTTCCAATTCTCACTGATCCACGAAATAGGCCTGTGCATCATTCGTTTTATAAAATGGGCTCGTAAATTCATGAAATTCAACCTTTCTCCCCGTCATGCGGCCTGTACACCTAAAATATCTATACAGGGCTACAGAAATGCGTTCGGATTTTACAAGACGCATGGCTTAGTGTGGATCAGCAAAAAAAAAAAAAATAATAAAAAAAATAAAAAAAAAATAAAAAAAAATCAATGCAATATACATGATAATATACCAATCAGATTGCAGAGATTAAAAACCCATTTAATGATAGTTATCTGAAGCAATTACAGCATTTAATATGTGTTGCAAAAATGCAATGATGCAGAACATTGTAGACCATTTCATCATTAATCCACCAGTAGTTATATCTTTAAATAACATCAAAAAATGGATGCATAACATTGATTCTCGTAAACTATTAACAAAAAGCAATCAATTTCGCTCGATGCCATTTCAAGAATGACAAATAAAGCTATGAATTCGTTATCTACTTGTTAAATGTCCATAATCTCATGTCGTATTCTCGTATAAGTCGTGGTATCCTAAGAATATTCCGTTGAGCGTTAGCGTTATCCTTTTCTTGCACAGACATAAAAGAAAAACAAACAATCAAATAAAAACAAAACACTCTCCCGCCAATTTGAACGAATGAGGGATAAACGTCACGCCCCGATGGAGGAAACGACTCCCACTGCAGACAATGGGCTGTCGTTGCCTCCCTCGCAGCCCGGCGGGCAAGCGAAGCAAGGAAGGGCCGTTGACGGGGTGAAATCTACCGTAGATCGTAACCTATTTCCTTTTTTATGGCGGTTGAAGCAGCCACGACAGAAGAGCGTAGTATACTGTCAGACGAATATGCCAAACTTTAGAATCTCTTCACCATCACATGATGAGACATCATAGCGTTTGAGTTTTTCCAAGTCTGGATTTTTTTTTTTTTAATGATGTGAACAGGGTTTCTGATATATAACAAATTCTCATTATTGTGTTCTACCATTCCTGTTTTTTTTTTTTTTTTGTTAAGAAAAGTGAAGTTTCTCCTTTGCACACAAATGAAACACGGTACCATTGTAATTTAAATTGTATATTGTGTAATTCTTGTGTAATCTTTTCTTTTCTTGAGCGCATAGGGACATAATACACTATGTATGCGAAATAAACTCACTGTTAATTATTATTATTATTATTATTATTATTATTATCATTATCATTATCATTATTATTGTTGTTATTATTATTATTATTATTATTATTATTATTATTATTATTATTATTATCATTATTATTATTATTATTACTATTACTATTACTATTATTGATAATATTTTTTTAAATACATTTAAGTACAATTGGTCTTCTCGTCAGCTTTTGATATTATTCCTTTCTTTTAAAAGGGGGATGAAAGAGCGTGTCACTGACTTTGCACATTGTTATGATCACGTATATGTGTGTGATAACAATACCAATAAGCAATAACAATGTCAACATCACAGCTTTAATATCCTATTAGGACCATCATCGGTTGAAATTTATTGTTTTTTACTATAAGGACAATGCTTTTATGCTCACTCCAAGTTTCTTTGAATTATAATATATGTCATGGAACATTAATATGTATAAATATACACATATATATATAGAGAGAGAGAAAAAAGAGATAGATAGATAGATAGATAGATAGATAGATAGAAAGATAGATAGATAGATATGTGTGTGTGTCCGCGTGGAGTATTATTGGTCGACAAAAAAGTCCAAAGAGTGATTGGGACTTTGTCTATAGGGGCTGTCATACGTGGAAGTATTATCAATCTCTATCCGTGCATTTTAGAGCGCCATAAAATGGCACGCCCTGTGGGAGACTAAAATGCTTTATCCCAGCGAGAACGATTTACTTTCAATCAAAAAGCAGCAAACAAAAACCCAACATTGAAACTTTTTACGTTGTCTGACAGATATATTATGCAAGGGCTCTTGTGTGGCGGTGTGTAGGTAAAGAGGAAGGTCCCGTGTCCTGCTCTAATTTCATTCTCCTATGGTTTTACAGACTATATATGAGTTGAGAGAGAGAGAGAGTTTTATGGTCAGCATGATAAAAACTATATATTATACCACGCACTTGAGAAGGACCAAGAGTCCATTATGATTTTATGTTTCTTTGCAGTACACATGATGTTTCATTGTCTTCTTCTTCATCCTCACTTCACACACACACACGCACACACGCACACACGCACACACGCACACACAGAGCATGATAGCAAGTTCATCATGAACCCAATATATCGGTCAAATGCTTGGAACCCCTCCCCCCCCCCCCATTTCTCTTTACCATCAGAAACTAAGACGGTTATGGAAGATGCACATGACGTTCACTTGATATCATTAATCATACGTCTGAAATGAAACTTTCGTTAAGTGCACAGTGGATTCTACAACACCTGCTATAAAAAAAAAAAAAAAAAAAAAAACTTATCACCACCAAGGCCATATCGTTCTTGTCAGCATTTTTTGAAATTAATTTCTGTCATAAATGAACAGTACCACACTTTCATGATCACTATCATAAAGTGGCATAAGTACCACTGGAAACGTTGTTTTATGTAACTCGTTTTATACTGCTCCCATAAATTTTACATGGAACCCACCTGGTGCCTGGTAAATCGTTGAATGCCTTTAAACAAGCTACACCGTATCCTACGGATGACCTTTTCCACACACTATGGCATATAAAAAAAACACCCTACAATCTCAACACTTGTCCAATGTAATTGTAAGGCCGTTACGCGCTGAGGAACAAACAAACAAAGAAACAAACAAACAAACAAATTAAACATTGCTAGCATCTTAAATAGGATTTTAAACAAATAACAATTCAACATATTTAATCAAACAATAATTAGGGATTTTCAAAGGCACGCATTAATTTGTCGGGGAAGTGGGGGAAAGTAAGTTAAAGGAGACCTCCGGATGATTTTCACATATTTACATTTGAACAACTATAAATTAGTCATACCGACTACAGAGTTTCAGAATTTATAGTGATTGGGTTGAGGACTAAGAATCTTTTCAAAATTTACAACAGATTGCAATGAACAAGGATGATGACATGGCAGCCTCACCATAGGAATGCATGAGCTGGCTCTCAAGGAAGCAGAACAAAACAAGAAGGTATACATAGGTTCTACACAGGTGAACTTGTTAAGCAAGTGGTATTGTAATGGAATTACGAGGCTCCTATGTCACCAACACTGTTCAATGTAATTTGTTTAAAATTTTCAGAGTATTGTTTCTCTGCTCAAGGAGCACAATAAATTCCACAAATCTATACATGGAGATGTCGATGTATGTCCTACATCATGTGAAATTATGAAAATCGTCTGGAATGCCCCTTTAAGAAATCTGCATTTTCCTTACGGTTCACATGACTAATGGAAAGGTGTGGTCCTGTATTCGTGCGAATATTATTAACAAAACCCAACAAAAGTTTCAACTTCTCCTTGCATGATCTTGAGGTGAATTTTCTCCACAAAAAAGAAACCCACAACAATTAATGCTGAAGGTATGTCTATAACAAAACGTTTGAACAAGTCAAGTTGTCGATATATCACGTTGAATGAAAACTTTTGCGTAAAACTTTTTAATCCACATAATATTCCGTTACTAAGAATTATGTCAAAGCTACAAAATATGATAAAATTGTAACTATTACAAATTCATGCCCACAGTCTCGGGACAAAAGCAAACATCGCAAACTTTTCAAAAATTCCTATATCACTGCTAAAAGCGAAACAGATTAAGCGCTTACACTACTATTTTTGTTAAACTGTACTCACTATCATCAATGCATGCATTTATCTTTTTTTTTAATAAAATCACACACACACATAGCTAAACATAATGTATCTATGTATCTATCCATTTATCTATGTATGTATGTCAGGTGTATGGATATTTACAGTAATAGAATGGAAATAGTGAAGTCACGATAGACGAATGCATTAAATGCAAATTGTTTTTTATTCAAAAATCCAAAATTTTCGTTGCCTCCCCCTTCGTCAGGGATGTTTAGCGCTTTCATCCCTGACGAATAGGGAGGCCCCGGAAAATTTAGATTTGTACTATATATAATATATTATATATATAGTGCATGAGGCTGAATGCGCTATTATACAGATATTGACTTACCAGAGGTGGAATATAACATTTGAGATCCTCGCGGGAAGTTATATTTTTGTCGAGGATTATTATATTTTTCCGAAGCGCGTAGCGCTGAGGAAAAATATAGTATTCCGAGACAAAAATATAACTTCCCAAGGGAAATTAAATGTTATATTCCTTCCGAAGGAAAAAGTCAATATCTGTTATATTATATGACCTACAGTACAAGAAATAAACTGCTGTATAGGCCCTAAAGCAAAACGACTAGGTCTAGAAACACTACTCCTTTGCATGAACGCGCAACACCGCATGACAACAGTGCGCTAGTGCCAGTGGTATTCAATCGAGCCACAAGTAACCTTTTGATACGTAGATCTAACTCCGATGGCTTTCACGTAGGCCTGCGCCTACCGGGAATTCGTTCTTCCGTGGAGTACGACCGTTGCCTGTTTATCACAAAGTAATTTCTAGAACAGTCGTTAATCAATCGTACGTAGGGCCTAGTTTCGTAGCGGTAGAGCCAGATTTTGTAATGAGAGATGTAAAAATTGTAGAAGACTAGACCAAATGCCGCTTTTGGTCTGGGTAAAGCAAGCTTGTTGACATAACATTTGTTTGTGGTGATGTATGAGAATGTGAACTTTCTGGGGGGTGTTTCACAAAGCCGTTCTTAGAGTTAAGAAGGACTTAAGTGCGGTCACTGGTACAAGAGCTGTTTATAGACTACGGACCTGGCCCTGGTCCAGGTCCTGCGCTAGTACAAGTAGCATAAAAACTTACTCAGTTCAGGCTCTGGTAATGTAATGGGAAATCCTTTGGCTTTCCTGTCACGACTGTCTAACATTGATTGGAGTAGGAGCTATCAGGACAACAATTCTTTCTCTCTCACAAGCGAAGGGCAGCTGCTCATCAAAGCTGCCATGCCAGTTTGACGAAAACAAATCAGTTGCAATTTCGTAATTCGCGCTTGCATGCAGTGTTCTAGCGTGTGTCAGTGTGATGCTCATACCGCTAGCGCATTCTGTAAACGTAAGTGGTATGGTGCGTGTGGTCGGTCGACCGGTCACGATTACATTCGTAAGTATGTGTGTGTGTGCAAAGCGTCTCTGTGTATGTTGCGCGCATCATAACAATTGATTTTTGATTACGTCACCCCTCCAGATATAACGCCATTTGTTTAACGTAGTCGCTGTTATATTCCATGATTGTACGTAATTTACGTCATGTCATGAAATATAACGCTTCTCATCCTTGTGAACATGGTCTCGTGACAGCATTTTGACCAATCACACATTGGTATCTATATAGGTCATATAATATAACAATATAAGCACCGACAAATTCTGAATTTGCCCCGAAGGCCAGTTATATTCAATGAGGCCGCAGGCCGAATTGATTATAATTGCCTGAGGGCAAATTCAGAATTTGGAGGTGCTTGGTACTTGTTATAGCGCAATAAGATGTCATGCACTATGTGTTATATAAAATAGCATACATACCCAGGCAAGATAAATTGAAAAAAATACGAAAGCCTAGATCATTTAAGACTCTACACGTGTCTAGACAAGCAATAATACCAGTTTCTTTGAACCTGTGTAGACAAAATCCTGACGTGTTAGGGTCTACGTGGTTATATCTAACGATTTCTAGGCCCTACGATAGATTAGGTCTAGGGGCCCTGGCCTAACGTTATACTACTAGGCCCATTGACTAGATCTACGTCACTTACGAGCGACAGAGCTAACGTTAGTTAACACTTGACCCTACAATACAATAGGTCTACCATGGATCTAACAGTAACACGTTAGACGCCCTAAATTTACTTACTGCACTGTGGGTCCAGGACCAGGACTAGATGATGTTTTGTAGGATTATGGATCTAGGCCTACTGGATTTAAACACAAGGCTCGTGCCAGGCATCATTGAAGTCACCATTGCTGCACAAGTGGACTCCGATTTCCGAGAGTGTGATGTAAATGTCGTCGTAAAAGTTCATAGCGTAGCGTGATCAAAGAGCGCTTAGCGTATACCGTACACACGCTACCCATTTCCACGGCGCACTTCCGCGTAGAATGTACGGAGAAAGCGGCACAAATCTTGGGTTGACTTGCTCAATATCCGTCGGATTGATTCCTTTTCAGAACAGCAGGAGTCCAAAATTCGTAGGGCGTATTTGATGGCATCCTTTGTGTCCTTATTGTCTAAGATACTGTTTATATAGATCAGTCTCTGTAAAAGAAGCGAACCTGTTCATTTCAGCTTCCATGTTTAAAATCTACCGCTGGTAGTCTAGTCCACGTCCCACACAGATAAGTTGCTGGCATAGCCAGCGAGAATTGAGAATAACGATAATATCGAGCAAAGCATATCGCGGTTGTGGCGTGTGGTGTATGTATGCTATTTTATATATATAGATATTATATATATATATATATATATATAGAGAGAGAGAGAGAGAGAGAAAGATAGAGAGAGAGAGAGAGAGAGAGAGAGAGAAAGATAGAGAGAGAGAGAGAGCGTCTACCCGATACGGAGTAAGCTTTGGCAGGAGATACTTTCTTTAAGACTGACCCAATTCGTGCGAGTTTACCAAGTTCACGTCTAGACAGACGAGGTTTTGACGGTGCGCTGTATTATAGAGGTAGATCAATTAGCACATTTTCATTGAGGGCAACGACTACATTCACGGTGATCAGGTTGGTTGACCAGGCATAGGAAAGTAAGAATAATCATAGACTGCCATCGTATAACCGTTCTCTGCAGATGCGATTAGGTTGCCGGGTTTTTGTTTACAGCTTCATAATTTTTTGTGTCGGTCAACATTTATTTATAAGATGGCTAATTTCCAGCTTGCTGATTGGTCAAAGCGTATTACCACGTGATCATTCGCGAAAAGTGTCTATCTCTGCACGCCCGTGGGCTTTTCGCGCACCCAAATTGTCTAATGCACGGTTACTGTAAAAGTGGAAATTTTCGCGGTGTTGAAATTTTCGCGCATTTCGCGCATGAACAAACTAGCGCGAAAATAAAAGCACGCGAATATTTTTGCTTGCCATATGGGTAACCTGTGCGTGATGTCTTGATTCCGCGAAATTTAAAAACACGCGAAACTCTTCTTACCCGCCAAGCGCGAAAAATTAGTCGCGCGAAAATATCCACTTATACAATATTCAGCACAAGCTGGGGTAATCTCGGAGAAAGCCTACTCGGGACCATTTTCCAACGGTAAGTACAATTTCAAAATCTTTGATATTTGATTTATTTCATTATTTCTTTCTCATACAAGGTATATTGACCTCGCGTTTGAAATTACTTAGCCATCTCATAAAAGCAATAACGCATTTTCCCGTCGTTGTTCAGCGATATGCAGTGCACTCGAGGTTTCTTCTTCGCATGCACACTCCACACTCGCCTCTGGCTCGTGTGGAGTGCGCATGCTCAGAAGAAACCTCTCGTGCACTGCATACTCGCTAAACAACTCGCTAAACGGATTTTTTTTTTTAATCCTCTCAGCCTTCTCAGAGAATAGTAGTTCCTGAATATAATTCTTAGCATGACAGTGACCGCTAACGACAGAGAGAAAAGACGGATTCTTGTTATGTTATTGTTCCTATGTACAATTTTGCATGGCAACTATAAACTACAAGTACTGGTCAGGTTGCTAAACATCTTTGATGTAGTAAATACGAAATATATCTTACAATTTTTTCGTTGTAGGTTTTCACCAACTGTCCATCTTTCAACAAAAAAAAAAAAAAAACATTTTATGCAGAGTGGGGTAACAGTTTTTGAGCCTATACGCCATTAACAAACGTTGCACTTTAAACACCATCTATTTTTCAGGAGAAACGTACCATGTGCATATTCAATTTATGAAGCAATATATCCGCAAGCGATAACAACAGCATTATTACCCTCCAGGACCTAAAACCACCTGAACAAGAATTTTCCGGTGCTTTACTTTTGTAATGCTGGTAAGACACGGATGTTGCAGCATCGTAATTTTGTTGATGAACTCTAACCAGTTTATGGGAGTAAATTTAGCGTGAAAAGCAACGGTGTAATTATTGCAGCCCATACAGGCTCAGAAGTCGGGCGTCACAACATTGTAGAGTAAATATTTTCAATCTACGTGCGTCATCCGCCCATTATTCCAGACGTGTCGGCTCGGCCAATGTCCATGGTTGACGCATGATGTTTAAAAGGAAAATGAATTAACACACTTTATTTGACCAGTTAGCAACAATAATAGAGGTCTCCAGTCCAAAGTGGAAGGTATATTGACTATGGCTACCTCGGTTGATTTAACGAGAGACCGACACTAACTTTAATGCCGATAAACTGAAGAGGTCAAATCAGAGCGTACTTGCACACACGCACACAAAACTCCTGGTGCGTCCATTATGCCCACGCGTGTAGATCCTCTTACGTTTGTGTATTTATATTTTTGTATTAGTGGACTTAACGACATAACCGCCCATATGTTTACTTTGGAATTAGGAAGGACTTCTCATTATTTGTTTCATAAAGTTTTTGTAGCTCAAACATGTCAGACTTAACCCTCTCTGTGTTAGGGACTTTGGACAGTGTCGTATACAACGCTATGGGTTGTTGGGCTTTTTTTTTTTCAGTGCCCAAGCGCACAATGGGTTGAGGAACGAAAGGCGCTGCCGGTTCGCCAGTAGCGCGCAACAGTGACGAGAAGAAATAAAGCAACGTGCTGAAAGTGTGCCCAGAGACGTTCTGTCCTAGAATTATGAAAAAAAAAAAATACAAGATAACAAAAGAAAGAAATGAAAAGGGGACAGCCAGGAAATGCTGGGATTATACTGCTGGTTCGTTTATCAAATCTCATTTGAAATCTCGCTCATTTTTCTTCTTTGTTTTTTTCAACCTGTTTCGTGTTTTCTCCTTAACACTCACATTCTTTCTCTCGTTCCATTCTCATCCCCTTTCATTCTCTCCTTCTCATCTCTATTTTTATCTCGTTCTTTGTCTTGCTCAACTTTTCTTCTGTAGATATTTAAATTTTTCTCTGAATCTCTCTGCTTTTCAATTGCTTTCATTGATTTCCTCTTCCCCTCCGTCCTTTTATTTTTATTTTTTAATTCCAGTCCCTCTTTCCCTCATGACTCCCATTGCTGGGCTTGGAATTCAGTACGACTTACTCTCTGAAGTGTCTCCATCTCTGCTAGTGTATGTCTCTTTTGACCACTTTGGTGTTTTTTTTTCTTTCCCGCTAAGACCTATTTCCCAGCGGACGGAACCGTTACATTTCTAAGATGCCTGGTAATGTTGGGTTGTCATGTTACAGAACAGTACCAGGGGGAGCCGATGGGGGAGGGGAGGGGAGTGCGGAGGGTAGGGATTGGAGGTAAAGGGGAGGAGATGTTGGGTGGAGAGGTCGGAAAGTGATGGCAGAAAGGTCGAGAACAGAACTCACGCAGAGAAGTATAGTGTGCACAATAGGATAGTGGTGTGTTTATACACATCGGTTACAACGCTCTCCAACCTGGGACCCAATACACTTTGACAATGATGCCTGTCTTCCAAATTGGATGAATTGCCATGGCAACGGAAAGCATCTTTCGCTATCATTAACATTTTCAAAATGATATCCGATTCACCGAAACCGTAATCACTGAATTATTCATTAATGATTTTCATCTTGGCGAAGTGGTCGTTTTTGCCGTTGACATAATTATGTTTATATTTGTTTTTTCGTTTGTACACAATATACGAACATGCCGATATAGCGGCAACGTTTGTGTCATGATTTATATCTGCATTATTTGCTTGCTCTCATAAATCTATTACGATGGCGCTATTGATACACCGAATTGACTCTTGTAATTCTGCAACAATTACTGTCGCCAACAATTACGTGCATGCTAGTTATCTTGTAATCTTGTGTGGTGCATGGCTCAATGAATGAGATCACCGACTATCAATCCTGAGGTTCCTTGGTCGAGTTTCCTGGGTTGCACCAGTTTTGACCCGAGATAGGCAAAGGCACTTTATCTTCATTTTACTCTAGTTCTTCGGATGAGACTCGGTCCAGTGGATACATTGCTAACAATCATTCACGGCCTCTCCAGCGGCCGCGTAAAACAAATCCAAGACATCCAATGATTCAATGCAATCTCTTATACCAAACCATGTGTCACATCGTGGCCGACTGCCACCTTGGGACGTTTCCAGGAAGGAGGACTTACAGAATTTGTCAAACATAAAGGGGGTGTTGCATGAAATTTGCAATCAATTATATTATCTCCAAAATCAGTTGCGATTGGTTGCAAGTTGCAATTGATCTATCAATTGCAAAGCTTGCTACAGATTTTTGCAATCGATAGCAACTCGACTTTCTTGCAACGCCCCATAAGCGATATTGCCCTTAACCACGTCAACTGGATCAGCAGCTTGGACATGAACCTGTGACCTCTTCTTGTTATACGACAGTCATACGACAGTCGAAGAGAATTTCTGCCAATTTGCTTTTGACTCGAAAGCATCGACATTACCATGATTACCTCTTTCATTATTTCGTCTGAAGCCCGTTTAGTCGTATATACCACTTGGTGATCAGCGCTCTGTTTGGATGTTAAACGAAAGTAGACCCACCGGCTTTTGTTCGGATTTCAAACCGCACGTGATAATTTAAAGACAAATTAACTGACAACATTGATGTTCCTCATGTCACCTCACCCCAGTTTTCACTTCCGGGATCTTCATTGAAAACAGGAAAGAAAGGCGGGGAGGAGAGAGAGATAGATAGAGAGGGGAAGATAGAGAGATAGAGATATATAGAGAGGAAAAGAGATACAGAGATAGCACGGACACACTGAAAGACAGAGCGTGAATGGAGATTGATACTTATAATTAAGTATCACTAACCCTTGTGGCTGGTAAAAAAAAAAAAAAAAAAAGAAGAGAGACGTCTCTTATGTAGGTTAAAATCTTCCTTTGCATTTTGAGCCAGAATTTTCTAGTCATTCGCGAGATCCGTTCATCCGTTCTTTCAAGTACCATTCGTATTCGACGCAGAACCGTTAAGTATACGGAGGTTTGACGTAATAACGATCGGCTGTTTACGAAAGTTATTCGTCGGTTTATCTGTTGTTGTCGTTGTTGTTGTTGTTGTTTATTAGGGTTGTCGCTTTTGTTTGTTTGTTTGTTGGTTGGTTTGTTTGTTTGTTTGTTTTTTTGGGGTGGTGGGTTTCAATAGCAATCCTTTCTGTACTAAACCGAAAAAAAAGAAGAAGAAACCCCTTTCCCGACCCATCCAAAAGCACAGAATTATCCTAGTAAGAGTAACTATAGTCTGTTTGATCGTAAATATTGTATATAACTACATGTCTTATATTCGTGGTGTTGTAATCTTTATTTAATTGTGTGCTGTTTGCTATTCTATATTTTCGTGGATTTGTTTGTTTGTTTAGTTGGGGTTTTTTGAGGCCTGTAGGCTAATTGTCTAATCGCCAACTTTTCGATAGGAAAAACCGCTCTCGTTGCGACCGGCTACTTCAAACCACTGGCAGGGTTTCACTTTCCACTACTTAGCGTTATAGATTTTTTTTTTCTGCATTTGGGCACTTTAAACCTTGCCGTTGAGAGCTATCTTGTCTAGATGTGGATGTAGTAAAAAACAACAACAAACAAACAAACAAACAAAACCATGTTGTTTTGGTGGATTGCCCAAATATATAATTCTGCCGGAAATGACGGTGATTGCCGGATTATCAATTTGTTTTTGAGCTTGTGTTGCTCATCAACAGCCAATCGACATTAATAGGCACACGAGAACTGTCAGTGACTATAATCAGAGCAGACCAAAACATCACTTTGTGGTTTGTTTGTTTGTTAATTTGTTTGTTTTTGTAAATCCTTCAGCCAGTAACATATCTCATATATTCCACCATATTATATTTGCTAGTTTTGTTACAATGTTAATATCAATCGTCTAAAAAATCATGTATTATTACAATTTTAACATGTGATTTTTTTTTTCCCCAAGCAAAATACCGTAGTGGGCGTATTTACAAACAATGATTGAGTTCAAGGCGGCACCATCGACGCTCATCTAGTAACCTCCTTGGTCAGTAGAGTTGTCAGTGATCGAATGGCAACATTTTAATGGCCAACAATGGTCAATCTTGAAGATGACCTCTGAAGATTTATGGCTGTCTCTCCCGACATTTCATTTTTGAAATCTTAATGCGTCTTCCAGTGTGGATTATAGGACAGGGGAGTGTAATAAATTTTAATACGAATAATGGCCGCGGATCCACTTTGTCGCAAAGCTTCTGGACAATTCGCTGCAAATCGCGACTATAGTCCTTTTTTAATCTGACCTCCCGTGGCGTTGCACTGCCCTGTGATACCACTGATTCATTATTCAATCACTTGAATACGTACAAAGTCGTCTTCACATCAATTCGCCACCCCCCCCCCCCTCCGTCTCCGCTTTCCGCTGTTTCTATTTCCCTCTCTATCCTCTTTTCTCCCCCTTCGATTTTGGTTAACCCGCTATTAACCCCCGTCATGTTGCCCGTGGCAACCCAAACTTGTTTAACGGCATCTAAATCTGTCCAGGGGGGTCTTTAGCACGATTTCCGAAAGACGGATGTAGATCTTCCTTTGTCGAATGGACGGGAAAACAAAAAACAACAACAACAAAAAAAAAAACAACAACAAGAGACCCAGCCAGATAATTAGGGCAGTTTTTTGAGGAGGTTATTTTCTCCGACCGTGGCGTATACCTTAGGGGCGGTCTATAGATTGCCCCGACCGTTATGGCATGAAATAATGTTGAATGTGGCAGGTAGACAAAGAAGAGCGGGGCATCTGTCGTCTTCGATTCCTCGCCGATATACCGAATGACTGATTGTTGCTATTTTGCGCGCGCGCTTACAAATTCTCTTGTCAGGTCGCTGCATGTCAGTCATTAAACATGTTGCCAAATATTTCGCTGGTGTAGCGCCGCAGTTCACTTCTGGAGTTAGGGGAAAGTGAAGGGTGGGGTGGGGGGGGGTGGGGGAGGGTGGGGGGGGGGGAGCTCATCACCGATCCTAACCGGTAACTCACGAAATAGTCCTCTACTGGGCACCGAACCCTGTACGCTGGCTACGGAAAGTAGTGTGCTATTCCTCTCCGATGGCAGGTCGTGCTAATTAGCCTACTTACCTCCTTTGGCAATGATGAACTCACTGCTTTAAGAAGCTGGCGTTACACAAGACAGACGATTTATTTTTGCCCACTCTCGTCCCGCCAATCAAAAGCCGAGGAGACGGGGTTACCTAAACCATGACGGAGTATTGGCAGGAAATGAGCCACCAAGAAGCGTCATTAATCTGACCTAAACAGGTACGAAAGTTAATGACCTTCTCTGCAGAACTCGGCCCGATTCCTTCTCATCGTCTCCGAATCACAGCTCACACAATACATGTTATCCTTAGTTTCCCTTAGCTTAGATAATGGTGATATTATGATGATCGATAATGATAGTTTAGATGAGTTCAGGTAATGCGGAAAGGACATTATACGAGCATATATATATACGTGTGTGTATGTGTGTGTGCGTGTGTGTGTGTGTGTGTGTGTGATTACATGTATAAAGAAAGGGAGAGAGATTGTCAGAGAAACATTTATATAAATATAACGTATGTGGGTGTGTTGAAATAAGGAAAATTCATGCTAGAAATAAAGATGAATATCGATATATAACAGGATATAATATCGCGACATGGAAACTATTGGTTTATACATAAAAAGAAAAAAACAAACTCTTCTGGATTCTTCAAGACAACTATGTGAGAGCAGAGCAAAATTCCAGGTAAGCAAATTTATTATTCTCATGTAATCATCGAGTTCTTCTTACTTTTCTTCTCGTCTTCCATTCTTTCTCTATTGACGCCACATATTTGGCATCGAGCGATCAATACACATGCAACATTCAATCGATGAGTCCATCACTCCTCAGTCGCGCTCGAGTTCGAGCAGACGTGCAGACCGCGACGCGTCCTTCCCCTTTCCATTTCTATACGTGTAAAATGTTCTCTGCTTGGGCTCCATGCACTTCATGTGGGGGGGGGGGGGGGGGCTGGAAATAATGTCACGTGACCAATGTCGTAAAACAGTCGTTAACAATTAACACGTAAGCTGAGGAGCTCGAACGCCAGGAGCAACACCATTCATGTTATGTTACGGCGCTCTCGTTTATGCCTCGTTCTGCAGCTTCAATTCATAAAAAAAAAAAAAATCATGATGTAGATTTATGGGATCTGTAAGTGCAAAAAAAACAATCAGCCTGACTATTGTGACTGAATTGTAAGAAACATTCACTACATGATTATAGATTACAAATAGAGCTACTGAGAAGGGAGCAAATTGAAAGCCTTCCTTAGCCCTCCAAACACCCCGATCTCCTCTCCTTCCTCATTTAAGTAAAGGGTATGATATCAGCAGAAAGCATGATTTATCGCTAGCGAGAAGAAGATTGCAATTACCTTTTTTATCTTACACAGCAACTGTGGGGACAAAGAAAAATAGAAAAGATGCCTGCTGGATTCAGGGAAGAAGGAATGGTGCCCACCGCTTCGGGAGGAATTGTTGCCGATTGTTTTCTCCGCGTTACCAGGAACCTGACTTCCATTAGCAAGTTCATCCATTGATGCATTCCTTCGTCCCGCTCCCGACTATCAACTTTCATATTGTCCGTTCTCACCAGCGGCGCTGCGCAGGAGTGCGGCGATAGAAGGAGGAAAGGGGGGGGGGGGGGCTCTGTATAAAATCGTCCCGAAATAGTGCGACTGCTAAAATTACCTCCTAAAGATGACTTCGCCTGCGCGGTGTACTCAATTCTCAAAGAAAACAACGTGAAATCTGTGCCATAAATAATATTTTCAAATTATACACGGTGTTAATTTAGGAGAATCCTTACTTCACAAACAATATTGTAAATTATGCTAAAAATACTCCTCTTCTCAGTCAAGAAAATGTGTGATTGTACTGCGAATCACAGCCTGTAATTACAGGGCGAACAAAACCATCTATCTTGAAATCGCCTGTCAGAATATAGCATTCACTTCTCTATTCCTGCAATTGGAAGTAAGGCTCCTTGTTTCCCTTTCTTATTAAAGGCAGCCGGTCGTCGCAGGCGATTCGCAGCTCTGTAGAAAAGCACGACAAGCTGCTCCTCCCGTTATTGTACCCCCGTACGTACCGAATGCCGAACACGACGCTACGCAGCGCACCAGCGAAAACCAGATGGGGCACGAGCGCCGTGCGAGCTGTCCACTGTAATTTCAACATGGACGCCCGAATACCTACCGAATGGGGCCGAATGGGTGCATGCACAAAACCGCACAACAGCCATGCGCATGAAAATCTCTCCCGGTCCGCGACACAACAAGTAGTGAGAGCTGTCGGGTGTACGTACGTACGTACGTATCTTGGCTCCAGTCTCTGTTTATATGCACTATGGTGCCAATTTCAGCAATCTAAGCAATAATATTTCAAAATGTCTGAAAATATTATATAACAATATCATAAATTATTCATATATTACGTTGTTTAATATTTGGTATTTATAAATATGCTTTGATGAAGAAATATTAAAACTCTAAGCTTCATGTATAGCAAGTTGCAATGCATATGGCCATACATATGGCAGGTTGTTATGATCTCATCGTGCAATGTTGTCTGCTGCGTCAGTGATCAGCTGCATGTGTTATACGTACAGCTTACAGTACGTTGGGCCGGATCGTAACATAACAAAGATGATAGAAAGTCGTCGGTACCGGTATTCCAATATCAATATTGTGTGTGGTATGCGTGTACTGTTTGCAATAAAAAGTGCTGTACTGTTTCGGCTTAGCTTTGGCTTTGGTTTAGTAATGAAACCTCACAATGGAGATCAAACAGCCGTCCAACTCGAGGCAACGTATCTACTTGTTTGACGCTATCGACGAGTGGAGAACGCAGAGAGACATGTTCTTGGCTGGAGGACAAGTAAGAGACCAGAGGGGGAGGCTTCAGCGTCAGCGTGCCGATGAAAAATTTGCTTTCCACTTGCTGGAGTTGCATGAACAGTTTTGCAGGAATTTTCATTTAGAATGTGCAAATTCGTGTTACGACATGCACGGTGGAATTGTGTTGCCACGGCTTACGCCAATCAAGCAACCCCACCTGGCCAAGTCAACAACTTCAAGGAATCCAGATCCAGATGATGTGTAAGTAGAAGTCTACACATGAATCAATGATTGAAGTGGAATGACTTTTTCTAATCTAGTATCAGTAACTTTAGGGCATTTGCGTTTGATCGACAAGTAGGCCTATTTTTCTATGTATAATTCCGCGAAAAACTTCTCTAAGTTCTCATTTATGTCAAATTATGATAATGCCGTAATTGAAATGACATTTGCTGGGTCAGTTTAATGTCATTAGTCCCATTAAATGAGAAGTTTTTCATATCAATCATGTTATGCAAATTCCCCAAGAATATGATTTAGGATTTGCAAATAAATTTAAAAAAAAAAATGAATAGATCTATCGCAAGCTCCATCATACATGTAGTCTAACCCAATAGATCTGGTAGAACTCTAACGTTTAAACAGGGGAACTATAGGTTCAAAGATGATAGATCTAACAATAATAGATTCTAGTTTATCTATTAGGCCCTACTTCGACTTGAAGGTATGTCGGTTGGTGCACGGCCCCCTTCTACCACGGCCACAGGTACACTGTGCAGTGCAACTGTGGCCGTTGGCCCTGCACGGGCACAGTCGCTTCCCCGTCCTGAATTTACACACGCCAGGGCAAGTATGGTTGGACCTAGTACTAATCGACCGCCTAATGTTTATCTGCTTGATAAGAATATTTAACACTGAAATTCACGTAAAAAAACTTGACCTACGTCAATTTTCGATTCGAAGTTTCAGTGCAAAAATATCGCCGACGAACTTGCGTGGCCTCGTTTCCTAGCTCCCCGCGGTAAAATGTTTTTGCATTGACAATGCACGCAAACCGAGTTGTATTGAACACCGGTGTTGTACGAAGCTTTTTAGAAGCCTTTTAGAAACTTCCATAGACATTACATTGTGCTGTCATTACGATTCGGTGAAAATATTCATTCGAAATTTTGTCCTTGATTAAAACCATTAATGAACAATGAATTATCGCGTTTTCCCACACCATCCTCATCTACATTCAAAGCCAATCCATTTTTATGTGCTTTGCGCGCAGAGAAGTGCGTACTATTTAGTGTTCAGTGCGCGAATTATACGCGGTCGGTTTCAATAAGGGTGGTCGATATGTAGTAGGGCTACCATACAAGACACAGGGTCTCCGACCCAATCGTCCGCGTTCAGAATGGACAACTCGGCGGTAATATCCGCTACCCATGACGATATGTCATCGTCCATGATGGCCACCCTACCTATATATAATCTGATCTGACGATTGCAGTGTAGTTAACGAGTGACGACAATCGACGGTGCGATGAAGAGAAGGCGTACACTGTAGTCGTACGAAGTATAGGCAGCTAGCTACTATAGCTCATGCGAACATTGCATCACACAGTACATACAGTATACCATACATTCAATTCACATTACACAAAACGTACTCCCCGCGCTCAGATCAATCAAGCGAGCAAACGAGATACTATAGCGCGATACATTGCTTTAGGGATATCTTGCGCACACACACATTTCGCTTCGTAGCAACTTCGGAAGCGAGTTTACGTGCTGCCGCCCGCGGCTGAAATATGTCCATGTATCCTCGCGACTGGGTGTCTTTAAGACGAAACGTTCTGTTACTTAAAGGGGATGGCTAGTAACCGATCAGTGGGAATCAGTGGGAATGCTGAGGGATGATTGTTCCAATCCTTGTGGGATTCATTTAAGAGTACATTATATATCTACTGTTGTGTGAAAATTATTTGCTTCAGAACAGTCTCATATTCAAGTAATGTGCAGATTAATGCCCCGTCACTGACCAGGGACGCTTACCTGGAAACATTAAACTGCACATTACTAGAATATGAGACCATTCTGAAGCAAATAATTTTCACACAAGAATAGATATATAATGTACTCTTAAATGAATCCCACAAGGATTGGAACAATCACCCCTCAGCATTCCCACTGATTCCCACTGATCAGTTACTAGCCTTCCCCTTTAAGAGAATAGAGAGAGGAGGGAGAGAGAGAGAGAGAGAGAGAGTCAGCGAGATATTGACCTCCAAAATTATTCATCCAGATTCTACAAAAACCAGACAAACAGATCTACGACTTGAATAAGCATTTACTAAAATCATGGGAAAGTCATCCCTCATAAATGCTTTGCCATGTGACGCAAAATCAAATAACAGAAAGTTGGGTTGTTGTTTTTTTTTTTGCATGTGCCATGTTAGGAGAATGAGATGTAAATTCATTTAATTACATTTTCTTCCTTTAATATAAGAATCAGACACCTTGCTTTGATTGGACCAATTTTGTCCAAGACAGTATACCCATCATGAGGTGAAGATGCAGTGGAAACGATTGAATTACTACTGAATTGAATTAAACTGATTTGTTTTATGTAGCCGCTGAGGAAAAAATATAAAAAAGCAACCGCTGGACTTCGGCTTTAAAGGGGTGATATAGTATTGGTGGAGGTGAGGATTCAGCCTTTAACTTTTTGTAAGATACTTGAAACCACATTATGAAATGTTAACTAGCATACAATTCTAAGAGGAATTCAATGTTTATTTGTCGAAAATCGGTTTTGAAATGGCTGAGATATCCAAACACAAAGTAACACAAAGCGTTCACAGCAAAACGTGGGTCCCACCTTTTATTGTGATTGCTTTTTTATTGATATCTCAGCCATTTCAAAAAACAATTTTCATCAAATAATCTTTGAATTCCTCTTAGAGTTATATGCTCTTTGATATTTCATAAGAGGTTTCTTATTATCTATATAAAAAAAAAGAAAATCATCATCAAAAGACGTTGGAAACCTATAGCCCCATCTCAACCGAAACTGTAGCCTACATCCTTTTAAGCCCTCTCCAATGGAAAAGAAAATGAGGACAGTCTACTCTGTACTGGAGCAGAAATCGCTCCTTATACATGGGGTTCGAACCGATAATCTCGTGATTAATTATCCGCGAGCTAAACCACTGGGCTACAACAACTCCAGAATCGCACCGAATGACTGCGGCAGTTTCAGTTCTTCCTCTCTGGTTATAAAAGCTGATTCGCGGATTTCTGTGCGTGTATCAAATTTATACACAGTCACTATTATACGTGACATGTTTTCCGCAGTCTGCACAAAATGTTGCCGCGGAGTTCGGATTAAATGGAGTGTAGAGTGTATATAATTCATCACAAAATACGACCACATCACTCACCCAAATTAAAACATCTTCGGGGTAGCTACCCTGGCTGAGAGGGAAAAAAAGAGACACCTCGCCATTCAAATATAGTGGATGAACGCTAGTTAATCGGATGGACATGAAACTAAGTGATATTGATTGTTATTAATGTCGTCTTTTTCTGCCTATCATTGCTGGAAAGAGAGATATCTTAAAGACAAATAATGAAAGTGAAGTATACAAGTAACAGATGTTTCAAAACCTCCTGTTGCTATGGAATCCAACATGGTCTCCTCCTTTAAAAATGTATATTTTGTATATAAAGAAGAAATTCACCCACAAAAATGAATAAACTTCAAAAGAAAGAGAAAAATATTCCCTATACAGAATGATACAAAATATCATATTCATGAGGACTGATAAAGAAATGTTTTCCGAAAAAAAAAAAAATTGAAATTTCAAAATGTCACATCTTTCTTATTTCTTATCCGATTTTTGTCCATTTTGTATTGTTCTGTGTGTATTTTTCTCTCTTGTTTTGGAAGTTTATTTATTTTTGGGGTGTATTTCCTCTTTAACATTTGGCCAGTGTTTTAATCCCTGACTATTAGAATTGCAGACGCCCGCAGTGCATCTTGGGTAAAAAGAAGACTCTTTAGTTCTCTGTTTATACCCTCGTCCCTGGGAAGCTGGATATCTCTTAGAGTAAATCTTTGGAGCATCCGGTTCTAGTACGAGAGAGGTACACTATTTTTGTCTTCTTCTTCCGAGACGATACGCAGTCAATGTCCTGTACAGAACTTGAATACGTGCGAGTGTTTGTTTGTTTCATGATCGTCGTCTGCTTACACGACAAATCGTACGCTCGGGGAGTATCGGAGCGTATGTATTTGTTTTGAGAGCGATGAAAGTGGATGAGTCTGATGAGAGCGAGTTCTAATATTGATCGCTCCAAACTCTTACTGCTATCAACCGTCACCCTCGTCCAAACCGCCTCCTCCTCCTCCCCCCCCCCCTCCTTCTTTATACCACCAATCTTCTCTTGATCAGCCACTTCCCTCGATTCATTTTCTCATTTTCGCCAATCAGCGGCCGACAAAATATTTACTCGCTGGGGACCGACATGGAGGAGTTAATGTTCGATTACACCTATCTAATCTCCATCGTGGATCACGGATCGTACGTGAGCGAGAGCTCCTCGCTTAATCCTCTCCGGGCCGATATTTCAAATTGCGATCGACATTCTATGCAGTTTAGTGACCCATATTGATAACAGGATTAAATAATGCACAAGAGAAGGAGGGCGCCGTGTTGAGAGGGATAGAAAGACTGATGATCTGATGCCCATCTAGTGGCCAATCACATATCATACTAAAGTAGTTGTTAGTTGGAAGACCTACTTAATGTTTCTCTCACGCTAATTTAAGAGCGGGTTGTCGTTGTAGTTAAATAGTCAATAGAGCCGTATCCTTCTTATTGGTTTTGTCGCCAAGCAAAACAGAAGGGCCTAATATGTGTCCGTAATTATTATGTTCCCTCTATCCCTCTGTTCATACTTCCGTAGTGTTTACTTTTGTGGGGAGGGGAGTAAACTAGCACAATGACATGTACTTAATAAACTCTCGATATGTTCATCTATGACAAAACAACAAACTGTTTCACAAAACAAAACAATAACAGACATGTATGCAGGTGATGCTGAGAAAAAGAAAGTGATCGCGAAAATGGAAGACAATGAGAAAAAAATAAGGGATTGAGAGTAAAAGTGATGGAAAGGAAGTAAAGGTATTGATGTTGTAGTGTCAAATAGACATGAAAACAATAATAAAGTAGAACAACTTAAAAAACGGTCATCCGAAAACGCACTTTTCTTTGCGCATGCGTGGTTTGTCCAATCATTGCTCTGAACCTTTGCCGATCCCAGTTGGCTTACTTTCCAATAACTAGCAAAATAGGCACAAAAAAAAAGACCCCACACCCCACACACTTTCTTTAAATTGATGCTTTCATCAACACGAGGCCTAAATCCCTGTGCAAAGATATTGCGAAAGACTTTCGGCAGTGGCACAAGAGAGGCCGTAGTGGCTATACTCTTACGATCAATACTTTCCCTGGGATGGGATGGCTTTTAGATCGAAAAGGTCATCCATTTCCCTCTCCTGATATTACATGTAACCGAAATGGTGCCAATTTGTTTTCCTAGGTAGCCCGTTGCTTTGCCGCAATTTGCAAATTAAACAGTGGCCGACAGTGTATTCTCTGCAAGTAGCATTTTTTGTTTTGGTTTGAAGTCCGTGTAGTTTTGGGTTTGTTTGTTTGTTTCATTTTGCTTTATTTTGTTATTTTGTATCTGATGCTCAATGATGATCGTTATATAAAGAGAAGACTTTACTTCAGTACCCAGGGATGCCACACTTTCCCGCTCGACATTAGCAAAAAAAAAAAAGCAAAAAAAAAAACCAACCAAAAAACAAACAATTGATTTTGACTCTTACTTGCCCGATCGGTGCACCAACGCTTGCCTTCTTTTCTTTTTTAAGTTTGGTGGCCCGACATTGATTATTAATGGCCCAGGTCACCGGACCGCAGCTAGCTAATGTCGAACCCTGCTTACCCCATTCGTGACGTAATTCCAATATACGAATATCACCTGGCGATTCCCATCGGTTTTGAATGACGTATTTTACGCACCTGCGTACTTTGATCGTTGAGATGGCGGGAATGTGTTCCCGGGAATGTGTTCCGATTTTCATGTAAGAGTGATGTGCTCGAGTTTTTTTTTTCCCCGGCAACATTTTCATGAGTTCGCAGTCCTATTGATGGATTGTAGACTTCGATTTTGTTTCTTTGCACAGTCACTCGGGTCGCTAGGAGTAAATTCGCCGAGTAATGGCGACTTGTAAAGAGAGTGCTTGAGATAGAAAGTAAGGCCAAAAACAAAACACAAAATACAGAAAATAGAGCTAGGGAAAGAGATATGAAGGAAAGGGAAGATAGAAAGAAGGGAAAGTTACGTTTTTGTGTTGTTTCTTCTGCTTTATCCTTTTAGGTTATGATTTCATACCCCATGCACATTCACTCGTTTTGGAGATGTGTATAGTTCAGATGGGAAAATCAACGTTTATCACTAAAAAATAAAAAACAACAAAATAGTAAACATAGGCTTGAGTTTGTCAGGTTTTGGCAGCGCTGATAAGAGTGCAGTTCGTCTGAGTTTATCCTCAGAAAAACGAAATAGTGTTATTTACTGAAAGATGGCCTAGATATACTATGGTTTCACTCCTTGAAGGGGAGGGAGCCCTGTTTTGAACTTAATGCGCAGTCATCCCTAAAATTGGTGCTTTTAATGTTAAGGATCGGGTATGCATAACTGACGGAAGGGGGAGGGGATGGGCACTACCGCTAACTTTGCAAGAAGGCTACAGGTCTCGAGACAATGCGGTTGCTCGTGACCGGGGAAACTTTCCTAACACGTAATCAAAACTGTGCTAATGTCAGCGAGACTTCCCCAGCTCTAGAAGTCAGTCACGATTCAAGAACCGATGTTCAAAAACAAATCGAGTTTATTCCAAGTCATTAGTATTCGTTTTCCCCCCGACTGAGCCCAGCGACATATTTTCCGTCGAGCAATGTCATGAGCGTTTGTTTTGAAACTGTTACGTTCGACCGGTGACCTTT